>NC_141696.1:932472529-933672529 GCF_964263255.1 Lissotriton vulgaris | reverse complement strand
AGAACAACGGTGGGTGATCCGAGCCCCAACCTGAGTGTGTCAACAGAGAACGAGGACGAAGCGCCGATGGGTTAACGAGAGGAGGAGAACGATGGCGCACAGACCCCTTCAACGCTGGAAGATACTACTCGTAGCCCTCGTTGAGACCCAGGGAGAAGGAGAGGCTCACTCACAGCGATATGAGCTAAGGCCAAACCCATGACCGAGCCAGAGACTGAGAGACTATGCCTGCTTGCTGAGACCCTGATTCGACCACCAAGGGACACGCAAGTACTGAGCATATTGCACCTGTATTTTGTCTGACGCTATGTGTATCAGAATGAGGAATGCTTTGAAAAAATATATAGTTGGATAGGATGTAGTGGTTCAGCGTTCTAGTGTTTTGCCCCCCCACGCATCCACACATCCGTAGGCCAGGCGTGGCCTGCGGGGATCAATAAAAGAAGGGCAGCCGCACGGGGACGTCACTTCCGACTACACCATGGTGTGAGGCTCAGTGATTTGTTCTGGCTACGCGCTACTGCCCACGCGCTCAAAATCACTGCGTAGGCCGCCTGCCACCATCGGCGGCCTACACACAACATGACCTAATGCGGTGGGAGAGGACCATGTGGTTTAACACAAATGATGGGCACCACAGGCAGAATGCCGCAAGAGTCCCCCGAAACTCCAAAATCTCTTCAAATATTGACTAGCCTCGGCTGAACCCCCCTCCCCCATCCCACACACACACACGGCCCAATTAGGGTTAACAGCCCTCCTGAAAGGTTAGGGCCTTCGTTCAGGGATCTGGTTATATTCTCATGGGAAGGAATAAGCACCTCAAGGAAACCATGCGCGTGACCTAACCTTCCATGGAATCTGACCACGGAATAAAATTAGGAACAAGCAACATCCATTTCGGCTACCAATTCATAATGAATATTTTCCATAAAACTACGGACTTTACATGACTTACCTTTGAACAGGTTATCTGTATGCTCCTCAAGTACAAATTAACACACCTCTCAATCACTTGCACAAAAGCACGAAACTTAAAATAACACTAAAATGTCATTTTTAGTGCTAGTGTTTTTATTAATTTCAGTCTACCTGGCACTGTAGAATTTCTCGCTGTTGTGCTGCTTGGTTTTTAGTAAATGCAGCCTGCAGCCAAAGGTTACAACTCCCAGAATGCCCATTGAACTAAAAACATTAGGCGGTGGGCTGTAGGCATATATTTCTTAACTGAAAAAATCTTTGAAATAATGTGATTATTAATTTGAGGGTTGTAGTGTATTATTTGTGTTTTCGAATGTGGCAACAATTGTAAAAAGTAAAAAATGCTTCTTCATTTTTTTTGTATTTCATTTACAGTGTTCTATTCAAATGAGTTTTTTTTCGGCTTTTGCTTCCCTTCAGTAAATAGTTGTAGAGAAAAGTAAACACAATAAACCTTGCTTTCCAAATCAGAATCTATCAGAGTCAGCTTTGAAATTGCTCTCTATACACATTGGTCTTTTATTCCACCATTGCCAGTAGCCCACCAATAAAAACAACAGATATTGAGTCAAACTTAAAAATGTCTGGGATTAGGTTTAGATACTCTTAATGCAGACTGTGGATTACTTGTAGATGATGGTGTCGAGATCCCTATTCATTCACATTCTTAAATCAATCAAGACAAAGATCCACTCATCGGAGGCTCACCCACTGACATCATAGGTTTAAAGTCCAACTGCCTAATTTACAATGTAGATAGTCAGAGTTTAAAGCGGCCATCGGACCGACTGGCGTCCATTGGGCTCAAGGATCCAGTTGGATGCCGCACATAATCCCCTATGGAAGGCGTTTCCGCTGTGGGGATTATGATGTTGGTTTCCAACAGGCTTTTCACATTGGGCTTTCCAACATGAAAAGTCTGTCGGAAAGAGACTCTAGGGGCACCTAGCAGTGCCTCGGCTACCTCCAGTTGGGAGTCAGGGGGGCACCTATGGTGCTCCCTTGTTAATCCAAGCACTGGTTGGCAGGTACCACACTGTGCCTGCCACACAGTGCAGGGATTAAAAGAAACTCCCATTTTTCAATGGGAGCTTGTGATGTGACCGGTTTCTGACCACAGCACAAGCTCCCATAGAGAAATGGGAGCTGGCGGTCGCATCGTAATTGCGGTATTGAGAAGTCGGCCGGTCCTGAGAACGCGACAATGTCAGATGGAGGCAACTGTGACAAACATCGTAATAAACCCCAATGTGTAGACTTACTTACATGTCCCTCTTCCAGCAGTTTTGTGTGTGAAGTCTGAAAGAACATAAAATACAACCATAATGTTACTACTCTTAACTTTACCACTGTGTTTTATGTTCCACATACTTGGTGGAGGCCTCTGCAACAATTGCCAATAACTTCCTATGGTAGGGTGTAGGGTTTTTGTGAAATTGTATATCTTTAATCTCCAATTAAAAAATGTGTTCCTCTCAGTCTCATCGTGTTGGCGCTGAGACTGAGAGGAACGAAGCACCTTGGGTTATTTTGAAGAAATAATCTTCTCTACAAGAGTTGACTGGCATTATTGCCACATCGGTCTCAGGCTGAAGCTGCCCGGTCTGACCCCTAAACTGTCCTTCTTCGGTCTTGATAAAGACCCGCCGTGACCACCAATCGGGGTGCACTAGGGTCAAAACGTCGATGAACATCATAGGCCCAGAAAGACCAGGATCCGGATAGGAACTCTAGGAATCCTTGGTTCAAAAGCACTATCTTGCCAATGAAGATATCTGTGTATACTTGTACATAAATTGCACTGTATATTTTGCCATTCACTGAGCACCTTTCACTGAAAGTCACTTTATATTTGACTGTTACCACAAGCATTGAATGTTATCAAAGAATAATTACAATTCAGATACCAAATGTTTGAAAATCTTTCAATATAACTGATCCATTGACTTAAAGTTTTTGAGCATTTATTTCTCTAATTGTTGGACTGGTATCAGAGAGTCTTTGTTCTCATTAATGAATGTTCCCAAAAGTAATTGGTCCGACCCAACAGAACCGCTTTTCATTTAAACCAGTTAAGATATGTAGGCATGACAAACTGAAAAGTCAAGTTGAGGATTTCAGAGCACAAAATCACGGTACATTGCAAAAATCATGCAACAAGAATGACATGCCATTTTCTGAAAGCAAATCAAGGTCCAACAGACTTTCAATGGACTGTCTTAGAACAACCCTTCATCCCTGACCACGTCACAGATATTTCTAAATATCTGCTGATCAAGGAACAGAAATGGGTGTTTAGATTGGGAACTGACAGAAGGGGTCTGAATGATGAAAACCCGTGGGTAGCACTCTAAGGATGTGCCATAGTGGTGATTCCAATATTTGGTCCTCTTGTAATCTACCCGTAATGGGATGTTCAGATGAAGCTCTCCCAATGGAGTTTTTGCATTAAATAATTGAGCCTCAAGGGGTGTGTATTACTAACCCTTTATGTAGAACACATGAAGTCACCCTCTATGTATGCTTTGAGGCACACTCAGACAATAGGACTTCCTCTCCAATGTAGGACTGATACAAGTCACATCTGTATGCCTATATGTTTATAGAGAATACTGGTCCACCTTCCGCTACATAGGAAAATGTCCCTGTGTAACTGTCAAATTGTCAATAAAGTTTTTAGATGGATCTGTTTACCGAGATTGGGGGAATAGCATTCTTCTACTTTGGCCAAGAAAGTGTGGGATCTAACTGTATTACGATCTACCTCTTGAACCGAATCCCTGTCATCGGTATAACCATGAAGATAAAGTGAAATCTAGTTTCACCGCCTATACAAACACGAATATTCTCAAACAACATCGAAAAACTTAATTTCCTAGACTCCCTGGCCCGCGGGATGTAATCACATGATTGGCTGATGCGTCACGTGCCCTGCAAGCCAGGAGAGCCAGGATAAAGATGGTGGATATAAGCTGCCAGTCACCTCCCCGAGACGGTTCAGAAGACCGTCAAGAGTACCGACAGAGAGGTGAGCTGGGTGTAACAGCGCGATAGAGCAGGGAGACGAGTGATGCATTTATTATGCTTGAGCACTGACTCCGGCACCTCCGTGCCGATTCTTCCAGTCCCTGTTAGAGCCGACTGGTATGAATATTATTCGGGGGCTTTTGTGACTTCGACTCGAGGGCCATATTTTACACTGCCTATGTCTATGGTGTATAAGTGGTGCCACCAAGCGATATACTGTTTGGCACACTGTGAAGGCTCATTATGTAATGCTGGTTGATCAACTGACCATGCTACATGGGTTGTATTTTGATTATACCGGATAATATTGCATTTTGTGTACTACCTACTCATAGGATGAATGATTAATACTTGACATGAGGGAACAATAGCGGGTCAGTGTCTAATAGACCTGGTTCATATGAGAGATCTGGCGGTTTACTATGACACTGTCTGACGTATGTGATTTATACAGTAAGACGTCACATCAACACAGTGATGGTAGAACTTTAACAGGTGACATAATGTCTTTATAGACACTTTTCTGTTGTATTAGAATAATAATTTTGAATTGTTTATGGTTTATTAAAACACAATAACCTTCAATATATGTGAATGAAGAGAACAATCACTGGCAAGGAGTGTGTGTTTTTGGACAAGGCACAGATTTATCAGAGTAAGCAGATCATTTAACCCTGTTATGTGTATGTGTTCTTTGATTTTTTTATAGATCGGTGCTTCTTCTGCCTGAGCCGCAGCCAGGTGAGGTAGGGCTTTATCCTCCTGCTAAATAGGTAAGCCGGATTAGCAACATACCATATGTCTACACACACCTAATGTACCTAATGTTTCCATTTATGAAACACTTGTACAGATGGGAATTATGCCAAATTAGGATGTCGATTCATATAGTCAACTACTGTTATTTACCTTTATTGACATGTAACCAATTAAGCTAATCAATCATAACTGTGTATTTTACAGTGGCCAAATAGCCCACACGCAGAAGGAGTTTACCAGACAACTGGGACTCCAGGTGAAATGGTTTCTTTTCTTTCTACACTTATTTGATGTTTATGTTCACATTGCAGTAGCAATCATACTTAGAGGTCCTGAAGAAGGCAGAGGATAGGAGTATCCTTGTATATTGCTGAAACATGTTGACCTAATAACCACTCTGAACACCATAAATTCTCTATGGCCCACAGTAATTCTAAGATGACTTTCCTTGATGTAGAAATGACATCTTGTGACGGGGAACTTATGTCATCCCTGTACAAAAAAGACACTGACCGCAACACCATTTTGCACCACAAGAGTGCGCATCCCCGTAATCTCAAATCCAATCTTCCGTACGGGCAACTGCTACGAATCAGGAGAAACTGCTCGCACTTGGAGGATTTCTCCTACCATGCTGAGAGGTTCTGTCAAGAAATGGAAAATAGGGGATATCCTAAAAAGTTACTCAAGCACGCATGCAAAAGGGCGCGCTATACCCCCCGTGAAACACTTCTCCAAACTCGACCCAAGCCTGCTCTTGACAGATTGGTCTGTGTGTCCACTTTTGGACCAGACACCCATAGATTGAGAAAAGCCGTTTTGAGTAACTGGCATCTGCTTGCCAATCTTGAATGTCCATTCCCACGACCCATATTTGCGTACAAAAAAAACCAAAGCATAGGGCAGCAAATTACGAGAGCGGATGTTTCGTTACCTAAAAAGAAAAGTGACCTGTTGAGTCAGTGGGATCTCAAACCGATCACAGGCCACCACAAATGTGGCACCTGTGTAGTATGCCCCAACACCATTGAAGGGGAAGAATTCACGCACGAGGGTACAAGATGGAATCATAGAGAATTCTCTAACTGCAAAACCAGGAATGTGGTTTATGCAGTCCAATGTCCCTGTGCCAAAATCTATATCGGTAAGACGACACAACAAGTCAACACTCGTATTTGCCAGCATAGATCAAGGCTAAAGAACAAAACCGCAAATGCCCCAATGGTTGATCATTTTCTTAATGAGAAACACGACATCAATGACTTCAAGTGGACGGTCTTGTACACATTCCGATCTTCCAATCGAAACGTGGATATCGATAGAATGCTCCTCCAGAAAGAAGCATATCTTATTCTAAAATTCAAGAGTGCGCAAAACGGCCTTAACACTCTATCGGAAATCTCAAGGGTTTAGATTTTCCAACTTAATGCTGCGGCAGACCGCTCCCATCCGGGAGGCTCTGTTTGTCTCTTTCCTCCTCCTCTAAAATTTTTCCAAAGCGGTACATGTATAGGTCACCTAATTATCAAAACGTCATTCTTTTAATATGTATTTCACTGTTCAACACACATGTTGGGCTGGAAACTACATATCCCATGATGCCCATTTTTACCGGTGACTCATATACAGGTAAACACACCTGGCGCCCATCTTGGATTCGACAGAGATCGCCAGAACGCCTGAAGGCGGATACTATCTGAACACAGGTAGGCCAAGCTCCCCAGCGCTGCTCTTAGATTCCCTCACAATATTGTTCAAGGACGCGGTCTTATGCTTTTTCCGCCTCCTTTTCACAGCGGATGTCCCTTTCTATTTGAAGTTATGACGGGACCCCATTGACAAGCATTTACGGAGCGCCCAGCCCGGTTGTTTGCTGACAGTAAGGTATGTCCTGTTTCCCAATTAATCGCAGTCAGTATTTCACACAAACAATCACCTAAAACCCTGACCTGTGGCCTCGCTTCTTTCTCCCAGCGCGAACAAGAGCTCTGGTCCAGCCTTCCCCCACATTTACTTACAAACGGCGACACAGCGCCGGCAGGCGGAACTTGCATATTCGCCTCGGACGGTACGTCCCTTTTTGTTTTTACTTCAATTCTTCTTTGTGCCTGGACAATAAACATTAGTCTGACCATATGATGTTCATATTTGTAGGTGACCCTCATCTGATCCCCTGTTTTAAAAGCTTCACGTTGCACACTGAGAATTTATGTGCATTTCTTCAATTCCTACACTCTGGTAGGTTCCTTGCTGTGCGTCACTTTTTAGTGGGAGATAGAACTCACATAGTTCTGATTTAATTCAATTCCGTTCTCTCTTGACAGACAGAACTTCACTTGTGCCCTGATGAGATTCCAGAAACTTTTACACTGGAATCGAAACGCGTCGGCCAGTTAGGAAGGAGTTGTTTTGAGTCAATTCAAGGCAGTAGTTATTTTGCTACTACCAAAAAGTCACAAATTTACTTTGCCTTTTCCTTACTTCCCCCCTTTTTTCTTCATTACTACGCTTGCTTTAATCACCTTTCACAACCCGAAATGTTTCACTGTATGTTACACATGTCCATAATGGTTTTGTCTTGTCTTTGAATAATTACATATTTTTGCTTAAAAATGTTTTTTGCTTATTAGAACCAGGATTGCATCCCCCTTTTTTTCCTGAATGGATTTCATATTCAAATTGTAAATAGTTTTTGTATTTATGTGTCTTTATGTGTGAAAAAAAATGCTTAAACTTGATTAAATCCCAGATTGGTTCGGTATAAATAAAAATACCTTGTTGATCACGACTATTGGTGTGCTCAACTTTTCCGCAAATGTGGTTTAAAATATAGGTGTTAGAGGCATCTTTTTGGTGTTCAGAATATAATAGGGTCCAGCCTCTTCACCTGTCCATAAGGGCCTGGCTCCTCTCTTTTTCCTAATAACCACTCTGGCAGGTATTTGTTAAAGCTGCCTTATTTTGCACTGTTTTTAATCTGGGGCATCTGAGTGATAATAATAAACATAATGCTTCTCTCACTCACTACAATTCTTTTCACCCATCACCTATCATTACCATTTAACAACAATAGGGCTATCCGGAGTTCCATAATTTGATGCAGGACGTTTCCACCAAGTCTTGATTTACATCATTTATGCTTCACGATGGAAATGCCAAAAGGAGGCCAAGATGATGACTAGGGCAGTATCGAATGGTGACTGATGGGTATCCTTATTTTTAAGGAGACTTTCTTGTTTATTTACACGTAAACCTTCTGGCTTTTTTTGTTTATTGTTTTTTCAAGGTAGATTTGCCTTCTAAAGACTCGTGGACACTTTGGGTATAGTATATGTGATCATTACACCTTCTATTGTTTTATATGAATATTTATTATATGTGTTTGTTTTCCCATCAGGAATTGCAGCTTATAAGTGTTTTAAGGAATTTCTAATGCTAGCCTATGAGAGGAGTAAGCCTCACAGTAGTGAAGAGCAAATTTAGCTACCTGGATAAGTAAACCTTAAAAGTACTTGTCCTACCTTTCAGTTACACAGCATCCTGCCCATAGGGCTACCTAGGGCCTACCTTAGGGGTGACCTGTGTATAATAAAGGGGGAGATTAAGGCTTGGCAAGTGGTTTTAAATGCCAAATCAAAGTGGCAGTAAACTGCACTCATAGGCTTTGCAATGGCTGGCCTGCGAAAGATGTGAAAGGCTATTTGTATGGGTGGCACAACATTCAGATTACAGGCCCTGGGTATATAGTATGCCACTTTACAAAGGATTTATAAGTAAACTTAATATGCCAGGTAGGAATATACCATTGTCATCATGTTTTAGGGCAGAAGCACATGCACTTTAGCACTGGTCAGCAGTGGGAAAGTGCTCAGAGTCCTAAAGCCCACAAAAACATACAGCAAAACGTGGAGGCGAGCAGGCAAAAAGATGTGGTGATGACAGGTCTAAAACTACATGAAAGAATTTCCATTCTGTGATGTCTTCTTGATGTGCTCTTTGTAAGAGAAGTGGGGATCATTGAAGAAGCCATGGGGCCATCAGAGAAGCTCTAGGATATGGTACTAGTGGTCTGATTTTGGGACAGCTGTTTTAGAGACATCTTCAGCAGTGGGTGGAGTACCAGATTTCATAGGCTTTATTATTTGGCCTCGGCTCAGATTGAGGGTTTCTCAATGCCATTTGGGTTTTACTGTATTAACATGGATTGATCGAGATTTGTTGATGATGGCTTAATGTGGGGTGTTGATGTCATCAAAGAGAATGTTCAAGACCGTTGCTTTGCTGGGAATAGGTAGGGTGGCCCAGGCATGAATAGGGCAAACACAACAGTTGATGGACAAAATGCAGAACAATGTCATACATTCACCTCGTTACAGAGATCTGGGCCTAAATAAGTCGTTTTTTTGCTCACCATGCCATTCCAGTTTGAACCCAGCCATATGCAAATCAGTCTTGGCTTTGTGCCCCAGGCATGAAAAGGGAGCAGATGCAGGCATGGTCTTATGGATGGGTCATTTAGAAGCCATCTGACCATGTTTCTCTAAGGCAGTTAGGAAGCTGGGATGAACCAAGTTTCAGGAAGGAAAAGAATAATGTTTGACGTTTGACACAAAAACAATCAGGCATAACTTAAAAGCAATCTGTAAATTATGTATGTGGCACTCAAACGGCAATAAAGTGAAAACACAACACAAAAAAAATCGCACACCAAGTTAGAAAAATAGAGTATTATTTATTATATAAATTTGCGCCAAACCCCTACTCACTTTTGCAAGGCCTTACGATGTCATAGGATAACATTGCATCACCTTATTACATACATTTATTATGTGATAACTTATGGTTGACAGTAATTTCTCATGTATGTGGAATTATAATTTTAAACCCTGTTTAATGGTAAAGCAGGATTTTAAGTCACAATTCCAAAAATGCAACTTTGTCGAAAGTGGCATTTTCTTTATCTAACCATTTGGTGCCTGCAGCCTGTTTTCTGCGTCACATGTCAAGGTGTAATTGGTAGTTGGCCTTTGTGTATTCTGCCCAGAAATCCACACAATAGAGGGGCTGGGTGTTGGCAGGATGGGTAAGAGCTATGCACAGCCCTATCTGCACTTCAAAGACACAGCCTGAGCTCACATACAAGGAACTTCACACTGAGCTATTGTGACACCAGATATCATTGTAATAGGGAAGGGAAACAAGAACAGCCTCACCATTCTGTGTGGGGATGACTCTAGAAGTCCCTCAGACTCACTGCTTGGTACACTACTGGACCTGGGAATCCTACACCAGAAGGGCTGCCCTGCTGCCCTGTCACTTCTAAGTGAAAATAAGTACTCGACAAGCACCCTTCATCCAAAGCTGAACTGACTCCAAAGGTTAGCTGACTAAACTCCTGTACTGAACTACTGAGGCACAACAAGCACCAAAGGCCTCTGTGCAACTGCTCAGTTGACCTGCTGCACTGGACCTGCCTGAAGCTGCAACTGAACCTGCCTGAGCCCTGCTGGCCTCTGTTGGAGTAAGGTTCCCAAGAGGTACCTCTCATTTCCTGGACCCTTGGTGTGACATAATTTGGGCTTCTCCTAGAAGAAAAGGTAGAATCCTGAAGTGTTGGGCTCTACACAACTGAGAATGGTCCTGTCTGTGCTAAGATCTTGCTGCCCACACCTCCCACCAACATGAAGCTCCCTTGAACCTGACTCTTTACACCACAGTGAACATCAGCGATATCTGGGAATGCAAGGACTGCAATACGTTGTACAGCATCAACATCCTGCATAGATCACCAACGCGAAGCTCCAGCAACGACCGTACATGATGACAGACAGGATGTTCATGTGATATCAACAACTGTCCACCACACCCCAGCCTGCTCTTCATACTACAATGATAAACACATCCAATGCTTACCCTGCTCCTCTTGGCTTCCTCCAACGCGATCTGGAATCTTTGCCCTGGACTTTAGAAGGTAACTTTTCCAGCTGGACTAACCTAGTCCTTGTAACCTTGGCCTGAACATGTGACATTCACCCAGTCTCGCACGACAAGATAATATTGAGTGGGGCATTGTGCTTTTAAGCACTACACTTACATTAAATCTTTGAAATTGCATATCTCCATTTCTACTGATTGGATTTTTGTTGTTTTGGTTTCAAATAAATGTATTCAATGTTACACTAATTTTCTAAATTGGTATGGAATTTTGCTTGTGTTGTAGTTTTACGGCTTAAGTGCTGCAAAAAACACTTTATACATTGACTCTAAGTTCAGCCTGTCTGCTTTTATGCCAAGCTACAAGAGGGTTAAGCACCAGTTAATTTAGTGACATTTTGTGGCTCATCCTGACAAAGATTGTGACTGTTGCTTGAGAAGAGCTCACACACCCCTCTACCGACAACCTTAAACCTCCTCCATTATCAGTTCCTTTGAGGAGTCTGTATAATATCAATATTTCTCAATCAAATTTCAATTGCAAAACAGTGATACGCAAAACACTCATTTGGTATTTAAAAAGCATGATTACAAAATGCCCCTTCAATATAACGAATTGGTATCCATTAAGAATCCACTTTTAGGAGTCAGAAAAACCTTGCTGACTCCTAAAATTAGATTAGCACATGAAAATCATTTTTAGGTTTCGACATGGCGAGGGCACGCAGTGCCCCTCCCAGATCGAAAACTTTTGTCAACAGTATGGATGTTCGGACCGCCTCTGTTTCCCATTGGCTAGCTCCATAAATGGACGCTAGCCATTGGGAGACAGAGGCTGTCAATCAAGCTTTCTGGTGAAAACGCGATTCGGGGGCGTTTCTGGGTCTTTTTTTAAGCCCCGCCCCTTTTGCCGTGTGTCCCGGGCCGAGCTGTGATTGCCTGCAGGCCCGGGACACCCCTGTGACCTCATTTCCCGGGCCGCGCTGTGATTGGCTGCCGGCCCGGGACACCCCCGTGACGTCAGCCAATCACAGCACGGCCCGGGACCTGACTTGTTTTATTTTGCGTTTGCAGTGTCTGAAGTGCCCCGATTAATGCAGACGTTTTCTGTCTGTGTTTTCGACCTTCGGAATGCACCGCTTGGAAACAGCGCGCAGTAATAATTGTCTATCTCTCCATCCGAGCTGTGCTATGTGGAACTCATACGCCAACTCGAAATTCCGAGTTAAATATGCAAACCCTTTGCTCTGCTATTTCAACAAAACAAGCACTCATCTCTGTGCTGACGCAGCATGGCTGTTGGTGACACTGCCCCGTTTTCCTGTTGAGAAATAATTTTGCCCATGTAATAAGTTCATGCTTCCTTCCCCTTTCCACCTGGCAAGGAAGGGACATCTACATTTTTCAGAAGATTTACGAGCATCTCCAGGGTGGGAAACATCTTCAAGGCTTGATCGTGAACAGCTGTGCTGGAACAGTGCAGTGATGGGCGCTCGTCTGTTTTTCCTCTTGTAGTTTCCAAAGTGCATACATTTAACTCATAATTTCACTGAATTAGTGCATGAACTGCAGGGAACACAACTCGGAAACAGTAAGTAGTGAAAGCCTCTCTCTCAATCAGAGCTTCACTGTCTGCAGCCCATACATTAACTTGGAGAAATTCAAAGTTAAATGTATGCCTTGGTGAAGACACTGAATACAGGCGTTCTTCTCTGCATTGGTCTAGCGCACATCTTCAGGCTAGGGCCCAAATACGGTTATGAATACCCACACACTCGTGAAGCTGAGCATGTTTCCAGATGCGGACCACAACCAATCCCTCACCTACATCCATAGCCATGTTTTTTTTTTAAATAAAGCCAGGGGGGGTTGATTAACAAACGTTTATGTGAGCTTGTGACAACCTTGTCGCACTTCTTAATTTCCAGAAGTGATTCTCATCTACTAATGGAAGAAGGGTTTGTGGATCTTAAGTGTCCTACTGGAGGATTTACTTCAATACTAAGCTCCATCGAGTCTTAAAGGAAGTTTTCCCACAGGTCACTTTTAAACTCACCCAAATTGAATGTATGTGTGCACAAAAAGCGTGCGTCTGAGTTCCTGTGTCCATATTTACCTCGCTCATCTCGTGTTTGATAGGGAGAGGCTATTTATTATCAGCCTGAGTGAGCTCTACTCCTCGCCAGTTGTTGACAAAGGTTAGCTGACCCACTATGGCATCTAATCCTTGTCTCTTCGCCCCCTGCCCCCAGCGGCCGCTGCCATTACTCTGCGCTGCCCAGGGGTGTATCTAAGGCCCTAAGCAGGGTCAGCCTCCCTCTTTACCTGGTATGGCCCTCCTCCAGAGGCTGGTAGCTCCAGTCCACCATCACGGCGCCCACGTAGCGCTGACGCAGGGCGGCTCGCGCAGCTGAGGGCAGCCCGCAGAGGGCCCCCACGAGGAGCAGGAGCGCGCGCGGGCCTGAGGCAGCCATGGGGCTACGCGGAGTCTCGGCCACCTCGTCTGACAGGTGCACGGTGTCTGGCCCCTGCCTGCTGTACCTCTGAGGCGGCAAGGTCTGTGGTGGGCCGTAGTGTCTGAGCCCTGCGGTGCCTGCCCCTGGTGGAGGGAGGCTCCTTCCCGGACGCGTGGGAGGGCGGGAGGCCGGTGCCTGGCGGTTCTTCACTCTGCAGATAGCCCTCCTCGCACAGGAGTGAGGCCCGTCCTCCTCCGAGCAGCCAGGCACCGAGCCAGTGTGTGGGCTGAGGTCACACTGAGGTGCTGCTCTGGAAGTGTCTGTTTGCTCTGACTCTGCTCTACCTTTGTGAACATGGTACGAGCCAAATTCGAGTTGTTATCGTCATACCGGTATGATTAGTCAAATTTCCACCATCAGAACTATTTCCCCACTGCACGTCAAGGTTGAGGTGGGTGAGGCTACACATTAGGATGGAGAATCGAGAGAAGGGTCTGGCTCGGCTCTTAGAGCCCGTACACTAGCCGAGCCCTGAAAATGTTTGCTGTGTAAATATTACAACAAACATCTCGTAAAATATAACAAAGTCTCTTAAGATTTAAAAAAAAAAAAAGCGTATTGACGCGGTGAGCTTTGACATTAAGCACTGCACTAAGAACCATTTATTAAAAGTGAGTGTTTTAAACATGAACAATTAGTGAACTAAAAAAAACAGACTGTTGTCATGTAAACCCCGTATGTTGCACAGATTATTATTAGGGCCGCTAGAATTATGCAATTCCGTGTCTTTTTCTGCATAATTATGGATTTGCCTCACAATCCGCCATCTGTTGCATAATTGGCAGATTTTAGCAGTTTCTAGCTCAAATGGATCAAAAGTTACAAACAAGCACTGGCGTTGCCAATAGGTTTCGCATTTTGAAAGTTGTAGCTATTCGTTTTGTAAATGACATTTTATATTTATATATCGTTATTGGCATTGTCAATAACAATATATAAATATAAAATATCATTTACAAAATCAATAGCTCCAACTTTCCAAATGCTAAACCTATTGGCAACGCCAGTGCTTGTTACTTTTGCAAACGCTGAAACCGAGCGTTTGTAATGATAGAAATTATTATTACATCTGGTCCATATTTCCTGGAAAAAATGACATGATTTGTGCACTGGCTCTTTTAGTTTAAATGAAAGTCTTCATTTTAATTAGCCTTTAAACATATTTTCATTTTGGCAGCTTATTTGTGGAATTCACTGTCCAGATGCTTTTTATTAGGAGTATTGAGCTTTAAAAATGCATCTTCTTTTTTGTCACAAATTGTTTGCCTTGAGGTACAATACATTCTGCTTTGGTGCACTCTCAATGATGTGCCAATTTGCGCCGATAAAATCTTTAATACCCAGGAGAGCGCAGCCATCAGCACCCTGGTTTTCAGACCTTTTGCAAAAACACAAAACAGAGTGTAAAAGGCGTGAGAGGATCTGGAGAAGGGATTACTGTCCCACAAAAAAGGAACAATATAATGAAAGTCAGATTTTTTATAAACAACTGATTCTGGAGGCAAAAAAGGTCTATTTTGCTGAGCAAATTGATAGGCCTAGCTCCTCTTCTAGAGAACTCTTTAGGACCATCAACAGACTGACCATTCCAACTAAGCCATGCATGCAGAGCAGTGCAACTCTGTGCGAGTCCTTAGCTCTATGTTTTAGGAACAAGGTTGAAGGGATCTTTTCCTCCTTTTCCGAAACCCAAGATAAGGCGGGACCGTGGCAACCAGTACTGGTAAAAGACCTGGGATGAGCCAGGATAGTTTAGAGCGGTTCAATCCTCTACAATATTCAAAGGTTCTAAACCTAGTGAGGACTGTTCGATCTGGTTCTCCTAATGATCCCTGTCCGCCCGTAGTCCTTAAAACCTGCCCCGAGTTTGTTGCTTTCACTCTTAATCCCATGCTGAATAAGATCATGGATTTGAGTGAATATCCCAGGAAGCTGAAATCTGCATCCATACTCCCCCTTTTAAAGAAACCTAGTCTGGATTCTAAGGATCCCAACAATTATAGACCCATATCCGGCCTTCCTTTTCGGGCTAAAATTTTAGAGAAGGCCATTAATCAACAACTTAGCTCTGTCCTTCAGAAGACCGATGCCCTAGACTCTACACAAGTTGGGTTCCGTGCAGTGCACAGCACGGAACTTGCCCTTAACAAGGCCACGGAAGAGGTGAGGGCGGCGGTAGATCAGGGATGGGCCGCTGTGATGATTTTGTTGGATCTGTCAGCAGCTTTCGACACGGTCAATCATGGAGTATTGATGGACCGGTTGGCGGGGGCAGGACTGGAGGGCCAGGCTTGGAGTCTCCTTAAGTCCTTTCTGACCAACAGCAGTCAGACAGTTGACCTGGGGGTGAACAGATCTAAAGCTTTTTCGCTTCCATGTGGCGTGCCACAGGGGTCCTTTTAGAGCCTCACGCTCTGTAATATTTATGTCAGCCCGCTGGCGGACTTGTTAAGGTCTTTCGGTCTGCAACTTACATCTTACGCAGATGATACCCAAATTGTGTTATCATTACAACGACCGTCTCGAGTGGATATTAAAGCAAGATGTCATGACGGTTTGAAGAGCGTGGCAGATTGGATGGCTTCTAATTGCCTCAAATTGAATGCCGGGAAGACCAAGGTTATTCTGTTTGGAAACAACCCCAACATCTGGACTCCGGATATGTGGCCAGAGGCATTTGGAAATCCTCCCATTCCCACCCAGAAGGCCAGAAACCTGGGTGTGATTATTGATCAGAACCTGGATTATGGGGATCATGTTAGCGGAGTAGTATCATCCTGTTTTCATATCCTCAGGATGTTAAGGAAAATTAAATGCTTCCTACCAGTGGAGGGTTTCAGGATGGCTGTTACTGCCCTCACACTGTCGCGTTTGGACTACTTCAATAGCCTGTATCTCAATCTGAAAAAAAGCATGAATACTGACTGCAGTTGGTTCAAAACGCGGCGGCCAGACTGCTGGTTGGGATCCCTAGATTTGTGTCAATACATGAGGGGCTCAGAAAACTGCACTGGCTGCCAGTACCTAGGCATGCTCAGTTCAAGGCTCTATGCACAGTCTTTAAAGCACTGATGGGCAATGGCAAAGAGTTTTTGAGCAGTGGGATAAAAAGGTATGTGCCAGGCAGAGCGCTTCGATCAGCTGACAGCAAACTGGTGGTGGTGCCACAGGCAAAAAAGGCCAGATGGGGAGGGTGCAGCTTCCTCGTCTGTGCGGCAAAAGCCTGGAACAGCCTGTCTGGGCATCTTAGAAACACAGCAGAGCTTCTCCCATTCTGAAAGGGGCTCAAGACTTGGCTATTCACGGATTAACCCCCGTTTAGCTCCGGATTTAGTATGCAGCGCCAGGACGCCCTTGGGCATAAATGCGCTTTATAAGCTCATAAATAAATAAATAAATGTGCTTCTACAATGCTCTGCTCACTTTCTCAGGCTCAGGTTTACTATCCTTCACACAAGAGTGTTGCATGAAAAATAGCAGTGCACCATAGCATGAGCAATGGAAAACTGCCCAGTGCAAAAAAAGGCGGTTTAGAGTGAAGCAGAGCCTCGTGCTATGCCACAAAGGCAAGCCAGTGGTGTTGTGCATAGGTCTAGCACCCAAGGAATACACTTCAGTACAATTTCCTATGCAAAGTCAGCTGCTGAGATCAAGCCCCCTAGATTTCCTCTGCATCATAAAGTACACATATATTGCATAGGTATTGTACAGAAAAAAGGGAATTTGCCTGGTTTTTCAGTGACTGGTCAGGCCTTTGCAGTGGCTTTGCATCACAATCTAGGAACGTTTCTGTAAATCCATCTCAGATAGACCACCTTTCCATTATTTCACAGAGGGTCAGTCGTTTATAGTACAAAGTAGTCCTACATTCCTTGGTGATCAATTTTCAGTGGCAAAAAAACCAATTGCATTTATAAATAAATTAGGTCTGCTTTTTGTAGCTCTCGGTGCCACAACAGCTCTCATTGTATTGCACAAGCACCCAGAAAACGTATGGTAAATCTGGGCATTAATTTGTCATTGCTTATCTGGATAATCATTTCATACATTGGGAATGTCAGCCCATTTTAGCCATTGACTAATCTCACTGAGTGAAAGCATTCTTCCTTTTCAAAAGGAGGATATCCACACACAAAGCGGATCCCTTATGGGCCAGGGGTGACTTAAGAAATATGTGCTTTTTGAAGCACCAAAAATATTTGCGCTTTTAGGCTTTTTTTTGTTTGGCATCAGCTCGGCATCTTTCCCAATAGTTTCCCCAACAAAAAAGGTTTGCAAAAAACATGACAAAATAAGATAAGCTCTGACGACAAAAGGCTGGCTTGTAGTAAATTGCTTTTTCTACTAGTGCAGTGTACTAATGACATAACATGTTTGCACGCAGACCAATTAAACAGAATGCAGGTGTGAAATATAAATAATAATAAAAATACTTTCTTATTTAAATCTCTAAAAATCAAGTGAAACATGTGAATGGCCTAAGTTACAAATGAAGTAGACTTTTCTTCCTCAGGACATATTGAAATTCTAAATGATTCAAACTACACAGTGTACAGAATGGTTCTGCATTTCAAGCCATAACAGCTCTAATTAAAATAATTGCATTATCAAATTTCTTTGAGGCAAAGACATTGTTTATGTCTGGGAATTTGTTTGATTTAATTTATCTGAAATTATGGCTTGGAACCAAATATAGACTCAGTAGGTAAATATTGTCTAATTATGCTGTGCTCAACTATGTATGCCTACTGCAGAATGTTAAAACAGCATCACTGAAGCTAGAGATACAATATGCCACGAAAACAGTGATAAGAAATCAAAATGATGTGTTGTTGCGGGCAATGCCTTTTGGAAATGAAAAAATGAATACATAATACGAAACATATGACTACAACATAGACATCTGCCCTTCCACATACATAGCTCAGCTACAGTTTCAAGATTTTTTCCCGGGGCAAATTAGTTGTTTACAAAACTGAGATCTGTAGGAAGACGCGCCACAGAAACCATTTTATTTGAAAATAACTCATTGTGATGAAAAAGCTATCTTGCATGAAATGTTAATTACACAAGTTATTATATATTTTCTTTAATTATTTTTTGAATTTAATTCCAAATTCTGCATTCTTGCTTTGCATAAGTTTCATATAAAAAAGTACTGATTTCGATACTAATTATTCCAATTTAAGTTTTCCAGAACATAAAGTGCATTGCAGTAGACAGCAAAAATAAGCAAAAACCAATGAAGGAAAAGAACACATTTTTTGATTTTTTTTAAATTAAGGTATTTTAGACATTTGCATCCTTGTACTTGGCAAGAGATTCACACAAAATGCAAAAGTCCATTCACAGCTAAAAACATCATGGATTTAAAACCAGAATGTAATACAAGGGATTCTGTAATTTTGTGACACACTAAGCCGCTGATAATAAAGAAAATACATCAGAACTCGTCTATTGCCTAAGTGAAGTCAGGTAAGTTTAGGGACATAATTAAAACAGCTGTTTAAAGCAACAAATGGCATTTAGTATTTCTTTTGTCTTTTCTATTTTAATAACTTACAAGTACAAGCAGAAAGAAAACATGTTTTCACTCCTTTGATAGAAAAAAGCTAGAATGTTTCTTCATGTTTCTACACTTTATGAGCTACTGCAGTTTTTTTTAAACTGACTTGTATTGGACTGTCACTAATATCTGTTTGAAACAAATATCTATCAGGATTTTGATGTGTTTAATTTAGCACTACTGATTTTATTTTCTTTCTTCATGTTTGCAAACATGCTCATTCTTTCATAAGAAAGAGCTGGACACTAAGATTTGAATTTCGTTTATTGTAAAGGTGATGGTTTAACCGTGTATTTTATGTGGTTAACTTCCTCTTGGCGTACATGATAAGGATATTGCAAGTCACCTCAGAGTTTCATAACCTTATTAAGGAACATTGCTTTGGGCCTCATTCCACAACCTATTGAAGGAACTCGGCCTTTGACTTATTCCTCTAAATGGGTATAGAACTCCTCAGTGACTTGCAATATCCTTATTTGTATGGTAGGGAGTACTTTATCCCTAATATATTGCACTGCTTCTGCATTGCCAAGGTCGTCACTGACTGTTGTGATCCCACATATATCTTCTGGGACTGAATCATGGACATTGAACAGAGGAATACATCTTAACCCTGCCCTTATCCTAAAGAACTCACACTGTCTGCAACACATTATTAACTATATTTATTTTTGAGATTTTTATACCACATGTGGACATTGCCTGTAAGCATCAGAGAACAATCACAGCAGGAGTACATTATAAATACAAATGCACATCAACAATAAGTGAGAGAAAAACTGTACCTAAACAACCAACACAGGAGTACCATTTAGATACAACATGGAAATATTATGGAAGACATTTAAGAGTGAGTGGGAACACATTGAATTTAATCTAAATGTCTTTCAAGGTGAAGAGCTTTGAGATCTTTTTTGAAGGTAGCTTGGCGTGCAGTCATATAGAGAATCGAAGAGAGTGAGTTACAACTTCTTGTGGTGCATCCAGAGGATGACTGGTTTATGAAACGTTAGGTATGCCACAAAGAGGAGTGAACTTTAAGAATGCCCGAGAATGCCAAGTCAGGAAAGAACCAATGCCTGGGTAGCTGAAGGTCCCATGCAGGGATGAGCTGCCTGATTCCCCAAAGCAGCCTTGTTTGTTACTGGGCATTCTTGGTCATTGCAGCAATGTAACTCTGGAGAGTGAGTCGGCTGCCATGGCTACTGCCAAGTGACTTGGCATTCTGAACAATGGAGGGTTGACACTCTAAGGCCAGGAGGATCCTTTACAGATTTTTTCAGAGATATCAGAAGGAATTTTGTTTCACAGAGTTTAGTTTGAGGTGGTAATTTGGCATCCACTACGAAATACTTGTTAAGGTTTTGGATAGAATGGGTGTTTTTGTTGTGGAATACCATTTTCAGGTAGATTTGTGTTTTGCTGGCATACAGGTGGAAGAGGATATCAGGGTTCCTATGGGTCACACAGAGAGGCTTACGGCAGAGGTTGAATTGAGTTGGAGAGAGGATTAAGCTTTGTGGGGACCATTTATTGCCGGCTAATTGACTTTGAAACAGAGCTACCAATGTTTACCACTTTGGAGAGTATATTAGATACGAGGAGAACATGTTACAGACTGCACCTTCAATTCCCATTCCATTTTTCAGAGTGATTATCAGACTGTCGTGGATGACAGTGTGAAATGCAGTCAAGAGTTCAAGGAGAACAAGAAACACGAATTTTCAGTGTCAAGAATGCATAGACATGAAGATGAAGAAAGCTTAGACATCATTCAGAATGTGCAGAATTCCTGTCTCTGTGCCATAGTTCTGTCAGAAGCTAGACTCAAGTGTCAAGAAGGTTGTTTGTGTGTTTGGGGTTGGAGTCTACGTAGCTTTCAATCATCCTACTTAAGAACAGAGTGGTGGATGCTGGAAAGAAGTTGTTAAAGTCATTGGGTCCAATAATTTATTTTTAGAAGAGGAGAGATGTGTTCAGCTTTTAGACAGTGTGGAAATGTACCTTCTTTGAGGGAGGTGTGGACCAACCGGGAGTAAGCTGTTTGGAGAAGCCTGTACTGATAGTGTGAAGGATGGCATTGTAAAGATGGTTTTACCTTGGATATGGTCACTAGTAGTCCTCTCTTTCTGAACTGGAGAGAAAGAGGATCAAGGATGCTGTGCTGTTTTGCTAGAAGTATTCTCCTCAGATTTACTGTCGAAGGTGGCTGGCAAGGAGATATTTATATCTTAACTTTTTTGTCGAAAACCTTCACAAGGTGGTATTGTAAGAAGGTTTATAACTCTGAAACTCAACAAGAGAGAGCATGAACAGTTAGGCAGCACATCTAAAAACAAGGAATTACAACCATAACTCTCCGCGATGTACTGCAACTCATGCATTGACTTGTGAAATGTAACTGTTTGGTAGCAGACAGCTTTTTATTTTATTTGGGCACACAGCTTCATTTTCTGACTGTGCACAGTGTTAATTCTACAGTCCTTTATTTATAGAATTATTTGTTCTGCCTAAATTATCTGTTATGATGATGCTCCTATCTTTAACATTCTGTTGTGAATCCTTTTACTAATTTGGACTAAAATCGTACTATGCAGATGCGTTTACATTAATTTAGAATCAGTATCTATCATAATTGCTGTTTGTCTTAAGATAGAAACACTTCAGTGCCTCATCTTTGTGTAGAGAGAAACTTGGCTACAAATGGACAGTCAATACCAGCAACAAATCACCCCTTCCACTAAAAGGTGAAACTCTAGTCTGAGTTCATTAAGACTATAATATCACCCAGACTTGAAAATACATGTTGTAAACAAGGCGGGCACCAAAATAGATGTCACTGTGTAATAGGGATGCTTTCAAGTTGTGAGCATATTAGGAGCCTGCAGTATAGAGTAATTTCAGGTCTAAAACCAGGACACCGGACACCACGTCCTACTCAAAGGAAACAACAGTAAGTAATGGAAGTAGCAGGGCATATTTCAGAGTTGAATGGAGCAGGGAATGCATGACAGGAGACAAGCTCCCTCAGAAATAGAAAAACAAGTGTAGCAGAAAGGATAGGAGTAATAAAGAATATATTAATGAAACAAGCAGGTGCGTAGTCAGTTCAATTAGTCTTTATTTCGAATAAAAAATTCATAAAAGACAGCAAATAAAAAAGCATTTCCAGTATACAACATTGTACAATATAAACCCCCAATACATTAGATATGGTATGTAAGCAATAACATTAATAAAACAATTTACAGATTCTTTACACGGATAAGCCACATCCAACCCAGAAATTTTGCTACACAAATCACAGATTTAACAGTGCGTAGATCTCTTAATTTAAAGAGGGCTGTGTGGCTACCCCCACAATTTAAAGTTTTGCAGATTGGTCTCAACCATTTTAGTCTGGGCAATCGATAGGCAGGACATGCAAAAAATACATGACCCAAGCTTTCTACTTGATCGGGGCAAAAGGGGCATTTGTTGCTGGAATTTGTTGCCCACTTTGCAGTAAAGGACTTGATCGGTAGGGTTCCCACTCGGAACTGATGGTACAACTTACGATCAAGCGACTTACAAATCAAGTCCCAGTATGGTTCGAGAAAAGGGGTTAATTTGTGCATAAGAAACTGTCCTGTTAGGTTGTTAACAGATGACAGGGAGACCAGTGCGGATTTTTTTACAGCCCAGAAAAGCTCTTTGAATTCCACTTTTGATGGGAAGCTTGAGCATTCAGGATGTAACCATAGCTCTGGGAGGCCCATCAGGTACAATATCTGCTTTACCTCCCGAAGCCATGGAATTTTCTGGGCACCCCACAATGCTCTGACCTCACCCAGTTCTTGGGCAAATAAGCTAAGTTCTTCGGTCGTCCAGAGGCGACGCCAAAGAGCAACAAGACGGTACTGGGCCATCTCACCCAACGGTTTGCAACCTAAATCTAAAAGCAGAGGAGTAATGGGGGATGTTTTGGCTAATTGTTTTCACTGCCCACCACACTATAAAACACACTCCATTTCAGACAATGATCCTTTGCCATTCCACTGCAGCACAAGATTGTCAAGCAGAACGTTTGTAATTCTTTTTTTTGCTTTCTCTGTTTCTTGTCCCTTTTCTTCTTTCATACACTTTCTTGTGGGTCATAAAATGTATTTCATTTTTTGGAATAATGGCTGGGAGGAGAAATCCCTTTTTTACATAGGTAGAATTGTCAGTCTTGGTGAATGACATTTTTATAGTAGAACCACAATTGTTTTAAGCCTAAGTACAATATACAACCCTATCCCAGATATGGACCCGAAAAGTTGACAGAGTAAATGCTGTAGCAAGCAACCAGCACACACAGGAGAAAAATAAAATGAGGTGGAACGACCTGCAGTGAAGAGTGCAGTCCCTGGCCTTCAAAGGTCACCTGGAGGCCCAAAGGACTGGTGATGGTTCTCCCAGCCCCCCACTCACAACGTTTTCCCTGAAGGCTTGACAGGAATACCTGATGGAGTGGGGACTGGTTAAGTTATACTTCTGAATGGGTCACTGAACCTAAATGCAAATTTGCTTTCAGTTTAGCTGTTGCTAACCTCTTCTTCACCTTTTGGAAACATAGAAACCTATGTATATATTTACGATTACATGTTTCAATCTACATTACATTGTGCATGATATAATGGTGCTAGTTTGTGTTTTTAACCATATAACATATTTCAGATATGCGTTTTATATTGTAAATGTCACTTCTATTTTTACTACATATTTACACTAGGCATGTTTAACTTACAATTTTGCAAGTGTTGTTAATGTTTAATTGAAATGAGTACAGCTACCATGCACATTTTCTCTTTGCTATCGTCATTTTCACATGTTATTGTGATATATATTTATCACTTTCGATTTCAAGCTTTGTTTTGCAATTTTTCTGTGTTGGATTTCATTTTGTATGTTGCCCTATCCTTGTTATTTAATTGAATTGATGTTATTTGTATCACAAATCAATGTTTGTTGACTTTAAAATGTTAAGGTATGTAATTTTAAAGGCTGAACATAAGTATATTTTGTTTAGAAAATTACTCTGCAATGTGAATTTGATGATTAATGTAATATATCCTTCTAAGCTGTGTAATTGTCAGATTTTTAGCCTGCTAGGCCTTTGAATAGTTTCTTTCACAATGTACCTCTCTAATGTGTTGCAGTGAATCTTTGGTATATTTCACATATCATTTCTATTCCTTTTTTCATTTCTGGACATCTTTTTACCTACTTTTTTTGAAGTAGTTTAGTATGTTATTTAAACTATTTGTGTACAATCATTATAGTAATTATCTGTTTCCTTTTGTGTTGCATTATTTTTCTGTTGAAACTCACTTGATATAAAATCCATACATTAACAATATTCATTTATTTAAATTTATAATAGGTCCAACACCCAGCGTATTTGGACACCCATCTGCCAGTGAGGATACCTGCACTCCAGACTGGGAACACGCCTTTGTTGAGGACCCAACTCCTGCAAGTCCTTATAAAGAGGAGCTGCCTGGTGCATCAGTTCGGCCTTGGCAGATTGCCCCAATGAGTCTCACTCGGGCCACACCCATACCTTCTACCCCAGCTGTAACCACACCTCAGCCTATGGATACCTCTATATTTCCCCAATCTTGTGCCCCCAGTCGGGCCTCTGTTAATCCAACACCACCACTTCCACTTTAGCCAGGAACCAGAAGGATGGGGCACACTAGGTCAAGGACACAGGGTAGTGGGGCTAGGGGTCATGGGAGAGAATCTGTGTGCCAGCCTAGTGAGGCTACTGGTTTCACTGTCACCCAGGCCATCATTGACCAAGTCTTGGGATCCCTCCATCAGTCCCAAGACATGATGGGCCAGGTCCTGAAATAGCTTGGAGAGATGAAGCAGTTGCAGAGGCAGCACACTGTACAGAGAGAGAATCTGAACTCTAATTTGGGCTCCCTGACGGGGGTGCTGCCTGATATTTTTACCCATATATGCGGGGATTTTCCAGCAACATCGTCCCCTTTGTGTGGTCTAAGAACATCTGGGGCAACTACATCTCAGCAACAGAAAGAGAGGCCCAGCTACAAGAGGAAACAGCTGCACCCAACCTTAGTTTTTACAACTGTGTATGCACCAGCCCACCTCAGAAGGGGATGTTCTGCCTGACTAGCAGGAGAGGATGCCACGACCTACACCACCACCACCAGCACAAAACTAATTTTCTCCAATGTGAGACCACCATTAACTCTGGACTAGTGTTTGAAATAGGGTTTCTAGTTGGCAGAGCTATGCACCGTGTCCAAACAAGGACTACCACTCTAGTCAGGCTAAGTGTAATACTCACTAAAGGATTATCTGTGCTCACCCTTTGGTAGCTTGGCACAGAGCAGTCAGGCTAAACGAAAGAGGCGATTTGTGCGCACACACACATACATACAGTGAAAACACCACAAATGTAATCCACACTAGTTTAGAAAAATAGCCAGTAAAAAAAGACCAAAACAACAAAAAGTCAACATACACAAGTGCAAGATATGACTTGTTCAAGATTGAATGAAAATGTAGTGCTTAGAAGTCAATAGCTTCAGGTGGGGCTATCAGGTCGCGCAAGCCCAGGGCACATTCAAAAGTTTAGCCAGTTGTGATGGAGCACAGGTCGGATACAGGAGTTATGCAGACCCGCTGACAGAACCTTGGATGCATCGATGCTCAGGGATGATGTATTGCACTCTGGAGGCGATGTGTTGCTGTCGCAGGCGATGCATCAGTTCCAAAGTCGGTCAAATTCGCTGATACGGTGTTGAACAGAACACCATGTGTCAGTTCCCAGGCATCAATGTCGAACTGGTGGGCTGAAGGTTATGTATCATTGAGAAGTCACACGGGGCAAGGGATGTGTGGGAGTCAGAGCAGGGCACCACAGACATCGGAGAAGTTGTGTCCGAGACTTACGCAGCAGCGCTGTGGCAAAGTCGGGGAGGCGTCGAGGTCGCTGCATCTCGCACTCTGTGAGCAGTGACCACGTCTTCAGTGCAGGCAATGGTGATGCTTCAGCAAAGACCAGGCTATGTTGGAACTTGAGGTAGGTTTCAAAATGAAGCTTTGGAGCTGCTGCATTGGTATCTTGGGTTGCAGCACAAACACTCAGTTCCAAGGGCCCAGGATTGTATTTGTCACCACTTGGCGGGGCAGGACTCACAGCAGAGGAGCCCAGGTGCTTGTAGCAAGATGCAGGTGAAGTCTTTGATATTCCTAAGACTTCCACCAGGAGGCAAGCTTAACAAGCCCTTGCAAAACCTCTAGTGATACAGGATGGAGAGAGCAAAAACAAGTCCTCACACTCACAGGCAAGAAGCAGCAGGCTAACAAAGTAAAGCAAGCAGCAAAGAGGAAGTCACTCCTGACAGCAGAACACTTCTTCTTCCTGGCAGACTGTCCTTGGTCCAGAATTGTTCTGATTATATAGTGACAGGGGTCTAGTACTTATACCCATTTTAGCTTTTTAAGTAGGGAGACTCCAAAGAAAGGTGTGTGTAGTGTACCAGACCTTCTTGGCCCTGGCTCCAGACACTCTACAGAGAGGTATGCAGTTGTTTGTGTGTGGACAGGCACAGCCCTATTCATGTGCAATTGTGTGCTCTTCCCACCACTCTAGCTCAGAGACCTGACCTATTAGCCTGGTGATGGGTCATCAGGATATACAGGGCATACCTCAGCTCCCTTTGTGTGACTGTCTAGAGGGTATGCATAAAATCCAGCTGTCACCCTGACCCAGACGTGCATTCTAGGGACAGGCAAAGGCACAGAATGGTTGAAACAAGAAAAGTGCCATTTTCAGACAAGCAATTAAAAAAACAACTTCACCAAAAGATTTTTTTTAACTCCAACTTTCTATCTGCTCCCAATCACAAATTACACTTGTAAAGTGTTACAAGGCAGCTCCAATGCTAATCTATGGGAGAATTAGGCCTTGCTGTACTGAAAAGCAGATTTAGTAGGACATGTAAACCCAAAAGTACATGCCCTAACTTTTCATTGGGGGTGGATGGTAAACTCTTCTGCGTCAGCAGAGTTTTGCCATTCTGCACTCCACTTAAAGCATGAAGTTCAGCAAAAAAACTTCACCAACCTCTGGCGGAGCAGCGTTTACCGACTTGAACACCCTCCTAGTATTAAATCCACTTGAGATGCAGTGCAGGCCTTACATGAATATGCTGGGCCATAAAGTAGTTTGTATACAACGTTTGGTAATTATGCCTCCCCAGTCTAATAGCTATAGACTGCGCATGCCCAAAATATAGTTTAGGCGGTCATGGAATAGTCAAGCAGAAGGTCAGATGTGCTGATAAAAGACATTTAACAAGTTTATGTTTTCCTGCCCTTACAACGGCTGCCGCTTGTTTGAGACCATGCCTCCAAAGACACTTAAGTGAATGGAACTGTACAACACAGTTGCGGAAATATCACAAGACCTGAAGCTTTGTAGGAGAGGAGCTATGTTTGGAATCATAAGCGGACATTGACTGTGAAGTGCCAACCACTGCCCACAACAATTACACCCACACTGGACAATGAGGAAAAACACGCAGAAGAGGAGGATGAGAGATGGATGGCACAGGGAATTGTCTGCCGCACCCGAGGATTGAAATGATGACTCTGGAGGTAGCGAGCCTGAGCTTTCTGGACTGGTTGCAGTACAAGCTGCCCCTGGAGCCTGCAAGTTTCTTAGACCTTCGGTACAGGTGAGTGTGAGCTATTGATGACAATAAGAAATAGATAACTACACTTTCCAAGGGTAACACTACCAATAAAGGATGGTCATAAATAGAGAGGAAGGACTACACTCAAACATGCAAAAATAATGTTTCAGGGTCCGGGAAACTTTTGATATGATCATGGAGAAAGGAAAATAAGGGAACTTTTCAGGTTCGTGCAGCCAGTCACCTCACCCCCCATTCTTTGCGGAGGATGCAGTGACTGTGCGGCTTACAGAAACTGGACACCCGGTAATCGCCATGTCAATCTGCTCTTCCTGGCCTGCTTCCTCATTCATTCTTGCAATGCTGTACCCTGACACTGATCTGACAGCACTGCCAACGCAAAGACGATGAAAGAGGGCCAACTTCATGGTACGGACTCCGGCACACCATGCAAAGACTTGCAAACACCCTCTCTCCAACATGTATGTGCTTAGACCGCTTTGCGGGGTGAGCCGTGGGTTCCTGTCTTAGTTTTTGTTGGGGCAGGTGTACTTTACCTCCACCCTCTACACTATAAAAGTGCTTTTAACGCATCAAAGGGGTAGTAAGTAAGCACTGGAAGTTGAGGTGGGGAAGACGAATGTTCAAATTCTGGAAATCCAGTAATATGCATGTCTGTCCGCTCTCCCTGGCCTGCCCTTTCATGGTCGTGGCATGGTAAGATAAATAGAAGAATTCATCACAAGTACACATTTTAAAGCACTAAACAACAATGTGCACTCTCTCTCTAGGAAGGAAAACACATGCAACCGCAACTAGACATACTCTGTTGCTCTCTTAATATCAGCCATGCCAGGTGGAGTTTGACTGTGGGGAGGTTTCACTGGCTTCTCTCGGGGCAAAGAGTGAAGTTCAAAGGATAAAAAAGAAACAATATAGTGACAAACTCTATGTGCACCTTTTTGGGCCAAAACATAAATACATATACAAAACAAAATAATTCCACCTACCCCATCAAAACTTACCCAATTGTAAAAGTAGCAGCATACAATTAAAAGTTAACAACTGCATACAAAGTGTTTCTTGAAAACGTTGCGAGGGAGAAGGAAATTTGAACAAGGCACAAATATTCATTTGTTCACCCATTCAAATAAGGTACCCCATTTACTGTTTCATGCTTAGGGCTACCACAAAGTGCACGCTGAGTAGAAGTGAGAGCTTCCATCACCAGAGACATTGGACTATAAGAGGCACCAGCAGTGCCTCTTATAGAATGGAGGGGGCTAATTGATTCATAGTAATAATTCCCGACTGACATGTTGCTTAAAGCATGGACGCTCTTTGCTGTCTTAGACCTTGGGGGGGTCTAACTGACCTTGAGGGTGAACAACTCTTCACAGCAGCAAGGGCACACCAGGTGCTGGGAATGCTCAGAAGCTGCAGAAGTTCATTGCACACATGCATGCACTATCTCCGGTGGGTCTTACATGCCTTACTCTGCCCACAGACCACCCTTTCTGTGAACACGTCAACCAGAAGAAACAACCTGACCAACGCAGATACCTCTGGTGCAGCCCCAGGGGACTGCACTGTGGGTCTACAGTCCTGCCTGAGGTTGTGGTTTGCAGATACTGGTAGTTTCCTGCATGCAACTCTTAGGATAAAGTGTGCATGGCATGCCCGGGCCTTATATTGTGCCCTCCTGCTGACAGTGCACCAGGGTTAAAACATATTAAGAACATGCCTCTAGGAAGTTGAGACAGGCCCTGAGGCACAGTGGTTGTTAAAGTTCTCCGAAGAGCATACATCCTGCGCTAGCAACTCGCCAGTCAACCTTCAAGGAGGAGGCCTGGTCTGACCTAGTGGAGGCAAGTACATTACGAAACAGGTCAAAGTTTTGGGCCATCATCAATAGCCCATCCTTCTCAAAAGATAATGCTCATTCACTAGAAGCCCATATCACAAAGGACAACTGGGTCCATCATTTTAAGGGCATCTTTCAGCCGAATTCCTTGCCTAACAAGGGGCAGGATAGGGTGGAAGGTAAGGCGAATCTTGTTTTTCCGAATCGGAGGTGAGAGCGGGTATATTAGGCCTGACTAATAGAAAAGCCCCAGAGTCAGACGGGATTCTGCCTGACCTCTACATCGCGCATGTAGACACCTGGATGCCTGTTCTCACTGCTGTTATTAGTGCCTTGGTCCGGGTTGGCCGTCCTGATTCCTGGGCCTTATCGACTATAGTCCTGATATTTAAAAAGAGTGATCGGACAGTACTTCATGTTATAGGCATATTTCTGTCCTGCACTCTGTGCTGAAGGTGGTGGGATGGATTATTCTTGATAGACGGGTATCCTGGGTGGACAAAAACAACTTTCTATCTGAGATCCAATATGGCTTGCGCCCCGGTCAATCCACTGTGGAGCAGTGTATAAATCTGTATATTGTCTTGAACAAGTACACAGTGGCTCGGGCCTGCTTTATATATATAGCTTTTATGGACCTGTCCTCAGCCCTTGACTGTGTTAACAGGTCCAAGCTATGGCAGTTGATGTTATCTATCGGCATCGATAATAACATCATTTTGTTTTTGAGGGATCTTCATCGAGATTCAATTGCAGTAGTACGTTACTCAAAGGACTTGAAAGTGTCCTGTCAGTTTATTATCAAGAGGGGGCGAGCCAGGCGTGTATACTCGCACCCTCCCTTTTTAATCTATACATGAATTCCCTAGAGAAGGCCCTCCTATCAACTGAAGCAGAAACCCCCCAGGTAGGCAAGTGTAGCCTTCCGGTCCTCCTATATGCGAATGACGCAGTCCTTCTGGTGAGCACTGTAAGGGGCTTACAACTTCTTCTCAACCCTTTTGCCTCATTCTTCGAGGAATTGGACTTGTCGGTGAATCATTCTAAATGACGAAAATGAAAATGAAAAAGAAAGCCCGATGAAAAATAACCAATATTCTTTTGTAACTAATGCTTCTCAGGTGTTTCATGTGCCAGCCTACTTTCCATAATTAAACCCATGGGTGGCTTTTTCCTGGTCCCACAATAATCCGGTATAATAACCGCAAAGACAAAGATGTGGAAAATTGTACCAAAACAGTCTTTTAGTACACGTGTCAGTGGATACTATCCACCTAGACAAGAGGTCCTGTAGCTGTAGTGCACCGTAACGTCTTCCACTTCTTCACTATTTAATAATTCGTTTTCATTTTCATTTTCGTCACAAGAAAATTACAATTGCCCTGAAGAAGTCCTAGTAGATTAGGACGAAACGCGTTGGCTGAAGGCTTTCGAAAGAAAATAAAGAAATTAAAAATCATCAGTTGGGACAATTGACTTCTCTCGCACTAATTAGATTAACTGGACATTATGAACATTTAAGATTTCTTGCAAATATGTCTGGAAAGGTGGTGCAGTTCTGTTAAGCAAGAGAATACACTTAGTAAAGATGTGATACAGGATTGTCTTTCTCTTGATCACGCCACGCGTACTCTTTGGCTCCAGTATATAAGAGATAGACTCGCCAGGCTAGGAAGAGCAGATCTTTATTCGAACCCTGGGGAATTAAAAAAAGGGACCTTGTTTGGTCCAAGGTGGCTTATTTAAGAGCATGTCATTGTGATCAAGAGGGTAATAATGAGCAGTGTAAATCTAGTTAGCGAAAGTATGCCTTACTGAAAACTGTGCCTACTACTGAGCCTTATCTCTAAGGGCTCAAAAGATTTCACAACCATTTTTTACTGACAAGGTTTCAGCTCGACCTCTTTCACTACTTACTAGCACACCCCCAAGGTTCCCATAGAGGTCAGTGCCTCATGCCCTGTGACTGCAATGGAGAATCTGCTCACGGGCATATTGCACTTTTTAATGTTTTGTACTTTTTATATTGTACCCAGAAAGTTATTCATTTTTCCCATTTAAAATTTTTTTTATTTTAGGAGAGTGAGACCAGCTTTTATATTTTTACAACTTCTCACTAGCGATACCATTTTGTACACTCTCAATTTTTTATGGGTCGCCATTAGACTAAGGATAAGCTGTAAATAATATTTATGTGGTAAATTATGTACTTTTATCCTGTGTTTTGACTATCTGGATTTTTTTTCACTTTTGTTAACTTGTAACTTGAATGATGGAATATTGTTGGCTGTTTGACTTTGATGGTTTTATTTTTAAAGCCAAATAAAGTTTGTTGTTGTATTACAAACATGTTTTTACCAAACAATACAATTCAAATTGTGAGAAAAGTGACCAATTTGCTTGATGTCTTACTCATTCACAAATGTGCATGTAAGCAAGTATGGTTTTTGAAAAATGTCTTTGATAGGCACATTTTTGGAAAAAAACAGGAATGTGAGCACAGTGGTGAGGGAATAACACATACTAGACATTAGAGCATACTCCTGAGGTGGAAGCCGGGAGTTAGACATAGAATTGTGTTATTTTAATGCACTTGTGAATTGACAAATTGCAACTTTTAAAAGTCGCCGTTTTTTATAAACTTTCAATCGAATTTTCCTGGGCACTAGAAACGTTTCCCCTGACACTACCTACCTAAGGATTCATTCCCTTTGGGATTCCTGCCGTCCTTTCTTGGCCGATTTACGGGCCCAGCAGGTTCTCACTCCCCTCCTCCCCACGCCCTGACAGCGGCCGCCATCTTGGGTGAGGTGTGAACCAAGGAAGGTTTTGGATCCTACGTCTACCCAGCCCGGATCTCAACTACAAAATAAACAGAACAAGGTGGCTGGATAGGGAAAATTTTTCTCACAAATTTAGGTCACGCAGTCAATTTATACTCCGTAGCCACGGTCATCTGTACCAAAACAAATTTATTTAGTTTTTTTCTGGTTTCTCAATTTTTTCAAAACTGCATGGGCAAACCAAACAACTGTCACGACAGTGAGTACATGAATACAATATTTACATATATACACACATACCAATATACATTATTTACAAAGTGAGAGAAACACAATTACTTAAGACAATTTTCAAATGACACACCAAAAAGAACCAATAACGTGATTCAATACTGAGACATTAGTAGCATTTATGTGCAATTAGAAAATTCATACATAACAAAGAAGGTACAACCAGTCCATGGGGATGTAAAACCAGGGGACAGGCGGGGACGGATGGATTAGTACACCTGCCTGCCTGACAACACTGTGGTATAATGTTTATAATGGGTTGCACCGTTAGGGTCCCAGATGGTATATTATTTCCTTTCCTAGGTGCACCCTTTTGGATAACCACAGGGAGGAAGTGTCGACGCGTTTTGAACCGGATAAATGACGGTTCTCTTCAGGACGGGGACTGGGATCAGTGTCTGCACGTGGCAAAGAGTGTGCCGTGGTGTCGGTAAAACGCCAAGGAAGATGAGATTTCTGTGGTTGGCCTGTTAGAGTTCTTTCATGAATTGTTGACCGCCACACGGTACCAACACGAAGGAGTAGAGCTGCTTACATGTTGATTAATTTTTCAAATAAGCTGACTTATTGGCCTGTGACACGGGTGGCGTCAGATGTCATAAAATCAGTTCGGAACTTGCTCGAGATTGGTTGTATTTCGATGGGATTCAATCACTCGGAAACTCTTGGCGCACGGTCTGTCTGACAGAGTTTCCGAGTGATTGAATCCCATGGTACAGATGACCGTGGCTACGGAGTATACATTGACTGCGTGACCTAAATTTGTGAGAAAAATTTTCCCTATCCAGCCATCTTGGGTGAGGGCCAGGACAGCGCGCTAGTGCTAAGGCCGATTTGGGGCAAGAGCACGATAAAATGGATCACACATTCCGTCCGCGCAGCAGGCGGGCTCAGCGGGCGTGCCGATGGCGCGCCGGAGGTGCTCCAGAGGTAAGCCTGTCTGCGCTCGTCCGCGCTAGGCAGAGCTCAGAGCTCGACACTATGGGAGGATTACATCAGGCCCCACGCAAATACTCTAGAGACACCCTAATACTTATGAAGCAAAATGTAGTAAACCACTGTCTACATTCCATTTCAGGGGACAATCTTTCCACCCACTGCCCTTTCAAGTTCAAGTTAGATGGGCCTTGTCAGGATACTTCAGTCTCATTTCGCATGGCCCTAGTCAATTGCAGATCGCTCCCTAATCACGCTGAAGAAATTTACCATATTTTAGATGACCTCCAGTTGGAAATACTCTTCCTAACAGAAACGTGGTTAGGCCCAGACTCAGACCCTGACATCAGTAAAGCCCTTTCACCAGGATATCTTATTCAGCATCTAGATCGACTTAAAGGAAAAGGAGGGAGAACCACTATTATTTATAGGGACCACCTTTCCTGTCGTCTTCAGGGCAGCCCACTTTCTGACTGTGAAAACATTCTTTTTATGATCCAAGTCTCCCCATGTAAATCCCTCTCGGGACTTCTCATCTACCGCCCGCCAGGACCAATAGGACATTTTTGTAGCTCACTCCTAGAACAGTCAGCCATACTGGCCGCCACTCACTCCAGCTTCATGATTTTAGGGGATCTTAATAACCATTTCAATAAGAGCGAAGATAAACTAGCCTCAGACCTGATCCTAGACCTTGGAACTCACCAGCTGAAGCTGGAAAGTCGGAGTCCCACCCATATGCTAGGACACCTTTTAGACCCCATTTTCTCTAACATCACTGACCTTACAATCCCAGGTCCTACCTCAGTACCATGGTCTGATCACTTCTTATTAACGCTCAACTGGCAACTCTCCAGCCTCGCCTGCCCCAGACCACCATCCAGTAACCGAAACGTCCCCGGGCTAAATTAGACCCAGAGAAATGGAAGTATAACCTGGAGCTTTCTCCCCCGTCTTTGGTTTTGGATCCTGCTCTTGCCGACGCAGAATTCTCTAAATGGATCGGAGAAACACTGGATAAAACTCTCGCGAAAAAATCCACCTGCAAACCACGAAAAATTATCACCTCGCCCTGGTTTACCGAGGAAGTGCACCTCGTAAAAAAGCTCTGCAAAAAAACTGAATGAGAATGGAGAAAAAACTTTGATCCCAGCAAAAAACTTTGAAGAGAAAATTAGGCTACCTGCTAATTCCTCTAGGGAGACCTTTCAAATTGCTAAAAAACTTTTAAAAGTCCCCGATCCCCCTTCCCATGTGGAACCCTCTGTTAGTCGGTGCAATGAATTAGCCAAGCTTTTCGATTCGAAGGTTAAAAAAAAATCTTAATTCCCTTCTCCCACCACCACCGGACCATCCACCCCCTAACTTACCTAGATCCACATCCCAAACTCTGGAGCCCCGGCTGAATCAGTTCCCCCCTACCACAGTAGAGACGCTATCCCCAATAGTACAATCAATAAAAAGCGGATCCCCATTGGACCCCGCACCCTTTAACACCCTAAAATCAGTCGCACCAACCATTTTTCCTTTCATGGTGAATCTTGTTAACATCTCGCTGTCCCATGGTACCTTTCCACCTAGTTGGAAAAAAGCAACTGTTAAGGCACTGATTAAAAAACCACACCTAGAGCCTTTGGACCTAAGCAACTTTCGACCGATCTCTCTCTTACCAGGCACCAGTAAGATCGCAGAAAAATATGTAAACCACCAACTCTCCGACTATCTGGAAATCAATGGCCTTCTCAAACCATCACAAACTGGCTTTAGACCAGGCCAGAGTACGGAGACTGCGACGTTGGCGGTGGTCGAAGAGGCAAGAAAGATCATTGATTCAGGAGGATCAGTGGCAGTGATCCTCCTGGATCTCAGTGCGGCCTTTGACACCGTCAACCACTCGACACTGGTCCACAGGCTCAAGGAGTTGAATATTTCAGGGCCTTCCCTATCCTGGCAAGAATCCTTCTTGAGGGATCATTCCTTTCAGGTTACGGAAGGTAATTTCACCTCCAAGTCAACACCTATACACTGCTGGGTCCCTCAGGGCTCATCCCTGCGCCCAACTCTTTTTAATGTATATATGTCCCCCCTCGAGAAGATTGTCGCCCCATTTGGGATTAAGCTTTTAACCTACGCGGACGACACCCAGCTGTTGGTATCCCTGAATCAGCCTGACCATTCTCCCTTTGACCTTTACACCTGTCTCAGTGACATAACAACATGGATGGATAAGTCACATCTTAGGCTCAACAGTGAAAAGACTGAGATCATGGTCCTGGGTAATCAGTCACACTTCCGCCCTGAGTCCTTGTGGCCTCCCTGTATGGGTACGCCCCCTATCCCCAAGCATGAGATCAAGAGCCTGGGGATTTGGTTGGACGAAGGTCTTAACTTTTTCACCCAAGCAAGGAAAACAGCTGGAACTTGCTATGGTCTTCTACGGACTTCTAGAAAAATCCTCCCTTTACTCCCTGCAAAATCCCAAAAATTACTGATTCAAGGCCTAGTGATGGCCCGATTGGACTACAGTAACGCCCTGTATCTAGGGGCCCCAAACAAGGTGCTGGCTAAACTTCAGATGGTGCAAAACACAGCTGCCCGTCTTCTCACAGGGACACATAGCCGTTGTTTGGCTAAACCAGCCCTAAAATCACTGCATTGGCTGCCTATCCAAGAGAGGGTGCATTTTAAAGCCCTCTGCACCACCCATAAAATTCTACACAGAAAAGCCCCACCCATCCTGAAAGACCTTATTGCCCCTCACAAAACCACCAGAACCCTTCGATCCTCATTCTCAAACTTGGCAGCAGTGCCCAGAGTTAGGAAAGCCCGTTCTGGAGGCCGACTGTTTTCGTACAACGCCTCCAAGCTGTGGAATGCTCTCCCCCCAGACATCTGATCCCAGCCTAACCTTCTTCCTTTCCGCAAGGCACTTAAGACTTGGTTGTTCCCTTAAACCCCTTTTTCTTCTCAATCTTTTCTGATCTATCATTAGCGCTGGGACGCTCATGGGCAGCCATGCGCTTTACAAGTCTGTAAAATAAAATAAAATAAATACTCAAAAACATTTCTTATTTTATGTGCAGTTGATATATCTCTAGTGAACAAAAATAGATTATTTAAAGGGACTTTTGCAGATGGAAGTTTCAATACATATATGTTAGAGTATCCCATCAAGAAAACTACCAGTCAGGAACAAAAATTTACTCATTACGAGATCTTAGAAATGCATCAGGATTGCATATTTTCATATTATGATTAGCATTGTTTTTTATTATGAAAAATATATTGGAAATAGTGCCTTTAAAATTTCCTGTAATGTTGTACCAATGTTTTCCTGAATAAAAGCCTGCATATTTTTAAACTTTTTTCACAATGGTAAAACAAACTGATCATAACGCAAAATATTTTGGAGTCAAATGTAAAAATATTTTTGCTCTGTACTGAAGTGGATTAGAAATGTATCAACCCAATGTATTTACTGCTGTAAAAGACATTTGAAAATAGCAACAAAGGTATTTTTTTAACAGCATCAGTAAATTCATGGTGCATGATACATGAATAAGCAACTTAAGCGCTAAATCCATAAAATAATTTTTAACTTTTAAAAAATACTTGTTACTTAAAGTAAGTGTTACCTTTGTGAAGAGCCCAAAGAGAGTAAACCGTCTTTCAGTTTATACAAATATTGGTTCCATTTTTCAGTACAAATGAACTCACATTTATTTATAAATGTCTTTTTGGGAAATAATAAATAATTTTGTCTTGGACACACAATGTACAAAGAGATTTTTGAGTTATATTGATTTTTGTGACAAAAGTTCTCTATTCAAAACAACATTTCCTGGAGATATTTGAAAATGGTTTAGAGAAATGATCACAAATAAGATAGGAGCAATAATGGAAACAGACAAATCAGTGAACAAATGGTTTCTGAAGATGTCCCCTAAATGCATGAGATAATGATAAAACATAAACCAATGTTTGAAAGCCTTGAAGCAGGTGACATGTAAAAATGTGGAAAATGTTTTGAGAGAAAACTTCATGATCAGTTCTATTTATGCAGATAATATACAACTATTGGTTATGTCTTTACAACATCTTCAGGAGCAGGCAAAGGGGACCATAGCCATGTAGGCGGGGAAGCACTATGTTTTGGGTGGTGAGACCTCGGACACCGATGGACACAGTGGCATAGAAGGTGAGGGGGCTGGAATGAAGGCCACTAGCTTGTCATCATCTTCAAAGGCTTCCACAAGTGACCAGTCCATGGTGGTGGTATATCCTTGAGGAACTGTACCACTATCATTCTTGTCCACCACCCAGAGACCCATATTCCCCCTGCCTCATGCTCCCCCGAGTTGGCCAAACCCAGGACCCTAAAAGGGCTGGGGTCTCCTTTGCCACAGGCACCTCACCCCCTGAGTAAGGAGGTTATTGACCTTTTACGCAGTATCTCTGTAGGTCAGACTGTGATCATGAACATCACCCAGGGCCTTATTTGCCAAATACAACAAATCGTTGCATTTCTAGATGGCATTCGCAGTTCAATATCTGGCTTGCAGAGATCGCTTGCAAAAATAGCCTCCAAACAGATCGCAGCCTCCCTACCAGCTCAACCTTGTTCACCAACTCAGGTCCCTTCCTCATCCCAATTCATAAGTCCCAGCCCTATCTCAAGCACACTCACTTAAGTTCAGGCACCCTCTCCAACAGACACACATAAACAGAAACACATAGAGAAACACCCAAACAACATACACACACTATTGACACTACACTCAATGGCACCACAACAACCACCAAACCCTCAAGGACCACAACTATCAGCAGATCCACAAGCACCGCAACCACAACTACACCTACAAGCACCACACCCACCAGCACACCCACAACCACCACCACACCCACAACCACCACCACAGCCATCACCACACCCACATGCACCACTACCATACCAACCTACTCCACAGCAGTCATCCAAATCAACACATTGACACACAAGCACAAGCACACCTACACGCAAAACAACACCCACCAAATGCACAGACTCACCACAGTAGTAGACAACAAGCAATCCATACAAATTCAAACAGACACAAGATACACCAGACCCACATGCAACTGCAAAACATAGACACAAACACCACAACCACATAAAAACCACCTGAACAGCACACTCATCGGAACCAACTCACTCACACAAGCATACCTATATGCAAAACAACACTCACCAAACCCAAATGCACACACTCACCCAAACTTCAGACACCAGGCAAACTATACACATCAAAACAAACACAACATACACCAGACTCACATGAAATTGCAAAACATACAGACACATGCACATGCACATCACCCAGTCCAGCTTACTCTACCTCCAAACCCAATTAACTCCCACCACACCTGCGCACTGTGCTAGATTCGGGTCAAATGGCGGCGCTTGTTTTATTAGATCTTAGCGCCGCCTTTGACACCGTTTTGCACAGGATTCTTCTTCAGCGCCTGGAGGAAGCTGGCATCGTCGGCCCCGCCTTTCAGTGGTTCCGCTCTTTTCTTGCCGATCTTTTTGCGTGGCTATTCCGCCCCACCAGTCAAAATCACATCCTCTGGACCTTGGGGTCCCTCAGGGATCCTCGCTGAGCCCCACGTTGTTCAACCTATACGTGAGGCCGCTGGCTGATGCCGTCAAGCAGTGGGGCATGACTATGGTCTCATATGCTGATGACACTCAGCTGGCGGTCACGCTCGGTGGGGACTCTCGCCTGGATGTCCCTAAATTCCAGAATGGACTTTGGGCGGTTGCCAGCTGGATGAATTCCAACTGTCTCCAGCTGAGCGCAAAAAAAACGGAGATCATGATTATTGGCAAGCAGGCGGAACTCCGGGGCAATATGTGGTGGCCTCCGGAACTTGGGCCCACCCTGACTCCGGTTACGGAGATAAAAAATCTCGGGGTGTGGTTAGATCCTGCCCTTAGCTTTGTTTGTCACACTAAGAGAACTGCTGCATGCTGTTTCGGCATCCTGCGTGGTCTAAGACCAGTTTTGAAATTCTTTGACGCTTCGACCAGGTAGTTAGTGGTGCAGGCGACGGTTATTTCTCGGCTTGATTACGCCAGCTCCCTCCTGGTAGGGGTTAACCAGGCTGAAATCACTCGTCTACAACGTGTGCAGAACGCGGCAGCTAGAGTAGTGGTGGGTCTGCCCAGGTTCTGTTCTACTGCCAACACCTTGCGCTCCCTTCATTGGCTGCCGGTTAAGCAGAGAATTCAATTCAACGTGCTTTGTCTCTCTTATAATATCCTCAAGGGCTCCTCTGCCCAGATTCTTATGAATCTCTTGTCTCCGTATGTTCCTGCCCGCTCTTTACGTTCCTTGGACCATGAACTTGCAGTGGTTCCCCGGTTCAAGCTTAGTCGAGCTGGAGGCCGCTCATTTCGAGTGCGTGCTGCGGCCCTGTGGAACTCCCTTTCTTTAAAGATCCGTGCCCTGGATGATCTTCTTTCATTTCGTAGGGCCATTAAGACCTTCCTATTTTCTTAATTGTTGGCTCTTTTTAGTCTGCTGCCTTTCTAGCTGTGTTGTGTTGTTTACCTTGTGAAGCGCCAGGACGCTCCTTCGCTGGAGCAGCTGTGCGCGATATAAGTTCTCATAACATAACATAACACAACATTCCTACCCGTACACTTCATACTGAATTCACCTCTTACCTGCCCCTAACCCCTGTCAATCCTAGACCCACCCCTCCCAAGAAAGGGAGAGGGCCTTGAGGGCCTGCTCTGTGCCCACTAGATGGCCATTCCTGGGGAGGTTACCCCTTGGCAGTTTGTTTAGGCTGCAATTTCTGGGCAGCAATCCCACAGCTTGTTGCTGTGTATAGTGTTTGTCCTCCCTTTATCATTTTCTTGTGAGTATAATCTTTGAGAGAAGTATCTTATTTATTAATAAAAATTATATTCTTGCATAGTTTGCCCTGACATCATTATTCATTTACAAGTCATTGATTATGTTATGTTATGTTATATGGTATTTGTAAAGCGCAACTTTCACTCCGAGGAGCATCATGGCGCTGAGTAAATTGGTAAAGGGCAGAATGGCTGAGACTGGGAAAAGAGATTTTAGATAAGTGCTTAACATAGAGTATCAGGTGCCGTAAAAATCCAAGTTTTCGGAGCGTTCCTGAATGATTGGATGAAACGTAGGTGGTTAGGCAGTTGCATCCAGGCTTTTGTCCCCAGAACTGCAATTGGTTTTCCCCCCTTTTGAGATGTATCTGAAAACATGGGGCTTAGTAGATTAGCATTCCCAGATCTGAGGGTTCGGCATACCAGATAACGTGTAAACCTAGACCGTAGATAGTGTGGGCCTGAGGAATGAAAGATTTGGAAAGTATTTATGAGGATCATGAACAGGATTCTTCTATGGATAGGTAGCCAATGCAAAGCCTTTAGATCAGCAGAAGCTGATGAGTGTCTGGGCCATTTTAAGACAAGTCAGGCTGCAGCGTGCTGTACTCTTTGTAGCTTGTGTAGGACAGAGTTATTGGCTCCTGCATAAAGGCTGTTGCAATAGTCCAACCTGGAAGTAATTAAGGCAACTGCCACTGTCTGTCTTGCCATACAAGGAAGTAAGTAAAAAAACTTTGTAAGAGACTTTATTAGACAGAAACAGGTTCCAGCTACTCTAGGGATTGATGGTGAAAGGATAGTGCTGAGTTAAATTTGACCTTCAGATTTCTGACTACTTTTACCGTATGGGGGGGTGGAATGTCAGAGGGTCACCATAAGCTAGGGAAAAAGTTGTTCTCTTTTCCTAGTGGCATAATTTCTGTTTTTTCAGAGTTGCATTTTAAGTTGTTAGTTTTCATCCAGTAAAAGACAGCTGTAAGACATTGTAAGGGAGATTCTTCTGCCAGTGTGGCATTTTTATCCAAAACTAAGGTTAGCCGTATATCGTCCACATAGGAAATAGTTGCGATATTAAAGGACGATATCAAACTAATCAGGGGGGACATATAGACATTAAAGAGTGCAGGACTGAGGATAGACCCTTGTGGTACCCAGGAAAGTAGAGGTTTTTCTGCTGACTCATAGTTTCCAAGAGTGATGACATAGCTTCTGTTTTGTAGAAATTATTTAAGTCAGGGCAAGATGAGAAATGCCACATGACACAAGACGGTCCAGGAGGATGACATGAGAAACTGTGTCAAAAAGCGGATGATAGGTATAATAAGACCAGCACACAGTTTTTCCCTGGTCTAAGGCGGCTTTCAGGGATTCAGTGGTGTACAAGAGGGCTGATTCTGTAGAATGTTGAGGCCTGAAACTTGCTTGATTATGATGTAGGATGTTGGCTCCTTCCAGAATGGTCATTAGTTGAGAGTTAACTAGTTTTTCAGTAATCTTACTAAGACATTGAAGTGGAGAGATGGGTCTAATATTGGTAAGGGTGGAGGGATCCGCAAGAAGGTTCTTTTGGAGAGGCTTCACGGCAGCAAGTTTCCATTCATTGGGGACTTCAGCTCATAGTAGACAGGCATTTATAAAAATATTAAGAACTGGGTTGACAGTATCTATAACAGCGTGTAAAATTAAAGGGGGATAGGGGTCAAAAGGAGAGTCTGATTTCACTGCAAGAATAGCTTGATGGGATTGTTCTAGGCTAATAACTCGGAAAGCTCTAAGTGATGGTCTATTAATATCTATATCTGGTTTGGTGGGTGGAGTAGCATGCTAAACAGAGGGAGCACGAAAATCTTGTTGTAGTGACTGAACTTTTTGTTCAAAGTAGTCAGCGATTGCGATGGGGGAATTTCTTGTTTCAGGAATGTGGGATTTGTAAACGAGTTAACAACCTTAAAGATAGTTTTTTTGATTTGCCTTAGCCAACAATGTTAATGAGGAAAATGTGAGATACATATTCTTACTTAACATTTACAACAGTAAAGACAAAAGCTTTTTGAACTAACATATTTGGACAGTGCCAACATTAGTGATAACAACTTTTAATGAACATAGACATTTTGGTGAAAGCATTCATCATGATAATTGTCACTTACACTAATTAAAACATTTGTTTTTGGATTTGTAACTGGTAATTCAGGTGTGTTTGTTTTAACTTTCCAAGTGAAAAAATTGAACACATCTGCATTGAACCTTGAAAAATATTAAGAGTAAATTGCATTTATTTATATACCGAAAATGCACCAGACAAGGGGGAATGTGACAGTAATAAATATTGAAGATGTTTTAAGTTTAGAACTAATATTGACTTTACATTTATTGGAAAACAAACATTTGGCATTATCTAGTGCAATTTCTACATTTGATTACATTTAAATTATTACAATAATATGTAAGACATATACATATAATTTGATAGTTTACCAAAAAAGATTAAACACATTTGGAATCTTTGATTAATTACACTTTTTTGTAGGTGTCCATTATCATGAAGGCAGCTTGCACCAACTTTGTAATAGCATAAAGTAGTAATGGTGTGTTTCACACTTATGCATTACACAATAGTAAGATAATGCTTGTAAGAGTGATTTAACAAGGCAAAAGAGTCTGGAGCTCAGTAAATAGACAGTTCAAAAAGCAGCAAGTTCAACAGAAGCTTAACTACAATTTCAGTGACAATAGGGTTGATTTGCTACAATGTAAAGCAGCAGCAAAGCCAGGGCTTGGATGATAGGTGCATGACGGAAAAAGAAGTGGAAAGAAGAAATGTAAAACATTTCTGTAACCCAGTGTCAGAGGTAAATATCGTGATACTTGTATCACAGCAGATATCCTCGCTGCGTATAACATTGTAGGAAACCAGCCAATTGGATTGCTTCACTCTCAAATCATGCATCATGGATTTTCTAAATAACTTATAGGGCAGTCATTACAGCAGACCCACATTCACTAATTATAGTTGCCCAAATATAAATACTGATACTGCAGTTTATATGACATAATAACAAAAATACTGCAACACATAAATGTTGTGGAAAAGCTATTGAGGTACTAACTATTGAGTTTACATCCCAATGCAAACTACAAAAATACATTTTACAAAATGTTGCAATACTAAAAATTGAGAATATATAGGAAACTATGTATATTTAATATGATATAAAATATAATTCATTTAAAAATTGATTAATCAAGTCAAGTCAAGGTAACTTTATTTGGTTTCAAACAAAGACCATAAAGTTAATAAAATCATCATAAAAAATATAATTCTACAAAGCAGCCAATAAACAGTTCATACACGTCAATTCATTATCCAAAATACAGGAGAAATACACCTTTACACATTCCTCTAGTAAAAGCTACAGTCTATATTACAAGGTACTTATCAATTCAATTAAAAAAAAAATCTTTCTTTCGGTAAAATTTTTACCATAAAAGACGTTTAGAACATTCATTTAAAAACTTTGTTCTAAAAATAGGAATTTATACAGTATAGAGTCAAACTTTGTCGTTTAAAAACAGAGTTCCTTATTACACTATCAAGTCCTTGGTGCATTAGGGTCAGTTGCCAGCCCTAATGCATTTCCTTCTCAGACACCAGATAGCACCCAGATATTTGGCCACTGCAAACACAATATGATCAGACAGATTTCAGTACTCTATGAGCAACTAAACACTCCACAAATCCCAGATTTCTGCATAGGGAAACTATCCATTTCTTGCGAACCTCTCGGTAAACCGGACAGAAAAATAGTATGTGGAATTCAGATTTATCAGACGTTCTACATGCTGGGCAGATACTGGTTGATTGTTCACTCCATTTGCTTGTGAATGTTCGAATGGGGAGAGACCCATGTCTCCACTGCAAATATAGTTTCCTGAGCGAAGGATGGTGCAATTTATCTAGGGTTGGTTCAAAGTTGTAAGTGTCCTAAAAGCATATGAACGAATCAGTCAATGAACCAACTTTTTGGTGGTTAAAAAGTTCCATTAATTTACTGTCGTGATATGCCTTAGCTAATTCCTTTTTGGGGATAAGTGGACAAGTAGCCAGAGGGTCGGACCACATCTTCGAAAGTCCCAGACTCTCCGGTTCGGATTTAACAAATTTAATCCACTTAATTTTCCCCGCATTGGGCATGGCAAGCACCTCCTGTAATCCCTGTCTGTAGGTGGCCAATTCTGGGGTTGCCCACAGCCTGCGCCAATAAGCCAGAGGGCGAAAAGCCAGTTCTTCATCTAGCGGTCATAACCCCAGATCCAGCCTGAGAGGGACAAGGGGCGTACTAGGGGGGATTCCTACAACCCTTCGAATAAATTTATTCTCCTCTTTCTGCAGATCTAGTGTACCTACATGGCCCCAAAGTCCACACCCATACATGGCAGCCCCCCTTGCCTGTATCTTGTAGATCTGTGTCGGAGGACCTATGGGCCTGATCGATGATTTGTTATTTGCCAGAAGATTCATGATGCCCCCCGAGCATTGGATCAATTTAAGGAGAGCTTTCTCCTGATGCGTGTTCCAGGACAGTCTGTCATTTAACATGACGCCAAGATACTCAAAAGTTTTCACCCTTTCAAGCCTACTTTGTCCAATTTTGGGGCTGAAGTGGAATTTCGGTGGGGGGTTGAAGACCATGAATTTGGTCTTTAGGGTGTTAATTTCTAGTCCATGGTCCTCACAAAAGTCCGCAAAACCATCAAGGACACGCTGGATGCCCGTTGCAGACTTTGAAAGCAGCAGGGTGTCATCGGCGAACATGACAGCCGGCACCCTTACGCCAGCTAATTTAGGAGCGTCAGAGTTAACAACCCCGTTTAGGTGAGAGATAACCCCGTTGACATAGAGGCAGAACTGGGTCGGTGCAAGCACACAACCCTGTCTTACCCCCCTGCCAACGGGGAACCTATTAGACAGTGCCCCCATCTTGCCACACCTCACCTGTGCAAAATTAGCACTGTGAAGACGAACAATCATCTTCAGCAGACCCTCAGGGACGCCCAATTTGGCCAGCACCTCCCAAAGCTTTTTCCGGGGTACCAGGTCAAAGGCCGCCCTCAGGTCCACAAATACAGTGTAAAGGCTGCCACCCTCCAGCTGCACCATTTTCCAGACAATGAGGACAAGCCGGAAGACCTGGTCTGTGGTTGAGACCTTCTCCCTAAAGCCAGCTTGGAAAGGGCTCAGGATATTACATTCCCTCGTCTAGTCCAGCAGGTGGTTCAGCAACAGCCTGGCAAACAGTTTTTGTGACACGTCTATCAGGCTTATTGGCCTGTAGTTGACTGGGAGCAGAGGTAATCCCTTCTTATAGATTGGAACTATCTCTGCCCCCAGCCAAGTTGGGGGGATTGGCATGCCATTCAAGATTGAGTTAAACAGCACCCTGAGGTACGGTGCCCAGATTTTAGGTTCATGTTTGTATAGGTCCCCAGGCAGCCTATCAAGTCCTGGCGCCTTTCCAGCAGCCAGGGACGTGATTGCCATAGTGACTTCCACCACGGTGAATCCATCCATGGGAGCTACTCTTTCGGTGGGTTGGTGCATTATGTCTTCTGATGGGGTCACCAGTTGGTCACTGTTATATGCTTTATATAGATTTTTAAAATGTTCCTCCCAAACAAAGGGTGCTATGTTAGCCTCTACTGCAGCAAGGGGTTCAGCTGAGCCATGCTTAACAATTTTCCAAAAAGTTTGGGCGTCTCGTGATACTAGGGCGGCTGTCAGTTCAGTCCAGTTTCCCTCGTCCCATTATACTTTAGCACTGCGAAGGATTGACTTGTAAGCCAATCGCTTTTCCCTGATATTACTTGGGGTGTCTCGAATTTTAAGGGATTCTAGTAATGTGGCTTTAGCTCTCCTGCAGAAAGCGTTGAACCATGTAACTCTTTTCTGTTTAGGCTTCTTCGGCCTAGCCACAGGGTTCAGCACTTCTGCCAGGTTGGTACATAGGTCAGAGTGAATAGCACCAAGCGCATTGAGCTGTGCGGGATTAGGTGACAATGGCATAGATACCTCGGCCTTTTCCAAAGCGGAGGGCTGCATGTCATTGGCTAGGTGGTGCAAGCAAACCTCAACCTTTTCTAGGGCAGGGACGGCTAGCGCATACAGCCTTTGAATGTTGGACGGGTTTTCCTGCAATTTTGCCCATTTAATTCTGCGCCTATTACTGGATAGTGCTAGATCTACCTGATTTGTTGAATTTTCTTCAACCAGGGCCGTGTGTGACCCCTGGATCTCAAATCTAAGTGAGAGCAGATTATGGTCACTGTCTGACCTGGAAAGTATTCCAAAGTCCTTCACTTTATCCCAATCCCTTACTGAGACCAGGATATAATCAATACGTGACTCATATCCAGGTCTGTTAAAGGTATGTTTTGGTGGGATATCCCCTTTTATTCGCCCATTGCAAGCCCTCAACGAATGACAGAGCGAGAAGGACGTTATTTGGGTGGCAAGTGGTGTCTAAGCCTTTATCGGGGGGCCCATCCAGGTGGGGATGTTCCAAAGTTCATCCTCTTCACTTGTTATACCTGCCAAATGGTCCGGGAGAGGTTCGTACTGAGTATTAAAGTCTCCACCAACAATTACGGGAGAGCAAAGAGTGGTGGAGTCAAGGAACAATGCTAGATCCTCAATTGTTCCCGAGGTGGCTCCTATCCCAACCGCTCTTGAATATACATTAATCAGTGTTACTTTTGCACCACACGACCAATCCAGAGATACACACTGGAAGTCTGCTGAGTTAGTTTCCAGATGTGTAGCCCTGCAACCTAGATGGGAGCCCACCCAAATCAAAAGGCCCCCTGATGGTCGACCCTTTCACAATTACAGCACGGGGCTCCCTTCCTAAAAATACTTCAGTACTTAGAGCTGTGTGCTAGAAAGTTACACTAGTCGGGTTCAGTAGCAAAGCCTAATACTGTTTCCTAATCACCATAGCTGCTTTAATATAGTTGGATACCCTAGTGCATATATCATAAATGGCCGGTGAAGGTAAATGAAAAAAACATTTAATATAAGAACACAGCCTAATTGATTTTAAAATCGGAACTAAACATCTTCCTCTTGATTCTTTGTAGAGGGGGCAAAATAGCATAAAGTGCACACTACTCTGAACTGCCAAGTTATCACATGAGCAAGGCTCCAATTTATCTTCCCACCCTGATTGTTTTGGGAAAGCCACCAAAAAATGCAAGGTAAGTATATGTAATCTAGTTAAATAAAATCTAGTGTGTAAAGGTAAGTATATGTAATCTAGTTAAATAAAATCTAGTGTGTAAATTTGTCGTAAATGTTAGTTAAAATTTCTGTTGATTTTTAGATAAACAAAGGCGCCCTGTTACGTTAGGGGGAGAACGGGAAATCTTCACCTCTGTTGAGTGTACCTCTTTTATAAATACTGACAATCATTAAAACAATTAAACACAAAAGCATATCATGAGCATTCATATAAAAAATAGAAAAGTTATACAATATAATTGCTAAATTATTCAAACTGAATTTTAAAAGCAAATTATTAACATATGTAATACTTAAAAAAAAATGTTCTAAATAAAATAACATAAAATATTAAAGTACAGTACAAATACTGGGAACATAAAATCACGAAAAATATTAAAATTAAAAAATAATGAAACAACAAACATGTAAATAAACATAACCAAAATGCTAAATTACTTATATAAAAAAGAACAACAATGAATACAAATAGATATGTCTCCAATAACATTTGTTAAATATTTACTTTATTTCTGAAGCAAAAAAAAACAATATCAAATACATAATTAACCTCAAACACAAACATAAATAAACACAATAAACATTCCAAATTCAACACAAAAGTAATAAAAAGTGTTAGATTTACCATCGTCCCTTTATCCATAAAAACAGTAGTTAAAGTATTTTACTGTAGAAAGACACAATTTACTTTGGTGTGCAGAGCCCCGCGATGTCTATGCCACATTGACGAATAAAAATATGTTTTCAAAAAAGAAAGACACAATTTAGAATTCCCATTCTAACTTAAGGTACAGAAGGGAAAATGTCAGACTTTGGATGGGTCAAGTTTACTATTTCTACTCCTACATAAGCAGCAGTATAGAAATTGCTGGACTTCGGCAGGGGGTCAGGATTAGCTTTTCAAATCCAACATAAGCAACACTGATGAAAGTGTGGGACTTTTTGACAGGTGAGATTTACTTGTCCCAACTTAACCTAAGTAATAGTAGGGAAAGTGCTGGATTATAGTGGTGTGGTATTTACTATTCCAACTCCAACATAAGCAACAATAGGAAAAGCAATGCACTTTGGATGGGTCAGATTTACTATTCTCAATCAAATCTGAGTAAAAATAAGGAAAACTTTTCTTTTTTTTAGGTCAGATTTATTATTACGAGTCCAACCCAAACAAGCTTGGCAAGAGATATTTGAATTTGGAGGGGAACAATTTCCTATTGCCACTTCAATCCAAACAACAGTGGGGAAAGGATTTGACTTTGGAGGGGTCAGATTTACTTTTTTCACTCCAACCTATATTACATTGGTGAACGTGTTAATCTTTGGGTCAGATGTACTATTCCCAGTCCAACCTGAGTAACAGTAGAGAAAGTACTGGACAATGGAGGGATTAGATTTACTATTTCCACTCCAACCTAAGCAACAGGAGGAAAAGCGTTGGACTTTGTAGGGGGTCCAATGTATTTTTATCAATCCAACGTAAGCAACAGTAGGAATAGCACTGGACTTTGGAGGGTCAGATTTACTCCTCCAAATACAAACTAAAAAAAATTGGTGAAAGTGTTAAAATTTGGAGGGGTGTGATTTACTGTTCTTATTACACAGTCATAAACAGTATGGAACACAATGAAAAATATAAAAATTATGATACAATATTTAAAAAAAACATAAGATTGAAAATTATATACAAATAAATTCAATTCAATTCAATTTACATACCTCACTACTATCAACAGACCCCCTGGACCAGAGTATCCATACTCTTTCCAACATGGCACGACCTGGCCTGACCCACACGGGCAACAACTCCTACACCGTTATCAATCCTCCCAACCCCTCCAAAATGGCCACGAAATCCTTCAAACACTCCATCTTGAAAAGGCATCCTAAGACCCTAGTCTCCGATCTTGGCTCCAGCGCGGACAAGGGCGCAATCATTAATGACCTTATTTTCTACTCCAGAAGAACATCTCTCTGGCGCTCAAATCTCCTCAACATACATAAAACTAGGAACATTCCACACAGCAACAAACTCACAATCACACCATCCGCAAACCTGCATGCTGACCTCACCATCACCTTATGCAAAAATGGCATCATCCTGATCCAAGTTCCACCTAAAGACCTCAAAAAATGTGCGGACCTCTTCTCTCTCCTTAAACAATATTTGCATGACCCCCTCTCATCCTCGCTCCCCCCTCACCATCCCCGACCTAATCCACCAAGGGAACATAGCCTCTCTCCATCCATCCAGGACAGGGCTCCCAACACAGGTCAACAGAGCCGCCCTACTATGCATCCAGCGCTTACCAACTGTGACATGCCCCTACCCCTGACCTCCAACCTACATTCCCTTCCCTCTTCTTTGGATACTGATTCCCCCCCCTTGGCCCTACCCTCTAGATGTACTAGCCCATCTACCAGACCACCAGCACAAGCCACCAGAAGTCTCCCCAAATCTTCAACCTCAAATCCTCCCTACCGCGGAGATATTCAAACTCATGACTCTGGATGATCTAGCTTCATTACACACTCCACCAGTTCTGTCCACATACCATCGGCCTCCTACCCGCAAGAGAACCCCTCTTTTAGGGATTTGGCCACTCTCAACCGCAAAGCTACAGAATTAACCTTGAGCATCCACAATTCCATTACGGACCTAAAGAACCTCCTGCACCTCATCGAGCTCTCTATCTCGAATATCAGGCTCTCACAGAACTCCACCCCCCACCTCCTCCTCCAAGCCCCTTCTCCCCCCATTCCCTCTAACTCTAAGACACTTGCACCCTCGCAGACAGCCCTGCCACCTCGCACTCCTCCAAACCTCCAAACATATCCTTTGCACAACTAGCCCTCTGGAGCTCTCGTTAGCTATGAATCCTCAAGCCTCTCTGACCCAAGGAAAGAACAACCTAGGCGTACAGTTGCAAGCAACCCCTACAGATCAACTTCTCTCCGCAACAGTGGGGTAGTCAATAGTAACCTAGCCCTAGTCCCAACCTCTGCCCCTAGTTACAACACGCATCCCATCCCCCCTTTATTTGGTCTCCTTATCAACTGCCGCTCTGCAGTAAAGCATGCCTCTGATGTCGCCAATCTTATACTGAACCTAAACTCATACATAGGGATCTTGACTTAATCCTGGCTAAATGAATCTTCTGCACCCTGCCTAGACCTTCTAGTCCTGCCCAACTATCACATCATAAGGCTGGACAGGCAATCAGAAAAAAAGGGGGAGGCATTGCCTGCATCTACCACTCCAACCTCCTTATCACTGAACTTCTGGCCGAAACTACAGTCTCTTGCGAATATCTTGCTCTCTCCGTCTGCACCAAAACCCACCCTTGAGTGCAGACTGCACGTCTTTACCACCCCCCAGGCAAGAATGACACCTTCACAGACTACTTTGGGGAAATCATCACAGCCAAGGCCTCCCATAACTCCAATGACATTTTCCTTGGCGACTTTAACTTGCACTGGAACGACCCCAAGGTCCAGCAGGTCACTGCCATCAGAGACTTCTTGGCCAACCAAGCCCTTATCCAAGCCTGCTTTCTCCCTACTCACTCGAAAGGTGCCATTCCAGACTGGATCATCTCTAAGGAATCTGCAGTCAAACTCATCTCCATATATCCTTGCAATTGGTCTGACCACCACGCTATCACCATCCTTATACCTGGTACTCACAAGACATGGACATCGCAACCGGTGATCCCCAAAAGATGGATCAGAGACATCAAAAACATTGACCACGAGAAATTGGGTGCCCGTTGTGAAACTGACCTCCCCCCTCCTCCAAATCTCACCAAGGTCGACAACCTCACTGAACATTATTCCACAACTATATCCAACGTTATTGATGACCTTGCTCCGCTAAAACTAAAAAGAACCCAGATCAAAGACAGGAACACCTGGTTCAATGGATCCCTCAACAATGAGAGGAGGTCCCTCCCCCAAACAGAGCAGAACTGGAAAAAGCACCTATCAGCAGCCCATCTTAAACTTCTCCGCCAGGCCAGAAATGCCCATAACAAGAAAATCCTCAACTCTAAAAAAGATTTCTTCAGAACAGAACTGGATAATGCTAAGAATAGACTGTGCAAATTATTCAAGTTGGTCAAACACCAATCCAACAAACTGGCTAAATCGTCCAAGAAAACTCCAATATCTCCAATCGCATGCAAGCAATTCTCCTCTGTGATAAAATCTTTGCCATAGGAAAGGAACTCAAATCTGCTACCTATTTCCAAAACCCGCTGTCTCTAACTCCTCACTACGTACCGCCCTCACTGGCTCACTTCTAACCAGCTTAAACTCAATGCAAAAAAACTGAGTTCCTCTTAATTGCACCACCTAACGCCAATACAGACATTCAAGAATGGATCAAGGTTATCTCAGCGCTAAACTGCTCTCCTACCAATGTGGACTCTGCTAAATCCCTTGGAATTACCCTAGACAACAACCTGAACATGCGTGGCCATATCAACGCGATGGCCAAAACTGCCAGATTTCACTTGAACCACCTAAGAAACCTGAAACCATTCCTCGACACCCCAGATCTAAAATCCGCAATTCAGGCCCCAGTCATCTCTAGGCTTGAATATGGTTGCTCCACCCTCGCAGGCCTACCCAAGAGCTCTCTGGCACCCTTGAAAGCCTGCCTCAACCCCGCCAGACTTCTTACTGGCTCTAAGAAGTACGACCATTTCTCACCCCACCTTAAAGCTCTGAACTGGCTTCCTCTTGAGGCCAGAATCCAATTCAAGCTGGCTTGCATCACCCACAAGGCTCTTTATTCCAAGTCCCTTGCTTTTCTCGCCCAGAAACTCATGATATCTGGAGGAGCCAGAAACTCCTGGTCCGCCAGAGACCTTTTGCTCCAACCTGCACGGTTCAGGAAAAAATAAAAGTACAATCAGGCCTTCTCTGGGGCTGCCGCAAGAATATGGAACTCACTCCCACCCGCCATTAGAAGAATACAGTCTCTAGCTCTCTTCAAAAAAGAGGCCAAAACATTCCTAATGGGCAAATTCCTCTCCTAACGCTCACGTTACAATCACCTCCGTAACCTGGCTTCGGCTATCATTACGGCATTATCCCGGGGCCTTTTCTCCTCATGATACCCACCCTGCACTTCCGAACAAACCCCCCAGTTGTTGAGACTGCTTCTCTATCTTATTGTATCGATTTGTTCTTACCTCAGAATGTATCCGGATATTAATTGTTTGTTCTACCATATGCTGTATCCACCTGTCCCTATCCCTTTGACTTTTTTCCCCCCTAGGTCATTGTATCCCACCTGTTACTTCTGTAAAGCGCTCTGATACCCTCATGGGTCTGGTTCACGCTCTATAAAACACTAAATACATTTTTTTTTAAATACAAAATTATCTTTATTTCGATTCGTAAAACCATAAAAGATCACATACGATTAACACATTTCACAATAAAAACATCATGTTATTAAATTTCAAGGGACACAAAGAAATTAAAAATCATGATTTAAAAAAAATGTTTTAACAGTTGAATACTCTAAAAATGCTTAAACCATAAATTTCTCATTCAAAAAGTAAACAATATTTGCTAACTAGAAACCCCCCAAAATGCTGTAAAAATGCTCTACCTGGTTTTAGAACCAAGAATCCACAAAAAGATTCTGAAGTAATTTTTTAAAGGATACTCCAAAAAATACATAGCACAATTAAAAACATAGCAAATTCTTAAAGAAGAAATAAAAATATAACACTTTTGGGAATATATTTGTTTATTCAATTAAATAATGTATCTAATTAATAACTTAATTATCCTTTCAAAATAAATATCACCGCAAATTAGCATTACTGACCTAATGAATTCAATAAATATTACTCATTTACTGATCTAATTAACCAATTGAAAAAAGTGAGTTTTAATAAAAACAAATTAAATAATATAACAATATAATTCACATAAGTATTGATTTAATTAACCAATTATAAGTAGCAAACTTCAAATGTATATTTAAATATCATCCTTCCTTTCGCCTCTACAAATCCAACAACCTGTTTATATTTGTTTTTAAATTAAAAGTAGATCAAAAAACCACTGCTATAAAAAGAAATACTGAAACAATTATGAACACATTGCATTAACATGTTAATAACTTAAAACACATAATATTCAAAAACGACCCAACAATAAACAGTTACAAACCAAATATTCTCACCTGCATTATTTGAACCACATTATTCTTTTAACAAAGATATGTTTGACAATATTTCTGTCAAACAATATTTTTGACACAATATTAACGTCAAGCACTGACACTGCAATTGCAGTGCATAGGAGATGCATAAATATTGCACTGTTTCAAGTACTCCTGAACAGCATGCTGTGGATGCTGGTTCATCCAATGGAGCCTATTCATAAAGGTAAATAGAAATGTGCATATTCACACACATGTATATTTACTACTACACCTTGGTGTAACTATACACTTTTTTGCTATTCAGCATTTTCGAGTGTAGATTTACATCTTGGCGTAGGCTTACATGACTCAACCCTTCAAATAAGGGGTGGTATCCTCCTTCAACAGGACGTACAAGTGTAATGATAGTACTGGTAACTTTGCACATATAGATGGAGATATTTGCCAATGTAGTGGGATCTTGGTAGAGCAAAGTAGAGGGGAACCTAATAAATGTATTATTCAATAAAAAAAATTGTTCCAGTACAAGATATATGCTAGACTCATGCACGCATATTTGCACTGCAGTGTGTGTGTGAGTGTGTGTGTGTTTGTGTGTGTGTGTGCGCGTATATGTGTGTGTGTGTGGGTGTGGTGCCAGGCAGCCAGCAGATAAGCAGCTGTCCTGCTTTCTCACTTTCATGCAGGTCAGCATCTAGTCTCATAATATACAGTAGCTTGCACAACTGCAAATCCTATGGTTAAAAACTGGAACAGCTATCACTAGGAACAGAGGTCTAAACTGCAATCTGCACATGGATTATTGGTCTGTTTTTGTACCTAACCGATAGATGAATGGGCTATCTTGCATGTGTATATTTGGGTTATGCAAAGAAATAAAATTAATCAGTCCATGTAAGATGTGAATTTATTAACACAGTTCCCACATCCAGGGTGATGCCTCGAACCTACTGAAATCCTTCTTGGCCGACAGAGTACAAACAGTAGATCTTGGTGGGGATAGAGATAAACCATTGGTCCTCCCTTAGCCTGACACTCTTCAATATTTATGTGAGACTACTGGCTGCCCTTATAAGATCCTTTGGGCCTCTTTTAAACCTCTTACGCAGATGACACTCAAATCGTGTTATCTCTGCAGAGAGGCAAATAAGCAGAAACGGCCCCAGCTGCCACGATTGCATGGCAGCAATAACCAGCTGGATGTCTGCCAATTGCTTGAAGTTGAAAGCAGGTAAGACAGAGATGATTATTTCCTCTTTTCTCAGGCATTCCCCTCCTAGTTCTCCTGGTTTTCCCTCTGTGAGCTTCTGATCAGGTCCCCAGCGCCAGGAAGCCGCTTGGCCGCAGTGCGCTCTATTAAATATTTTTTCCATTTCATTTCATTTTGGGAACAGTCCCAACCTCTGGTCTCCAGCATGGAGGCCCAGTGAACTGGGCCTCCCTTCACTACCTACATATAAGGTTAAACACTTGGGGGTGATTGTGGATAACACCCTCACATTTGGGGACCAGGTCCGCGAAGTGGTGGTGACCAGCCTTTATATCCTGAGAACACTGAAGAAAATAAAACTCCTCCTCATGGACGATACCTTCAGAACAGTTGTCTCAGCCCTCATGCTATCCCGTTTGGAATATTGTAACAGCTTGTATCTGACCATCAATAATAAACATCTTAACAGATTACAGATGGTACAGAATGGGTCGGCCAGGCTGCTTATGGGCACCCCGAGATTTGTGTCAGTCAGAAATGGCCTACGTCACCTTCACTGGCTCCCAATTAAACAACGAGCTCTCTACACGGTTTTCAAGGCCTTGAGGGGGAATGGCCCGGAAGATCTAACAAAATGCATCCAATGGTATGTCCCCGGAAGAACGTTGCGGTCAATGGCTGCAACGCGGATATCCGTTCCTAGGGCTAAAAAGACTAATTGGGGTTTTTAAGAGCTTTGTTTTCAGAGCACCAATGCCTGGAACGACCTTCCGTTTTACCTAAGGTCTGCCACAGAATTCCTTTAATTTAGGAAAGGTTTGAAGGCATGGTTGTTTCCATCTTAGCCTCAGTCTGGTTGCAGAAATTGATATTTTCCAGGCAGACAGTGCTCAGCGCCAGGACAACCTTGGGTAACAGTGCGCTTTACAAAACTTATAACATACCATAACCAGATCTCTGTTCTCCCAGCTCCTAACTGTCTGACTCACAAACTTTCCTGCATGGATCTCATTTAGAGGTTGCCAGAGGGAGTAGCTGCTACAATGGGCTTGCCCATTGCGACCCCACGTAGTGTCTTGCGAACCCTAGACTCAGAGATTGCAAAAGCAGAGCCAAGAACAGAAAGAAAATGGGACTTATATGAGCACTAGATAATTTGTGTTACTTGACAACAACGGGGACAGTTCAATTTATTGGGGCATGTGTCTCACTTCAGAATACTTTTATTTTGCAGATAAATACATTATGAAGTGTGTGCAATGCAGACTACAATAAATTAAAAATGTTCCTTTATGCTGGTGAATGACAAACAAACTCAGTTTAGTTCAGTTCTTCAGGCAGCAGTAGAGTCATGTATGAGGCCCCTACACCCTGGGAAGCAAAGATGCAGCAAGACAGCAGGTCTTCAAGTGTGTGCTGTGCCTGGGATGGGGTAGAGATAACACTGTTAATTAATTGGCATAAAATATATCACACAACTGTTGGCCCAATGATAAACTTACAGGAAATCAAAAATTGTATGGGCCCATATAAATAAAAATAACCATGTGCCATCTGACCCAGTTGGTGGTATCATTACAATTAAATGGCATTACAGAAATGTGTACTTCCTTTATTGTGCCAGATTTCATGTTATTGCTGGCAGTTTTCTCTATAAGATGGATTGCACCTTTCAGCACCTTCCAGCACCGTCTTGTTTCCAGTTGACTGCTTGTGTCCTTTTCATGAAATGTGCCTGTGGAACCTAACACAATGCTTTGTTTAAACAACTTCCAGTGCATTCTGCCTCTTTCATTTGCCATCCTGGCTGAGGTTGGTGAACTAAGACACATAGCACAATGGTTGATCACATAATAGAAGTGATCACTCCAGAATACACCCATCACTAAATGCCCTATTATGAGTCTGGTGGTCTGAGGACTGCCAGACTCGAGGGGGCCAGCCACCACCAAATCGGTGGTCCAACTGCCCCATTGTGCGTTGGATGGTCAGACCGCCCTGGGATCATCGCTGTCAGGGAACTGCCATTCCCTGGATGTGGTGCACCGGTCATCAGCCTCATTATGCTTGGTGGGACTGCCACAGTCCCCCCAAGCATATTACGAGATTCCTCTTCTCCATGCACACCAAGAGGAAACAAAAGTGGCCCTTCATGGTCCACTGTGCCACCACCGCCTGTGAAGGGTACATAACATGTAGCCCCCTGTGTGCATGAACACCAGTTCCAGCAATAGTTAGATTTTCAAGACCATGCAATACAGGTACCTTGTTGTGCGGTCCCATTGCGGTGCCTTTTTCAAAGGTACTGCTGGCTTTGAAATGAGGCAGCATCACGGAACCACCACGCTGCCCACCCACCAGACCACATTAAAGTCAAAACCTTGCAGGCGAGAGGTGTGGAGTTTCGATGGTGTAGGGGAGCACTGGTGGCGTACTACCTTTTCCCACACCACCGAAACTCGCAATTGGCCCCTAAGTGTGGCCTAAAAACAAACAGCATAGAGCCACACGTCCATAAACCAACTTTAGTGCATGGAAAGAATTCATTCAATTTGACAGTCTGCATCGAAACTAAAAACTTATAATACTGCTGTTACTTAGAAGAGTTTATAGTGCTCGATAAACCCAGTAAGTTATTCATGGTAAGAGAAACAGATTAGTAACTATTATGGTACTTTAGTATTTATGTCATTGTAGAGGTTAATGATATGACTCCTAACATGTTGTCATCGTCAAACGTTATGTATGTGAAGTATGTGAAATATTTTCCAGAGAAGAAGAGTCAATATGATGTTACTTCCTTTGATGTCGTGGATGGGGGGGAGGGTCAAAAGCCATGTGATGTCACTTCCGCTACCCCTAGAGTTTTGGTGAACACAAGTCCATCCTTCCCTGCTACATTTTTAGCATCTTTTACTTTAGACATCCTTGCAGGAGCAATGGAATACCACAGACCGCTGTCATCCTTTCTGTGTCAAATATCTGCTGCCATTTTAGGGCCCAGCGTACAAAAAATCACATCTAAGTTTCAGTGCTTCTCAAGGTAAAGAAAACCACTTGAAATAGATGCTACGATTTAAAATAACCAAAGCTGTATACATTGGAAGGACATTTTTCTATTAACGATTTTGATTCAGTGCGCAACTTTATCAGAGATCATAACATAATTTAGATCAGGGTACTATACAGTGATTTGTGCTGGGAAAATAACTGAAACAGGAATATATAAATTGGAACTCCTCAGGGAAATGAAACCTTCCAAACCCAAACTGGTTTACCATATTTAATGAGAGTAACTGCAATTAAATGACCAATAAGGAAAGCAAAAACCATAATATTAATTAAAAAATATTTCATTAAATCACTGCACACTATTGAAACTTTGAAAATCATCATTAATTTGTTTGCTTATATTTTGTGTATATTAAAAAACTTAGGAATTATGGTGCCTTATTCTCAAGAAAACCTGGAAATTAAAATGAGTCCTGCTTTCTAAAGAAAAATACTCAATTCAATTCAATTCATGAAGCTTTATTCGGCACATGTGAAAATTGACCATAAAAGCACAAAAATAATAAAACATCATAATAACAAATACATCAGTATTTAAAAAAGATTTACAAACAATGTTACAGATATAACACATTAAAACACATGCTTTTCCTGACATTAACACAATAATTTAAAAACGTGGCTGTATAAAAACAGATATCGGCCGATTCCAGATTAAAAATTAAAATCATTGCCTGATTAACTGTACGTACACCGTATTTTATAAGCATCGGTTTCAGGAAAGCAGTGCGTACATTTGAGTACAGTTTGCAAAACAATAGAAAGTGCAAAGTGCTCTTTGTAGAAACGCCATCACACATACATGGCCCCGACGGATGTTTATTAATGGACGGGAAGGCCTCCAGGTGGTGTGCCATACCAAATCTAAGTCTGATAAGGACAAACTTGTGAGATGGCCTGGTCACCATGGTTAAATACAAAGAAAAACCTTCTGCCAAACTGTATCTAGTGTAAAGCAAAACAGTTGCCAATGAACCATAGATTAAGGCCCGCTTTCTTGCCCTAAAGGCCAAAAATTTACTTTTCAGCTCAGCTTTGGGTATCCCTGCACTTAGATCAAGCAGGATATTCAGGTTAAATATCTCAGAAAAGGAACCAACAACATATTTTACCCAAGGTATCTTAAGATTTTTATCCAGAGTCAAGCAATCCTCTATTATAGACCTAGTAAAATATTTTTCCACCTTAAGCCTAATTGAACGCCAAATCATAAGTGGCCTTAGGGATAACAGGTCTCTCAAATAATTTATGTCTAATTCCCGGTGTATTAACTCAGTTGGGGCCGAAGGTGGTAGACCAGTGGTCTTCAATCTGTGGGGCGCGCCGCCATCACAGGGGGGGCACGCCACCATCCCAGGGGGGGGGGGCGCGGCACTCCTGCAAAATAACTTTCCTTTGTGGAGTTGTTTTGTTCTTTCTTTTCATCAGTCCCACGTCGCAAGGAGTCATACAATTCTGATTGGCCTGCTGCTCCCGCTTGTCCCAATCAGCATGTAGAACGTCACCAGCGACGTTCCACCAATAGGAGTGGCAGCAGCTGCAATTGCAGGAAGTGCCGCGAAATTTGCAGCCTTAAAGCCCCTGCATTGGAAGGTAGCTGCCTTTCCTTTCTGCTTTTATTTTTGGATGTTTTCTGCCTCGTCTCGCTGGGAAGGCTTGCTGAATTCTGCCCATCATCGCCGGGAATCACTCTGTGCCCCTCATCGCCTCCTCGCTGTGAAGGCTTGCTGAAATCTGCCCCTCATCGCCGGAAAGGACTCAGTGCCCCTCATCGCCTCCTTGCTGGGAAGGCTTGCTGCAATCGGCCCCTCATCGCCTCTTCTCTGCGTGTGCCTCTCGTTGTAATCTCTGTGTGCCCCCATCATCGCTGGAATCGGCCCCTCATCGCCTCTCCTCTGCGTGTGCCTCTCGTTGGAATCTCTGTGTGCCCCCATCATCGCTGGAATCTGCCCTCATCGCTGGAATCTGCCCTCATCGCTGGACTGCTGGTAAGAGGACTTTGTAGAAGTCGGGGGAGGGGGGGTGTTCCGGCCGTTTTTGTGTGTTTTTCTACATAGCCCGAAGTCAGAGGCGGGGGGGGGCAGGGGGGAGGTGTACTGATGTTTGCCTGCAATTATGTAAGCATTTGTAATTAATTGTATTGTGGTTCGGCACGGGAGCCTGTTGAGAATGGAACACGAGCGAGGCTTCCTTGCACTTGAACGCTGGTGGCAGCAAACAGTCTGAGAATGGATTTCTCCTCCAATTGGGCCCTGCATTCAGGGGACAAACGCAGAGGCAAGCCATCCTTTTTAAGTCATTTGTCGCATTGAACGTGAATGCTGTCCTCCTGCCGTATGCCTCCTATGTGCTGCTCTCTCTGAATGTTTAGAGCAGTTTTGCCATCAGCCTGTTCCAAGTGATCGGAATGGCTTTGTGCTCTATGTCCCTCTGTTTTACACATGCAGTCTATTTCGAATGCCGAGGCTAGTGTGTCTGGGTGTACTCAAGGTACAGGGCAGTTTCCTGAAAGGCTGGCACCTTCAGAATCCTATGTGGAGTGTGGTGTTTGACTGGCATGTACCTGGATCTACAACAGTCCACTCTGTGAAGTCAAACATGCAGGGTCTGCTGAAGTCAAACATGTCTGGCAGTGGCCCGTCTCCCTCACATTATTGGTGCCCTTTAAATATGCCTGCTCAGTGCTTAATTTGAACTGGTGCTTGCAGGTGGGGCCTAGTAGCACTTATTTTTAGGGACCAGCACTTATTTTCCCCCAAAAGAATTTTACCCCGAGAAAGAGACAAAAACACACAAGGGGGAAAGAAGAAGGTGAGTATGTGTCCCGCCATCTAGATTGCCGACTTTGGTGCTGATAACAAAGGTTCGAGCCTCAGGGTCGCACTCACATCCTGTGAATCTGGGCAAATCACTTAATCCCCCTCTGCCTGAATGTGACCTTTTTTTTGTGCAGAAAGATGGAAAAACAGTGAGAAAGCAGGAATGAAAAGGAACCTGATAAGAGTGAAGAAGTGATGGGTGGCGGATTAAAGAGGCATGGGTTGGATGCAAGACAATGCAGCCCTGGTATTCCGCGTTCCTACCTTCGATAGCGTGGGCCACAGGCTTCTAAGAAAAAGTTTGGGCACCTGCACTTATTATGTTACAAATTAAGCATGGTGGCCGCCTTTCGAGAAAACAGAAGGGTTCCATCACTGTCCAGTCCACCTCTGCGAATGGATGCGTGGCAACATTAAACAGACAACTGACACATTCATGCCCAGTTGCCTGGTTCTGGCAAATTTGACCAGCAATTTCTTGAAACCAACTTGAGTCACATACCTAGGGTTGGATTGGGATTAAAAATCGTCCCGGACACGCTACAAATAGTGGACCACATTTGCATTTAGCCTTTCTGCAAAGCACTGCTTCTGTGAAATGTTATTTAAAAAAAGGTGGGGGGGAGTAAAAAAATGCACAGATTAGTGTACACTAGTGAAACACACCTGAAAACAAGGGAGGCCACTTCTGCTCAGACGCCCTGCCCGCACTCAATATGCATATATTAATGAGCCGAACCAGTGGGAGAAAGAGAGTGACACCTCTGCAGTTGATAAAAGGGAGGTAATGGACGCCCTTCTGCCTCCTGAAAGGCCACTCAGGCACTCACAGGGGCACTGGCAGCATTGAACAATGCAAAAACCACCCAAATCGGCCCACCAGGCTGCTCAAAAAAGCAGCCCACGGCTGGAACTAGACACCGGCCCCCCGGGCATTGGATGTCTTTTACTTTCTCGAAGTCAGAGGGGGGCGTGGGTTAGACGTGGTGAATATTTACTTGAGTTTTTCCCCAAACCTGTAGCTCTGTTCCTTCATAGGACGATTTGTAAATGTCAAGTCATGCACTCCTGTCACAGTCCGCATGGGCACCGGACCCACCCTTCAGCTCAGCAATACTCCAGAAATGAATACAAATATTTCTGAGCACGGTTACAGATTATTATTTGTGCTTCAATTAAAGGCAACTCTGCAGTGTTATCTTAAACAAACTCTCCTATTCGAGCACTCTCAAATTACCGTTTCGGTCCTTGGTTTGTACAGGGTTAATGAATTGGGCCGCCATCATAAATTTTGACTTGCAATATGATTATTACTGTCCTGGCTATTTTTATGTATAAATCACAGCAGTAAACTATTAGGTACATTTTCAATTACCTAGCTTGCAAACAAAATGCAGGAGGTAGCAAACAGAACATTACAGGAGGAAAAAGTGACGTGTGCAAGTAACAAAAGCGTACAAGCTACAATATTATTGTATGTCTCATATTTTTCTGCTTAGAAGAATACCTGCTTTCTATCACATATCAAACACTTGTTTTCCTTTCTTTTCTGAGTGGCCATTTTCATGATCTGCAGTTACGCTGATCCCAACAGTGCCAGCGCCACCCTTGCACTAAATGTTTTAGTTGAACGTCTTGTCTGCTAGGCCCACTGGTGTTCCATTGGTTATTTGTATGCACATAACTTTCTATTTATGCATTTTCAGCATTCATTCAGTGTGACAACAGTGGCAGCATGTTTTCGAGCACGTTTACCCACCCGTGTATCTGTCGCAACATTGGAAGGTTTTACACTAGTTTTTCTTTCTTTGAGCACTCTGCCCTAACATTGAGTTTGCACCTGTGTTTTCCCCACCTGCCAATTAGTATTCAGGGTCTTTGGGTTGACTCAATTAAAACTTTGATTTATTCCTCTCTCTTTTTTGTTTTGCACAGCCAGCTTAAATGCCTTTTACTCATGTTTCACTGCTGTTCACACTGGGTTCCACACATGGAAATCCCAAAAGATTTGGGGACATTTGTTTGACGTTTACAATGTGGAATGAGGTGTTAGGGTACACTTAAGTCAGAGTTTTTCCATCAGGGGTCACCATCCCAGAGCGATGCCTTCAGTGGTACCTTTAGGGCAGCAGCCCCAGGGCCTGCACAAAGAAGCTAAATTACACCATTCCAAACCGGTTTGCAATTATTTGGGGAATGTAGAACGAAGTATGTATTCATTTGTAATGTTACTTTTCTGTCATTGTTTCCTTTCAGTCACAGATATTTCAGGCAGCTCTAGAACACAATGTAAAGTGCTTTCTCTTTCTATTTGCTATTCAAACTATGCACAGATAAGTGCTGAAAATTCAGTGGCTGCTTTTTTTGAACCGCCTGGGATTTTTTCCCAATATATCAAGGTGGTATCTTAACCAATGGAGTCATAGCTTTGGCATATTTAGCTTTATATTTTGAATACAAATTTCAAAAAAGTATAGAGTGGCAGTACGGAGTATCCCAGGAGCCCTCCTTGTTCTGTTCCAGATGCCTTTCAGCTGCACATGTTGTATGAACACTTTTTGATGCTGTAGATTACGTGTTTTTTTCCCAGGGCTCTTTTGCCCTGGCCGTCCGTCTGTAATATTGCACCCATATCGAACAGTCAAAAAATCACAATTAAGACCTGAAGTTGAGATTTAAAGGCAGTGCAAGTGTCTCACAGTGCCTGTCACTGGGTCCTAAAGTTGTTCCAAAATGCATGCTCATCCAATCCTGCGCTTCTCTGCAGAGTGCACATTACATTACTCACATGTGCCAGTTGTGATTCTGTGTAAAGGTCCAAGGAGGAACTGCACAGGTGTTGAAATATTAACATGGCACAAGTAAAATAAAATGTGTGCTTACAGGAGAGTGGGTGTATTGTGTATGGGGGATATTGAAGTGAAGGAGCCTCAAGGAAGTACATGCAATCAATTTAACAAATTAAAAAAATGGAAAGCTAATGTGGTCCTGCCAGAAATCAAATGTTTAACTGGCAGATCATGGCCATCTTACCAGCCATCAGGACGTCAACTAATAACTTGAGAACATGCAAGTAATATTTCTTCAACATTTTCTCTTCATTGCAAGGGAAAAAGATACTTGGTCGCTAGGCTGAGGACTCCCATTCAAGCAGAAGAAACACCTGAGGAAGTGAATAAGGAGGTACGCATTTGTCTTTGAATGATGGGTGAAGAGGCAGTGCTGAAGTTTGCCCTCACTAACCTTTGAACAAGTAACTTGCAGAGCCTCATCGGTGGTATACAGCATACACATACAGCAGCAATTTTGGGAGCACCTACCTAAAGCCTGGATGAGCTGGAATTACTTTTTTGCCACTTATCACAGAATTATGCTTTTATCCAAATTTATTTTATTTCAAACAAGATTTTATTTTTAAAGATTTTTTTTTTTGCAACTCCAAAGTTAAAGATCTCCTGTACCTCATGCAGCTGTAAAATTGCAGCCATTTACTATTCATTAACATGCTGCTTCAAATTTTGTATCTTAGGTTGAGCAAGCATTTGATATGGATCGTTTCCTGCTCCAAAAAGATGGTAGAGTGCTCAAGCGGAAGGCTGAAACAGAAAGCGACGGAGAGAGAAAAGCTGCAAAAACAAGGAAATATGATTCCTCCTATTTGGATATTGGTTTCACCTGCATTGTTGTTAGTGGAGAAAGTAGACCGCAGTGTGTGATTTGTGGCGTGATCTTAGCTAACGACAGCTTGAAGCCAACCAAACTAAGGCGGCACTTTGAAACGAAACATGAGTCTCTAGCAGGAAAAGGAAGAGATTTTTTTGCCAGGAAGTTGACAGAGATAACCCAGCAGAAAGAAGCTGTGAAACATGTGGCAAATACTCCAGCAACTGCATTAAAAGCATCATACCAAGTAGCATACCACATTGCTAAAAGCAAAAGGCCCTTTGTAGATGGAGAAAAGGTGATTCTCCCAGCATTGCTCGACGAGCTAGGACAATGCTTGGTGAAAAAGCAGCAGAGAAGTTCAAAAGTATACCCATCTCAGATACAACAGTTTGCCGCTGCATCGCTGACATGTCAGAAAATATCCAGGGTCAGCTCATAGCCAGGTTGAAATCAAGTTTGTTTGCTTTACAGCTGGATGAAGCAACTGATGTGTCAAAGGATGCCCATTTAATTGCATATGTTTGTTACTGTTATGAAACACTTGTATTAGAAGATTTTTATTTTGCAAGCCAATCAAGGGGCGGGCAACAGGATCTGATTTGTTTGCCATGATCAATGACTTCCTGAATATCCATGGCTTAAAATGGGATAAATGTGTTGGAATCTGCACAGATGGTGCTCCTTCAATGTGTGGTGCTAGGGCTGGCCTAAAAGCTAACATATTGAAAGTGGCTCCACATATTCTTTGGATCCACTGTATGATACACCGGGAAGCCCTTGCTGTTCGAAACATGGGCAGCGAACTAGAGGATGTGCTGAATTCTGCGGTAAAAATAGTAAATTTTATAAAGACCCATCCCACAAGAGCTCGTCTATTTGCAATTTTATGTGCAGAAATGGGAGCTGAGCATGATGGCTTGCTGTTTCATACAGGAAGTGTGGTGGCTATCCCGGGGCAAAGTGCTGTCTCGCATCTTTGAATTAAGAAATGAAGTACGGCAGTTTCTTCTGTGTTTGGACCCCGGCAAAGCAGAACAACTATGCAATCCCCGCTGGCTTGTGCTTCTAGCATACCTTGCTGACATTTTTGAGAAATTAAATGCCCTGAATCTGTCTCTGCAAGGACCTGACATGACTTCCTTTAACATGATTAAAAGAATAACTGCATTCAAGAAGAAGCTTGAATTATGGAGAAGACTAGTTGAAGATGGCCTGTTTGAGCAGTTTCCATGTTTAGTAGATGCTCTTGCGGAGACTGAATATGAACTTCCAAGTATTGCTGAGGTAATAAAAAAGCATCTGACTTCTCTCAGGGACAGTTTGCAAAAGTATTTTCCGGAGGACAACGATCACTTAAATGACTGGGTCTTTCAACCATTTCTGGCAGAGGTGACAAGCCATCTTCCAATCCGTATGCAGGAAGAACTGAATGATCTCCAAAGTGACCGCACTCTGCAGATGCATTTCAGCAAAGTCTCACTGGGAGAGTTTTGGCTGAAAATTTCTGCAGAATATTCAGCTTTGCAAGAAACTGCCATCAAAACTCTCTTGCATTTCAGCTCGTCCTATTTATGTGAGATTGGGTTCTCAGCACTTGCGGTACTAAAGACCAAGTACCGTTCAAGACTGGATGTGGAACACAACCTGAGGATAACAGTGGCAAAAATCCATCCGCAGATTGACCGTCTCTGTGGTGAAAAACAGGCACACCCATCACATTAATGTTCGTGGTGTTATTATAAATCTGTCATTTGTAAAACAAAGCATCCTAGTAAAAACAATTTACGCACATTTTATCTTGGAAAATTTAGTTTTGAGCTGTGTAATAAGCCTCTGTGATTTAACCACACCCACTCACAAACCTACAGTTAACTAAACTCTTATTGCTTTGAACATTATTTACCGGAGATGTGCCGGGACACGCGGGTGGCGATCGATTATGTAGTGTACCAGATTGCAGAAATTTCTGTCAGGTGGTAGGGGGGCCCGACATTTAAAAAAATTAAGCAGGGGGGGCTCAACCTACAAAAGTTTGAAGACCTCTGTGGTAGACACAGGAGCTTTTTTAGGAAAGAATTTTCCTCTATTTGCAAATTATTGTTATCGCAACTGTGGCCCCATACACCCGCCCCATATAATGCAATGGATACACATCTTGCTTGATAAATCTTAAGCATATCCCTGGTTCGTCAGTCCCCAACCTTAGCAGCAAATCTAAAAACACCAAAGGAATTTTTGGCCATTTTGTTCCGGATATTATTAAATTATTCTGTCCATTTCCTATCTTTAGAGAAGGTGATATCAAGGTAACAGAATTTATCTACCTGCTGCACCTTTTCACTATCAATAAAAAAGGCATTTGAAAATTTACTTTTGGCCCCACAGGTCATAGTGTATGTTTTCCCCTTGTTGATTAGTAGTTTCCTATCCTTAATAAAGGTAGAAAAACTATCAATCAAACGTTGTAATCCCAGGGGAGTTCTGGATAATAAAACGGCGTCGTTGGCGTATAATAACACCGGTACAGGGATGCCGTTGATCTGGGGGGGCATCTGCATTGATCTTTTTCAAAATGGTATCGATTCCATTAATAAATAGTATAACAATTAGGGAGGCCAATACACATCCCTGCCTAATACCTCTTTTGACACTAAATTTTGGGGTGCATTCACTTTTGGTGCTAAAGCGCACACAAGTTTGTAGGTTCCCATACAACCTGGCAAGAAAGAAAATTATGCCCTCTGGAGCCCCCGACTGTAACAGGGTTGACCATAAAATAGAATAGTCCACCATGTCAAAGGCGCTACTCAGGTCGGCAAGCATAAGTACAGTGAGCCAGGTTTTGCTTCGGTATATTTCCCGAACAGCAAGTCAAGATTGATGCACTGATCGAGTGTACCTCTGCCCTTCCTAAAGACATACTGGCTGTCAGCCAGTATGCCCTCCCGCTTGGCACATTCCTCTAACCTGACAAGCATGACTCTACTCATGATCTTAACTGAGGAGTCAAGAAGAGAGATGGGGCGGTAAATCAGACCTGCTGCCCTTTTTATAAATCGGGACAATAATAGATTCTGCCCAGGTTTTAGGGGTCTCATTACACACAGCTGCATTAAAAACATTAGCCAAGGGAGGTCCCCACATCTCAGGTGCTGCCTTGTATACATCAATTGGCACCCCTTCAGGGCCTTGGTCTTTGCCCCTCTTACTCGCACGTATGCCAAGTTCAACCTCTTTGGTTGTTATATACAATGGTAAAACAGCCCACCTGCTAGGGTCGGTGTCTACCCTTCCATTAGAATTAAAAATGTTAGAAAAGTGAGTAACCCATCCTTCGCTCGGGACATTAGAGGTCAGCTCCGGTATTTTTTCGTCTTTAAGAAAAGGAGAGTTGGCCGTTGCCCAAAACAGAGTACTATTGGATAATTCAGCTGCTTGGTTAAGAGAATCCCAGGCCAGCTGCTGTAATTCACTCGTCCTCTGTTTCAGTGCGAGCTTGTAGTCCGCTCATAATTTAATAATTGAATCCGTGTCCCTGGGCTTTTTTGCAAGTGCCTGTTTAAGTTTAGATAAAGAGATGGTACATAAATGGTTGAACAAGCCTGGTTCATTTCTGCACTGGCCAAAATTGTTTTTAGTGAACACCTGGTCAAAGAATCTGAACGTGGTCCCCCACGGTGATATACTTTTTTATTACTATAGGGCGTTGTATAGAAACTAATATCAATAGGCCACCTTTCGCTCTCCCCGGGCCAGTACCCTGTGCTGACAAATTATAGGAAACAAATCCCTCATAATTGACTTCTTCCCTACACCACGTTTCTTGGAAACAAAGGATGTCATAGGTTTTAATAAAATTCGGCCAGCCTGGAACCTTCCCCTTAGATTTTAGTCCTGCAACGTTCCAGCTAACAATTGTAATCCCTTTGCCCCCTATTCTTGTTCCATCCAAAGTCAGAGGGCACTTGAGACCATTTTCCTCGTTACCATTACCATAACACTGGGTCCGATTCTCGGTGGTCAGACTTAAATTGGCCACCACATTAGACTCTGGTGCAAGGATTATCAACCACCTTATATAGCTGGGCACTTCGGGTTTCGTCAGGTTTACACTGATCATCCTTGGACAAGTCAGTCATTTTCATCCAAGGAGTTTAGAGTGTTAAATCAATTTTGGATCGGTATATCAAATAGTGGTCTATGCAAAGGAGTATAAGACCTGGTACTATTGTTGCCCTAATGGGGCTTTATTTAAGTGGCTATAAAAGAAACCAAGTGACCGCACACACACACTATTGTCAAAAATCGGTAGGGAATCTGCTCTAAGCAGGGCGGTAGCGGCATGTTGTGGGTGTTTAAAATTAACAATGACACAGTCATGCCTGCAGTTCTTCCTTGAGTTCCCTATCTAGTTAACCCTTCTGGTGGTCAACACCTGATCAGAATAAGCAATCGGGAACCCACATTGTCTATTCAGCCAGGAAACAGTTTTATTTTTTATCGATTCATGGGATTCTTGTTGTCCCTTGCTCGAATAGGTTTCAAATGATGGTACATTAGTTAAGACCACCACATATGGTGCACAGTCAGGTGGGAGGATGATATAACGTCTACTTTTTACTTCAGTCCATCCCTCTTTGGTCTCATCTAGTTTTGCGGCTTGCTTGTCCAAGCAAGCCATAGAAGAAGCACTCTGCGTAGCTATCTTATTGACGCATGGTCCACCCTCTTGTCCGGCAGCTATACTGACATTACTGCTGATGCTCTCAACCGGAGGCTTGAAGCTACTCGCAGAGGCTTTGCTAACACTGGCAACATTGCTCTCAGCTTGGGTCTCTAACTGAAGCCATATGGGTATTCAAAAGGTCCCCTAGTCTTATCACCTCTTCAAGAGCTGGTCGAGTTTAGCCACCAGGGGTTTAATAATCCCTTCTAACTTAGAATCAATGGCGCTTACCAAAAGATTAAATTGCCCAATATCCAGGGTAACTGCGCCATTTTTAGCCACAGACTCCCCCTCCTCAAATATATTTCTAGGAGGCGTAACTGCTCTTATTTTTGTGTTCAGAGTTCCCCCTCGTTTGGTTTGGGCTTTTCTGCAGGCCCTGACCACTCTGGGAGCAGGGGTTGGGGAACACTGTATCAAGGTGTCAGTGGAATCATCCAGTACAACTTGGTTTAACACCGGTTGGTCTGTGATTTCCTTATCGGTAGCATCGGGATTATTAAGGCCATTACTATCGCCCAGGGCTGATGGTATCGATGTAAGTAGTGGGGTAAGTGATGAGGGCGGACTTCCTAACCCCAAGGACAATCGCCTGTCATTATTAATTTTACTAACCACCTTAACCAGGTAATTATCTAATGTAGCCTAAACCAGTGGGTTGTTCAAAGTTTTGGATTTAAACATGGCTAAAAAGGAAGGAAAAGCTTAATAAAGTAAAATATGACTAAGACAAGACTACTACTAATGGCCGAAAGTTAACATGAAGTTCAACAAAACAATAAAATTACGAGTGTGCCAGTTCCTAGGGCACAACAAACTTTAAGTTACACTAAATGAGACTAGTTTACGAGATCTCACAGTACTGGGGTTGGTAGCATCCGCAGCATATAGGGTCTCTGGCCCAGCCCAGCCTCATTCTGCCCCGGACTGCCACAGACTGCCCGCCCGCCCTTTGCCCGGGCTTAGCCCAGCGCCACCCGCGCGCGTCCCGCAGGACAGGAGGTGTTCCGGTCTTTGTTTGTGCCTCCGGGTGCAGCCTGTGAGGTCCCAGGTGCGCCTCTGCCACTGGGGCACCTGGGAAAGGTAGTCTACTGCTGGCCGTTTCCCTCACGGTGCTTGGTGAACTGGGTGTTGAGCAGGTAAGCCGTTGCCTTCACGGCAGTGTCGGAGCCTGCTGCGGTCCAAAAACGCCTAATTGAAGAACTGGTGTAATACCCACAAACCTGACCTCACATGATTTAAGTATAAAGTCTATTTTATCATTTTGAATTTGATCATGTTGATTATTCTCTACAATGTTAACCAATCTGATTTTTTATCTCTGTAGGCCTGAATTATCACACGGAATTATGTTTGTCTTGATGCAATAGTTTTCTCTTGGCAGGTAGGATCTGGCATTATTTCTGACATTTATTTATCTAATTATTCAAAATGCCTTCCATTGACAATTTGGAAATGGCTTGAATACTGCTACGATGGTATACATTTTTTGTGCTAAAGTATATATATATTGGTCTCAGGTCAGGGATGGGCCCCTGCACACTACCGAAAATTATCTTTTTTCTGTGTTGGATCTGGTCCTTTCTGCAAGGTCATCCCCAAATGTTTTGCCTTTGCCTTTCCACTTTTTTGCTGAATTTGTTTTGCTGGTCTTGGGACTGCAACCCAGTGCTAAAGTGCTTGTGCTCTCTGCTCAAAACGAGGTAAAATTGGATTATAACTGATTGGTATATTTAATTTACGTATAACTCCCTAATAAATTGCACTACATGTGCCCAGTCACTGTAAAATGAATGCTACTAGTTGGCCTGCAGCACTGATTGTGCATTATCGACCTTGCAAAATAAACCTTTTGCCAAGTCCACACCTTCCTTTTTATACAAATGTCACCACTAGAATAGGCACTAGACTGCCCCCTCAGGGCAGGGTACAGTATGTTTAAACATTTTGACATGTATATTATGTTTTACATGTCCTTTTAGCGAACAATTACCACAAGGCCTATCCCTCCCATAGACATAACTTTGGAGTCACCTTATTATATTTTGTAAGTATAATTTCCAAATGGGAAGAGATAACTGGCTCATGTTTGGTGTCTCTGGAATCCTAATTTAAAATCGTAACTTATGGTGAAGTTGAATTTTAAATTACATTTCTGACAATGCCACCTTTAGAAAGGTTCGGACTGGACTTTTCCCATTTGGCACAGGGTCAAGACTGATTTGCATATGGCTGAGTCCAAACTGGAATGGCATGGTGAGCAGAAAACCAATGGATTTAGGCCCAGATGTCTGTACTCGGGTGAATGTATGACATTGTTATGCATTCTGTCCATCAACTGTTGTTTTTGCATTTGTCACCCCGAGTGGGACGGGTATGCCCAGACGTTGGTCTCGTGCTCTCCATGCCACTGGAGTAAAGCTATCCTGGCTGATGAGGGCTGAAATCCCGAAACCGGTCCAAGGATGCTTGTTTCCAGTCCAGGGAGAACCTGGTCTGGGAGTTCGGGCTGGACTGTACCCATTGGGCACAGTATCAAGACTGATTTGCATATGGCTGGGTTCAAACTGGAATGGCATGGTGAGCAGAAATACAATGGATTTAGGCCCGGATCTCTGTACTGGGTTGAATGTATGACATTGTTCTGCATTCTGTCCATCAATTGTTCTTTAGAAAGGTGGCATTTTCTTGCCTCGGGGTTTGGGACCAGTAGCCTGTCTCTAGAGACAAGACTTGGTGTAATTGGCAGTTGAGCATTGTGTATACCTCCTAGACATCCACAGATATGGGAGCTTAGGTGTAACTGGATGAGCCATCACTAGTACGATGGGAAGGGGAAGCTGGGCCCAGCATCACTTACACCTGAATAGGCTTTGTCTTGTCTTCACAAAAAGGGCTGAAAACCTCCTGTAGTTAATCTGGAGCCAGGGCAGGGAAGGCAGGGCATCAGTGAACTTCAAATACATGTCTCTAGAAGTTTCACACCACTTTAAAGTCCCAACTGTGTTGATGCAGGATCACGTTTTACCATCTGATTTCCCAACATAGCATTTTGTTTGACCTTAATAGAATGAAGGTCTCATGTGGGCCCTGCCAGAGAAAATCAGGAAATATGCTATTTTGATCATTTTTACCATACACATTCAATAAGTGGTAGGCCACATATCCTCATTGATAACCCTGATTAGGCCCAAACGGAATATCGTCGTAAAAATATCGACTAACCTAAATATCGCTGCAAAAATATCTACAGGAAGAAATATCGATGACAAAAATATCGTCTGACCAGAATATCGACAGACAGGTAAGTAATATCGTTAACATTAATATAGTTGTAATAAATATCGTTTACAAAAACATAGTGTACAATAATATCGTTTTTTAAATAATTATAAGTAATGTAGTGTTTTTAATGAATATTTGTAGTCAAAGTAGTATTTTTAGTAGTATATTATTATTGATTAATGTATTTTCAGTTGAATTTAGTATTAATAGTTCCGTAGCGGGTTGTGGGTTTATAGGGGAGGATGGTGGGAAGTAATTTAAATATGATGAAATAATACATGAATTAATGTTTTAAATGAATATAAATAGTGTAATAAATAATAGTTAATTAATTTCAATTAGTTAATTGAATAATAATTATGTAATTAATTATGTTATTTTTTTTTATTAATTTTAGGTGTGTGTACAGGATTTTTTTAGTGAAAATGTTTTTGGGTAAAGGGGTATTTTTAGGGTTCAGGGTCAGTTTTCAGTTTTTGGGTAAAGGGGTATTTTTAGGGTTCAGGGTCAGTTTTCAGTTTTTGGGTAAAGGGGTATTTTTAGGGTTCAGGGTCAGTTTTCAGTTTTTGGGTAAAGGGGTATTTTTACGGTTCAGGGTCAGTTTTCAGTTTTTGGGTAAAGGGGTATTTTTAGGGTTCAGGGTCAGTTTTCAAGTTTTTGGGTAAAGGGGTATTTTTAGGGTTCAGGGTCAGTTTTCAGTTCTTGGGTAAAGGGGTATTTTTTGGGTTCAGGGTCAGTTTTCAGTTTTTGGGTAAAGGGGTATTTTTCGGGTTCAGGGTCAGTTTTGGGTTTTTGGGTAAAGGGGTATTTTAATTATATGTATGTATTATTGTTGTTATATAAAGTAATGTGTAAAATCAATTTATATGTCCACATTTATTAAGTTTATAATTAAAAAGTGTAGTAAATTTTTTTGAAATAGTAAAAAAATAAAAGTAATGTAATGTATTTTGTTAATAGTACTTATATTTATTTATTATTTAATGTAATTTTAATTATTTTAAAAAGTCGATATTTTTACATCTATATTAATTACAACAATATTTTGGAGTCGATATTTATGTACTTACCTGTTTAAGTATAGGGTGTCGATATTTTTGTAAACAATATTTTTACAACAATATTTATGTCAGCTATATTTTTGTAATCGATATTTTAACACCCTACCGGCCCAAACAGAAAGTCCATTGTAAAAGCCCACTGCCCCATGTTACCATTGTTTGTTAATAAAACCCACTAGGCCCTGATTATTCCAAATATGCATTTCTGTTGCGCTGAACACAACAAGGTAGCTTGAACAACCACTAGTACAGTAACTTTCCACAATTGTAAGACACGTACACTTACACACAAGTACACAGGACCAGCTCGTACAAGTTGGTTCATCTTGGACCATTGCTTCATTATTATTTTGAAAGATTTCAAGCTTGTTCAAATGAAATCACAGCTGTATCTTGAGATAGTAGCACCTGGCTCAAGTTCCGCTCTCATATATATTTTTAGAGATATCTATGCTACAAGCTGTTTCACCAGTTCTACTGTTTTGAATCAAATGCCAAACCATTGAGGAGGAGCTTTGCGGGCAACCAAGATGGCCGCGTGAGCTCGGAGCTCCGAAGACCTCCCGACCCTCCGCAAGGATCCTGTCACCTATCCTGTCCCACGGTAGTGGGTATCTATTGCTGAGCCGGGGCTGATGCGGCGCCCGCTTTCAGAACGAAAATCCGACATTCCTGGACTTAGTTAGCTCGCTGATACTTTGGTGGCCCCGCCTGCGTCACTGGCGGACGTCGAGGGGTGAGAGTGGTGACCCTCCGCGGAACGTTCTGTTTAAGCTTCCTTGACCCGGCTGGTGCAACGGGATTCTACGCTCTAAGCTGTGACCTCCTTTGGTGGCCTTCGGGACCTTCTCGTGCCGATTGTGGGCGCGCTTCACACCTTCTTCACCCCTCTGGACTACTTTGCCCTGGTGTGCCAACATGGCCGGCAAGGGGGACTCGGACAAAGGCAAGCCTCCTAGAGTCAGCAGGAAGCCGAATCAGTCCCAATCCACCATTCCGGAACGATTCTCCCACTCTAAGGGATCGCCGGGACTGACGGGCCGAACTAAGGACCCGATAAGGGACGAGTCCCCCGAAGATTCTGAATTCACGCTTCGGGACGTGATGGGGGCGATTGCGGGGGTGAAGACTGAGATGCACACTCTTCACGAAGCGCTGTCCGGCAAGGTGGACACCCTAAAGATTGAGCTGAATCTTATCAGAACTGATCTTGGCAAGACTAATGATCGGGTGAAGTCGCTAGACCTTAAAACATCGAGCCTAGTCACTGATATGTCTGACATGCAGACCGAGGTTCGCGACTTAAAGATGGCTAACGGTATGCTGGCACGCCGGCTGGATGAGTTCGAGGGCCGTGCGCGACGCCCGAACGTTCGCATCACTGGAGTGCCCGAAAAAGCCGAGGAGGACTCAGCCGAACTCTTTGTTGAGGAACTTGTGGTCAAGAATCTGGCACCGGGAGGTTTGAGCAAGTTTTTTTCGGTGGAGAGGGCCCATAGAATACCGGGCGGCCCACCGAAGTTGGGCGCTTCCCCTCGCCCCATCATTGCGAGACTGTTCAATTATAGGGACCGTGACGCCATTCTACAGGCATCGAGGACCGCTGGCCCGCTGCGCTTCCAGAACTCGGATGTAAACTTCTTTCCTGACTTTACTCAAGCAGTTCAGAAACGTTGCCAGAGCTTTGCTGGGGTAAAGAGGAGACTCAGAGAGTTGGGGATGCGCTACTCGATGCTCTATCCTGCCAAACTTCGTGTTGAACACGGTCAACGAACTTTGTTTTTCGACTTTCCGGATGCGGCAGGGGACTGGCTTGATACCCTACCCCAGCAACGGGCCGACCCGGCTGACCAGACGGAGGAGGCTACTGGAGGATCAGGTTCCCAGGAATGACCGAATAGACTCCTGATTTTTTACTGGAGGGGGCTGCCGCGAATGGCACCGACTTTAGACACTGTTGCCTTTATTTTGGATATCTCTGTTAGTCATATGGAGGGTGACGGGGGGGATAGGATGCCTCCTTTCTCCTCTGAGGGACTTCTTGTAGATTAGTTTAAGGGGCGACAGGCACACTGCTAGTTGGGGTGGCTATTAGTCTAATGCAGGGGTGCAGGGTGGGGGGTAGTTGGCGTGTGCTTTTTCTGTTCTCTTTACTGTTTCTTCTTTTGTTTTGGCTGAGGTCTCATTGTTCTGCTGTATTTGCTTTGCGGGCACCATTACGGGTGGGGCTGATGGGGTGGAGCATCCTAGACGATGGGGGGTAAATCTCTGAATCTGTTGAGTTGGAACGTGAACGGGTTGGGGGATCGAATAAAACGGGGTGTTGTACTGCAAATGCTTAAACGTTGTTCACCTGATGTTGTTCTCCTGCAGGGAACCCATCTTGTAGGAAATACGTGTAAAGCGTTGAACAGGAGAGGATTTAAGATGGTGGCCCATTCGGGGTTCTCTACGGGATCCAAGGGGGTGGGTATCATGATGCGCATGTCCCTTCCACTGGAGGTGGAGTCTACCCTTGTTGACGAGAGGGGCCGATATGTGGCGGTGGTGGGTAAATGGGAGGGGCGCACCCTAGTTTTGGTTTCGGTCTACGTCCCCCCGGGGCTACAGGCGACTACTTTTCAGGACCTGGGTAGCGCCATTTTGAATCTCCCTGATGGCTTGTTGATCCTGGGGGGGACTTTAACTCGGTGGTATCGGGGGACTTAGATCGCTTCCCATCCAGAGACCTACGTACTTCCCAGTCCTGGCTCCCAGACTTTCTTGGCTCTATGGGGCTGATTGACTGCTGGCGCCTACTGCACCCCGCCCTGCGACAGTATACTTTCCATTCGGGTGCCCACGGTAGCCTTTCTCGTATTGATTATGTCCTAACCCCCGCGGCCCAGGCACAGTCGGTTTCCACCGCCCGCCTGATGGCCAGGGGCATTTCGGATCACTCCCCGGTTTGGGTGTCCTTTGATTTTCACATCATCGCGACATCGAGGGTGGCCCCTATCAACCCCTGGTATGTTCGTAATCCGAAGACCCGGGACCTCCTGGCTAAATCTATAGAGAGGTACTTCGCCGAGAACTCCGGCTCGGTTGATTCGGCTGTCTCCCTTTGGGAGGCCTTTAAAACCGTACTCCGCGGCGAGGCCTTCTCTTTGATTGCGGAAGTGCGTAGGCGGCGGGATGAGGACATGGTGCGGTTGGAGTCTGAAATCTTTGATTTGAATTCTCAGCTGGCCTTGGGGCCGACTCCGGACCTGCTCCACGCCCTTTCCCTGAAACAAACGGAACTTAGGGCCACTGCCACCGACGCGGCGAAGGCGGTGAGCAGGGAGCAGCAAGGCAGGATATATGACTCCGGGGACAAGGCCGGCAAACTTCTGGCGTGGCTTGATAGGAAAGAACTTGCCTCCCGGGTGGTTCCGGAGATACTGGGCGAAGACGGCCTGGTCGTGACAGACCCGGCCGCCATTGTTGGGTCGTTTGCGGAATACTTTGAGGCGGTTTATACGTCTGTGGCCTCCCTACCGGACCCTGCTTCGGCTTCCTTTTTGGAGGACATCGAGCTTCCCTGTCTATCAGATGTCGAGCGGGAGGATGTGGACCGGGAAATAGCGGTCGATGAGGTGGCGCAGGCGATCCGGTCGTTGCGCTCCGGCAAAGCGCCGGGGCCCAACGGCATTCCTGTGGAACTGTACAAGCTTAAGGCCGATACGGTGGCCGCGCCCCTACTGGATATGTTCCTTGAAGCCCGCGAGGCCGGTGAGCTCCCGCTTGACCAACGACTTGCCACCATAGTGGTCATACACAAGGAGGGGAAGCCACGTGACCTATGCCGCTCCTATAGGCCCATCTCCCTGCTGAACGCTGAACCCAAAATTCTGGCTAAGCTACTAGCTAACCGTCTGGTGGGGGTGATCTCGGACCTGGTTCATCCGGATCAGTCTGGATTCATACCGCACCGCAACACAGCCCTCAATCTTCGCAGGCTCCACGCAGTCATGGCACGGGCGCACCTGCTTACTGAACCGGCGGTACTTGCTTCGCTTGACGCCACCATGGCCTTCGACTCCCTGGAGTGGAATTACCTGTGGGCCGTGCTCGCCAAGCTTGGGCTCGGGCCCGCCTACATCGGCTGGGTCCGGCTCCTTTATTCTGCCCCGCTAGCTAACGTGACTGTTAATGGCCGAGTGTCTGCCTCTTTCGCGTTACGCAGAGGCACCAGACAGGGATGTCCGTTGTCTCCTCTCCTATTTGCGTTGGCACTTGAACCGTTGGCGGCGTGGATCCGGGTTCATCCTGATGTCGCAGGGATTACGTGGTCTCCGGGATTTGAGGACCGAGTGTCGCTGTATGCCGACGATATCCTCTTGTATCTCACCTCCCCTTGCCGGTCTCTTATAGTGGTGTTTGACCTGCTGAGCACCTTCGGTGGCTACTCGGGCCTGGTTATTAACTGGTCCAAGTCCTCTCTCTACACGCTGTGTGGTGATACTCCGCGCCTTCCCCGCGGCTGTACAATACAGGTTGCCCAACAGGGCTTTAAGTATCTGGGTATCTATGTATCAAAGGATCCCCGGGCACGGTACACACACAACCTGCTTCCTCCTCTGGTGAGGCTGCGTCGAGATGTTGAGGGTTGGAAGAAGTTACCGATTTCTTTACTGAGCAGGGCGGCATTGTTTAAAATGATGTCTTTGCCACGGTTCCTCTACGCGTTGCAGAACACTCAGGATCCGGTGCCCGCTAAATATTTTGGGGAGATTGAGAACTTGCAGCGTACGTTATTGTGGGATGGCAGGCCACGGATATCCCTGACGAAATTGACCATACCGTGGTACGATGGTGGCATTGCCTTACCCGATATGCGTCGCTACTACTGGGCGTCCCAACTGGCAGCTATCAATCACGGCCTCTACGGCCCAGCGGTCGGCCCTGGCTATGCCATGGACAGCTGGCTTATGAATGATGGGAACTATTACAGGGCGTTGTATTCGAGGTCTCTGGATCGGAAGTTGACGGGGCCCACCAAGACGGCGGTACGGTTGTGGAGGGCGGTTACCAAGACTCTGGGCTGGCGGGGCAGGCTTACCATGGCCACCCCGCTGTATGACTCCGACCTGCTAGGGAAACTGTGGCACACCAAGGGGTTTGACAGGTGGGATGTAAGCATGAGCGAATTTTGCAGATCTCGCGTTCGCGAATTTTGCGGATTTGCGGATTCGCAATCCGCAAAATCCGCGAATTCCCGCGAATTTGCGGATTTTTTTTTTTTTTGTGTTCGCCCGTGTTTCTGCCAGTTCGCGAGGGTTTTTACAATTTCGCAATTTGCGAACTTACCTGTCGGGTCGCAAGTTTTGCGAACTTGTTGTTTCTACGTGTCCAACCTGTTTGGGACACTCTTCTTCATCACTGCCACTCTCTGTCACCACTGCCACTCTCTGACTACTCATGCCACCCTCTGGCCCACCCATGCCACCCTCTGTTTCATCACCACACCCTCTGGTTGTCCAGTGTACATTATTTTCGGCAAAGCAAAGCACACCTTCCCTGCCTCAAGTGACCTGAATTAATTTGGGGCTGATTAATGTGTCACAGAATATTTTTTTAGCTGGCACCTGCTTCCTTAGTGCGCCCTGATTAGTGATCTTTTGCACTTGCTAAGTGCTTTCATTGTTGCAAAATTAGTTACAACACCTGCCCTGCCCCAACTGACAATAATGAATTAGGGGCTGATTAATGGATTTTAACTTCCAGCCTGGCTCCTGCTTGTCTCCCTTAGCTGTAATTCATGACCTTTGTGGCATATGTGTAACTATTCTGAGGTTCAGAGCAGGGTCACATAATAGTTTCAACTGGCAACTGAACTCTGGAGGGGCCCCTCAGGAAGCACTACAGGAAATGGCTACTAATGATGTGCCTGAACTTTTGAACCTGGTAAGTAGTTACTTTCAGTTTTGCTTAGATCGTATTTCTGCAATTTCGCACTTATTCGCGGGGCGCGAACTCACGCGAACAGTGCGAGCAGTGCGAGCAAAATCCGCTGCTCGCGGATTTGCGGATTTTGCAGGAAATTCGCAAATCTCGCGGATTGCGGATTTCCCGAAAATCCGCAAAATCCGCGAGCGGAACGGATTTTCCGCCCATGCCTAGTGGGATGTCATTGGGATATCGAAGGTGGGGGATGTAATGGCCGGTGGGGTGGTCAAATCCTTTGAGGCACTACAGGCCGAGTTTCAATTGGGTGAGACGGAGTATTTCCGATATGCACAGCTTCGCCACGCTCTCTCGTCCTGTATAACCGGGGGGGGAGGCAGTACCTGAATCGTCTCCACTGGAGGATAGAGTGTTGGATGGGCACATGCCAGACAGTGCCATCTCCCTGACTTATAAGAAGCTTATTAACGTGCGGATTGACTTGCTGGTGAAATTGAGAGAGCTTTGGATGAACGATGGGATTGAGGTGGATGATGAGGAGTGGCAGTCAGCGGTCTCTTCCCCCAGGGAGGTGGCCATCTCGGCAAGGCTTCGACTTGTTCAACTGAAGATTCTCCACAGGGTTTATGTCACGGGCCCTCGGCTTATACACATGGGGCTTTCGCAGGACGGCATGTGCCGGAGAGGATGTGGAATGCTTGCGACTTTCATGCACATTATTTGGGAATGTCCTGAGGTGGTCCGATTCTGGAACCGAGTGCATGAGGTGATGAGAGATGTGACTGGTGTGACCTTACCTGCGGAGGCCCGGCGCTGTCTACTCAATATTTGGGGCCCGAATGATTACAGTGTTGCCCAGACCCGCTGGGTCACCCTGGGCAACATGATAGCTAAGAGAGACATTGCTCAGAGGTGGGGTGCGCCCGCTCCCCCCACGATCGGACTGTGGGAAACCAACATGGACTGGTGCATGCTTCGCGAGAAAACTGTGTATGTGGCCAGGGGCAAACCTAGAATGTGGAGGTCTGTGTGGGGAGCATGGAATTCATATCGAGGTGACATCTGCGTGCCCCCTGAGGCTGTGACGCCCGAAGCCCGCCTGTCTCCGTAGTGCCCCCTTCCCGTGGTTCCATGCTTGTTATCCTGCTATTTCACTCCCCATCTGCAATGCTGTCACTCATTGGATTGTTTGTGCAATAGGGTGTGTAACCCCTGGTCGCTCCTAGTGATGCAAGCCCAAAATACGTCACCTGTCCTCAGCCTAGCTTCTTTTTCTTTTTCCCTTGGTTCCTCTCTTTCCCACCTCTTTTCCTTTTTCCTCCTTTGTTTGATATTTGGTTTATTTATTGTTCTATTATAACTTATTTGAAAATTAAACCTGAATGTTCCTGTGTAAGGTCTTGTGCACGATTTTGAGTACTGCTACAATGCTGCCTGGCCTCCGGGATGTATGGCTGAATAGCGGTGTATTTTTTCTACAAATAAAGGTTTTCCAAAAAAAAAAAAAAAAAATGCCAAACCATTCACACAAAATGTGTACCCAAACTCTTACTTCATTCTTCTGAAATGGAGGGATAAGGTTCTGTACAAATGGATATCAAAAGAATTTCACAGATTTGATCCATGGGCTCCCAAAGATCAGCCTCTGTGTTTCTTTCATACAATTAGCTGATTATTTATTCAAATAAGCCTTGTGAATTGTAAGAATATCCTGAATTGTATCTTCAACTTCATCAACAGGCAGAAGAGTGCTTGTAGGTCTTTTTTGGCATTGATGAATTTTTGCAGGTTGGAGGCATGGTTTGGATTTCTGATTTCGTACCATTTGTAATCTATCAGTAAATTTTATAATCTGTATACACAATATTACAAAAGTAAAAAATGGCTCACAAAGAAGAAACTGGTCTTTTATCAACAGTTTTTGGAGTGAGATAATGGAATACTTTTTCCTCAGCATGCTAAGCAGTAAGTATTTAGCTTTGACAACTGCATTGAATATTTTGTGCTCTGTATGCAGTTAGAGGAAGGTCGAAGAATTGTGGGCCATACAAAAAGCTTTTTAGTGAGCAGGTTAGCTATTTTTTCTATTCAGATAAATACAGTTCTGCTTTATTCAGCGGAATGTACAATGAAGGCATTCAGTGGTGTTTGCCTCATTGCATGATTTGTTGTTAAGACGCTTTTGAATTTAAGTGTTATGGGAATACATTTGAATTAGAGTTTATGACTTTCTTACATATGGACCAACTGGGGAATGTAGATGTTGAATGGAAGGAGTGTGCGAGATGACACTTGTGTCAGGCACAAATTGAGTTGAAGATTCATCGTGATGCAAACTTCACTCCTTTGTGGAGGAAGGGACAGATCCACATTAGTGCCTTACCAGACAACACATTAGATTCTGTGGTCAATAATGCCATAGGCTGCAGAAGGTTCTACGTTTAGCACAAGAGATTAGCGGTCTTCAAGTTGGCATCTATAACAGAGTTCTTTCTTGATATAAGGGCCTAATTCTAAAGATATTGTAATCCTGATTTGGAAGCCAACATAAATTGGTGTCCAAACTGGGATGACTGGTTGTATAGCAAACTTCATAGTCTGGAAGTTTTCTCTAATAACATTTTACCAGGGAACAGTCAGTGAAATATGAATCTAATTAACTAATCAGAAAGTACATGCAGTTGTAATAGTCTCCACACAAAACTCTGATTCTACATGGTACGCCCAATTCTCACCAGGGAAATGTGGAATACAAATGGGATCCAATATCCTGTAAATACTGCATCCTGTGTTTCATGCATTTGCCAGGTATTGTTATTTAGAATTTATATTGTGCGGCAAATCATCCCCACAGGAATCTCTCAGCGCTTTTGGCTACATAGTGCTGCAGGCTAGGACATAGTTGTGGATTTAGAACAGCCAGGATTTTAACTTCTTCTTGAACTGCCCCAAACTTTTTCAGGCAGGGAGCTCATTCAGCAGACGATTCCAATGGAGAGGAGCTAGATATGAGAATGCACTCCCTCCCATGTTGGCTTTCTTAATTTTACAGGGACAGAGCAGATCATGATTGCTCGATCTCAATAAGTGGGCTGGTATATAGGGAAATAACTTCTTCCTTAGATAAACAGGGCCAATTCCATGCCATGCTTTTTGACGTCAGGAGCTTAAACACTGCTCTCTTCCTCATGGGCAATCAGTGTAGGTGTTGAAATAGAGGTCGGTAGGGGGTATGTACTTGTTTTTTGAGGACCAGTCGTGCCACTGTATTTAGAACTGCATGTAACCTAGATGCAAGGTCCTCCCTGATTCCTACTAATAATGAGTTCCCATAATCAAGTCTACTAATTAGTAGTGCCTGCACTAAGGTCTTTCTGGCCTCCAAAGGGATCCAAGAAAAAATCTTCCTCAGCATCCGCATGATGCCGAAGCAGGTGCCCAATACTGACTTCATGTATTCCTCTATCTAGAGCTTGTTATCAAACAGGATACCCAAGTTCCCTGCCTGGATGGTTGGATTGGGTGCCTCCCCCAAATCCTCCCGCCACCAGTCCAGCGACCATAGTTCTGTTGTCTTTCCAAACAGAAGGATCTCCGTCTTGCTGGAAGGCAATTTTCACCATGCAGGATTTAAAGTTTGCTCTGGATTTCGCTGGGTCCGTCTCAATGGGTATTATCACCTGCGTGTCATCCGCATATGAGATTATCTCAAAGCCACAAGATCTAATAATGGTGGCCAGCGGTGCCGCATAGATGTTGAATAATGTGGGGCTTAAGATGGAGCCCTGCGGGATCCCCTTGTCTACTATTGTGGTCTGCTAGACAAATGTGTCTTATTGGACATTGTCACATTCTGTTCTATTGTGAAGAAAGCTCTGCTGCCACGTCCAGGCCAAACCTTCGACACCAATCTCCCTCACCTGTCCAACAGGACACAATGGGAGATGGTGTCAAAGGCCACCGATAGATCAAGGAGCACCTGCAAGGTGGGTGTCCCTCTATCGAGAGACACCCTGGTGGTATCCATGACCTCCACCAATGCCGCCTCTGTGCTATGGGCTGCATGAAAACCTGATTGCAAGGGGTCCATTAAACAATACTGTTCCTTCTAAGACGTTACTGTACCAAAGGCTAAGGCATGCACACTGATGGCCTAAGTAAGTGAGGAGCACCTGCTTCAGGATATCAATGCTTCTCCTCTGTTTGTAAGTTTTACAATTTTTACATTAAATCTTGAGATGTGGGGGTCATTTTGAGGTGGCAATAGTAGCACATAAACCAAACATCAAGTGTCAAGTCCAGCATTCTTGAGTTCATCTTCCTCATTTAGAACTGCGGTATCTGCTTTGTATATGTTGCAGTCCCGAACCCACCTCTACATTTGAAACCCCTTTGTTATGTTATGTTATGTTATGTTATGTTATGTTATGTTATGTTATGTTATGTTATGTTATGTTATGTTATGTTATGTTATGTTAAAACAGAATTTGTAAAGCGCACGTACACCGGGGAGGTTTCATGGCGCTAATCTGGTTAAAATCCAAGCTCTAAAAAATAGCTCAGAAGGCCTGTCGGAAGAGCCAAGTCTTTAAGAGACTTCTAAAGCCAAGAAGATTACAGCAAAAGCGGATTTCAGAGGGGGGAGAATTCCAGAAAGTGGGGACCAGGGTAGAAAACCTGGCACCACCAGTGTGCTTTAATCTGAAATAAGGGGTAAGTAATACATTTTTATGGGCTGAGCGTAGATTCCTTGTAGGAACATATTTGATAAGAAAACTAATTTCGGACTCCTGCCGTGAAGTGACTTGAAGATAAGGCATCCAATCTTAAAAGCACACCGCTGGGCAACCGGTAGCCAATGTAAACTCTTGAGAAGAGGGGTGATATGCTGATGCCTTGGAAGATGAACAATCAGGTGAGCAGCCTGATTTTGTATTATTTGCAGACTTTTGTAAAAAAAAAAAGACGGATGCCGAAGTATAATGAGTTCGCATAATCGACATGGGACATGACCATGGCGATGATCACCTGAATACGGGCATCATGTGTGCGGAATCAACAAATATTTTTTATTTTACGAAGTTGAAAAAAACAAGTGGAAATCACCGAGTTGATCTGGGATTTCAAAGTGAGGTCCTGGCTAATGACCACTCCAAGGCTTTTAGCTGAGCTTGTAGGGACAGGGGGCTGGCCCAGCTCACTAGGGCAAAAGTGGGGTCCCCATTGGCTCCTAGCGATACCACCCATTAGGACCAACTTCGTCATGTGCGGGTTAAGTTTTAGATGATTCTTGTTCATCTATACACTGATGAACAGCATGGTGGATTGAAAAGCATGAATCGATTCCGGGGAGTTACTGATGGAAAAAATGAGGTGGAAGTTGTCTGCATACTTGAAGGTGGAGACTTTGCGCTCCTTCAAGGCTCAGACAAGAGGGAGGTGGTAGAGATTGAACAACTGAGGAGAAAGAGAAGAGCCCTTGGGGACTCCACATGATATTTTAACTCTAGGGTCTATAAACTGGGCAGTGCAGACCGCCTGAGAGCGGTTTTCCAGAAAGAAGCTAATCCAGCTTAAGGCAAGGCCTGAGATTCCCGCGTCCCTCACACGGTCGACCAGGAGGAAATGGTCGACCGTGTCAAAGGCAGCGGAAAGGTCAAGCAAAACAAGGGCCTGTGGAAAGCCCTTGTCAACCTCATGTCGCAGTGTATCCAGGACTGTGAAGATTACTGCCTCGGTAGAATGCGCCGGGCAGAAACCCGCCTGGTGGGAGTCAAGGAATTCAGATTCCTCCAAGAAGTCTGTAAGACAGCCTGTGACATAGGCTTCCAAAATCTTTGCTAAGTAGTGGAGAAGGGAATTAGGGCAGTAGGTAGTCAAGGTAAGCAGATCGGATCCCACCTTCTTTAAGAGGGGAATAACAATTGCCTCTTTGAAGGTTTCCGGAACAGTGTCCTGAGACAAAGACTCATTTAAGAGATTAGGAGCAGGACTAGAAAGGGTAGTAAACATTTCCTTCAGACTACAGGGAGGGCAACAATCAGTGGGAGAGCCCGATTTGACTTTTTGAAATAAGGTTTTTGAAAGTGTGCTCACATATAGCAGGAAAATGCGAGGAGGTACTGTGGTTAAGAATGGCATTAGGACTAAGGTCCAGAGTTTGACAGACCAGAATACTAGATTTAATTTTATGGATTTTATCAATGAAAGAAAGATTCAGTTCTTTCACTGCAATATACCTGCCATGGGGCAGCTAGCTCTACTGTGTGTGAAGACAACCTATTGGAGAGGGGGAAGCTTTCAAGAATGTCATTTTGGGGGAGAACTGAATTGCATTGTCCTTCTAGTTAGGAAAGCCAAGAAAATAACCCTAACAAGCAAGGAGAAATTTCCAGCATATCAAGAAAAATTGGAGCTTTGGACATTGTTTTGAAAATCTAACAGAAAAAATGCTGACCTTGTCTTTCACACAAGCAAAACATGATGGTCTGGCCACCATTGGGCAATCTCACTAAAGATGTTGCCATTGTGGCACTAAACCTGCGTTTTGAGAAAAAGCCTGCCACACCAATGAAAGATTCTACATCTATTAGGTGGGATGTGGCAGGGGTGGTAGAAATGTTGCCTTAGATGAGCTCCCCACCTCTGTTCGCTTACAAACGAGCGCGCAACTTGAAAGAACTGCTCAAAACTAACCTTCCCAAATCTAATCAACAATACAAAGGTTTGCAAAAATGTTTAAATTGCTCCAACTGCAACAACGCCATTACAGGAAAAACCATCAATCACCCCAGGTCAGGCAAACCTATTGCCCTCAAGTACACAGCGACCTGTAATAGCAACTTTGTGGTGTACTACATCAAATGTCCTTGCGACCTCTATTATGTAGGGAAGACAGAACGCAGTTTGCGCATTCGTATCACTGAACACAAGAGCCGGATTCGCACACAGAATGAAAATTCTCCAATAGCACAACATTGGCTTAAGTGCAGACATAACATAGCCCAACTAAAATTTGGCATTCTGGAGGTCATTGAACCAAACCCCGAACGCGACAGGGCATTGACACTTTCACAGCGAGAATCCCATTGGATATGGTTTATGCAAACTCTAACCCCAACTGGGCTAAATGACAAATTTGAACTAGCATGCTACTTGTAACTTTAACATTTGTAGAAACAATGCTCTGAAATGATCACAATGTTCATTAGTTCATTCCCAGCGTGAAGATTGTGCACACAGCTGTGGCAGCTTCTTATTGAGATTGGCGTCCCATAAGATGTCGTATTGTATTTTCATGTTTTTTCCACAATTATACTAGCACAGACTGGACATTAACTGAAGTGTTTTGTTTTATTTATTTTATTTGCTTTATCCATGTATAGTGAACAATACCGCGACAATGTATCTTATCACTCTCGGTGAACTCTTCAGAGCTATTTCTTTCTTCACTTTCCATTCCCCCACCTAACATGGCGACCGGAGGCAGTCCGCTTTCTATTCCTCTTTACATAACACAGGAAGCTCTGCAAGCTTTTTGCAATGCGTGAAGCATCCTGTCGGGAACTCCACACAGACTAGCTTTCCATGAAGGTGAGCGGCGGTTTGCCACACAGTTTAATATACTGCAGTGTGAGCCGATTATTCCGATTCTTACAGACCTTACCCGTTTACCCCACAGGGACGACCGCTTACACGCAGCGTGGTACACGGACGTGAGATATAATATCGGGTGAGTCATCTTTTTTTAGCACTAGACTAGCGGGCATGTTAGGCACGCATAAGTTGTAACCCATCCATCTCATGCCACATTGCAGCTCTCCCTACTTTTATCGCCACTGATGGAGAGTTTGAAGTACTACCCCCATGGGCCAAAGTGCGTCCCGTAGTGACAAAATCAGTAAGTCTATGACCTAGTTTTCGTTTCCATTCCTCTTTAGCACGCATATGCAACTGATTATCTGACTGCGTGGTTCACTTTTAGCCACTCCATTTTTTCCCGCCAGTCGATTACACTTCATGGGTGCTTGGTAATGGGCTTCTATCAGTTCTGGTTCATTCTTCTGGTTCACCGAGTCTGGTTAATTTTATAAGCAATGATTTTTCACTTATGGATAATGTAAAAGCAACAATGCCTGTACCCTTTGACTGCTTAGCCGTAAAAATACTGCCTGAAATGTGTAGTAAAGCGCATTATTATTACCTCACAGATTCCCCTGACGAAGGGCAGCTTGGTCAGCCCGAAATGCATTGGGATTTTTGATTGAACATGTTCCCTCTACAACTGAATTTGTGAATTTTCAACAATTTCAGAAGAAGCACACTCAATAATAAAAAGAATAACTTATTGAGCAACAATCCTATGATGTCAATTTTCATTTAAATAACATTGAATGATGTAACGAATATTTACGGTTGTTTAAAGTTGTTGATTTGTCTACCATTCCCATTTCACTGTTTGAACACAAAATGCTTACACTCATCTGAGTGACAGTCGCAGTGCACGAGGTCCCTGGGTAATTTCCCGGATGCCCCCTCAGCCTTAGATGACCAGACAGTTTTTCATCTCACTGTCAAATATTAAATGACTCTTTTAGACAATACAGACCATTCTACTACTTTCAAGTATAATTTGTTCCCTTTCTTAAAACAAACCAGGCATTTACAATTAATAACCTCCTTCTTCAGAAGATGACCACAGGGCCACTGAAGAAAGTAATTCATAGGTTTATCCTACAGAATGACATTGTTGACCCTTAGATCCTTGCTTTTTTACAGCTTATCCTACCCTAGCAAGATCATGAAAAGGGGTTATGATACAGCTTTATGGACATGTAGAGTCAGCCACATTCTTAAAAATCCATCAGTCTGCTAGGTACCTTGAATATGCCATGCATTTGCCCTGGCTAATATAAACGACCTCTTGTTCTCCTTAGATGAATATAAAAAGTCAGCCATCATGTTCCTCAACTTATTAGCACCACACAATTCAGCAGATATTACTTGAGCAATGAGCTGTAATGTCCTCATCTGCTGGGGAATTAATCTTGTCTTTGTCTTCCAACTATAATCAACCAGTTTGTATTATTTTTTTAGAATCAGCACCATTAATAGTATTCTGCAGAATTCAGTAGAGGTCCAAACTTATCCCGCTCCCACTGACACCACAATTATTAGTGTAGTTCTATGTAAGGATGCAAATCAATCTCAAGTTGGGCAATTGTGCATCTATCGAGTACAGTATCCTCATATGTCTGGACCAACATTTTTCTTGGAAAAGAGAGAACAACCTATGCATAAACAGAGCCAGGACTGACAATTAGGTGGAGTGGACACAAAGCCTGCTGGTGGCACAATTAGACTTCAACACTGGTTTTACTCTGAGGACAATGTAAAGATTTAAAAGCACAGTACTTGTTTACTTGGGAGTTTTCCATACTGCTTCACATTACTTCATGGTTAGTAGAGGGCTGCACAACAGAAAGACAGGATCAGGATTTTGGTGTAACACTAGTCAAACTAAATGTGGGTAATGACCACCATTCAATATTACATGCTTGCTTCTCCAATTCTACTGTGTTGAATCAAAATGTCAAACCATTCACCCCAAATCTGTACCCAAACTCTGTATTCATGATTTCAGTTTTCTGAAATGGAGGTGGTTGCGTTCTTGCAAATGGATATCAAAAGAATTTCACATTTTTGGGCCCTGGGCTTCCAGTGATCTGTTCCTGTGTTTCTTTCTTACAATAAGCTGATCAATTGTTCAAATAAGCCTTGTATATTGTAATAATATCCTGAATTCAACGTCATCAAAAGGCAGAAGGGTGCGTGTAGGATTTATTTGGCATTGAGGCATTTTTGCAAGTCGGAGGCATAGATTGGTTTCCTGATTTTTTACCATTTGTAATCTATAAATACACTTTACAATCTGTATAAAAAGAAATTACAATAGAGCAGATCATAAAGAAGAAACTGGTGAGCTCTCAACAGTTGTTAGATTGCAATAATGGAATACACTTTCCTCAGCAGGTGAAGCTGTAAGTATTTAGCTTTCACGACTGCTTTGATGTCCAGTAGCTCATGGAAGAACCATGGCTAAACTTTAAAGGTATTTTCAGTGCACTCAAAGCATAATGTAGCCAAGGGTCATGAAATAAGCAAAACCTAGTAATTCACGTATGCGTAACAAGATCTTATGGTGAATGTCTGCACTCTTAATTACCCAAAAAGTGTTCAAACAATAAGGAAGCGTAGAGGCTACACTTTAAGACTCCAGGACACAGACTGTGAATATTGTGTTCCCAAGCCAGAGAGCAAAGTCCAGCTGTATGCACTTCAGGAAAAGCCTTGAACATATTTATTTTCTGGCATGCTCGGTGGTACAGGCAGGAAAAATGTAAAATGCCAAACCTATACCAAGAAAACTCTCTGAACATCATGCATATTATATTGCTTTATGTTTTTCTGAAATAATACCCTGCAATTAAGGACTCCCCCCCCCTTATATTTACAGGAGCAGGTTAGCAAAAATGTTCCAACATGGTGTTGGGAACTTTAAATTTGGTGAGGGAGCAGATGTGGGGCTGGACACCTTTTTATCTAGAAAGTCCATCTGCCAAGCTGTAAATTTCAGGTTAAAACATTTCAGAATGTTTTCACTTATCAGTGACTCAAGAATCCACTTTCTATAATTACACTCCGAGGCGCTGGAACGTGTTGTTTGGTGATGTGCATTTGGCATTGTTTGGATGAGCATTTCCTTGTTTTGGAGAATATTAAACCAACGCCTTTTGACTTGACCTTTTCGTATTCATCTCCTCGTCTGTTTTGCAATGGATTTGACTATTTTGAATTCCGCAACACCTCAAGTATGGTGTAGTTGGCGTGTGGAGAATTACAGAGGCAAACTTTTGTCTGTCTTTGTTTTTTAACTGCTTTGGCACATGTTTTACAGTAGCATGTGTTACATTTTTTGCCAAAGACAATGCTCAATAAGCTTTGGTAAAACAGATAGGTTTGGCTGTATTAAGGATCACTGACCCTTTAAATTGCAACGTACATATACACCTTATCATCATCACACACATATATGCACATATGCATACTAAGCAACATAGCTACAGATATTGATGAACACACAAGCAACAATGCACAGTGGTGGGTATGTGTGGAGATAACCATGCAAACTATTTACCATAGTGAATGCACAGACCAAAAGAATCGGAGGTGCCCATTCGACGGGATCAACATCCAGAGGCCTACAGAAATAGATTCACAGTTCCACACAGTATACATACAAATTACACACAAGCAGAGAACAATAGACAGAGAAGGGGACAGAAAGATGGGTACACAGATGAAAGTAGTGATAGACAGAAGAAGTATAAACAGATGGATGCCACATAAACTCTATGTGCTTCATTTGATGGTAATGTTCTACCCCTGAGAAGTGTCAATCAAATTTGAGCTGTTAAATTTGATGTTTTGTCAATCTTCATTTAATCATAAGCCTCCCCTTGGAGAAATTTTGCTTAAGCCCCTGAACCCAAGAGAGTGTGACCTATTTTGAAGGATCACCTGTAGGCAACAAGTAATCACACTTTTAAAATCCATTCCTCACTGGAATGGACATCTCTGGTACAATCTTACTCACGTAGCAAATGAATTCAGTTAATGCATTATTGTAATAAGTAGCTTTCACTTAGATTCTCCAGATTTCTCAGTGGTCACTAAAAACTATTCATTCAATGCCTTTCTCTTTACATAAGTGCAAACTAAATAAGTTAAACAAAAATTGCACGATTTATGAACTTTATACATCGTCGATTACAAAAGTTTAATTCTGCAAAATTCTGGTTAAAATGTTTTATTGAAGATACGACTACCGACAATACTGCATAAGGGTAAGAATTGCACTAAATGTTCCACAATCGTTTTCCATTACTCTTGATTCAGCTAATCCTGCTACATATTGGATCCTTCAAGTTGACCTGACTGTAGGTAAGTATTAAAGCTTATGGTGTAAGTTAATTACAAAACAATGCAATACAGTGCAATACAAGTAAACAATTATACCATCACAAACTTCGAAAAACAATAATCGTGTACATCGTACACATTTATATCAATTCATAATACTATATCAAGTTTCCACTGACGCTAACAGTTTAGTCCGAAATGCCAGTTTCAAGCGAGAGAAATGTTATTGTGCAGCAAGTTATTGTGGAAAAGCATAACAGCCTATTTCATTTGATTGTTTTCACACCGTTTTCACAAAAAAAGTGATTTTATCTCCCTGGACCCTAAGTCCATCAGTGACGGACGTAAACATAAAATTAATTCAATTGTTTCCAAGATGTATTACACACAAGAAATGTATTGCCCATAGTTATAGAATGTGGTCAGGAGCCTTCAAACTGTAAAAATGGAATGTATAGCATTCTAAGTTTTTTATTTTTTAATCCAAGGTTCTTTGCTAGAATCTAGGTAGACTTGTCTTCTCATTTTAATATGATGTTGCGGCATAATTTGATTTCTTATCCTTAGCTATACATTTCTTAGTGATACCGCGGAAGACAGATTTGAAATTTATTTTACTTGAGCGCTTCCATACTGGCTTCATTAGTGCTACTAATACAAGCATTTAGGGAGAATTGCTGTTCTGTAATATATATTTCAGCTCAATTACTGTTGCCACATTTCCATTTCTTGGATGTGCATTTAAATCTTTTGACTGTATACTGATTTTCATATAGTTAATTGAAACATGAAGCTAAGCGAACCATTTTAAGAATAAGCAGAAGAACAGGGGAATATAGCTCAAATTAAGCAAATCAACAGAACCAGTATCTTCAATTTGTTTGTGCAAAAGGGTGCACAAAAAATGTAAGATTAAACTCATTCCTGATTGCCAAATCCAAAATGCAAACCTTTCCACTCACTAATGGTGTTAGCTCACAGCGAGATTTAGCCAGTATGGTGCAACGGCAAAGGCATTGTCGGGGCTTTGATTGTGGGCATTCGTAATCGGGGCCAGCCGTAATGGTTGGCTACAACATACCTGTACATGTTTGCATATTGTCCTAGAAGCCAGCAAATTAGACTGCCAATTTCAATGCAGTTTCCTATCCGGGAAAGGCATGTAAATAATTCCTGTATAGGGCGGGTACAAGAATGTTTTTGCATTTGGGCATGGGTGGAAATACCCCAAAAGATCAGACTGAACAATGAGGGAACTAAGCATTGAGGGTTTCTGTAACCCCAAATTCGAATTCTTGGCTTGTAAAACACACACACACGTCCCCAGAGAGCGAGTGATAGATGACGATGCGCTCACGCACACACACACACCCACACACACACACACACACACACACACACACACATACACGTGTTACCATCCTTGTGGGGACTATGTGTGAACACCTGCATTGTGGGGACTAACCTTTCCCATTTATTTAAAAATATACCAATAACAGAAAAATGTTAGGAAAAAATTCCTAATACAGGATCCTGCTTCAAATTTGCAAATATATTGTTTTTTAATCGCGCGCACAGAACCATCATTGTGGGGACTTGAACATGTGTTACCATCCTTGTGGGGACTTACTCAAATATTATTATTTGTGATTGCATGTCTTCATAAAGAAATGGCTAAATGTAATTTTTCAATGCAGTACTTAAATTACATTATAGTTTAGTCATATGTGAATAGCTCATTGTGTCCTACGAGCAGACAGAAATTAGATTGTGATGATAATTCATTTTTAAGCAGAAGCTTATAGCGTATGAAGTCCCTAGAAAGGAATTTACAGTTATTTGGCTTGTTACTGAGTGCTAAAAAACGTTTAGGAATAAGGAAACAACACAACATTGAATTAATTTATAGGCCAAAGATCCTTCAATGTGGTCTGATAGGAAAGCCAAGTTGAGATTACCTAGTTCCTTTTCATCAATCTCATTACTAGGCATAATTTTGTTGTATGTTGGTGCAATAATAATTCCCAGAGATATGGTATGATATTATAGTTATGTTATACAACTGACAGAGAGAGTCTGTGATGATAGTAATTTTTAAGCCACTGCAGAGATAATGTGTGATTATATTGAGATTTTGTTTAAATATAGTCACTCTCAGGTTCCTATGCGCATAGTGTGTGATTATATTTATGTTCAAGTCCCCGCATAGACAAGGTGTGGTTATACTTATACTTAAGCCTCACAAATGTGGTGTTTGATGCGAGTTATGTTTTAGTCACATGAGATAGTTTGTTATTAGAGGGATGATCAGGTTGTCACATAGATAGAGTGTGATTTTAGACATGCTTAAATCCTTCAAAACAGTATCTGATTATACTCATGTCTGGTTATATTCTGGCTGATGTCCCCCTACAGGTCCCCATACAGATAGTGGCCAATTACAGTCATTCTGCAGATCCTGCTAATATAGTGTGTTATTGTAGAAGGGCCTATGTCCCCACAGAGATAGTTTGTGATTATTGTAATGTCCAAGTCCCCACAGAGATAGTGTGTAATTACAGGGATGTCCAGGTCCCCACAGAGATAGTGTGTAATTACAGGGATGTCCAGGTCCCCACAGGGATAGTGTGTGATTATTGTCATGCTTAAGTCCACACAGTGATGGTGTGGGATTATATTCATGCTCAAGTCCCCACAATGATGTTGCATGAATATTCATGTTAAAAAAATCACAAAATATAAACAAACAAGTTCCCGCTGAGATGATGTGTGATTATTGTTATATTCAAGTCCCCCGCAGAGAGTGTGTCATTATATTTATATTCATGTCCCCACATAGAAAGTGTTATGATAGTCATATTCAAGTCCCAGTAGAAATATTGTATGATGATTGACATACTGATGTTCATGTAGAAATAGAGTGCCATTACATTAATGCCCAGGTCCCCACAAATATAGTATTTAATTATAGATATGCTTAGGTACCTGTAGTGATAATATGTTATAATAGTGATGTCCAGTTGCCTGCACAGATAGGGTGTGATTAAAGTCAAGCTCAAGTCTTACATGGATGTTATATGATTATAGTGAAGACTAGGCCCCCAAAGAGATAGTGTGTGATAATATGGATGCCCACATTTCTATGAGATAGTGGTTGTAAACCTGCAGAGAAAGTGCATGATAACTGTCAAACTCAAGTCTCTCTACCGAAAATATCTTTTATAATAGACAGGCTAATGTCCCTGCATATATAGAGTGTGATGATAGTTATGTTCAAGTCCTCACAAAGCAATACTGTGAATAAATTGAGGTCCACATCCCAAAAGAAATAGTGTGTGATTATAGACATTCCAAGGTCACCAGTGGTATAGTGTGTGATGATAGTCATGTTTAATTCCTCATAATTATATTGTGTAATGAATTATATTTATGACCAGATTCCCACAGAGATAGGGTATAATTATAGGGATGCCAAGTTCCCCACAGAGATAGTGTGTGATGAAAGGGATGTCTAAGCTCTCAGAGAGATGTGTGCGAGTATAGTATTGCCACTGTCCACACAGATATAGTGCGTGAATATAGCCAAGTTCACTGCCCCGCAAAGCTAGCATGTGATTGGTTATATTGATACCGAGGTCCAAACAAAGATAGTGTGTGATTATTGTGATGGCCAGGTCCCCACAAAGATAATGTGTGATTATAGGTATACCAGGTCCCCACAGAGATAGTGTGTGATCATAGTCATGTTGAAGTCCCCAGAGAGATAGTGTGTGATTACAGGTATTCTAGGTCCCCATAGAGATAGTGTGTGACTGTAGTAATGTTCAAGTCACCAGCGAGATAGTGTGTAATTACAGTGAAGTTCAAGTCCCCACAGAGATAGTGTGTGAGTATACTGATGGCCAGGTCCCCAAAGAGATAGTGTGTAATTATAGGGAGGTCCAGGTCCCCACAGAGATAGTGTGTAATTACAGGGATGTCCAGGTCCCCACAGAGATAGTGTGTTATTATTCTCGTGCTTAAGTCCCCACAGTGATGGTGTGTGATTATATTCATGCTCAAGTCTCCACAATGATGTTGCATGAACAGTCATGTTAAAAAAAATCACAAAACATAAACAAACAAGTTCCTGCTAAGATGATGTGTGATTATTGTTATATTCAAGTCCCCCGCAGAGAGTGTGTCATTATATTTATATTCAAGTCCCCACATAGAAAGTGTTGTGATAGTCATATTCAAGTCCCAATAGAAATATTGTATGATGATTGACATACTGATGTTCATGTAGAAATAGAGTGCCATTACATTAATGCCCAGGCCCCCACAAATATAGTATTTAATTATAGTTACTCTGAAGTTCTGATTGAGATAGTGTGTGATTATATTCATGTTAAAGTTCCCTCAGAGAAATCGTATGATCATAGTTATGTTCAAATCCCCACAGAGATAGTTAGTGATCATAGTTATGTTCAAGTCCTCACACAGAGAATGTTATGATAGTCAAGTTCCCAGAGAGATGATGTATGATTATAGATATGCTTATGTACCAATAGTGATAATATGTTATTATAGTGATGTCCAGTTGCCTGCACAGATAGGGTGTGATTAAAGTCCAGCTCAAGTCCTACATGGATGTTATATGATTATAGTGAAGACTAGGCCCCCAAAGAGATAGTGTGTGATAATATGGATGCCCACATTTCTACGAGATAGTGATTGTAAACCTGCAGAGAAAGTGCATGATAGCTGTCAAGCTCAAGTCTCTCTACGGAAAAGATCTTTTATAATAGACAGGCTCATGTCCCTGCATATATAGAGTGTGATGATAGTTATGTTCAAGTCCTCACAAAGCAATAGTGTGAATAAATTGAGGTCCACATCCCAAAAGAAATAGTGTGTGATTATAGACATGCCAAGGTCACCAGTGGTATAGTGTGTGATGATAGTCATGTTTAATTCCTCAAAATTATATTGTGTAATGAATTATATTGATGACCAGATTCCCACAGAGATAGGTATAATTATAGGGATGCACAGTTCCCCACAGAGATAGTGTGTGATGATAGGGATGTCTAAGTTCTCAGAGAGATGTGTGCAAGTATAGAATTGCCACGGTCCATACAGATATAGTGCGTGAATATAGTCAGGTTCACTGCCCCGCAAAGCTAGCATGTGATTGGTTATATTGATGCCCAGGTCCAAACAAAGATAGTGTGTGATTATTGTGATGGCCAGGTCCCCACAGAGATAATGTATGATTATAGGTGTACCAGGTCCCCACAGAGATAGTGTGTGATCATAGTCATGTTGAAGTCCCCAGAGAGATAGTGTGTGATTACAGGGATGCTAGGTACCCATAGAGATAGTGTGCGACTGTAGTAATGTTCAATTCAACAGAGAGATAGTGTTTAATTACAGTGAAGTTCAAGTCCCCACAGAGATAGTGTGTGAGTATACTGATGGCCAGGTCCCCAAAGAGATAGTGTGTAATTATAGGGAGGTCCAGGTCCCCACAGAGATAGTGTCATTATACAGATGGCCAGGTCCCCACAGAAATAGAGTGTTATTATAGGGATTCCCATGTCCTCAGAGAAATAGTGTGAGAATATAGGGATGTCCATGTCCCCACAGAGATATTGTGTAATTATAGGGATGTCCAGTTCCCGCAGCGATAGTGTGTAATCATAGGGGTTTCCAAGACCCCACAAAGATATTGTGTGATTATGCTGATGGTCAGGTCCGCTCCAGAGATAGTGTGTGATTATATGGATGCCCAGGTCTGCAGAAATATAGTGTGTGATTATAGGGATCCCAAGGTCCCCACCCTGAATGTGTGTGATTATAATCATATTCAAGTCTCCAAAGTGATGTGTTTGACAATAGTTATGTTAAAGATACCAAACAGATCATATTAGTCTGGTGGATTTGTAAACTAATGTATTCACTTGAGGGATCTGTGTTTGACCTCCAACTCACACATTTGAATCCTGGTTATTCCATTCAGCTCAAGTTATAATAGCTTGAGATAACTATAACTGATGAATTGCAGTGTTTTAAAAAAAAATTAAATGGCATGTTTTAACTGATATTTTCACCGAAATAAAATGTACTTTTAACCTAAGGTTTATTCAGTAAATTTCTACGGTTTTACTTTTCTAATGTAAAGTAAGATATCATTACAATTCATAAATATAATGTCCCATTAAACTTGTGTTTTTCAGTTTAAAAAATATTAAAATATAAATATATATTGTAACGTGATCAAGGCCTGTAACCGCTGCAATGCGTTATGGCAGACGAAACTCATTAAAAAGACAACTTACTCACTTCACTGTAGTCTGCACTCATTCTTCTCATCAAGGAGGTATAGGTGTTGAGAATTGTGGCTATATATATATCTATATATATATCTATATCTATATCTATATATAAATATCTATCTATATATATATATATATATATATATATATATATATATATATATATATTCAATGAAAAAACCATAGGTTTCAGGCCTTATATAGTTAGGAATTAGCATTTAAAAAACCTTTGAAATTCACTCAATAAACTATAATTTTTAGGGGTGTTATATTTAGCTGGACATTTCACTCATACAAAACCATTGAAATTGCTCCTATATAGTTAGTTGGACTAACTATATTTCGCGCACCCGCAATCCACTGCTGATGATGTCACATATTCCATCATTCATGACATGGTCAGTGACATCACTGATGACATCTCAAATGACATCACTGATGACATCATCCAGTGAATGTGGTTTGCTTCGTTATTTAAATATTCATTATATATAGTAATTTACATTGAAGAATGAGTGGATATATAAAATAAATATTTGGATGGAGGATTTAGTAGCAATGTAATTGACTGTTTACTTTAACAATGTATAGTGTCTCACTAAATATAGTGGATCGTGACTAAACTGTGTGAATATCTGTATCACTTTGTCAGTTGTTGTGTAACTGGTTCTCCAGTTGGTTACTAGCTATGTGAAAGTCTATATTACTTATTAATTAGTTAACTGAGTATTTGTATTGGAGAGTGAATGTGTGTGTGGTTCGGTGGGGGGTTTGTGAGTACCCAAAGATGTGTGAATAGTTGATTCAGTAGATATATGAAGTTAAATCTACATGTTATAATAGTTGTGTGGGTGAATGAATATCTTTATGGGAGTGGTGATGAGCAAATATATTTCTCTTTGGTGCATGTCCAACAAAGTAGAAAAATAAAAAGGCAGTGTACATGTCAGTTTATATGTCAGTTTTGTATATAAATAAGTATTCTGTAAGTGACTATATGGATGACTGTATACTTGTAATAATGATTTTATAATACAGTAAGTATGATTTACTATGTAAATGAATAGATGAAATGGTGTTTGTATAAGTGTGTAGCTAAGTAAGTATGTAAGTATGATCCATTGTTTGCATAAGTGAGTAGGATAACTGCATATTTTAATAGGTTGTGTGCTGGTGTGTAATGACAATATAGGTGTATAATGGAAAGGGGCGACCACTCGGTCCCCCCGAACGTATGGCGGAGTACCACGATCCCCCCGGGAAGCCATCTTGGGCGGGAGGCGAGTCTCGGCTGGTATGCCCGAAGCGGCGTAGCCGGGGCGCGCCTTTTCCCGCCCTAGAGTGGGTTGGCCTAGACACTGACGCGGCTGGCCACGCCCTTGGGGCAGGCAGGGGCGGGTTTACGCCCGCCCTGAAGACGGATAAAAGGAGAAGCAAGATCAGAAGGCATCCTCTTGTTCCTGTGCTCTGAAGCTGCACCTCCTCGCTGCACGTGAGCTCGAGACGGAACGAAGAGCCAATTTTGAGCGTTGTAATCGTTCTTGTTTGTTTTTCAGATACTCTGTTGGAGAATGCCGAAGAAGGCGGGAAAGCGCATGACTACTGACCAGATGCTGCGCGTTCTCATGAAAGAGATGACCGAACTAAAGAGGCGAATGGATGAAAACGAGGAAGGGGGACCGAAACGTCCTTTGGCGGGAGCAGCCCCGGGAGGGAAAAACAAGAGGCCCAGGAGAGGAACAGCTGGGGAAGACATCCCGGGTCCCAGTACCCCGCTCGAGGCACCCACTCCCGTGCCGGAGGAAGGGAATCCGATTCCCGTTGTGGTCACCCCCGTGTCCGGGGAAGATATGCCGCCCGAGCTGGCAGCACAATTAGCAGCGTGGTTGGGTAAAGGTAGCGAGGGCGCCACGGCTGTCGACGCACAGGTGCTGATGAAGCAACTGCGTGAGTCACGGGAAGCAGCGAAGGTGTCCACGCCGGCTGCAGCTGTAGAAAAGCCACAGGGGACGGGTTCAGTAGCAGAGGCAGCGTCCGGTTCAGGTAAGCGGCCATTGCCGATTGCGAGGGATGAGTCAGCACCCTCTCGTAGGGAAAAGTTGGGTCAGCATGTTCCTTTGGCTATTAAAGAAAAGATATGGGCAGGGGAGTACGTAAACATCTTCTTGTTGCTTACTGATCACTATGAGATGGAGCATGTTAAGGGCCACAAGGATCTCATGCATCCGAGTGTTTGGCGCGCAAAAATGGCCGCCTTTAAGGTAAATGAAAACATTGGCAATTGGGGCAAAGCGTGGGGGGTTTTTACATCGATCTTGGGGGAACGAAGGCCCGATCTGTTACCCGAATTGCCGATTTATCAGTCACGAATCATGGGGTACTCGGTATCACACGAGGGTAATCATTGGTTCTGCTATGATAACCTGTTTAGGAAGGCTAAAGAACATGATAAAAATTTAACGTGGGATTGTTATGATTCTGTGTCATGGTCCAAAATGAAGGATACTGGTATGTTAAAACTGCCATTAGTAGGGAGTAACGTTGGCGAATCCTCCCGCCAGTATGCGGGGACGCCCTTTCGATCAGGTGCGGGTACCGACAATTACTCGAGGCCTGCCGGCAATACAGGAAAAAGGGGGGTTTGTTGGAACTTCAACAGGGGAAAATGTACTAGGCCCCAGGGATCGTGCAAATTTAGACACGAATGCAGTGGGTGTGGGCAATCATCCCATCCTGAGTCCACGTGCAGAGCCAAAACGGGTGATAACGGGGGTAGAGGAGGCGCCAAACAGGTCTAACATAGTCCGAGGGGCGCCTTTACCTACCCCGATTGATACCTTGGCAATGATTCCTTGGCTCAGTGAATACCCGGATCGTACTTCTGCTGGGGTGTTGCGGAACGGGTTTTCTTATGGTTTCCGCATCCCAGTGGGGGACTTTCAAGGTGTAGAGAAATGTAAAAATCAGCTATCGGTCTTCCAGCATACGACCGTGGTACAGGATAAGATCAGGAAGGAGGTTACTCGAGGTCGAGTCGCCGGTCCGTTTAGTGTACCACCGGTTCTTAACTTTGTTTGTTCCCCGTTAGGTGTGGTCCCAAAGAAGGACCCGGGTGAGTTTCGGCTGATACATAATTTATCAGCCCCACGTGGTCTCTCCGTAAACGAAGCGATAGACCCGGAAGTGTGTTCGGTGCGGTACGCATCCTTCGATGAGGCCGTAGCCATTTTGAATCGCCTGGGGCCCGGGGCGCTGATGGCAAAATCTGATATCGAGTCAGCGTTCCGGTTGCTCCCGGTACATCCAGACGATCAGCGTCTCCTAGGTTTCATGTTTCAGGGTCATTATTACATGGATAGGTGTATGCCGATGGGGTGCTCTATATCTTGTGCCTATTTCGAAAAATTCAGTAGTTTTCTACAATGGGTCTTCACAAGGAAGACGGGTTTCCAACATGTGATGCATTACCTTGATGATTTTTTGTTCCTGGGGGCAGCCGGGGATCCGGAATGTGGGCAGGCTTTGGCGCAGTTTTGTGTCTTGATGAATCAGTTTGGCGTGCCATTGGCACCAGGTAAGACTGTGGGGCCTTCCACTTGCCTCGAGTTTCTGGGGATCGAGTTAGACTCCGGAGAAGGTTGTTTTCGTTTACCAGCTGACAAAGTGTCAAAGTTCAGGACATCCCTGCAAATGTGTATAAGTGGACCTAAGGTTAAGCTGCATCAATTACAGCAGTTAGTTGGCCAGTTGAATTTTGCCCTGAGGGTTATACCAATGGCCCGCCCCTTTTCCCGTTCGATTGCTCAAGCCATGGTCGGCCTGAAGGAGGGCCATTATCGCACAAGGCTCTCGGCAGAGGTCCGCCAGGACATGCGCATTTGGTTGGCATTTTTGGCGGATTTCAATGGTCGAGTCGTCTGGAATAAACCGGCCGTGTCCTCTGAGGAGCTGGGGCTGTGGACAGATTCGGCAGGGAGCATAGGTTTCGGTGCCATCTTCGGCACAAGATGGTCTGCACAAAAGTGGCCGACATGGTGGCATGACAATGGACTGACAAGTAACATTGCTTTCCTGGAACTTTTCCCCATTCTAGTGGCCCTGAGAACTTGGCCCGAGGGGTTCAAAGATCACTCTGTGGTATTTTGGTCTGACAATATGACCGTGGTCGAGTGTATCAATAGTCAGGCAGCACGATGCAAATGGATTTTGAGACTGCTCAAAGAAATTGTTTTACTGTGTATGCAATTGAATGTGCTATTCAGAGCAAGACATGTCCCAGGGGTAATGAACCAGGCGGCTGATGCACTGTCTCGTTTTCGTATGCAGGCTTTCTGGGGTTTCCTTCCCACAGCGGACCCGGAGCCGGCACCCTTTCCCGAAGCTCTCTGGTCTCTCGGTGCCCCGAACTTCGTAACCTCGTGGGAGAGAGCTTAGCACCCAGGACGAGGAAGGCATATGAAGGGGCGTTCCGGTCCTATTTAGCCTTTTTGGGGACTGATAGAGAGGAGCTTTGGGGCCAGGAGGAGTGGGTGGTAAATTTTCTGATGTCCTTACATCTGGTCGGGAAATCGGTGGCCACGGCTCAGAGGCATCGGGCTGCCATTTCCTTTGTTGCTAGGGCTCATGGTATCCATGACCCGACAGCGTCTTTCGTTGTACAGAAAGCGCTACGGGGGTGGCAACGCCTTGAGGGTCGCAGAGTAGACGAGAGGCGCCCGATAGGTTTGGATAGGCTGGCCCAGTTATTATCCAGACTCCCTGCTACGTGTTCATCTCAGTTTGAGACAGTGTTATTCCGAGCCGCTTTTACGCTGGCATTCCATGGGGCTATGCAGGTAAGCGAACTAGTGGCAAGGAACAAGCAGGATGTGACAGGAGGATTGTGCCAGGAGCACGTCCAGATCAGAGGGGAGACAATGACGGTCTCATTTGTCAGGTCCAAGACCGATCAAAGTGGGATGGGTGACTGCGTAATCATACGCAGGATTCCCGGGTCCTCCATGTGCCCGGTAAAGTGTTTAGAAGATTATGTAGCACGAAGGGTGGCATCATGGGGGGGGACCTTGTTGAGACACGCTGACGCCACCCCACTGACAAAGTTTCAGTTTCAGCGGGTGCTTGCGATGTCGATTGCCGCTGCGGACTTGAACCCGGGCGAGTTTGGGACCCATTCCTTTCGGATAGGGGCTGCTACAGAAGCTACAGCCAGGGGTCTGAATGTGGAACAAGTCAAACGGGTGGGGCGTTGGTCCTCCAATTGTTATAAAAGGTATGTGCGGTTGCACATGTTGTGAAGCTGTAACAATGTACTCACGCTTCTTGTTTTTGTTTGGTTTTCAGTTGCGCAAGCCTACGAGGCGGGGCGGACTTTGCAGTCGACCCAACACCGGGCCAGCGGTCAGACATCACCGGCTGTGAAAAAGGAGGTGTGGGTCGTGGGCCACTCATACGTGAGACGTGCCGCAGATGTATTCAAGGCAGGTGACATGATTCACGTAGCTGGGGAATACGGGTACAGTGTGTCCTTCTACGGAAGAGGCGGTCTCTGTATTGACCAGTTTCAATCATTTTTTGAGGGTTTGCTAGGGCGGACGAGGTCACCGCCGTCTGTAGTCATAGTACATCTTGGGGGTAATGATTTGGTCACCACTGGTAGACGACTTCTTCTTGAGGCGATGCTTTCCACTGTAAGTTGGTTAGCGAGGAGAGTTCCAGGGTGCACAATTGCGTGGTCCCATATGATCCCACGAAAAGTGTGGCGGGGGGCTATTTCGGTTCCTGCTTTAAATCATTCTGTTAGAAAGCTTAATAACAAAGTGAGTAGGTTGTTCCGTTCCAGGACACTGCATTCTATTTCGCATGGGTGTATTAATGATGACAGTATGTATTTGGGGGATGGAGTGCATTTGTCTCGGGTGGGGAATGAGTTACTCATAGGAGACTTCTTAGCATGGCTAAAAACGTTATACCATGACCTTTAGGTAGGAGTGTTGTGGGGGGTCCGGATAGCCGGTCAACTATCCGGCCTGTGGCGGTAAGGTCATGATCGGTGAGCACTAATTGGAAGATCCCTATGAGTGGGCGTCACCCAGCACGGATGGGAGCGCTCGGGGGAGGTGGTCATTGGCCCCTCAACGGGGAGGCGGTCCCTTCTAAGGATGGGTCGCCGAAAGAAAAGGAAAGGCGGTCAAGGCCCCTTCCTGGGTAGGAGGGGTTACAGCCCCCTCCTGGGGAATTTCCCGGGGCCAGGACGTCTGCGACGGCAGATGTGGTAAGTTGTGTGGGGTTTGGGGGGGGGGTCTACGCTACCTTCTAGATACCTCACACGAGTCCTCGTACGACCTCTAAGTGGCGTCGAGTTTTATTGGGGCCCCCGTCAAGTCAAGGGAAATTGGTAATTGCACTTGAGGTACGCCTCTGGGCCGCCCCTCACAAGTGAGGGCGATATTTCTGGGTTAGGGATCTTGACACCGGTTACGACCTTGCCGTTGGCCCTTAAACGTTAGGATGTACAATTTCAAAATTTCAAGTAAATGTTTTGTAGGATGTTAGTTCGGCTAGGAGAACCTTTGTATTAGAGAATCTGTTAAGGTTAGCCAAACATCGCAATGTGGTAATGAAATTGTACATAATATGAAACTGTTTATTTAATGTTTTAATTTTGTTTCATATTTTAATAAATACGGCCGGGAGGGTTACTCCCTCCCGTCTTCCAAAAACTTCAGAACTGTTTCCGGTTTCCCATCCTTGGGGATTGTGTTGAGAGGGGGTGGCGGGTATCTCAACCATATGGAACGGGGCGACCACTCGGTCCCCCCGAACGTATGGCGGAGTACCACGATCCCCCCGGGAAGCCATCTTGGGCAGGAGGCGAGTCTCGGCTGGTATGCCCGAAGCGGCGTAGCCGGGGCGCGCCTTTTCCCGCCCTAGAGTGGGTTGGCCTAGACACTGACGCGGCTGGCCACGCCCTTGGGGCAGGCAGGGGCGGGTTTACGCCCGCCCTGAAGACGGATAAAAGGAGAAGCAAGATCAGAAGGCATCCTCTTGTTCCTGTGCTCTGAAGCTGCACCTCCTCGCTGCACGTGAGCTCGAGACGGAACGAAGAGCCAATTTTGACCTACCCACCAGCCCCTGAGGACAGCAAGTGGTTTTTTGAATAAAGTTGATGGATAACTCTGATTTTCGTTTACAGGTTGTGGTATTATCGTGATGATTTTGAGTATGTGATAAAGAATGGTCGATTTGTGTTACGTTTCGCGAATAAGGAAATTCTGCTTTAGTGTTCATTGGTAAGCATGCTTTTAATAAAATTGTAGTTGCTACTGTCTTTTTAGTTTAGTCATTTAGTTAGCATTGTCGTATTTATTTTGGTCGGGCGGTAAGGTCATGATCGGTGAGCACTAATTGGAAGATCCCTATGAGTGGGCGTCACCCAGCACGGATGGGAGCGCTCGGGGAGGTGGTCATTGGCCCCTCAACGGGGAGGCGGTCCCTTCTAAGGATGGGTCGCCGAAAGAAAAGGAAAGGCGGTCAAGGCCCCTTCCTGGGTAGGAGGGGTTACAGCCCCCTCCTGGGGAATTTCCCGGGGCCAGGACGTCTGCGACGGCAGATGTGGTAAGTTGTGTGGGGTTTGGGGGGGGTCTACGCTACCTTCTAGATACCTCACACGAGTCCTCGTACGACCTCTAAGTGGCGTCGAGTTTTATTGGGGCCCCCGTCAAGTCAAGGGAAATTGGTAATTGCACTTGAGGTACGCCTCTGGGCCGCCCCTCACAAGTGAGGGCGATATTTCTGGGTTAGGGATCTTGACACCGGTTACGACCTTGCCGTTGGCCCTTAAACGTTAGGATGTACAATTTCAAAATTTCAAGTAAATGTTTTGTAGGATGTTAGTTCGGCTAGGAGAACCTTTGTATTAGAGAATCTGTTAAGGTTAGCCAAACATCGCAATGTGGTAATGAAATTGTACATAATATGAAACTGTTTATTTAATGTTTTAATTTTGTTTCATATTTTAATAAATACGGCCGGGAGGGTTACTCCCTCCCGTCTTCCAAAAACTTCAGAACTGTTTCCGGTTTCCCATCCTTGGGGATTGTGTTGAGAGGGGGTGGCGGGTATCTCAGCCATAGTATTTTTCATAGTGTTCTATTTTTCATTGACAGCATGTATGATTGAATCTACAGGTAAGTGATTAGATGTGTGTATACATCTAGGAATCACTGAGTGTTTCAAGTTTAAGTTTATTTGTTTGATCAATTAAAATCTTACAAAAATGTGACCTTAGAGAAAATATCAGCATCGATACACATTTAAAACATCATGCAAATAGTAAATGTAATTAAAAGAAAAAAATGAAACTGGGTAAAATTTTCACTGAGTGGGTTTTTAGATACTTGTATTGCTGTGTCAATGGATTCAAAAATGATACTCTGTATTTTACAAAGAGTGATAAAAGATTTTACTAGTGTATGAAAAGGTGTATGTGATTGTCACATGGATGATGTCATCAGTGATGTCATTTGAGATGTCATCAGTGATATCACTGACCATGTCATGAATGATGGAATATGTGACATCATCAGCAGTGGATTGCGGGTGTGCGAAATATAGTTAGTCCAACTAACTATATAGGAGCAATTTCAATGGTTTTGTATGAGTCAAATGTCAAGCTAACTATAACACCCCTAAAACTTATAGTTTATTGAGTGAATTTTAAAGGTTTTTTAAATGCTAATTCCTAACTATATAAGGCCTGAAACCTATGGTTTTTTCATTGAATTTCAAAGGCTTTTTATATGCTAATTCCTAACTATATAAGGCCTGAAACCGATGGTTTTTTCAGTGAATTTTAAACGTTTTTTAATGCTAATTCCTAACTATATAAGGCCTGAAACCTATGTTTTTTTCAGTGAATTTTAAAGGTTTTTTAAATGCTAATTCCTAACTATATAAGGCCTGAAACCTAGGGTTTTTTCATTGAATTCGCAAGGTTTTTTAAATGCGAATTCAGTTAGCGGATAACGTTTTTATATATTCAAACGTTTTTTTAATGCTAATTCCTAACTATATAAGGCCTGAAACCTATGGTTTTTTCAGAGAATTTCAAAAGTTTTTTAAATGCTAATTTCTAACTATATAAGGCCTTAAACCTACAGTTTTTTTCAGTGAATTTGCAAGGTTTTTTAAATGCTAATTCTATTAGCGGATAACGTTTAAATATATTATTATTCTATTGGGACTACCTGAGCAGCCCTAGGGGGTAAGGGTGTTTCTACCCTGCCCCCTTTTTGTGTTCTACACGTTTGTTTTTCTGCTTTCTTGTGCCTCAGTCTACTGAGACCCAAGATGGATGCCATCACTTCCTGGTTAGAAGTGTTGACAGCCAATGAGCATGCAGCTTTATCGGGATGGCATGCTGATTGGCTGTCACTGTCTGTCAACACTAGCACAAGATGGATGCCAACACTTCCTGGTTAGAAGTGTTGACAGCCAATGACCATGCAGCTTTCTCGGGAAGGCATGCTTATTGGCTGCCACTGTCTGTCAACACTCCAAACCAGGAAGTGTTGGCAGCCATCTTGTGCCTTGTTAGAACCAAGGCACAAGAAAGCAGTGAAACAAAGGTGTGAAACTCGCAAAGGGGCCAGAGTAGAAGCACCCTGACCCCCTAGGCCTGCTCAGGGGGTCCCACAAGGACCCCCAAGGCAAACAAAAAAAAACAAATTTTAAAGTCGCGGGGTACGCGTACCGTGCGCGTACGGTACCCGTACCCCGTGACTTTTTAAAACGTTTTTTTTTTTTTAGCCTTGGGGGTCCTTGTGGGACCCCCTGAGCAGGCCTAGGGGGTCAGGATGTTTCTACTCTGCTCCCTTTTTGAGTTCTACACATTTGTTTTTCTGCTTTCCTTTACCTCACTCTACCGAGGCACAAGATGGCTGCCCACAATTTCTGTTTTAGAGTGTTGACAGACAGTGGCAGCCAATCAGCATGCAGCTCGTGCACGTAGGGGTACGCGCATGTACGCGTACCATATGCGTACGTACGCGTATGGTAGGCGTACGGTACGCGTACCGGTAAGCTTACGAGTAAGCTTAGGGTGAGCTCATATAGATGTATATGTGTTTTTGAAGTTAATTTTCATAAAAACCACTGGAGCAATTTTCAACAAACAGAGCAAAGGCACATCTGCCTACCAGTCCCTACAATTTTGCCAAGTTTGGTGTAATTCCGTTCAGCGGTTCGGGCTGTAGACTTGTCAGACCATCCTATGAAAATTAACATGGGGAAAACACGTTTTGGGACCCCCCTTTTTTCTCTACCCCCACTTCTCGAATCCCCCCAAAACTTTCAGGGAAGGAGCGCAGTGGAGCTGGCCAAAATTTTCGAAAATTACACACAAATTCCTCAACCGGTGCCAAAGTTATTCCCAATAGAATGTTGCGGATTTCCTATGGAAGCTAGGTCCTAACTATATATACCTACTGGCTATTGCCAGTAGGTAATATTATATATATATATATATATATATATATATATATATATATATATATATATATATATATATATATATATATATATATATATATATATATATATATATATATATATATATATATATATATATATATATATATATATATATTGAGGCTCCAGCTTGGTCCGAAGTACAAGGAATCACTCGAGCTACATCGAAGGCTTCAAGCGGCAGCCTTTATTCAAAAGGTAAATGAAACAACCTTGGCAGAGTCCTTTTGGCAGTCACACGCCTGCCTGACGCGTTTCGATGATTCTCCTCAGAGGCTTCTGGCGAAATGAAAGCACCACACATAACCCACAGCGTAGTCTTAATTAGCAACCTCAACAAGTGCGCATGAACATGGGAGAGAACTGGGAAGCACGGTGGTGCTTTCATTTCGCCAGAAGCCTCTGAGGAGAATCATCGAAACGCGTCAGGCAGGCGTGTGACTGCCAAAAGGACTCTGCCAAGGTTGTTTCCCTTACCTTTTGAATAAAGGCTGCCGCTTGAAGCCTTCGATGTAGCTCGAGTGATTCCTTGTACTTCGGACCAAGCTGGAGCCTCAATGTTAACACGGCAGCCGTGCCGTAAGGAACGCACCATCCTGGTAACTTGGGAGCCGCGTGGTCTGCCATCCCGCCAGGCCATTGGAGCTACATCATGCAGGATTTTGGGAAACATCTGAAGCGGGGACCCATCCCGGGTCTTGAATAAGCCGGCAGAACATTGCACCCGAAACCGGCACTACAATTCCCATAACCCACAGCGTAGTCTTAATTAGCAACCTCAACAGGTGCGCATGAACATGGGAGAGAACTGGGAAGCACGGTGGTGCTTTCATTTCGCCAGAAGCCTCTGAGGAGAATCATCGAAACGCGTCAGGCAGGCGTGTGACTGCCAAAAGGACTCTGCCAAGGTTGTTTCCCTTACCTTTTGAATAAAGGCTGCCGCTTGAAGCCTTCGATGTAGCTCGAGTGATTCCTTGTACTTCGGACCAAGCTGGAGCCTCAATGTTAACACGGCAGCCGTGCCGTAAGGAACGCACCATCCTGGTAACTTGGGAGCCGCGTGGTCTGCCATCCCGCCAGGCCATTGGAGCTACATCATGCAGGATTTTGGGAAACATTTGAAGCGGGGACCCATCCCGGGTCTTGAATAAGCCGGCAGAACATTGCACCCGAAACCGGCACTACAATTCCCATAACCCACAGCGTAGTCTTAATTAGCAACCTCAACAGGTGCGCATGAACATGGGAGAGAACTGGGAAGCACGGTGGTGCTTTCATTTCGCCAGAAGCCTCTGAGGAGAATCATCGAAACGCGTCAGGCAGGCGTGTGACTGCCAAAAGGACTCTGCCAAGGTTGTTTCCCTTACCTTTTGAATAAAGGCTGCCGCTTGAAGCCTTCGATGTAGCTCGAGTGATTCCTTGTACTTCGGACCAAGCTGGAGCCTCAATATATATATATATATATATATATATATATCCGAAAAAGCTCCAAATACCACTTCCTGGTCAACCAACGTCGAACCGGCGAGGCAACATAGGAGACGGACCACAGAATGCGCTGCACAGGATCTTTTATTTTGCAGAGAAGCCGGTGAGCCAGAGGGCACTACGCGTTTCGGGCTGGAAAAGCCCTTGTTCACATATATATATCCACAATTCTCAACATTTTAACTGATACAATCATAAAGTATTAAGTCTGGGACTAACGTTTTGTCCAAGTATAGGCCAGGAGTACACGCAGACCCGAATCTATTTCTTTTGTTTTCATCAGAAAATGAAAATTGCACAAGTATTTTAACTGAGGCCACGCATTAAATATACAAAAAAACAGTGGAAACAAGAATAACAGGCACTGATGCATTGACTGGCAATGATCTATCAGGGATTGAATCAATGGAGAGTTTGCGATTGGAATTGGAAGATATGACATACTTGGAAACCAGCAGTGGCAAGTGCTTTTTTGGATTACCTATTGGACTGGGGAAACACTGAACCACCATATTTCGTAGAAGCAGCCTACCATTGGTTGGACCGTAACTGCACGAGGGAACATCTTGCACTGTTGGGATAAGCCGAGGTTGCGGCTGCGCTATGTTGGGGGGTCAAGGTCCAGGCCAGCCACTTTTCCACAAGTAAGATCCAGGCACATTTGGGGAGTAAAGGCAGTCACGGCCCACTTAGGTAGAACTATCGTTGTGTGACTGCCGTACTGGAGACCCAGAGTGCCGAGTTTTGAGATACTCCCTACCAGCATTTTAGTTAAATGGTTTAATGAATGTGTCTAGTCAATAATTTTATTGCAAAGGTTTTCATTAACTAAGCACTTAAATACAAATAAAGATTCCTATAAAATTATTTCAATATTTCCAGATGTACGACCCACCAATTTATGAGTGGCAAATTGCGTCGCATTTGCGACTTGCAAATTGGGATGGGCAACAGTGTCTGCGACCCTGTTTGCGATCCCCAATGAGGTCGCAAATTGCATGCCTCATGCATATTAATGAGGCTGTCCCAATTTGCGACTCCATTGCGAATGGGCTGGCACTCCCAGAGATGGTGGCCTGCTGGGGACAACAGACCACCATGTCTGGGACCGCACTGCCTTAAAGGAAAACGGGATGCATTTCAAAAATTAAAATTAAACTTTACAGTTTCGTTTTTTAAGGGCTGGCAGTGGTCCTTATTAAAAAATATTTTAGGGCCACTCACAAAAGGTAAGGGCTCCCCTGGGGACCCCTTCCCGTTTGCGAGTTGTATACCACACTTCTGTAAAGGGTGCTAAACTGTGACTGTTTTGAGACCGCAATTGCAGTCCCAAAACGGTAGCAAAATAATCATACATAACTTCAGGAGTCGCTATTAGTAAGGGACGTCCTTGGAATGCCCCTTACTATTAGTGAGTCGCTAATCCTATTTTGCGAGTCGCAAATTAATTTGCGTCTCGCAAAAAGGGATTAGTACATGGGCCACACATGATTTGCAGTCGCAAAAGATGTTAGTACTTCTGGGCCTATATTTTTATACAGCTTTATCTATACAAGTTGATCTATAGAAGTCTTTATCTATAAAACTACCTATACAACTCTATCGACACAACTCTATCACAGCTCTATCTATCTATACAAGTCAAGCCATCTGTACAGTTCTACACGGCTCTGTCTATCAAACCCTATGCATCTGAGGGGCGAGGTCATGATTGCAGAAGAGAGGATAACTAAACAAAGAAAACTTACCTTTCCGCCGGGTCCCGCATCTCTGCTCCTGTGCTCCTACCTCCAACTTCAGGAACAGGAAGCAGGCAGCCAGGCTCCCTCCCCATAGTCAATCACAAAGTTGCAATGCAGCATATTGATTGGCCTGCGCGCCATGACCTGACGCTCATCCAGGGGCTGGAAGGGTGGGCATGTTCTCCATGTATGCTGCATTGCAACCTTCACAGGGAATGGGGAAAGCGTGCATGAATGGTGTGGGCAACCCGAGAGGGCCGACCAAACAGTCATTGTGCACTTAGGAGTGGGCAAACCACTCCTCCCATGCCCTGTTCAGAGAGCAGAACAGCCCACCCACCCGCAAAGCAACACAAACATAAAATGATAATAATTGAAAGTTATTATCATTTTAGGTTTTTGTTTCTTGCACTGCTTGAAAACAGTTGGGCGACGTTCCTCCGCCATAGCGGAGGAGCTGCCACTAGAGAGAATGTGTTTATTGTCAGGTGCCTGTGACCCACCCAACAAGGTCACTATGCAAAGAAAGACAACTGCCAACAAAAATAGTAAACTTGTCAACTGAGCATATTTGTTTTTTCCTGAAATTGTGCTGTTGGACACTTCTCTCTTTTGCTTAGCTTGTGAATTAACGGCGATCTTTTCCTTTAGTCCAATTCATCCGAGGAAAGGGAAGCACTTAATAAATTGCCTTTTCTTTACGGAAATTCGGTCTGTCAGATTAATATAAATGCCTCCTATTGCTTCCAAGATGTTTTCGCTTTACCTTAATTCACACTCTTCACTTGGGTCAAATTTAAGGTCTTGTAGTGCATGAAACATCATGATTTTCTCTCGACATTTTTATTTGATCCACTAAATTTCTTGCCAAAACGACAGTTCAGATATAGCATGAGAAACGCAGCTGCCAACATGCTCTGAAAAGACCATTACTCATCACATCACAAAGATGGAGGTATCTCGCCTATAAAATATAGCAGCAGTAAGCAATTTTGTGATATATTGAGGGTCCTAAAAAGCTATTAACGTTTTTTTTCCTTTGTGCTAAAGTTTTGCTATCTTCCCTTGTGCATTTGGGTACGTTATAGGAAATGATTTTAACACTTTACTTGGAGATCCTTAGAATTTCTTTGAAAGATGTTTTGTAAATAACATGGACATTCATAGCCATATTTCCAAAAATGGTTCATACTATGGCACATAACCACAGAGCTTAAAAAATGAGAGAAGAAAACAGATGGTGTAAAATAAAGACTGAACGTATTTATTTAGTTAATTTATTCACTTAGGGGCATATTACCAAGCAATACCGATAATTATCGCTATTGCTTGGTTAGAGACAAAAGTTTACCGCTGAGCTGCGGCAATTTTTATCGCAGATAAACCTTGGTATTACCAAGGTTTATCGCAAATGCGATAAAAATCGGCCGCAATGCATGAATATCGCAGAAAAGTCAACGATATTCATGCATTACCGAGCTAATGCTCTTAGCCATGTTATCCACCTCCCATTGGATAACATGGCTAAGAACTGCTCAGGGCAGGTGTTAGCTTTTGGAGATATTCGCGCTTATCGCAAATATCTCCATAAGTTGGTAATAGGAGATAGTGATGTTAGCGACTGTTTCCAGTCGCTAACATCTTGGCACGCCCACTTTGCATGTCATTAGTGATAAATATCACTGACATGCAAAGTGGGGTCCAAGATGGTCGCTATCTCCTACTAGCTGTCGCTAACTGGTGTTAGCGACAGCTAGGTAATAGGGAGATAATTTTATCTCCGCTTTCTTGGCTTTTAAAGCCAAAAAAGCGGAGATAAACCCCCTTGACAATATGCCCCTTAGTGCTTACATATCTAGCCGTCCCATTTTGCTTTGGACAACTGAGACACATGGAGAAATACCTTGTCAGCCTGACAACAACAATTGCATGTTCTTGAATGTTTCTTCAATTACATTTCCTTTTTTGATGACCATTTTGTGGATTTGGGATGGGGAATTATAGAAGTGAGCCACTTGAATACAGAGGGACCTATTTGTAATGGTAAATCTACTTGTGATTAAATCTACCCATGTAGGGGCATATTTACAAGATCTTATCACCACAAGAACATCACTTTTTAGGACATTCCTATGTCAATAATCCCTTCGCCTTATTTACAAGGCCGCCTTTTAAATAAGGCCCCCTTTCATGCTACATTTAGGACCTCATTACGATTCAGGTCGGACTGCAACCGATCGCTAGTTGGTTGCAGTCCGACCAGCATCTAGTGCTGTGGTCCGACAGATGCAATACGATGCGTGCTGTCGGAGGCAGCAGTCGGTGGGACCGACCAACACTTTACGACGGGCTCCGGTCACAAACATAATCCCTTACGGATGGCGTTTCTGAATCGGAGTTTTGATGTTGATCTCTGACAGCTATTCCATGTCGGCCCTTCCAACATGGAACGGTGGAATGGCGGTAGGAAAGCGACATTGGTGGCCCCTAAAAGGGCCCCTTTCCCTATGCAGCCTCTACATTTGGGCCTGGGAGCACCTATGGTGCCCACTGAACATCCCTGCACTGTGTGGCTGGCACCATGAGGTGCCTAAATACAACAACTAGAGAGAGAGGGAAGAGACAGGACACTCTCAGTCCCCCAGGTAATTATTATAAACAACAAAAGAGTGTCATCAGAGGAGATTTGCGCAAAGCACAGTAAATGGGAAGAAATATATGAAATCAACCTATAAGAGTGTCACTTAGGGATTTCTTGAGAAGCCCTCACTCACCACCCTGGGTGGTGACATGCTTCATCATCGGGCCCACCAGGAGAAGCCGAATGCCTCCCTAGTGTGCTGCAACGCCAGATTACTGCGTAGCTGGTTTTTCGTGACAATAGTGTGAAAAATAAGTGAGTTAAAAAATGCCAATAAGCTGTACCAGACAAAAAACTTTATTCTGTGGCTAGCCAGGCATTAGTTAAAATATATGTGTCGGGAAATTTACCAACTAATGTGTTGGGTATTTTCCACTTAGAGTGGGGTCGACATGTTTCTGCCCTTATGTGTATTGATTTTACTGGGCTTTCATCAGGACCATGTAATTGTGTACCTCGGTGGTGTGGGCGCGCTAAGGCTCACCCATTCCAGAGGACGTGAAAGTTAAAAAGTTGGGTGTAAAATTAAGTTCAAAAAGAGCAAACCAGAAAAAGTGAGGGTTCCTTCGAATGTAGAGGAATTATGTGGTATGATGTGAGGTGAAATTATGTGCATAGATTTTGACTTTGATGTAGATAGAAAGGTATGTGGTATTTAGTGTATAGGAATTATGTAGAGTGGGATTATGTGTCATTGAGAGCAATCATGTGGTATCATAGTCTGTGTTGTGGATGATAATCTCAGGTTTAGTCTTCCTCATTTCCATAGAAGCTAAACTATGAACTCAATGAGACAAAAAAAAAAGAAGGAACCACTGAGGAGCACTTCCGGACCTAGTCGGAGGTATGAGAAGGGTCACTGGAATTATGTGACTGTTTCGCTGCACCGACTTTCCCACAAATATACATATTCTGCATTTGCCACATAATCCATCATCTGCTACCAGATCTGCAGATTTGAACAAACAATAACTTGTTTCTAGCTCAACCTGCTCAAACGCTACAAAAATGCAGTGGCAAGTGTTACAATGTGGTGGAAGGCCCTTTGCAAACCTAGAATGGTCACCTGTGACTTATTGCTAAATGTGTGAATTAAAATGGTACTAATGGTGTGCAAACCACTCTTGCTTCTTTCTGCGCCTCTCTTGCGTATTTCTGCATTTTTGTTGCTTCTTTCTGCACCTTTCTTTTTTTCTGCACTCCTTTTACTTCTTTCTGCTCAACTCTTCTACTTTCTGCACCTCTGTTGCCTCTTTCTGCACCTCTCTTGCCTGTTTCTGCACATCTTTTGACTCTTCCTGTACCTCACTTGCTTCTTCCTGTATCCCTCCAGCCTCTTTCTGTACCCTTCTTCCCTCTTTAGGTACCTCTTGTCGCTTTCTGCACCCCTGTTCCCTCTTTCTGCACCTCTCCTGCCTGTTTCTGCCCCACTTTTGCCACTTTCTTGTCGGGATTGAGAGCAGCGCAAGAATACGCAAGCGCCACTAACCTTACTCTGATGGCCAGCAGAGACGATAGACGATAGTCCTTCCGGCTCCGTTCCACACAAACCCCTACAATGGAATTTACCCACTGTTTGAGCCTGTACGAATAGGGGCCGGGAGGTGGATTGGCATCGGGGAAAAGGCACTTCTGGTATCGTCTGGTCGTTACACCATGAGGCTACTGGTACAGGGACACTGCAGGTAGAGGAGGAGACAGAGAGCAAGAGATTAGTTCTGCATCAGAACTTATGCGACCCCAGTATTCTTCCCCTGTCTTCCCTACTCACCAGTTTCTCCACCCCATGTATCCTTAAAGGAATTCCAAGCAAAGTACAGAGATGACAGTGTAACCAGAAGTACTGAGAAGTTAACTTCACTCCTCTGCCTACCAGGTCGTAAGCACAAACATAATTCTCCGGACTATAAATGATAAGCGTGAAAGGCACAACGCTTCTAAGAACCACAATCCTCCTTGTGGAACGGAGTAAACCAGTTATCAGATAACGTCAGTAGCCACTGACGGAGAACACAAACTTTTCCCGCAAAGTAAACAAGAAATGGCGGCAGCTTTGATACCGCTTTAAACAGAAAGAGTATACAAAAGAAGAGGAGGCGAGCCCGCACTCCTCTGGGTACTTGCACTACTGAATAGGATTCGGAACAGAGAATCTCCAGGATATCTGACCACGCTGGCTGTTCATCGGCGTCGTGCAGATCAAGGTAATGACCACGCTGGCTTTTGATCGGCGTAGTGCAGAATAGGGTACAACTGACCACGCTGGCTTTTGATCGGCGTCGTCCTCAAAAATCTTACTCACAGCGAGAAGGCTCATCCACTATGAGCGAATACAGAACACGATTGACAAGCCACGTTGTGTTCCGAAGGTGGAGCTTATATAATGTCCTCCCATTTAGCCAACCCCCAGCGCCGGATGGCCTTCTGGGACTTGTAGTGTTTCCGCCAAGGAGTGGAAATACGGAATCTTTTACATTTGGCCTTGTCGATGGTAGCGATCGCTACAGAACCCCCTCTCGTGGACCGCCGTCCCGGCGGACGTCCCGGCTTTCCGGGGAACCGCTCATGGAATTGTTCTACCAAATCGGGACAATGGAGATGGTCCAAGGGTTCCCAGGTCCTGTCTTCGGGCCGAACCCTTTCCAATCCACCAGGTATTGGATCCGGCCTCGGATCAAGCGAGAGTCCAGAATAGAACGCACTTCATATTCTTCGTGGCCCTCAATTTCCACCGGAAGAGGACGATTAGGCAACCTCACGCTCGGAAGACACGGACGTAGGAGCGATACATGAAATACAGGATGAATCATCCAAGACACTGGCAACGAGAGTTTCATGGCTACAGCGTTTATCCTCTCAAAAATGCCATAGGGACCAACATACTTAGGCTTCAACTTCGTAAGTCCCTTAAGATGCAGGTTGCGTGTAGAAAGCCACACCTTGTCCCCCACCTTATACTCAGGTTCAGGGGTACGTCTCTTATCTGCGAACATCTTCTGGGCTGCTTGGGCTTTTTCCAGATTGTTCCGAGCCTCGATCAGAACAGCCCGAAGATGAGCATGATGTTCATGTATGGCAGGAACCAAAGATTCGGCCGGCCATTCAAAGGGAAGCATGTCTGGATGGAATCCATAGAGGCAAAAGAAGGGGGAACATCCCAAGGTGGTATGTTCTGCGTTATTGTAGGCGAACTCCGCCAACCACAAGAGGATGGTCCAATCTGTGGCGTTCTGCAATGAGAAACAACGCAGGTATTGCTCCAACGTCTGATTTAGACGTTCCGTTTTACCATCCGTTTGCGGATGATAGCTTGATGAGAGACGAGCATCGATCTGCAAAATGGTACATAGAGCCTTCCAGAAACGGGAGGTGAATTGAGTCCCCCTATCCGTAATCACCACTCTCGGCAATCCGTGTGGACGGACGATGTGTTGGAGGAAGACTTTGGCTAATTCACTGGAGGAAGGCAGACCAGGTAAGGCAATGAAGTGTCCCATTTTCGTAAGATGGTCAACTACCACCAGCACGACCGTTTGTTTCTCACACGGGGGCATCTCTACGATAAAGTCCATGGACAGAGTGTGCCACGGCTTGGGTGGAATCGGTAATGGATGCAACAGTCCCGGTGGTTTGATGTGACTGGCTTTCCCCTGGGCACAGACCGCACAGTTCTTCACATATTCTTTGGTATCAGATCTGACACCAGGCCACCAGAAGGATCGTTCCACGTTAGCTATTGTTTTGTAGATGCCCATGTGTCCCCCTAGAACAGAATCATGCGCCCATTCCAGGACTTTGCGTTGCAATGCAGAGGTGGGGACATATAAGGCCTGGAAATGATAGGCCAGCTTATCCTTTTCACATCGCTTGTCGGGCTCATCCTGTACCCAAGCATTGATATCCTGGTCCGTTAGGGCGACTCTAACGTCATCCAGGAAATCTTCGGAAGTGATCAAGGCGATAGCTGTTTCTGGTGGTTCGATCCCCTTTAGAATAAAAGGGGGTTCCGTCGAGGTTGCCGCTTCTTCCTCACCCAACCTGGAGAGCGCATCCGCTTTTCCGTTACGAGTTCCCGGTCTATATTTGATCACAAAATCAAAGTCTGAGAAGAAGAGGGTCCATCGCAATTGTCGAGGAGTCAAAGCCTTCGCCGTCTTCTAGAACAGTAGATTGCGATGGTCTGTGATGATTTCTACAGTATGCAACGCTCCGAGGAGGTAATGCCTCCATTCTTCGCATGCTCTTTTGATGGCTAAGAGCTCTTTGTCTGTTATCGTGTAGTTTATCTCACACGGGGTGAGCTTCTTAGAGTAGTACGCCACCGGGTGGAGTTGACCCGAGGTAGGATGGCGTTGGGACAGGACACCACCCAGAGCAAACTGGGAAGCGTCAGTTTCCAATACAAACGGCATCTTGGGGTCTGGATGACGAAGGATGGGAGCTTGTGTAAACTTCTCTTTTAGGAGTTGAAATGAGGTTTCTGCCGCCTCTCCCCATTTGAAAGGAACATTTTTTCTCAAGAGGGACGTGATGGGATGGATGATTTTGGAGAAATCCTGTATAAAACGCCGATAGTAATTGGCAAAACCGAGAAAGCTTTGCACAGATTTAACGTTCCGTGGCGTTTTCCATGTGATGATGGCCTTCAGCTTACTCATGTCCATTCGAAATCCGTGAGCGTCAATAACATAACCCAAGAAAGCTACCTGTTGGACATGAAAAAGGCATTTTCTCCAGTTTGGCATACAGGGAGTTCTGTTGGAGCCTTTCCAACACAATTTTCACATGGGTAATGTGGTCTGCCAGAGACACCGAATAGATTAAAATATCGTCTATACAGACCACGCAAAATGTCTCCTAACACCCCCTTAACACTTCGTCCATAAAGAACTGGAAGGCGGCTGGGGCGTTGCAGAGGCCAAAGGGCATTACTCTATATTCGTAGAGACCAAACTTAGTTCTGAAAGCAGTCTTCCATTCATCTCCTTTCATCATGCGGACCAGATGATAGGCCCCTCGGAGATCAAGTTTTGTGAAATAGCGCGCACCTTTCAACTGATCCATCAACACAGGAATTAGGGGAAGAGGATAGCGGTTCTTGATGGTCACCCTGTTAATGGCTCGGTATATTTTTGAATACATTTTACAGCTTTTAATATTTGCTATTAAAAAACCATTGAAATTCACTGAAAAAACCATAGGTTATAGACCATATATAGTTAGGGATTAGCATTTACAAAACCTTGAAAATTCACTGAAAAAACCATAGGTTATAGACCATATATAGTTAGGGATTAGCATTTACAAAACCTTATTTTACTTGCACAAAACCATTGAAATTTGCATAGTAGGTATATATAGTTAGGATTTTTTCTCTATGGGACTTTTGAAAATTCTATGTCTAATAACTTTGGCGTTTTCAGGAAAATGGCACATTTTGATTCTGAGCAGCCCCTGAAAATTTGGGGGGGTTTTGTCAAGGGGGGGCCGAGAAAAAAGGGGGGTCCCAAAACGCGTTTTTCCCATGTTAATTTCCATAGGGCCTTTGGCCTCACTTTTAGCCCGAACGGCTGAATGGATTTCCACGAAACTTGGGAAAATTGTAGGGACTGTTAGCCCGATGTGCCTTTGCTAGGTCTCAATATATGTGCTTCAGTGGATTTTGAGAAATTAACGTTTAAAACAAGATATATATCTGTGACAGGGCTCCGGGCTGCGCTCCGGTTCGCTTACTTTTCGCGTATCGGAACTTTGCGAAGCGAAGCTGATTGGCTTTCCGGTGTCTGTCAACATTCTAAACAGTCCGGAGCGGCCGCCATCTTGTCTCTCGGTAGGATCGAGAGACAAGAGGAGGCCAAAACAAAGGGGGAAATTACCATAAGGGGGCATAGTAGATCCTCGTTGACCCCCTAGGTTTTATGTGGAGGTTTTAAAAGGGCCCAGGAGGAGAGCGTGGTGAGCGCCTAGTACGCGAACCGGAAAGCGTTCTGGGCAGCGTACTATAAGGATAAAAGAATGATAGACTTTTCTAATACTGTATGTTAATTGTTTGTTGTTTTTGTTGTTTTTTTTGTTTTCTTTATTTTAAAAGTATTTTTTTAAAAATTTTGATTGTGTGTCATAATTCATTAAACTTTTAACATTCAATAAACATATAAAAATAAATAATGTGTCAAACAATTTTTGAATTAAGAAATTAAAATTTATTTTTCATTTTGTTTTTCAAAATTTAAAAGAAAATCTAAAAAATCGTGATCATTTTTTTCTTCATTTTTTAGTAGAAAATCTACTGCATCTACGCATTGCACAAGTTCATTATTTATTGTGTCGTCGTAGAAATCCATGTAATCTTGTGTCTCAATTTTTTCTTCTGTTTCAGTTTTCATGTTGTTTTGTTGTTCTTCCATTTTCAATTCTGAAAAATGAATTTTTAAAAAATATATCAGTACAGAAAGGGCATTGTTGGGTTTCAGTACAGATTGGCAGTTTGGTTATTTATATAGTGTTTTTTTCACAAAGAAAGGTGTCGCCTGCAATTAAGGTCTATTGCAGGGGGCCCCCTCCTTGGGCCTCCCATGGATGGTGTCAGGAGGTATAGGGGAGGGAGAAGGAGACGCTCCCTCAATTGCAAGGAGACCATTCACAGGCACTGAGGGGGCCCATTGTCCAGCATTTTTGCGCCCCCACAGTTTTAACTTTTAGACCACAATCAATTCTCACACCTATGAAGGTGTGAGATATGCGTGTGGATTTAAAGTTAAAACTGTGGGGGCGTCAAAATGCTGGACAATGGGGCCCCCTCAGTGCCTGTGAATGGTCTCCTTGCAAGGGGCCACTTATGTAAATTGGAGGGGGCTTCGCGCACGTTCCTTTTTAGCCTATGGTCTTGCAAATTCTTGGAATGGCTCTGCCATAACTAAAACAGAGTAGTCTATTTTTTTCTATAAGTATTACAGAGTGATAGAATATAATTCTCAGAAAATGTTTTTCTAATTAGGTTTCAGTACAGAAAGGACTGAGTCATCGCTGTCTTGTGTTGTCACCGCTCCTACTGGACTGGCAGCTCATAACATTAAAGGGATTACTTTGCATCGTCTACTGATGCTGCCAGTGGAGCATGACAACAAATTACAATACCACAAGTTATCTGGGGATGCTTGCTGTGAAGTTTCAAGAGTCTAGAGGAAAATGAAACTACTTATCATTGACGAAGTAAGCATGGTTTCCAATGTCATGCTTGCTTTTGTGCATTTGAGAATGCAAGAAGTACTTAAAACTGAATATATTTGGTGGCAAACACATCATTGTTTTCGGAGATCTTCTGCAGCTGACACCAGTAAAAGGTCAACCTGTGTTCAAAATACTCACGCATGAAGATAGCAGGAAGTGCCTAGGGAGCATTGGCAACGTCAATATATGGTTAAACTTCAATTATGCTGAACTGCATGAAAATATGCGTCAGGCGAAGGATGAAGATTACAAGAATATTCTACAAGATATTAGAATTGGAAAAGTGACCGAGCATGGAAAAGAAGCTTTAAATGCACGATTACTTTCAAATTTATATCCCGAACAAGAGATTGTGCCTGAGAATATTTTTCAGAAAATTACTGAGAAGAAATCCGGAATATGTTTGATGCCAACTCTTGCAGAATGTGCCATCTTCAACAACAAAATGTTGAATTTAGAAAAGCAAGAGATTGTGAAACTTGAAGCTATTGACAAAATAGAGCATATGGGATCAACAATTATTTTGTCAGAGAATTTGAAATCAAAATTGGATTCATTAGAGAAGACTATATCTAAAACAGCGGGTTTTGAAAAGACTTTGAATGTGTGTTTAAATTGCCGAATCATTTTGAGAAGGAATTTACATGTTGAAAGAGGTCTGGTAAATGGATCAATGGGTAATGTTGTTGATTTTGAGAAATACAGAAATAGAGATGGAATAGAATTTTTGAAAATTAAATTTGATGGCATTGAGGAAGTACAGCTAATTGGTCGTTGTTCTGCTAGGTTTTTGCTTGTTAAAGACTTATATGTTCGCCGTAAGCAGTTTCCTGTTTGCTTGGCATATGCGGTGACAATCCATAAATCGCAAGGTTTAAGTGTAGATAGTGCATTGGTGAATATTGGCAGTTCTGTGTTCAAGGAGGGTATGGCATATGTGGCATTGTCACGAGTTAGAACTTTATCGGGATTGTACTTGATTGACTGTGATGTCACAAACATTTGTGCGGATCTAGATTGTGTTAAGGAATACAATAGGTTAAGAAGAGAGTATGCGCCACATTTGCCTCAATATCCTTTGTTTGAGAAACGTGTGGTAGGCCGGAAACGTAGAAATATCAGTAATAGTAGGGAGGTTGTAGCAAAAAGACCAAAAGTCAATGAACCGAAAATTGTTAGCAGAAAGAAAGTGGATTCTGTTGAAGATGTTGTCGGTTTTCAATTTGAAAACAGTTCTGGTGTCAACTGCTATGCAAATGTAGTGGTTAATGTTCTCTTTTCACTAGAGAGTTTAAAAGAACAGATTCTGTTGAATTCAGAACAAATTTTATGCTGTTTGTTGAATTCTGTTTTCGAGAAATGTAGCACTGATCGAACAAAAGTAGAAAGTGTGTCTGAAGTTCGTTATCTGTTAGATGAATGTTCAGGTCAAACAGACTTCTCTGAAAATAATCAGCAAGATTGTCAGGAGTTTTTAATGTATATGCTTGATGTATTGCAAGATGAGGGTGTAGATGTAGATCACCTGTTTGGGCTTTCTTATCAATGGCAGCATGACTGCGAGAACTGTATGGTATCAAGTACTACTAGTGTAGACTCAGAAAGATTTATATATTTAACTTTGCCAGACAGTAAATCAGTCTCCTTTAATAAGCTAGTAAATGCAGCGGATCACAACATGGAGTGTAGCCAATGTAAATCTGAAATGATGTCAACATTAGTTATACGTAGATATGGCCAGTATGTCATTTTAATGATCCAACGATGTAGGCCTGATGGATCAAAATTGTCAACTTTAATAAAAAAATTTGTGGCTTCTCAGCTGTCAATATCAGGAAGGACTTTTGTAACTGTAGCAATTATCTATCACGATGGTCCTTCAACAACATCAGGACATTATACAGCTTATTTAAAGTCTCGAAACGGCTGGTCATTCTGCAATGATTCCGTTGTAACTTTCAAAAAAAAATTGCCGTTTGACCGTAAAAATTCTTACCTGGTGTTTTTAAAACGAAAATTTTAAAGAAAGAATCTCGGGATTTCCTGTGAGGAATTGCAAAAGGTTCATCAAGTAGAGGGAATGTAAGTCTGCAATGCTGTCTAGATTATTGGTCCAAAACTTTTAATTATAATGTCAATTTAAAAATCCAACTATATAAACCTGATGCAAGTAAGTCTGCTTCATAGTAAGCAGTATCAGTGTCATAGGAAAAGGAGAACATGAGTGACAAAGAAGGGTAAGATATTAGTAGTCCAGGATTGTGAAAATAATCTTAAATGTTTTCTTTTTGAAAGTTGCGAAAATAGAAAATGACGGGATTTGATTGGAAGAATTACAAGAGTTGTGAATCGCTGCAACATGATTTGGCCTAGTGGAAACATGTGGTAGAATGTGAGAAGTCTTTTCTTGTATGTAACATATTTTTCAAAACGATGGAGGTTTTCTTTCAGAAAGTGGCGGGCTGAAAATATTTATAGCACAACAGAGTGGACGCTGTTCATAGAACATCCTTCGACGTCATTGAAAGTAAGTTAATTTTAAGGAGTTTTGAATTCAGATTTCTTAGGTTGTATGGGTTTTTTAAACACAATCATTTTGATTGTGTTTTTTTTTCCCCGCTGTTACATGATGAATACCTTCAAGTCACTGATTTAAGTGAAATTTGATACATTCTGAGAACAGCAAAAATAAACCATTTAACATGTATAATTAATGTTCTGCTTTTTGTACTTATGATATACATTTAGAAATGTGAGGTAGATATGGAGAAACTGAGTCTTCTGTAAGTGTCAATTTTAATGCTTACAGTGCTGTACTTCTGGGTACTGTTTTTTTTTAAAAAAAGGAATAGGCCTCACCTCAAAGAAAGCTCTTGAAAGCACACATCTTATTTGCATCCTGAAACAATCATTTAAAATGTTAGACACAATTTTATGATGGCTTTACATCTTTTTTGCGCTGCTATTGCATCACTATTGTGAGACATCAGCAGTGCAAAAGAAGCACCATGTTCCAAAATAGGCCTCAGTTCATCAGCATGAAGATACTGTTTGTTTAAAATATATATCTTTAGGATTGTGTAGGGGACGTAGAGAAGCAGAGGCTTCTGTAAATGTCAAAGTTGTTGAAAAACTGTTTCTTCTTGAACCTTTTCCCTTTTCTTTTCTAATTTTTAAATACATGTTTTAATATTTTTGGAAATGTTTGTTCTCTCTTTTACAGATTGAAAGTATGAAAAAATATTTTAAAAAGTTAACAAGAATTATAAGGTAAATGTTTTCTACTCTTTTTACCCGCAATGCACTGCTGATGATGTCACTGACCATGTCATGAATGATGTAATAAGAGGACATGACTTACTTCATTGGTAGGCCTTCACATGCATTATCTGCTCTGTATTCTTCAACAAGTGTAAAATTGATCTGTAACCCTGAGTAGGTCTCACCTTAAACAAACCTCAGGAGAGATCACACCTTATCGTCATCCTGAATTAATAAATAGATCTATTAAACAGTATCTCTGGTTTACTCCCTATAGCTGTCTTTCTTTTAACATTACTCTCTGTTTACTTCCCTTATACTAACTCTTCTTTTTTTTAAAAAATATTTTTTTGGTTCACTTCAAGTTCGCGAACCGGGCAGCGAACCGGAAAGCGAACCAAAAGAAATAGAGCTTGCCAGAGTGCTAAACATTCTAGCAATTTTATTTGAAAGGGGAGGTAGTTCTGAAAAGAACTTTTTTTAATGTTTTTGTTGTTTTATTTTTATTTTATTTTTTTCTGAACATTTTTTGGGTTTTTTGTATTTTTAGAACAGTTTTATGTTTTTTTTGTGTTTTTCATGGAGGGGAAACAACAAAAAACAGGCATTGAAAAGGGCTCAACAGGAGCAAAAAAAAAATTACTGTTTGGGTGGGTTAGGGCAATTGTGGTTTTCGTACACAATGTTGATTAATTTCACGCTCATGTTCCCATATGAGAGCAGAGCACCACAATATATGCAGGTAAACTTCATGTGTTTGAAGTTTTGCTGTATGTTTGGCACGGTTTCCTGTGCCTCTCTTCTTGTCAAAGAGATATTTGACGTTGACCTGGCCACAGGAGTTGTTGGGGGATTATCTTGCAGGTCCCTTAACTCTGCCCGGCTGTAGTTTAGGGGATGCCACCTTGCCATATGGCGATGCATAATATGGTTTCCCATACTATACTTTTTTTCAGTGCCTCTAGATAATTCGGATTTGCAAATGAGGCAGGTGGCATACTTCGCATTGACCTTCTTCTCCCCTCGAGGGATTGAAAAAAATTGCCATATGAAACTTGTTTTCCGGCGGGAAACACGGGGCAACTCCTGTATAAACTGTGGTTCATCTGTCTCCTCTTCTTCTAGGTCCTCCTCTTCCTCCTCTCTGTTTGAGATAAATTGAGAATGTGGTCCTCTCTTCTCATGAGGAGGTGGAGGTGGTGGTGGGGGTCCACCAGCTGAAGCAAGGATAGAAACCATTGTTGAACTACAGGAAAATGGTCTTTCTCTCACCAAGATGAAAGTCAGAGTGAGGAAAGAAGGAGGGGTTTTCATGATTTGGGAAAAGCAAAAGTTCTGAACCAATGAAAGTGTTATTTTTAGGTCACATGACCTAGTCATACATCATTTGGAAACCAAAATTGAAATGAACCAATGAAAAGTTTGATAAACAAGTCACATGACCTGTTCCGCTTACGTTACGCGGTGCGCGCCGCGTCCCGGATCTTTTCCGGTTCACGGTCCGGAACACTTCCGGGAGCGCTAACGCAGTGCGTCATAAGACGCATTACGCGACAATGATACGTCGCGCTTCCGCGACGCGTCACAGTTGCGCTAACGAAACGTTTACCGGTTCGCAGACTAGGTCGCGGCATCAAGATGAGCTAACGGAAAGCTTCCCGGTTCGCTTACCGGAAGCGAAGAAAAAAAATATAAAAAAAAAAATTATCAATAAACATCTAAAATATATTTTGGGATTTAAAGAAGAATACATTTTACAGCTACAGATGTTAGCTTTTAAAAAACCAATGAAATTCACAGAAAAAACCATAGGTTATAGACCATATATAGTTAGGGATTAGCATTTACAAAACCTTATTTTATTCGCATAAAACCATTGAAATTTCATATATAGTTAGTTGCGCTAACTATATATCGCGCACCCGCAATCCACTGCTGATGATGTCACATATTACATCATTCATGACATGGTCAGTGACATCACTGATGACATCACTGATGACATTATCCAGTGACTGTATGTTTCTGTAAAGTTAAAATATGTATTACATATTGAAGAATGAGTGGATGTATAAGTGTCTGGATGAAGGATTTAGTAGGTGCATCACTGACTGTATAAGTGAGTGATTAAATGTGTCTCACTGAGTGCATGGGTTAGTGACTAAACTGTCTTAATTTGTGCATCATTATGTCTGTTGTTCTGTAAACTGCTGCATGTGTTGATCAGTAGCTATATGAGTAACTATATGGGTTATTGATTGGTTGCCCAAGTATTTGTATGGGAGACTGAGTGTGTGTGGGGGTGGCTGGGAGGTGTATGACTCTGTGCATAGATGTGTGATCAGTTGATTCACTAGATGTATGGGTTCAAAAGTGCATGTGGAAACAGCTGTATGGGCGGTTGACTGTGTGCATGAGTGTATTGGTGAGTGAATGGATATCTCAGTGCTACATGTCAAAGTAAGTACATATGTAAAACACAGTACATGTGAGAGTTGACATATATAAATAACTGTGCATAAGAGCCAGTGAATGTGTGAGTGGCTGTATGGATGATTGTGAACTTGTATCAGGGATTGTATAAGGGAGTAAATATGTGTTAGTATATGTTTGAATAAGTAAGATGTGTATAACTGTATAGTTGAGGAAATGGAGGTGTGATTGATTCTTTGCATGACTGACTAGGTGTGTGAGTAACTCCATGGATGAGTGACAGTCTGTGAGTGTCTGTTTACACTGAGTGTATCTAAGGTTATATCAGAGTATGAAGAGGTTCATCGTATAATCACATGAATGATGTCATCAGTGATGTGATCAGTAATGTCAAATGAGATGTCATCAGTAATGTCATTTAAGATGTCATCATTGATGTCATCAGTGATGTAATTTGAGATGTCATCAGTGATGTCATCAGTGATGTCATTTGAGATGTCATCAGTGATGTCATTTGAGATGTCATCAGTGATGTCATCAGTGATGTCACTGACCATGTCATGAATGATGTAATATGTGACATCATCAACAGTGGATTGCGGGTGCGCGATATATAGTTAGCGCAACTAACTATATATGAAATTTCAATGGTTTTATGCGAGTAAAATAAGGTTTTGTAAATGCTAATCCCTAACTATATATGGTCTATAACCTATGGTTTTTTTCAGTGAATATATATATATATATATATATATATATATATATATATATATATATATATATATATATATATATATATATATAAAGAGTGATTTCCCAGTGCTGAAAATATGAGACTGTGCAAGAACTATATTGATTCTCTTTGAAGTTGCATGAAAGACAGTAAAGTGGGGTACGGCTGCAGAGTATAAAAAAAATCCGTCTAGATAGAGATATCTGACTTTTGTCTAGTGGCAGTGTTGACGCCATAAACGGCATGCTAGAAAGAATAGTTCTGTATTATGTGGATAGCTAAGTGGATTAGTAAAGCTACGCAGTAGAAACACTTTTAAACAGGTGAAATGTATTTTTGAGAGAGGGGCTATGGAGAGATGAGGGAGACGTTTGCAAGGATGTTAGTGAGGGAGTATAAATAGATTATAGTGTGCAAATGTGAAGCACACGTTCACCCGATGGGTATATGGCAAGGTTAAGTAATACTGTGTTGTTTTTCTCTCTTTCTTAGTCGTTTTGGAGAGCGTTTGGATTTTGCAAAGGTAAGGTGACTTCGTCATTATTGACTGTAAAACACTTCAATCACACACCCACCCACCTACACTTTAAAACCAACTGACTACTTCCATCTCTTTTTTGGTGTTGACTTCATAGACGAAATTTTGCAGCAAACAAATTAGCGTGCTGAACAATTTCTGAGGGAGCAAGGAGGCACTCTTGGGCCTCATTCTAGGGTGCGCAAGTAGACTCACACTTCTCCCAGAGCACTACGCTGCGTTCCAACAAACTGCTCGCAGTCAAGTTCTCAAATAGGCATGACGTGTACGTGCTCATTACAATTCATGCTGAGAGCACTTCCCCTGTCACGGTTTGGGGTCAGATGGCCGAAGTCTACAAGCCCACCTGTATACTTGATTACAACAAGTGCATGGGCGGAGTGGACAAGAATGACCAGGTTCTTCAGCCATACAATACGAGTTGTAAAACTCGCACTTGGTATAGGAAACTGTTTACGCACCTGATCCAGATGGCAACAGACTCATGTCTTTCCTTGACTTTCAGTTGTCTGTGATTGAAAGTCTTACAGCTACAGAAGCAAAAGCCTCCACTTCATGTGTTCTGGAGGACGTGCAAGGCTGCAGGATTGACACTTTGCAGATAAAATTCCTCCAACACCGAAAAAGGAGCGACCATGTTGTCATTGTAAAGTGTGCTTGATTCAGGGAAAGTGGCAGGAGACTCGTGTTTCCTGTCCCCAGTGCCCAAGTAAGCCTGCCTTCTGTTTTCCTACTTGCTTTATGTTGTATCACACTAAAGCAAAATACTGGGAAATTGACTGAGTTGAAGCTGCCAATAGGTTAACCTTTCAATTTGTGTGAATGGATACCTACTGTCTGTGGGCCATTCTTTCATTGGCAAGCAGCTGCAGGATATTTCTTCCTCTACTTAATGAAATCATGGACTTCTCAACACCTTTATCTGCCTTAAGAACATGGTAGTTGCTCTGTTCGCCAATTGACAAGTGCATTATTGTCCCCACGCTGTACATACTGGTGGACAGAACATATGCCACGTTATCATGGAGTACCCGTGTTTCACTTTCAACCGTTCTTCGTAGTTTATTATGTTCTCTTTAGGAAGTTTTTGAAAATTTCCAGCACGTTTGCCTTAGTTTCAAAGGTAGATATGCTTGCTCAGCTCGAGAATGTTTTTGCGGCATACTCGGGCACCCCCCAACTTGCATCGACAAACTAGAAGGAGCTGGATAGAGCATTGTGAGAGCATTGATTGCTTGTGACAGCAATGTAAACTGAAGCTTCAAGTAGCTAGAGATGGAAGGCATTAGTATAGGGTCTCTTAACAATTGGACAGGGTTAGTGAGGACTCTGAAGACAGACACACAAAAGGGTTAGAGTAGCTTACGGTAGATATGCTTTCCAATGAATATTGCAAAGGTAGAAGACAGATAGTAAAGGTAGTATAGTTACTCGTCCTGACTTCTTTTTTCCCCATGGATTCAAATCCATTGCTGCCACACTCACACAAAATTTACTGTAGTACTTATGGGTCAATGCTGCTTGCCATGTTCATCCTCCGTTAGAACTTAGTAGATGATGAGTTTGCTGTATGATAAGTGCATTACAGTCACTGCATGTAATGGTGGATTGGACATATGCTACGTTGTCATGGACTATCCTTGTTTCACATTCCTCCGTTCACATTTTATGATGTTATCTTTTGAACATTTTGTGCATATTTGCCTTAGTTTCAAAGGCAGATATGCTTGCTCAGCTCGAGAAATGGCTTTGCGGCATACTCGGGCACCCCGCAACTTGCATCCACAAACTGGAAGGAATTGGATTTAGCACAGAGAGAGTGCGCTAAAGGTGCTTGGAAGACATGTCTTCCTGAGCCTCATGTGGTTGTCATGGAAGCCATTAGTATAGGTTCACTGGGCATGCGTTCAGTAACGTTTTGGAAGAAAGAAGTGGAGACTTGACAGGTGGTAAAATATAGTCAGTCATTATGTCTTGTGGCATATCAATGTAATGGGCCGTTGCAAAGCGGCAGTATGTTTGTGTGAGTGCAAGTGATATGGTTGTTTGGGCCCGTGACTCTCAAAACGTGTTGAGGCAACATCAAAATTGCCTATCAAAGATTTTTTGGGGCCCTAGCCTGTCGCAGGTACTCGGGTCTCCCACAGGAGTGAGGCACCATTTTTATCGGGAGACCTTGGGAAACACTGGGTGGTAGGAAATACGTGTATGCCCAGCGATGCCACAACTTTCCCACACAAAGATGTGTGGAAAAAGTGATTTTTTAAGCTAAATGTGAGGTTTGCAGGGGATTCTGGGTAAGAAAATGTTGGAGGATCCACGCAAGCCATACCTCGCTGGAACCCCCCAGGTGTCTATCTTCAGAAATGTGTTGGATTTATAGGTTTCCCTAGCTGGCCACTGAGCACAGGGCCAAAAACCGAGGTCACCTTCTTGCAAAACCAGGTTGTTTTGTGATAGTCAATTTTGAAGTCGCCTCAGTACGTTTTGGGCCCTAGCCTGTCGCTGGTACTTGGGCCTCCCACCTGAGTGAGGTACCATTTTTCTCGGAAGACTTTGGGGAACTCGGGGTGGGTGGAAATGTGTGGTTCCACGCACATTCCAGAACTTTCCACCACAGAAATGTGAGGAAAATGTGTTTAAAAAAAAAACAAAAATTAAGTTGTGTTTTGGGCCGTTTCCTGTCACAGGTACTTGGGACTCCCACACAAGTGAGGTACCATTTTTATCGGAAGACTTTGGGGAACATGGTGTGCATGGAATTTTGTGGATCCATTCCGATTGCAGAACTTTCCACCACAAAAATGTGAGGAAAATGTGCTTTTTAAAAAAAAAATTTAGGTTTGCAAGGGATTCTGGGTAACAGAACCTGGTGAGAGGCAGTCAAGTCACCATCCTGAATTTCCATGGGTGACTTCTTTTCATAAATATATAGGTTTGATAGGTTTCCCAAGGTGCCGGCAGAGCTAGGGTTCAAAATCTACAGCTAGGTACTTTGTTGAAAAAGGGTCCGTTTTCACTGCGAAAATGTGGTGTGTACACTTTGAGTTTTGGGCTATTTCCTGCTACGGGTAGTTGGGCCTCCCACACAAGTGAGGTACCATTTTTATTGGAAGACTTTGGGGGAACACGGGATGGGTGGAATTTTGTGGATCCACACAGATTCCAGAACTTTTCACCACAGAAATGTGTTCTTTTTCAAAAAAAAAAGAAATAGGTTTGCAAGTGATTCTGGGGTAGCAGAACCTGGTGAAAGGCAGTCAAGTCACCCCTTCTTGAATTCCCCTGCGTGTCTACTTTTAAAAAATGTATAGGTTTGATAGGTTTCCCAAGGTGCCGGCAGAGCTAGGGTTCAAAATCTACAGCTAGGCACTTTGATGAAAAAAGGTCAGTTTTCACTGTGAAAATGTGGTGTATACATGTTGCATTTTGGGCCGTTTGCGGATACTTGGGCCTCCCACACAAGTGAGGTACCATTTTTATTAGAAGAATTTGGTGAACAAGAGGTGGGTGGAATTTTGTGGATCCCCGCAGATTCCAGAACTTTCCACTACAAAAATGTGAGGAAATGTGATTTTTTAAACATTTGTTTAGGTTTGCAAGGGATTCTGGGTAACAGAACCTGGTGAAAGGTAGTCAGGTCACCCAATCCTGGATTTCCCTGGGTGTCTAATTTTCAAAAATGTATAGATTGTATAGGTTTCCCAAGGTGCCGGCAGAGCAAGGGTTCAAAATCTACAGCTACGCACTTTGTTGAAAAAGTGACCGTTTTCATTGCGAAAATGTGGTGTGCACATGTTGTGTTTTGGTCTGTTTCTGTCACGGGTACTTAGGCCTCCCACACAAGTGAGGTACCATTTTTATCAGAAGACTTTGGGAAACACGGGGTGGGTGGAATTCTGTGGATCCATGCCGATTCCAGAACTTTCCACCACAGAAATGTGAGGAAAATGTGTTTTTTTTTACATTTGTTTAGGTTTGCAAGGAATTCTGGGTAACAGAACCTGGTGAGAGGTAGTCAAATCGACCCATCCTATATTCCCCTGGGTGTCCAGTTTTTAAAAATGTATAGGTTTAATAGGTTTCCCTAAGTGCCGGCAGAGCTAGGGTTCAGAACCTACAGCTAGGCACTTTGTTGAAAAAGGGTCAGTTTTCACTGCGAAAATGTTGTATGTACACGATTCATTTTGGACCATTTCCTGTTGCGGGTACTTGAGTCTCCCACACAAGTGAGGTACCATTTTTATCAAAAGACTTTGGGGGACAAGGGGTGGGTGTCATTTTGTGGATCCACACAGATTCCAGAACTTTCCACCACAGACATGTGAGGAAAATGTGTTTTTTTTAACATTTGTTTAGGTTTGCTAGGGATTCTGGGTAACAGAACCGGGTGAGAGACAGTCAAGTCACCCCATCCTGGAATCCTCTGGGTGTCTAGTTTTTAAAAATGTATAGGTTTCATAGGTTTCCCAAGGTGCCGGCAGAGCTAGGGTTTAAAATCTACAACTAGGCACTTTGTTAAAAAAGGGTCAGTTTTCACTACGAAAATGTGGTGTGTACACGTTGCATTTTGGACCATTTCCTGTCGCGGGTACTTGAGTCTCCCACACAAGTGAGGTACCATTTTTATTGAAAGACTTTGGGGACACGGGGTGGGTGTAATTTTGTGGATCCAAGGAGATTCCAGAACTTTCCATCAAAGAAATGTTAGGAAAATGTGTTTTTTTTTAACATTTGTTTAGGTTTGCTAGGGATTCTGGGTAACAGAACCGGGTGAGAGACAGTCAAGCCACCCATCCTGGATGTCTAGTTTTTAAACATGTGTAGGTTTGATAGTTTTCCCAAGGTGCCAGCAGAGCTAGGGTTCAAAATCTACAGCAAGGCACTTTGTTAAAAAAGGGTCCGTTTTCACTGCGAAAATGTGGTGTGTACACGTTGTGTTTTGGGCCGTTTCGTGTCGCTGGTACTTGGGCCTCCTACACAAGTGAGGTACCATTTTTGTCAGAAGACTTTGGGGAACACGGGGTTAGGAAGAATTTTGTGGATCCACGCAGATTCCAGAACTTTCCCACTCAGAAATGTGAGGAAAATGTGTTGTTTTTTTTACAATTCTTTAGGTTTGCAAGGGATTCTGGGTAACAGAACCTGGTGAGAGGCAGTCAAGTCACCCCATCCTGGATTACCCTGGGGGTCTAGTGTTAAAAAATGAATAGGTTTGCTAGGTTTCCCTAGGTGCCGCCAGAGCTAGGGTTCAAAAACTATAGCTAGGCACTTTGCCAAAAAAGGGTCATTTTTCACTGTAAAATTTGGGTGTGTCCATGTTGCGTTTTGCACCGTTTCCTATCACAGGCACTTGACCTACCCACACAAGTGAGATACCATTTTACTCATACGACATTGGGGAATGTGGGGTGGGTATAAATGTGTGGATCCATGCAGATTCCAGAACTTTCCACCACAGAAATGTGAGGAAAATGTGTTTTATTAGACAATTTTTTAGGTTTGCAAGGGATTCTGGGTAACAGAAACTGGTGAGAGGCAGTCAATTCACCCCATCCTAGATTTCCCTGGGTGTCTAGTTTTCAAAAATGTATAGGTTTGCTAGGTTTCCCCGGGTGCCGGCAGAGCAGGGGTTCAAAAACTACAGCTAGGCACTTTGAGAAAAAAGGATAATTTTTCATTGTGAAAATGTGGTGTGCTCATGTTGCATTTTCATCTGTTTCCTGTCGTGGGCACTATGCCTAGCCACACAATGGAGGTACCATTTTTATCGGAAGACTCCGGGTAAATCGGATTTGTAAAGCAACTGTTTTTACCTATTGAATTTTGATGCATTTCTGCTTTCCAAATGAAAGACAATGTGTAAAAAAAAATCATTTTGAAAAATGACCAAAAATTGTCATGCTAGTATGAGTATTCCCAATTTTGGAAATGTGCAAATATCTAAGGTTTATAATCTCTATATTTAGTTCCCATTTCAGAAATATATAGGAATCTTTCATACCAAATTTTACATGTATACATTTTCACACAATACTGGCTATATACTAGCCCTGGGCGTAGTGTGCGGAGTGGGGCTACGCGGAGCTACGCGAAGTGGGCACAAAACTACGCCCACCCGCGCACTCTGCGTAGCCCCACTACGCGCCGCCCGCCTCCCTCCCGCCCTCCCTAAATACTGCAACAAAGGGCTAAAAAGCTTTTAAAAACACTTACCTTGTCCGCCGCGTCCCCGGGGCTCCCTCTCGCCGTCCCTGGATTTGCGCCGTCATTTCGAATACTGATGCGTATGCGCGAGCGCCCGCGCATGCGCATTAGTATTTGAAATGGCGGCGCGAATCCAGGGACGGCGAGAGGGAGCCCCGGGGACGCGGCGGACAAGGTAAGTGTTTTTAAAAGCTTTTTAGCCGTTTATTGAAGTATTTAGGGAAGGCGGGAGGGAGGCGGGTGGCGGCCGTCTACGCACCGTCTGCGGAGCGTGCGTAGGGCCGCCTGGCTACGCAAAATGCGGAGTAGATGGCACTACGCACACTCTGTGCACGGAGCGTAGCTGGCCGCCCACCCCTACTATATACCCGGTACATAATAAAAAAAAATTGCAAGACGCTGCTCCGTTTTTGGCTCTGGGCTCGTCGAGTTCTTAGTGAAACAGTAAGGTCCAGTGGATGTAAAGGTATATTTCATTCAAAGAGTTGTCATAAGTAGAAGAAGTCACAGGTGAAAACGTTGACACAAAAGGCTGTTTTTTCCAACTAATTTTCAATTTTTCTTATATTTAACTGTTAGTTTCTATAAAGAAACCGTGATGGATTTACACAAATGACCCCTTGCTGAATTTCGAATTTTGTCTATTTTTTTAAAATGTATACATTTCCAGGATCCATTATTGATTTCATACCCTACCGGTAACTGGAAGGAGGTTGAAAGCACAAAAAAAGAGCAAAAATAGGCAGTATCCCAGAAAAATGCCAAAAGTGTGTAAAATGTTTTGGTTTTCTGACAAAAGTCTGTCATTCCCTAAAAGCTGGGAAAATGGAGATTTCAGCCCCATAAACCCTTTCTTGATACAATTTGCAGGGAACAACCCAGACACTTTCATATGCGGGACTTTTTTCCCATTTTTCACCACTAAACCAAAATGTAGCTGTTTTTTGGCTAAATTCTGAGACCCCTTCAGGGGAATCCACAAATCCTGGGTACCTTTAGAATACCCATGATGTTGGAAGAAAAGGGCGCACATTTGGCGTGGATAGCTTATGTGGTCAAAAGGTTACAGAGGCATAAACGCGAACTACTACAAATTGCCAAACAAAGGCTCAGCACTGGGGGGTAAAAGTTAAGGGGTTAAGTATGGGTCAGGGAGGGCTGGACAACTGGGAGGCAGAAGCGGGGAAGGAATCTGGATAGGGCAGGTTGCGCTGGTCATGTTGGGGAAATTGTCGCGGGGGTAGCAGCGGCAGGGAAAAACAGACAGGAAAGAAGGAATAAAGGAGGAATAAGGAAATAAACGTGGAATAAAGCAAAAAAGCAGAAAAAGTACAGCAAAGCATTAAAGAGCAGAAAAGAGATTAAAATTAGGGTAAAAAAGAGTGGAAACGGAGAGGACACCGGAGCAAGTGGGAGGAGACAGAGGTCCACTGGACCACCAGGGATGAGGAAGAGGTAAACCTGCTTGTGGAGGTGGACCTCGAACACCAACACTCAAGAGTGCAGGGGCTCAGGGGCGGCCTCACCTAAAGATGGAGCTGCAAGGGTGGGAGAGCAATTTCACTGACAATGAGTTAGTGGTCTTGCTCTGTAACGGGGAGGCCACATATGCAAGTTCCTGTTCTCAGGGTGAATGTTCATGGGTGTCCAAGCCTGTATTAGAATAGCATATATGTTTGAAAAATGATCGACCCATTGTTCGGGTTGTATTGATAATTCTTATGGACTAAGAGAACGTTGGCAGCCATGGGAAAATATTTGCTTGAATTTCTCTGTTGTGACTGGATGCCTCAACTTAGGCTTGCCAATTCAAATCCATCTAATTTTGTTTGGTACTAGAGGCCAGTCGTTTAAACCTTGATTGGGCTACCCGGATTCCCTCATGATCTAGCTTTTGACATCCTCAATTAACATGGACTTTGCCTGAAAACACTCTTTATTATACCAAGACGAGGGCTGACTGGGTGAAAAAACATTTTTACCGTCTTGGGCCTTAGTAAAGTGAGACTTCAGGGGAGTGAACAGCGTAGGATGGTAATGTAATAGAAACCCTGCACCTGGATGGTCAATGAGAGGAGTAGGTATAATTTAACTCTTTTCGTTTGGATTGGGATTTCTGAATTCTAGATAATGATGCCAAATCTACACAATGCCAAAATATGCCAATGGTGCCAAATGTTTTATTTCCATAACTATGCAAAATGCATTTTCTCTCTAGATAAAATAAAACTCAAACATACTAATTTGACAAATTGTTTCCTTGTACGAAGTTTGTAAAAAATTGTAAGAAAGAAACACCTTGAACTGATTTGAAATGCTCAGATTTCAAATATCAAATGTTGCTAACTTTAAACTAGTAAGCAAATGAATAACTGACAAAAATATTTAAAGCTCCTTAGTATTGGAAAGGCAAGTTTATTTTAAAATAAATAATTTATATTTAGCTAGTTTAAAATAATCATGTTGACAAAATTACTTGTGTTTATACTTAAATAAAACATATTAAATATTTGATTGTTGACAAATAGAAACACTACACATCCAATCCCCAATGGACCATACAACTCATAAATACATTTAAAACTTACTTATGAAATGTAGCAAAACCTAAGAACCCATTTGTTAAAAATATAATTTGAATGATATTTATTGAATTACATAAATGAACACTAAGAATAACAAACTGAAATTAGATATTCAAAATGCCATAACCATATGTAAAATTGAGTTTCAAAATAGCACCTACACAATCCCCTGACATAATCCATAACCCAGAAAAAACACATATAAATAATATAGCAAGCACATTTTCAGTAAGGTAAGACAGATTACTTGAACAATGCTCATAAATGTAGACAAACGAAAGACAGCTCTCTGATACACAATGTACATTTTGAGAAATAAATGCTCAAAAAACAAAGTCATAAGGTCAACGTGTTATATTGTACAAATTTCTTCCAAACATATCCAAATTACTGCATTCAAGGAAAAGATTTTCAATACATGATACGACCGTCATAAAAACAAGCGCATTTTGTGACTTTTTGTGAAGTGGTGCTCAATGGGTGTGATAACATATACAGTGCGAAAGAATTAATACATATACATATATACAAGATAGATTTCAATGGCCAGATGCTGATTATAGACCAAAATGTGCATGTTTTTATGATGGTCATATCATGTATTGAAAAATGTATCCTTAAATGCAGTAATTCGGATATGTTTGGAAGAAATTTGTTAAAATGTATACAATATAACACGTTGACAGTATGATTTTTATTTTTGAGCATTTATTTCTCAAAACGTACATTGTGCATCAGAGAGCTGTCTTTAGTTTGTCTACATTTATGAGCGTTGTTCAAGTAATCTGTCTTACCCGACAGAACCATTTTTTGTTTAACTATTGAATACCCAGGTTCTGAGGGACACAGGGTCACCCCTTTTTTGTTAAACATTTTCAGTAAGGCTAAAACAAAATCTTAAAATTAAAGAAAGCAAAAGAACATCACATTTTAAATTCACCACAAACTCAATAAATCAGGAGCTACTCACGTGTGAGGTTCACAAGGTGCTGGGGGTGAGAAGGAGCGGCTCCGTTGAGTGTTGTGGTTATCTGAAGAGCCAGGTCTTAAGGTCCTGTCTGAACTGGAGCAGTGTGGGGACTTGCCAAAGGTGGAAGGGGAGGTCATTACATGCCTTGGCTGTGAGGTAGGAGAAGGAATATCTTCCCGTTCTGGTCTTATAGATGTGTGGGATGGTGGCCAGAGAGAGGTCAGCTGATTGGAGGTGTCTATTTGGTGCGTGGAAGGAGAGGCGGTTGTTTAGGTATGCTGGTCCGATGTTGTGGAGGGCTTTGTATGCATGAGTGAGGAGCTTGAAGGGTATTCTTCTTTCGATGGGGAGCCAGTAGAGATTATTGAGGTGTTGGGTGATATGCTTGTGATGGGGGATGTCCAGGATAAGTCTGGCTGCAGTGTTTTGGATGGACTGGAGTTTACAAAGTAGTTTCCTGTTGATTCTGGCATAGAGAGTATTTACGTAGTCCATTCTTCTACTGATGAGGGCATGCTTGACTGTTTTTCTGGATTTGGGTGGGATCCATCTGAGATTCTTTAACAGTCTGTAGAGGGTGTCGAAGCAGGCCGAGGACACAGAATTGATCTGGCGGTTCATTGTGAGCGATGAGTCTAGTATGATGCTGAGGTTTCATGCATGGTCCGTAAGATTTGGGGAGTTTCCAAGGGCAGGAAGCCACCACCTGTCATCCCATGTGGAGGGGGTGAAGCCAAGGATAAATACTTCTGTTTTCTTTGAGTTGAGTTTCAGACAGCTCTTCTTAATCCAGGTGGTGACGGCTTTCATCCCTTCTTGGAAGTTGTGACTTGTGATGTTGGGTTCTTTGGTGAGGGAGAGGATGAACTGGGTGTTGTCGGCGTAGGAGACGATGTTGAGCCTGTGGTTTCTGACCAATGTTGCGAGGGGGCCATGTAGATGTTAAAGAGGGTGGTGCCGCCTGGTATGCAACTATAGAAATTAGAGGTAGTTAGATCTTATACTTTTTTAGGTAAAATAATTTCGGCCAATTTGAGTGAGAAGCCCCATATCGATCATAACTCGTGTAAAGCCCTTGCACATGGCAAAGGTTTGTGTTCCCTTTACTTTGCTACAGGGGAAAGACATTTTGCTTGTTTACTGGAGGTGTTTAGGGCAAAAATTCCTGCAACGCTTCTATATGGAGTAGAGCTGAAGCATTGGGGTTTCTGTCACACAGTTGAAGGAAAACTACTAAGATCTTTATCTACCCTTAACACAGCTTGTTCGCTGGCCGCATGTAGGCTTGAATTCGGCCTTAGGAGTAGCTGGGTTCAGGGATTATGTGCTTTGGTTAGATGGGTGGCAAGTTTGGCCAGAGGAGAACCGGGATCATTGAGAGCTCTTCTTAAAGGAGAATTGTTGGGCAGCTTTAAAGAGTTTTCTCAAATAGTTAGGAATTTTAGAAAAGCTGTGACACTTTTAGAGTTGGATGAAAGTACTCTTTTTACATATTCCCCGACTCAGCTAAAAACCTTGCTGAAACAGGCTTCGTGGGAACTCTGTTTTAAATTGGATGAGAATGCTCTACAAGAAAAGAGGGGATTTGATCTCCTTTTTAATTCTTATTCAATAAAGCTTGCCCAACCGTATGTCACCTGGAATATTCCACACGGAGTTCGAAGACTATGGTTTCTCCTAAGATATGATTTATTACCTTTAAATCTCCTTTTATCAAATTGGTATGGATCTTCTCCGGTATGTAACCTATGCAATATGTCTGTACAGGATCGAACTCATGTGTTGTTTTTATGTCCTGCATTGTGCTCTTTGCGGTTGAAATGGCTAAAGCCGATCTGTCTTCAACTTGGCATTTTTAATGCAAACATCTTTATGCAGGCTTTGTATTTCCCCCCCAAATGAAATGTTCTGCTTCTATATTTTTTATTTTTTTAAAGGTTTTTTAGCTATTTATTAATGAAATATGGAGGTGTTTGCTGTTGATTATTCTTGTCTGATGTTAATTGTTGTAAACTGTCTTTTGGTATTTTATGTATCTTATTTTATTTCCATTTGTGTATTTGTATTATGTACTTTATGTGGCCCTCTTTTGAGAGCCAAAACATAATAAATAAAAAAATTGAATTGAGTATGCAACTATATTAAATACCATGATATTATTATAATTAATATAAGATACTATATTTTAAGAATTTTTATTACTGAAAAAAGTAAATATAACAACATACTTTCCATATTATGTCCCACAATGTTTTTGCAGTCACTATTTTCAGTATGACATTCTGGTCCAACGATTTTTAAAACTAGATAGTCTGGCAACATACCCCAGAGTTTCAATGTTCACACAATATGTCTCAAGAGTAAAAGCTGACAGTCAAAATAGCACATCAATAAAGTTAACACTTTTTCATCCCACATCAGAGCAATTATATATTTGTAAAATACAGTTCTGAAAACCTTAATTTGATCAAGGGCCAAGAACAACATCTCTTTTTTATGTTGAAATCATTATTGAGTAAGTGTGCACCACAAACATTATTATAACAGTTTTTTTTATCTGATCTGCAGAGCACATACACACAAGACTACTCTCTTGAAATGCCTCAGTGAACAACAGAAACAGCCAGGAATGAAAACTGCATACACTTTAGATGATCTTCTTGTTAAGTGTTATTGGAATCACATCAACAGTATAGCTGCTTGAACTAATGAGGCCCTACCTTCTAGTCAAGTAAACAAACACAAGAGAGAGTACCCCACTATCCACAGGGAACAGGGTACAGTGACAATTTAGTCAAAGAGAAATCCCTGGGTGTACACTAAAGTAGGTGCGTGTTATGTTACTGTATGGGTTCTAACCAATCATACAAACATTCCTTATAGGTACATTAAGGGGAAAATGTGTATAAAAATAAAACATTAGATAAGGAGTTCTACACTAAAAGTGAACGTTCACAATCTCTTTAATATTTTATAAAAGTAAAACCTCTTATCACAGAGAAATAAATTAAAAATCCAAAGAAAAACTCTTTGAACAAGTACAATAAAATTTCAATAAACAATTATTAACAATTCATTACACATAAAAGAACATAATGTCACAATCATCAGAATTATATAGCAAAAGAGAAAAAGGTCAAGGAGGTAGCGGATATCCATACATTGTAGATACTGTCTACTGTACCACCAGCATCAAAGAAAAGACCAGTGGATCTATACTAGTAGTGGCGGGAAAATATCAAGGCCACAGTGGTAGGGGGTTTGTGAAAAGGATCCAAACGTTTTTGTGTACTGTATTAGTGTTGATCAATTTTTCTCCTTTGCTATATAATACTGACGATTGTGACATTATGTTCTTTTATGTGTAATGAATTGTTATTAATTGTTTATTGAAATTTTATTGTACTTGTTCAAAGAGTTTTTCTTTGGATTTTTAATTTATTTCTCTGTGATAAGAGGCTTTACTTTTATAAAATATTAAAGAGATTGTGAAAGTTCACTTTTAGTGTGGAACTCCTTATCTAATGTTTTTTTTTTATACGAATTTTCCCCTTAATGTACCTATAAGGAATGTTTGTATGATTGGTTAGAACCCATACAGTAACATAACACGCACCTACTTTAGTGTACACCCAGGGATTTCTCTTTGACTAAACCTACCTTCTAGTCAGACTGGGACTTTTTTGTTTTTGGTAGACCTAAGGTATCAACATTTATTGATTTCAATATACTGTTCATTCTGTTTTGGTAGAATTATAACTCGGGAACACCAACATTTTTCTAAGTTGGCTTTGTTATGTCCCTACCTGAGAATTTCACTTTTCTCTGACAGTCATTAAATTATTAGGCATGTTGTAGTGACACAGTCTCTCCACCTTAACCCTGTCATCAATATCACTGCTGGTTCTTGTTGTTTACTGAAGTATGTTGATTGAATATTTGCATAGCCCAAAATATGCTGTTCTTGTTGTACAAATCTAATACTGTTAGTGACATCGTTGAGGTTTCTGAAAATATTTCTCATGCGAAAATATCTTCTTAGCCACCCTTAAATCATACAAATGGATTAGACCACTTAAATATTTTAGGCAACAAAAATAAGAATACACCTGTCTCTTTCTTATGGCCCGCTTACTGGCGATCCACCAGTTTAGGGCAAGTGTGCAATTGTATTTAACTCATTATTTTTTACAAATTAAACAAAATATCTTAAAATAAGGTTTCCTTACACCTGCACTTTTTCAGTATTATGGCATGCTCATTTAAAGTGTAAAAATATCATAATGAATCTTTGTTTACATGAAGGTCTGACTTTTAGGGTGTTTCCAACTATTCTTATGGCCTTTCCTATGCTCCTTACTTGACACTCATTTTCCCACCTCTTTAATCTACCGTAACAGCACAAAATGTTGCTTTACAATGAAATACCTACAGTGCATTTATCAATTGCACTAACAAATGTAAGCAAATTGTAATTCTGTAAATCAGGAATCAACATTTAATAGAACAAATGCCATTTTATTTCATGCCAAGTGGCATTTTGTTGTTTAATTGGATCCCTGAATCAGGCAGGGTCTTCCAATCCAAAATAATCCCAATATTAATAACAACAGCCGCTAGCCTTGGAGATGTATGTATTTTGCATACTCAAGCTGTCTTGAGCCCAGCTTACTGCCAAGCTGTCTTGAGCCCAGCCTACTAACCTTGTGCTCAAATAATTTTCTCCATTTTCGTGGTAATTATTGTCTGATAATTTATAAAAGTTCCCATTCATTCAGTGCTCAGCCTTTTTGAGACACCAATGAATAAGACAAAACTCGTTATTACACTTCTTACGTATAACTTGTTATATTTACTAACAAAAACTGAATCTGTTATAGTGGTGGCTTACACACTCCATCGAACAATAATTATAATAATGTTGAACAATGTTGCATTCCGCCCAGTAACCATACTGGTTTAGAGAACAATTGTGGTTTTACTATAGCTTTAGTTTTTCCACTATGGAAGAAGTGACAAAACATGAGTATGTAGGAATAGATGACGATGAAGAGTGTAAAACCTATTTCACGTTTTATCTAATCAATACTGTAATGCAGTCTAAAGTTGGCTTAACATTGATCCAATGGATAAAACATGCTTTTTATTGAGCTGTGGGTAGGACAGGATAAGTGTCGGTCGTAGTTGTTGCCAATGATCGTAGTTCGTTTTTTTAACAAAGGTGTTAGTAGGACCTGTTGGCGGTACAAAAGGCGTTAAGTGTCAATGAGGGAAGGCTGTAATTCATCAAGGTATGTGAGAAAGCCAGTTGCTACATTGTTGACCTGTGACACAGCTCCAATATTGCTAAAAAAACTTCCATCATAAAAAGTCAATTGGGTTCACTGAAGTACACGTTTTACCCCTTGTAGCATCGATCAGGCACGAAGCATTTCCTCACAGGCATGTGTTGTACATAACACCAAAATGACAATACAGTTTATACATGGAAGAAATTAGTTGAACGAAAAGAGAAAAGAGAAAACATTATTCAGTACGCATCCAATGATGAAGAAAACCGTATAAATATATGTGGGGTTATAGCTAATTTAACAAGTACAGACAAATGCAACAGGGCGGAAAGCAGAGATGTAAAAACCCGCATCACCCTTTCTCTTAAGCACTCAGCACCGTCAAACACAATTCTCTTACAAACAGAAATGAGAGAAAGCGAAGGCAGTCACCAAGCACGTAATAGTAGTATTAATGGTCATGTTGGCAGGAGTAGGGGCAGTTCTAACTGTGGTGCTAGTGAAGATGGTGGAGGTGGTGCTGGGAGAGGCAGTGGTGATGGTGGTTTTGATGGTGGTGATATTGATAAGGATCTGGACAGCATTGATGGTGGAGGTAGTGATAGTGGTGCTAGCGGTGATGTCGCTGATGGTAATAGTGGTCAATCAATCACTAAAATTGGTATAGCGCGCTACTCACCCATAAGGGTCTCAAGGCGCTTGAAGGGGGGGGGTCTTTACTGCTCGAACAGCCAGGTCTTGAGTTGTTTTTTGAAGGCGAGATGGTTAGGGGTCAGCCGTAGGCATGTGGGGAGGTAGTTTCATGTCTTGGCTGCCAGGTAGGAGAAGGATGTTCCTCCGACGGTGGATTTCCGAAATCGTGGGACGGAGGCGAGGGCGAGGCTGGCGGATCGGAGCTGGCGGGTGAGTATGTAGAAAGTGAGGCGGCTGTTGAGGTATTTCCTTCCCGCGTCGTGGAGAGCCTTGTGTGTGTGGGTGAGGAGTCTGAACGTGATCCTCTTGCTAATGGGGAGCCAGTGCAGGCCTTTCAGGTGGGCAGAGATGTGGCTGTGGCGAGGGATGTCCAGGATGAGTCGTGCTGAGGCGTTCTGAGTGCGCTGGAGTCTTTTCTGGAGTTTGGCTGTGGTTCCAGCGTAGAGGGTGTTCCTGTAGTCCAGACGGCTGGTGACGAGGGCCTGGGTGACTGTCTTCCTGGTTTCGGTGGGGATCCATTGGAAGATCTTTCGGAGAATGCGCAGGGTGTTGAAGCAGGTGGACGAGACAGCGTTGGCTTGCTTGGTGATCGTGAGGGAGGAGTCCAGGATGAAGCCCAGGTTGCGGGTGTGGTCCGTTGGTTTGGGTGCGGTGCCCGGGGCAGGGGGTCACCAGGAGTCATCCCGGACAGAAGGAGATGGTCCGAGGATGAGGAATTCCGTCTTGTCTGAGTTCAGTTTCAGACGGCTGATCTTCATCCAATCTGCGACGTCTTTCATTCCTTCGTGTAGGCTGGCTTTGGCGGTGGCGGGGTCGTTGGTGAGGGAGAGGATCAGCTGGGTGTCGTCGGCATAGGAGATGATGTTGAGGTTGTGTTGGCGGGCGATGGCTGCGAGAGGGCTCATGCAGACGTTGAAGAGGGTGGGGCAGAGTGAGGATCCTTGCGGAACACCGCAGATGACTTCGGTGGCCGCGGATCGGAACTGGGGAAGGCGGACTCTCTGGGTTCTTCCGGCCGGCGAGGAACAGGATGAGCCACTCCAGTGCCGCTCCTTGGATTCCAGTGTTGCTGAGGCGTTGTATCAGGGTGCGGTGGCATACGGTGTCGAAGGCTGCAGAGAGGTCCAGGAGGATGAGGGCAGCAGTTTCCCCATTGTTGAGCAGGGACCTGATGTCGTCAGTGGCTGCGATGAGGGCGGTCTCGGCGCTGTGGATTGCTCGGAAACCGGACTGTGAGGGGTCAAGGGATCCATTGGTCTCGAGGAAGGCGGAGAGTTGTCTGTTGATGGTCTTCTCAATGACTTTGGCTGGAAAGGGGAGGAGCGAGATGAGGCGGAAGTTCTTGAGGTCCATGGGGTCCGCAGTGGGTTTCTTCAGGAGGGCGCACAGCTCGGCATGTTTCCAGCTCTCCGGGAAGGTGGCGGATGCAAAGGAGCTGTTGATGATGTTCCGGAGATGGGGTGCGATGATGGAGTCGGCTTTGTTGAAGATGTGGTGAGGGCAGGGGTTGGCAGGGGATCCGGAGTGGATGGTGTTCATCAGGAGGGTGGTGTCTTCGGTGCTGACAGGGGTCCAGGTGCAGATGGTGGTGGTGGGGGGGGTGCTGGTTCGGTGGTTGGGTGCGTGGTTTGTCCGCCGAAGCTGTTGTGTATGTCGGCGATCTTTTGGTGGAAGAACGAGGCGAGTGAGTCGCAGAGGTCTTGCGAAGGTGTGATGTTGTTGTTGCAGGCACTGGGGTTGGAGAGCTTCTTAACGATGCTGAAGAGTTCCTTGCTGTTATGGGTGTTGTTGTCCAGTCGTTCTTTGAATGCTGTCTTCTTGGTGGTGCGGATCAGCTGGTGGTGTTTGCCGGTGGCGTTCTTGAGGGCTGTCATGTGTTCTGCTGTCTGGTCGCGGCGCCAGGCTTTCTCGAGGGTGTGGCAGGTTTTCTTGGAATTCTTGAGGTAGTTGGTGAACCAGGAGGCTTTCTTGCTGCCGGGTCTGCTGGGAGGGTTCTTCAGTGGTGCGAGTTCATCGGTGCAGTTGGCGAGCCACTGTGTGAGGTTGCGGGCTCCTTCTCTGGGGTCTGTTGTGTTGGTGGGCGGGTTCTGGCTGAGGGTGGTGGTGAGCTGGTCGGCGGTGATCTTGCTCCAGCTTCTGCGGGGAACCTGTTGCGGGTGGTGGTGGGTTGTGGTTCTTCTGAAGTTGAAGTGGACGCAGCTGTGATCGGTCTAGTGTAGTCCGGTGGAGTGGCTGAAGGAGATGAGTTTGCTGGAGGAGAAGATGGGGTCAAGCGTGTGGCCGGCGTAGTGGATGGGGGTGTTTACCAGCTGCTTGAGTCGGAGGTTGGCGAGGTTGTCCAGCAGGGCGGCGGTGTTGCAGTCCTTGTTGTTCTCCAGGTGGAAGTTGAGGTCCCCTAGGAGGATGTAGTCTGTGGAGGTGAGGGCGTGCGTACTGATGAAGTCTGCGATGGCTTCGCTGAATTGTGTGCGTGGTCTGGGGGGTCTGTAGATGAGGGTGCTTCTGAGGGTGGTCTTGGGGTCGGTGTGTATCTGGAAGTGAAGGTGCTCGGCGGCGGTGAGGGTGTCGTCGGAGTTGGTTGTGATGCGGATGGTGTTTCTGTGGACGATGGCGATGTCTCCTCCGGTTTGGTTGACGCAGTCCCTCCGTGTGATCTTGTAGCCTTCCGGGATGGCTATGGCGATGTCAGGGGCTGAGGAGGCGTTCATCCAGGTTTCTGTGAGGAAGGCGACGTCTGGTGATGTTGTGTCGAGCAGGTTCCAGAGTTCGACGGCGTGACTGTGGACGGAGCGGGTATTGAGCAGGATGCACTTGAGGTGGTTGTTCCTGGTGCTCAGCTTTGCGGGTGCGGTGCTGGTTCGGAAGCAGGTGAATTGGCAGGCTTGGCAGGTGAAGGGTCCATGGGTGCGTTTTGGGGTGGCTCGGTAGCAGGCGGGGTTCAAGCTGGCGTTGAGTGCGTGGAGGGTGGCGGTGTCGTAGGTTCGTCGGGTGCGTTGGCGTCGTTGAGGACCAGGGGTCCTGGCGCTGGGCGTGGTCCAGGCGTGGACAGGCATAGACGGGATTGCCTTTGGCGAGCCTTCGGCACACAATCGGCGCACCCGCTGTGTGTGAACGCTGCGCGTCTGCGTGGTCTCCATATGAGGCGAAGTGGGAGGGAGGAGCAGCTGGGAGGTGGGAGCGGGGCGGCCAATGGGTACAGAGAGAAAAAGGGGGTGGGCGGCGAGGGAGCAGCGGCAGGAATCGGGGAGCGAGGGGGGGCACACCAGGGGTACAGTACTTACAAATATCACAGTATCTACTAACAGGAAAGGAAAGTACAAGTTACAAAGCAATATCTACTAAACAGGAAAAGAAAGTACAGGTTATAAGGCAAACAGCACGGAGAATGAGGCCAACAGCGGTGATGACGAACGATCAGCAGCGAGGGGGCACCGAGGCCAGGGGCGAGCCTGGGGCCTCAGCTGGCGAGCCATGCTGAGTGGGGGGTGTCCTGGGGTCAGGTCACACTCGACTGCGCCGCGTGGCCTCCATATGAGGCCAAGTGGGAGAGAGGAGCAGCTGGGAGGTGGGAGCGGGGCGGCCAATGGGTACAGAGAGAAAAAGGGGGCGGGCCGCGAGGGAGCAGCGGTAGGAATCGGGGAGCGAGGGGGGGCACACCAGGGGTACAGTACTTACGAATATCACAGTATCTACTAACAGGAAAGGAAAGTACAAGTTACAAAGCAATATCTACTAAACAGGAAAAGAAAGTACAGGTTATAAGGCAAACAGCACTGATAATGAGGTCAACAGCGGTGATGACGAACGATCAGCAGCGAGGGGGCACCGAGGCCAGGGGCGAGCCTGGGGCCTCAGCTGGCGAGCCGTGCGGCGTGGGGGATGTCCTGGGGTCAGGTAGTATAAGAAAATATAGCAGTGGTAGTGGTGAAAGTAATAGTGATTATGGTGATAGTGGTGCTCTTGATATTTGTGGTGATGGTTGTGATATTGGTGTTCATAGTGGTGGTGATAGTTGTGTGTACAAAAGTGGTGGTGAAAGTAGGGATGATATTAATGGTGATGGTATTGCTGGTAATAATGATGGTGGCAGCTATGGTAATGTGGTAGTGAAGGTTGTAATGCAATGACAGTGGAGTAATGATGATATTGATAATGATTGCATTGCATATATATTGGTGATAATGGTGGCCGGTGGATAAAGTAGTTGTGATAATGGTAATAATGCTTGTGGTAATTGTAGTGACAAAGGTGGTATGTTTGATGGTGTTGGAATTGATGTTGGTAGTTATACTCATGGTAGAAATATATATTACCTACTGGCGGTCGCCAGTAGGTAGTTATAGTTCGGATTTTCTTCAATGCAAAATCTCAAAATTCTATTTGGAATAACTTTGGTGCCGGTTGACGAATCTGCCTGAAAATTTCCTCAAATTTGCCTCGTCGAGCTCCGTTCCTTCCCTGAAAGTTTGGGGGGGATTCGTCAAGGCAGGGTCCGCGATAAAAGGGGGGTCCCAAAATGCGTCTTCCCCATGTTAATTTCCATAGGGCAGTCGAACTCACTTTTAGCCCGAACGGCTAAATGGATTTACACCAAACTTGGCAAAATTGTAGGGACTGGTAGCCCGATGTGCCTTTGCTATGTCTCAAGATATGTGCTCCAGAGGATTTTGAGTAATTTAGGTTAAAAAAATATATATATATCTATGGCAGCGCCCCGGTACTCGCACCGGGGAGCGCACCGGGCGCGCCACGCGACTTGCGCACGGAAAGCTGATTGGCTCTCGGGTGTCTGTAAACATTCGAAACAGTCCGGAGCGGCCGCCATCTTGTGTCTCGGTAAAATCGAGACACAAGAGATGGCAAAAACAAAGGGGGAAATGACCATAAGGGGGCAGAGTAGACCCCCTCTGACCCCCTAGGTTTGATGTGGGGGCCATAAAAGGGCCCCGCGGGGCAAATTTTTTTTTTTTCCGATGTGCGCGGGGGAGCGCCCGGTACGCGCACCGGTGAGCGCACCGGGGAGCGTACCATGGGGAAAAAAGAATGACAGATTTAAAAAAAAAAATTGCATTTTTTTAGAAATTGGAGGTAGTTCTAAAAAGAACTGTTTTTTATTCATTTTGTTGTTTAATGTTTTTTTATTGTTTTTTTTAAAAAAAAATCTTTTTTTGGCTTTTCTGAACATTTGTTGGTTTTTTTGTATTTTTTAAGGGGAGAAACAAAAAACAGGGATTTCTAAAGGGCTCAACAGGAGCAAAAAAAAAAGCGGAACAAATTAATGTTTCCTTGGGCACTTGTGGTTATCCCAAGCACGATTAATAAGTGTGATGCATTGCTCTCCATAGCATATTGTTTGTCCACAAAAAATACAAACAATTTTAAAATTGGAAAATTTGGTTTGTATGGTGGAGCATATCTCCCTAACTTCTGGTCCCGATGGGGTGGAAGTTTGGGAGGTGCTGGCAGAAGACTGGACAGGGTTTCTGGCCAGTTCCCTGATCTCTGCCCTAGCATAGTTATTTGGATGCTTTTTAAGCATATGTCATATCATTGTGTGGTTGGCGAAGGAGTATTTTTTGTTGGGATTCCCCCTTGACAGCTCCTGATTACAGATTAAGCAGGTTGCCTTAGGTGCATTGACTTTTTTTTTAAAAAAATTGCCAGATGATGTGCTCTTTTGGTTTGTAGGTAATATTGTCCTCTGGGACGAATCTCATCTCCTCCTCCTCCTCCTCCTCCTCCTGTTATTGATCTCCACCACTGTGAAGTTGTGGAGGTCCTTGTGGTGGTGGTGGTGGTGGTCCAGAAGATCCAGCAGCTGCAGCTAATGTAGACATTTTTGACTGATATAACTGCAGGTCTACCTCTCTCAAAGCACAAAGGTAGAATAAGGAAAAAAGGTGGGGGCTTTTATCATTTGGAAAAAAAAGATCCTGAACCAATGAAAAGTGTTATTTTCAGGTCACATGACCAGGGGTTTCATCATTATGAAACCAAAACTGTTATGAACCAATGAAAAATGTTCTTTTCAGGTCACATGACCCGACGCGCTTACGCTACGCGCCCCGGGGCGCGTCCCGGGGCGCGCCCAGGGGCGCGTCGCGTAAGCGTGTCGAATGCTTCCGGGTGCGTTTACGCCGTGCGCATCACGCGGACGCGGATACGCGATACATCACGATCATGTTTTCGTTCGCGACATTGGCGCTAACGGGACGCTTCCTGGTTCGCGCACCGGGGCGCTTCAAAATACTATGCTTTCTGGGGCGCTCACCGGGGCGCGCACCGGGAGCGCTCCAGGGCAAAAAAAAAAAAACAATATACACAAAAATTTGGAAAAATTGTAGGGACTGGTAGCCCGATGTGCCTTTGCTATGTCTCAAGATATATGCTCCAGTGGTTTTTAAGAAAATTAAATATATATTGGGCTACATTGGGCTATATATATGTTAGAGCCCAAATGTAGCCCAAATGTAGCCCAATGTAGCCCAATGTAGCCCAATGTAGCCCAAAGATGGCCACCAGAGACAAAAAAATACAAATGTTGCCCAAATATCAGCCAGATGTAGCGCAACTATAGCCCCATGACAGAAAGTTCCAGAGTGTTCTAAAGAACAACTAGAGCGCTAACAGGCTTACTTATAAAGTGAGACTTATAGTTAGGAATTAGCATTAAAAAAAACTTTGAAATTCACTGAAAAAACCATAGGTTTCACACTAGTTATAGTTAGGAATTAGCATTTAAAAAACCTAAGAAATTCACTGAAAAAAACATAGGTTTCACACCAGTTATAGTTAGGAATTATCATTTAAAAAACCTATTAAATTCACTGAAAAAAACATAGGTTTCACACCAGTTATAGTTAACTGGAAATTTTACTGTCATAAAACCAATGAAATTCCACGTTATAGTTAGTTGGACTCACTATAACTTGCGCGTGCAATGCACTGCTGATGACGTCACATATTACATCACTCATGACATGGTCAGTGACATCACTCATGACATCACTGATGACACCATTCTTGTGACACAGTGACAGACCTCCTTTCAGTGTAAGTAACCCTTGAAACACATATTCAAAAATAGAAACTAACATTTTCAAAAAAATGGAGATACCCATACCAGTTACAACAACCAATTCAGAAATTACACCATCTATATACACATCCACTCATTCACCAACAGTTCTATATAGTCACTCATACATATACTCACTCATCATATGTAGTGATACACCTATGCATCCTGTTACAGACCGACAGTCATCCAAAAGTTACTCACACATGCAAATAAACTATTGAATATCCATTTATTTGCATATACAACTATACACAAACTAATACCTTACTTCTAAGGAAACTTACACATACTTACTCACTTAAACAATCACTTATAGAAACACATACTTATTTAAAAAGGAACTCTTACAATCTCTCACTCTCTCATATACTCACTTATATACATCAATACTCACATATACTAGATTAAAACATATCTTGTTACTGATAAAGACACTAGTGAGACAGCCATTCACTCACTAACACACACATGTACACACTCATCCACCCATACAGTCCTGCACATATGCTGTGTTCAAAACACATACAAACAGTGAGTCAGTCATTGATGCATCTATGTGCTAAGTAATACCCCCACCAAACCATACAGACACTCATACTAATACTAAAAAAACATCTAATAACCCATATACACACACATGTAGCTACTCACCAACCCATGCAGCCACTTATACACAAAGTGAAACACTGATACATATATTTAAATATTTAAACATTACTCGCTAATATATGTATTCACTAAGATACACTTAATAAGCCAGTTAACCAATCAATTTTTTTTTTTTAAATATCTTTTTAGACATTTATTTAAACATTTATTCTTCCATCGACCTTTACATATACATATATAAACATATTTATTTTTCAGAAAGACACACATTGACTGGATGGTGTCATCAGTGATGTCATGAGTGATGTCACTGACCATGTCATGAGTGATGTAATATGTGATGTCATCAGCAGTGCATTGCACGCGCAAGTTATAGTGAGTCCAACTAACTATAACGTGGAATTTCAATGATTTTATGACAGTAACATTTCCAGTTAACTATAACTGGTGTGAAACCTATAGTTTTTTCAGTGAATTTAATAGGTTTTTTAAAAGTCAATTCCTAACTATAACTGGTGTGAAACCTATGGTTTTTACAGTGAATATATATATATATATATATATATATATATATATATATATATATATATATATATATATATATATATATATATATATATATATATATCCAAAGTTTAACGGCGTTCCTTACGAGCACTCGGAAAAGGAACACTCAGCTCACCACAGGATTACCAAGCCATAAGATTTATTCCATCATAAATCTCTTTCGTGACGCGTTTCGCACTCCACGGAGTGCTTGATCACACAGTTTGCACAAAGGCAGTAACATTTTTTATGTCAATTTCACCGTATAAACATCAACAAAGGACTATCGGTCTAAATCAGTCCTGCAAGTTTAACCTGACTTCAGAGGCCATATTGGTATGGTGTAAATCTTGCATGATAACGTATTACAGTGGGCAGATTACAGTTAAATACACTCCTCTACCGCTTCATTGTTAATATTATAGATCACAATGTTATAGTACATTAAATAACATGTTCCCATCGAGTCCGTTCGTTAATTTGCGAACATTACATATTAAGCAGATAAAATCAATGCCAATTCATGCGAGGAAACATAAAGAAACTGTCGGTAACCGACCTCGTTATGCATAGGTACTTGCATAATAATATCCTGGGCATTTCCTGTCGGGACACCTCCCATGTCATGAATGATGTAATATGTGACATCATCAGCAGTGGATTGCGGGTGCGCAATATATAGTTAGTGCAACTAACTATATATGCGAATTTCAATGGTTTTGTGTGAGTAAAATAAGGTTTTGAAAATGCTAATCCCTAACTATATATGGTCTATAACCTATGGTTTTTTCAGTGAATTTTCAAGGTTTTGTAAATGCTAATTCCTAACTATATATGGTCTATAACCTATGGTTTTTTCAGTGAATTTCAATGGTTTTTTATTAGCAAATATCAAAAGCTGTAAAATGTATTCTTCTTTTGAAGGAAAAATATATTTTATATGTATTTATTAAAAATAATGTATGCATCTGCCAAACCCTGACCTCTTAATAGTGCACTGTGGTGGAAATGATTTGGGCACTATGACTGGGGTAGGTCTGCAAATGCTTTTCAAGGACACCTTTGAGCAATTGATGGCACTTTTTTCCTCAAACTGCCTTGGTATATTCAAATATATGCCAAAGACAGAAATGGAGGTGGTCCAATCAAATTTGTCCACAAATTGAGAAAGCGAGGAGGCATGTAAATAAGTCTGTTTCAGCTTACATGAGAGACCATGGAATGGGCTCCATCTACAACAATAACTTGCGTTACTACATGCAAGATATCTACAAATGAGATGGTGTGCACTTCTCAGATGAGGGGAACAGAGTTTTCATCCAGAATTTAAGACTGTGTATTGGTACCTACTTATACGTACCTAAATCTTCCACAGACCCAAAAGCTCTTTTCAGAGCTACCCTAACTATGATCACTCTAAATAAATTTTAAATGTAACTTTTTTTTTCTAATTTTCACGATTTACGCTTTCTGGAGCGCTACCCGGTTTGCGTACTGGGCGCTAACCGCGGGAAAATTTGAAAAAAATGTTTTTCTTTTTTTTGGGCATATATGGGCCTCCTCATCCACCCTCACAAAACATAGGGGGTCAGGATATGTCTCCCTTGCCCCCTTTTACACAATCCCAGCATTGTTTATCATCCCTCTTGTGTCCAAATTCGACCTTAACGCAAGACGGCGGACTCCCGTTACGCTGCCGGTAAGCTACCCGGTGCGCGAACCGGGGCGCGCAACGGCACACGCAGCAAAAAAAAATGTGGGAGGTTAATGTACCAAAAAAGCACTGGAGACACTTTCACCAAATTTTGAATAGTCCCTACTACATACCAGTCCCTACCATTTTCCCAAATTTGATGGAATTCAATAGAGCCATTCAAGTTGTAGCCCTGTCTAAATACCCTGAGGTAAATTACATGGCAAAAACACATTAGAAAGAGTTGACATTTTCAACCAATGATAACATACTTTCAAGTTGTATTTTTATGTGCTGACATTTGATTGGTTTGCTACATGAATATATATGAAAAATAAGAGGGAAAGACAGCCATTTTGACTGGAACTCCCTGAGGCACATTTACAGAGCATTTCCTGAGAAACCTAAGACACTTTTCCAAAGGTAAGTTAATAGTTTCTAAGGAGAAATATGTTGTGCACCTAAAGTTATTTTTATAAAAACGTTTCCTGTTAGATATTTACTGTCCCTCAGTTATAGTTATAGATTGAGTTAGGCTTCTCTGTTGTAGTCATGGATTGAGTTAGACTTGATCACATGCAGTACTTTATAATTCTACTTCCTGCCTTGTACAATACACTGCCCAAACATAAATTCACTCTTAAAAACTCAGAACTATGTTGTACACGTTAAGTTAAAAATAAAAATGTTGAATTTTCTTACTTAAACTCTATTTCTCTCTCTCTTTTTATTCTACCTTTACAGCAATTATGGATAAAGAAGCACAGGAACCCAAAGTACAATCAGAAATACAGGACAATATTGACGATTTTTTTAATGTGACAGTAGACGAACAACTGTTGGAATTTATGGACAATTTTGAAAAACAAGAGACAATTTATGAAAATAAAGATCATGAAATTTCAGATGAAGTAATACTTGAAATTTCCAAAGATTATTAAAATTAATATCAATAAAATTTTATTTATAAATTAAAAATTGTTTTAGACATTCTTAATTTTTTTTCCAAATTTAAGATATAATAGTAGAGTAAATATAAAAAAAAGTCAGACTAATGGTAAAGAGTACAACATTTTTATATTACTATGTGCTCAGGGAGTGCTCAAAGGATCTGTTTCTACTTTCCCATGAATCTGGGAGAATAATTTACTTACTTGATGTGTTTTAAAAATGTGTTTTTTGACTTAAAATGGCTCAAAGGCTTTGTAAATATGCCCCATGCTGACTATGAAACTCTAGCAGTACATATCAAGAAACCTAAATGACTTCAAGAAACGTTTTTAAACACATCAAGTAAGCAAATTATTCTCCCCCATTCATGGGGAAGTGACTTAAAATGCCCTAACACACATGAGGGCGTATTTACAAGGCCCTTGCACTACTTTTGCATCACTTTTAACATGGGGAAAATAACTTGAAAGTGTCTCAAAGGCCTTGTAAATATGTCCCATGCTGGCTATGAAACTCTAGCAGTACATATCAAGAAACCTAAATGACTTCAAGAAACGTTTTTATACACATCAAGTAAGCAAATTATTCTCCCTGAATCATGGGGCAAGTGAAATATTTTTTTAAAGAAGCAGACACCATTTTTTCCTTCTCTTAAATTTAAAAAGCATTGCTTTTCCATAAAAACGATTTTCAAGTCATAATTTGAAAACACAGCACAGCTCCTATGTACAAGCACACCCTGTCAGTACTAATACTTCACATTATCTCCAATTACAATTTCTCAAAGAAACAAAATCTTTTTGTAAAACATTTGACACAAAGCAACATTTTAAATACACAACTTTCTTCCTAATTTTCTCCCAAAAGCATACTAGTCTCTATCTAAATTAAATGAATCTTTTCTCACCTTAGCAAATGCTTTTTGAATTTCAAAACAGTCTCAGACACACACCAATTTTTCTTTAGCAGAGCAAAGGGTATGCACTCCAGAGGCTGCAACCAACAATGGCACAGAAATGCTGTATTTCATCACACATATCTCTCATGTCACCCAATCAAAACTCTTCCCTCACTTTTTTCAAATCAACACCCTTCCCCCCTCTGCCCTTTCTGCCCTTTTTCCATAGCAACTACCTCCTGAAAGACCTCTCATGTTTAGAAGTTCACACAACAATGTTTCAAATGAACTCTGAACTCTCAGTACACCTGCTAATCCACTGCAATGTTTCTTAAAATCATTTTTTCTTAACCATTCAAATTACATCTTTCAAAGAACACATCAGTGCACCCTAACTTTCTGTTTTCAGAAATGGAAATCCACCAATCACTGCTAGTGAATCATTAGCACTGAAACTCCACAGTTTTTTTTCTTTACACACTACTACTGTTTCAACTGCCATTTCATTCCCACACTTCATCTGACTGCAGCAGAACCTCCTCTCACCATGTTTTCTGTCTGGATTCTTGGACATAGCTACATCCACTGGGCTCACAGGTATGCTGATAACAGAAATTTAAACAACCTCAATCTACAAAATGTGGAAATCAAATGGATTGGCCAGAGAGGATTGAGATGTCACCAATTGATACCATTGGTGAAAACCTTTTTGCATTTGCCAAACCCTGACCTCATAATAGTGCACTGTGGAGAAAATGATTTGGGCACTTTGACTGGGGTAGGTCTGGAAATGCTTTTAAAGGACACCTTTGAGCAATTGATGGCACTTTTTCCTCAAACTGCCTTGGTATATTCCAATATATGCCAAAGACAGAAATGGAGGTGGTCCAATCAATTTTGTCCACAAATTGAGAAAGTGAGGAAGCATGTAAATAAGTCTGTTTCAGCTTATATGAGAGACCATGGAATGGGCTCCATCTACAACAATAACTTGCGTTACTACATGCAAGATATCTACAGAGGAGATGGTGTGCACTTCTTAGATGAGAGAAACAGAGTTTTCATACAAAATTTAAGACTGTGTATTGGTACCTACTTATAAGTACCTAGAACTTACACAGAACTCAAAAGCTCTTTTCAGAGAAACCTTAACTATAATTACTCTTTTAAAATTTCGAATGTACCTTTTTTCACTAATTTTCACTTATGTTCGCTTCCCGGTTCGTGTACCGGCAGCTAACCGTGCGAAAAATTCCCCAAATTTTTTTCCGACATATATGAGCCTCCTCAGCCACCCTCAGAAAACCTAGGGGGTCAGGATACGTCTCCCGTTCCCCCTTATACCCATTTCCCACATTCTTTTTCCTCCATCTTGTGATTAAATTCGACCGAAACACAAAATGGCGAACTCCCGTTACGCTACCGGTGAGCTACCCGGTTCGCGTACCGGGTAGCGCTTCTACCGCGAAAAATCGTTTTTTTTAATTTTTTGCCCCACAGGACCCTTTAATAGCCACCACATCATTCCTAGGGGGTCAGGAGGGGTCTACCTTGCCCCATTTCATTAATTTCCCCCTTCGTTTTTCTCCACCTCTTGTCTCTCGATCCTACCGAGAGACAAGATGGCGGCCGCTCCGGACTGTTTAGAATGTTGACACACACCGGAGAGCCAATCAGCTTCACTTCGCGAAGTTCCGTTACGCATCAGGTACGCGAACCGGGGCGCTAACCAGAGCGCTGTCACAGATATATCTGTTTTTAAAAACGTTAATTTCTCAAAATCCACTGGAGCACATATATTGAGACATAGCAAAGGCACGTCGGGCAAACCATATCTACAATTTTGCCAAGTTTTGTGTAAATCCATTCAGCCGTTCGAGCTAAAAGTGATTCCAACCGCCCAATAGAAAAATGAATGGGAAAAACGCGTTTTGGGACCCCACTTTTCTCTCGGCCCCCCCTTGACGAAACCCCCCCATATTTTCAGGGGCTGCTCAGAAACGAAATGTGCCATTTTCCTGAAAATTTCAGCCAATTCCGTCCACAAACGCCAAAGGTATTCGACATAGAATTTTCTGAAATCCCATAGGAAAAGAATCCTAACTATATATACCTACTGGCGACCGCCAGTAGGTAATATATATATATATATATATATATATATATATATATATATATATATATATATATATATATATATATATATATATATATATATATATATATATATATATATATATATATATATATATATGAAAGCTCCAAAGTCACCCACAGGCGAGGGAGCACACGAGCTGCAGCGAATGTCCAGTAGATCAGGCGCAAGGCAGGAGCAGCCTGACGCGTTTCGGGATGGTTCCCTTCTTCAAAGGCATAGTTCTCCAAACACACAGCGTTTAAACCACACCCTTTATTAAAAAAATACTGCCTTCTGATAGGCTGTTAAAAATGAACAGGTGATCCATAGTCGCTCACAGGATTCTGGGACCTGTAGTGCGGTATTGTTACCCAAATGGATGCAGTGTCCATGGTGTCCCCAATGCATAGCCCTGGATGGGCCCCACAATGCACTTGGTCTGGCTTTCTCTGGCGCTGCACTCCACAAGAACTTGGCAGGATACCAAGCCCCAAGGCCCGCATCCCTTCTCACAGTGGTGCTACCTCCACGGCCGGGCCGCCGTGAAAAAATGAAAGCTCCAAAGTCACCCACAGGCAAGGGAGTACACGAGCTGCAGCGAATCTCCAGTAGATCAGGCGCAAGGCAGGAGCAGCCTGACGCGTTTCGGGATGGTTCCCTTCTTCAAAGGCATAGTTCACCAAACACACAGCATTTAAACCACACCCTTTATTAAAAAAATACTGCCTTCTGATAGGCTGTTGAAAATGAACAGGTGATCCATAGTCGCTCACAGGATTCTGGGACCTGTAGTGCAGTATTGTTACCCAAATGGATGCCGTGTCCATGGTGTCCCCAATACATAGCCCTGGATGGGCCCCACAATGCGCTTGGTCTGGCTTTCTCTGGCGCTGCACTCCACAAGAACTTGGCAGGATACCAATCCCGAAGGCCCGCTTCCCTTCTCACGGTGGTGCTCCCTCCACGGCCGGGCCCTGTGAAAAAATGAAAGCTCCAAAGTCACCCACAGGACAGGGAGCACACGAGCTGCAGCGAATCTCCAGTAGGTCAGGCGCAAGGTAGGAGCAGCCTGACGCGTTTAGGGATGGTTCCCTTCTTCAAAGGCATAGTTCACCAAACACACAGCGCTTAAACCACACCCTTTATTAAAATATTACTGCCTTCTGATAGGCTGTTGAAAATGAACAGGTGATCCATAGTCCCTCACAGGATTCTGGGACCCGTAGTGCGGTATTGTTACCCAAATGGGTGCCGTGTCCATGGTGTCCCCAATGCATAGCCCTGGATGGGCCCCACAATGCGCTTGGTTTGGCTTTCTCTGGCACTGCACTCCACAAGAACTTGGCAGGATACCAACCCCCAAGGCCCGCTTCCCTTCTCACGGTGGTGCTCCCTCCAAGTCCGGGCCGCCGTGAAAAAATGAAAGCTCCAAAGACACCCACAGGTGAGGGAGCACACGAGCTGCAGCCAATCTCCAGTAGATCAGGCGCAAGGCAGGGGAAGCCTGAAGCGTTTCGGGATGGTTCCCTTCTTCAAAGGCATAGTTCACCAAACACACAGCGTTTAAACCACAACTTTTATTAAAAAAATACTGCCTTCTGATAGGCTGTTGAAAATGAACAGGTGATCCATAGTTCCTCACAGGATTCTTTGGGTGACTTTGGAGCTTTCATATATATATATATATATATATATATATATTTTTTTTTTTGTTGAGTTTTTATAGCGCAAACTAGACCCGAGACATCAGGTATTAGTGCACTTTTTATGAGCACCAGTTACGTTACAGATGAACACATTCATTTTTCAGGGGACGGGGAGATTAAGAGATTTGTCCAGAATCACAGGATGTTGAGAACCACTGCCGAGACTGAAACCCGGTTCCCCAGGTCCGAGGTCGACTGCTCTATCCGTAAGGCTACATCCTCTCCTCGAAAACAACAATGCCCCCGGTAGCCTCATGGCTCCAAACAAAGTCAGCACCAGCACTTGCTTCCCACTCACCGGCTTCTCTGGGGCGACTCCTGGTCTCGGCGGCGGCTGCAGGGGAAGCTCTCCCTCCCATCGGCTCTGCAGCCCTTCTCCGACTCTCATCAAGCTTCCGGCTTCCTCTCCTGCTTGGGGCAGCCAATCACCGCGCGGGTCGCCCGGCGAGCCTCCCGCAGCCTCAACCAATGGCAGCGCGGCTCTCCGGGTGACGTCAGCGTCCGCTTCCCTGCTTGCTATCGGCCCCGGTGCTGTGGCGGTGATTTCTCGGGTTGGGCTCCCAATTTGAAAATACAGTCCCTGGATGGGTGGGCACCTGCCAGGGGGGGCACAACTCCACAAGATCACGGGGTGGGCACCCGTAATAAGGCACAGACAAAGTCGGCAAATAAGCGGGGTGGGCACCCGCGCCGCAACTCGGCAAACCGGATCGGTGAAATGCAGGGTGGGCACCTGCCGTGAAAATCAGCCACAAAAAGGGGGATCCCCACACCGGGGAATCCCTCTAGGAAGGGATCACCGCACCAGCGACTCAATGCGCTATTTTCTAGGGGGAGGCCAGCACTCCCCAAGCACTGGCAGGCCACCCAAGTCCCTCCAGGTCCAGGGACAACGTACAGCGAAAGGTCCTTAAGGAGGTGGGAAGGAGGGCAAAAGGCTGGGCCCAGGATCCAGCTCACAGGGCCCTCCAGGTACGGAGGCAGTCCCTAGTGGCGGTATCCTCCTGGTGCCCAGCAGCAGCAGGCCCCCCTCTTCAGGTCAGGTACAAGAAAACACCTTCATAGGGACACAGCCCCTTTTTATACTAAGAAATCCTTTGTCCTTAGGTGCAGGGTTGGGGAAAAACCAGTCGCAGCTGGTTTTGGAGCACTTTGTTTTTCTCAGCCACCCTTTCCTTCACTGGCCAGGCTAGGGACATTAGATGCACCACAGGGGGCAGAGCCAGCATTGTGTGGGGAAATCCCAGCCCTATTCAGGTCCCAGGTGCACTCCTCCCCGGCCATCAACATGCAGATCTCCCATTCACCACTGGGGCAGACCCATCCTGACTCCTGGAGCCTGGCACACCAGCCAGCTCCAGCCAATCACAAGCCAGACAGCCATTTCACATAATTTACTCAGACAGGCGAACTTCTACAAGTGGCACTTACACACTAGTCACATTCATGCCGCACACATAATCGCGCAGCATTTAATCACACGAGTCCGCACATACCAAACTCGAGTCTGCACACCCCACGAATCAGGAACTACCAGGGACGCACTATGTAGGTATCAAGGACCCCCTGGTTAGGATAAGGCTCCTGGGTCAGGGACAACAATTTTTATGTAAAGGTATATGCCCAGGCAGACTCACAACACAAGAAACTGGCTTTTTTAGAAACACATTATATAAACATAAATCAAGAAATTAGCACAATGGACTGTAATGATATCAAAAAATAATTTTTAATTCCGATGTTAAAAAATGAATAAATACATATAGCTCTGTATACAAGATATACACAATAAAAGCTAATGATTCTTAGTGTAACCTTTCTTTAACACATCATAAGAATTCATGACAATTAACAATAAAACATTATCCCTGATTATGGAGAAATGGGCTGTGTATGTCAACGCGTTTCGACAATGTCTTTTGTCTTCATCAGGACAAATGAATATTCAGCCACTTTTCTAAACAAAATAAAACAATGTTTCAGATGACATCAAAATGACAGTGCATTGCATCTTTGTTAAATATATACATCAACTGTTTCTGAACAAAATACCATTTGTTTGATAAAAATCTTCATAGCCAGACTTATATTTTTGTGCGAACTGTTAGAAAAGAGAGGTTGGAAAACATTTATATCTCATAATGTCTATGGTTCATGATATTTCTGAAGGGTTAAATAACAATTTGGACATTAAAAAACACACATTAAGTGCTATTATCTAGAGGTCGGCGTAACATTTTACTGTTTAACATCAAAAGGTGTCTGTAGCGGTAATTGCAATTTGGTATATTCAAAGGTTTTTCTAAATGTATTCCCTATTTAGTTTTCTAACAAATGCTAAGTTATTTATACTAAATGGCCTACGTATGAGAGAATTTTACGTATCCTACAAAAAACAGGGATTATTTGATTCATAAACAACTTCATTTTACCAAATTTCTTATCACTTGTCCATACTAGGTTCAGAGATCGAAGGAAAATAGATTTTAATCGAACATTCTGCATAGGACCTTCTTTAATTTATCGATGCTCGTTTCTTATTTGTTATTACTCTTCTTAACTTGATCTTACCTAAAATACTTTTTGATATAAACGCATTCAAACAACACGGATGAAGGGAGTGAGGCACCTTTCCTTTAATATTTGGAGTAGGTATGTGAAATCTGTCTTGGAGAAAGAGACAACGATTTATTATTTTGTAGAAAGGTTCAAAAGGTTTCTATTTCCTAATCTCTGTTGTTCTCACTTTCATAGTTCCATATTTTTTACCTGTTTAAACATGGTTCACTGCTCCCATCTTGCTTCTACCTTCATCTAATTCTTGCCGACTTTAAAAAGGGGACTTCAGGCGTTCTCCGTCATTTCGCCACTGCAATGTGTAGTTGCTTCTATAGTTAATCACCTGTTTTATCAAAGAATGTCTGGTTTTATGCTCTTTTACATTAAATACTCCCTTTTGTCAAATTTATTTTGGATTATCTCTCTTTTACTATTACCTTTACTAAGTGGAAGTTTCCCCAACGTGAATGGAAAACGATCTGGTGTGGTTGTTGGTCTATGGACTGGTCAATTGCATCAGTGCCACATGCAAATGGACTTATTCGGGAGCCTGCCTCCGTCGTAAGTGCAGTTTGTAGCCAGACCTTAAAACACAAGGGTAGACGATCTTATCAGTAACATTTTGTCTTTAGGTTGTAGCGTTCCTCTAAATTAAGGTCTTCACGCTTTTTATTTTTACCTTGGTTTTGCTTGCAGGAAAAATAAGAATGGCTACGAATTTTGCACGCTTTTTTTCCCCCTTCTTCTCTCCACTCGGTGATTCAAATGTTTTTGCGTTCAGCGGGAATGACGTTCGTTAAAGGTACAAGACCCGCTGAGTATGAGAAGAACAGAGAAAAACTACATTCAGGATTGGGCGCCTAACAGATGGAGAGTGGCTTCGCGGAGTTCCGCTTCGTTACTGCGGAGTTTTATGCGGAGTTTATCGAACTCTTACCGTTTTATCGCTTAGTAGCTCAAGACGCGTGTGCTTCCGGCAGCGGTCCGTGTAGAAAAAGAGGATTATGCGAAGTCCTTTTTCTACTGCTATTTATATCCGGTGATGTATTGCTCATCCAGAATAGGCTCCGCCTCTATTTAAAGCGGTATTGTGATTATTTAGCTGCAGACCAAACATCCGCATCTTTACTTTGATTCATTTATAAAAAATCTTAAATAGTCACAGTTATCATTATGTTGTTATTAGTAAAGCCTTAATGAGAAACACTATATCGGAATTAATTCGATGTTACCGCTATATTATCGCGTTCTCCCAGGGTAAATCCTGGTTCAAACCATGATTAAATGTTCCAAGGGTGAAAATCCAGAAAACCTCTCTTTTTTTGCGTATTTCATCACCTCCTTGGTTTTTCTGTAGATGGATTTTTTCCAGGATGCGCCATTTAAGCTCTTCCGTTGTATGCTTGTATTCCATAAAATGGTTCACAAGTGGGGCTGATACTTTCTGTGTTTTAATGGCTGACCTGTGCTCAGTCAGCCTAGTCTTTATCATGCAGGACGTCTCCCCTACGTATCCTAAGTTACAAGGGCATGTAATCAGATAGATTACATTCTTGGTATTGCAGGTCCATAACTCTTTTGCTTGAATCATTATGTTATTGAATTGCATATTCTCACCAGTTATAATGGCATCACAAGACTGGCAAGATCCACAGCGTGAAGTGCCTTTAATCGCATTTGTTCCATCAATGGATTTTTGAATAAAAGGAATATTTCTTGTGTTGCCTTTATAGCGGGAATGAACTATTTGGTCCTTTAGATTTTTATTTCGCTTATGTGCAAACATTGGTTTCGGTAATTTTTGTTGGTTGTCAAGTGCATTTAACAGATGCCAGTTCGAATTAATTATTTGTCTGACTGTAGAGTCCATGGTTGAGTGTTTGGTTATACATACCAATTTAGGGTCAGATTTTTGTTTTTGAGAATTTAAAAGGGTATCCCGATCGTAGAAGCGAGCTCTCTTGTACGCCACTCTAACAAGACGATGTGGGTATCCTCTTTGGATAAATTTCTGTTTCATAATCTCTGCTTGGGTGTCAAAATCCTTTATGTTTGTGCAGTTACGCCTTACTCTCAAAAATTGAGAGAAGTGGATACTGTCTTTTTGACATCTCGGATGATAACTTTTAAAATGTAAAAGGGTATTCCGAGCAGTAGGCTTTGTATATAAATCCACTTCAAGGACACCATCTTTATTCTTTATGTTAATATCTAAAAATTCAACCTTGGATTTATTGGTATGTGCGGTGAAACGTAAGTTTTCATCTGTCAGGTTTAACCATAGAAGGAATTCCTTCAGAGTCTGTTCCCCATCGGTCCATACAAAGAAAATATCGTCTATGTACCGGTACCAATGGGAAACAGACTCGAAGAATGGGGCCACTTCGTTGAAAATGAATTTACTTTCAAAAAGGGTCATATAGATGTTTGCTATCGAGGGGGCCATAGAGGCCCCCATGCTTACACCTTTGATTTGTAAGAATAGATCTTCACCAAATTCAAAGAAATTCTCTTTTAATACTAAAGTTAAGCAGTCTTTAATGAAGGGTTTGGAACAGGGGATCTGATGTAAATCGATGAACCACATTGTGGCCTCAATTGCTCCTGTCTGGGGTATATTACTATAAAGCGACTCGATATCGAGGGTCACTAAGATATCATTACATTCGTTATATACCAGGTTTTCTACCTTCGCAATTATATCGCCTGTGTCTTTCACATATGATGGCGAAAGTGAGATATATGGGCGTAGAATTTGATCAAGATATTTTGAAAGGGCTTCAAGAGGTGTTCCAATCGTTGAAACAATTGGACGATAAGGTGGTTTTTTTTGGTCCTTATGGATCTTGGGAAGTCCGTATATGCAAGATACCTTCCTATCCGATTTGTTTAGGAATTCAAATTCTTTCTTGTTTATTGTTCCTTCATTTAAAGCTTTAGCAGTTAATCTATTTATAGTTTTAACTATTCTTTCTGTTGGGTTAGATTTGATCTTTTTATAAAAAGTAGGTTCACTTAACATCTTGATCATGTTGTTTTCATATGTGGTACAGTCCAATAGGACTATACCCCCACCTTTATCGCTGCTTTTAATTACGATTGTGTTATCATTCTTCAGTTTTTCAAGAGAATCATGTTCCTCCTTTGAGACATTGTATCTAGGTTTGGGAATGAATCTTAAGGCCTGATCTAACCGTTTGAGAACAACCTTTTCAAAGATGGCCACTTCGGGACCTACTTGTTGCAGAGAAGGAGTAAAGGTAGATGGTAACGCTACAATGTTATTGCTTATATTATCTAACTCCATTGGATCATTTTGTTGGAAGAACTTCTTTAGCCTAATTTTTCTCAAGAAAGAGTGGATATCGCGGTAGAGTTCAAAAGTATTTACTTTTGCATGTGGAACAAAGGATAAACCCTTGGTGAGGAGAGACAGATCCGAGGGCTCAAGGGTATGGGAGGATAAGTTGAATATTGGGATTACATCCCGTTCCTCCAGTATTGTTTGTTTCTCGTCTCTAGATATTGTTGAGGTTCCTGGGTGTATTGGTTGGTCTGATAGTTGCCTCTTGTATGGTTCTGAAACCTGACTTTCTGACGGACTCCCCTCCCCCCCCCCCCGATGGCCTAAAAAAGGTTGACGACTGTTCCTTTGGCCATTTCTGGGATCGAATGGTCTATAATCCTGATACCCCATATTGCTTTCTCCCTCCGAATCTGAATCTGAGGCTGAGGAATTTGAGAAGTTATTAATTCTGTGTTGAAAGGTATGGTTATATGTTCCAGTTTGAGAGTCAATTTTAAAGAAACCTTCTACAATATAGGGATATGTTTTTTCCACAGTATAGAATCTTTTATCTTTCAGAAATTTGTCTTCCTTCCTTTTTTTTAAATAGTCAGAGAATGATAGAACATCTTTTTTTATGGTCTCCAGTTGTTTCTCTGCCTCTTCTAATGTTGTGGATTTTTTGATTTTATCTTCAAGTTCCTGTATTTCTTTTCTTGATTTATGTTTATATAATGTGTTTCTAAAAAAGCCAGTTTCTTGTGTTGTGAGTCTGCCTGGGCATATACCTTTACATAAAAACTACCAGGGACGCATACATTCCCCATGCATTCCTATGGGAGGGCAGGCCAATCTCACCACACGCACTCAGAGTGCACACGCACTTTACACTGGGACACAGTGAAAGTGCGCAGAAGCCAAAAAATAACTGACACCAAGTCACATAGTAAAAGCAAAAAGTTTAGGGGTGAACTTGCCAGAAGGGCCAAGTCCAACAGCGAGATCGAGGGTTCACTTCCAACCCGCTCATTACGATACAGCCGGTCGGAATTGAAACCAGCTGGTCATTCTGGCTGGCTTTCGACGGGCCCCAGAAGCCTGTCTGCCAGTCGGAGACCGGCCCGTAATGCAAATGGAATGCTTTTTCGACATGGAAACCCAGTCGGGAAGCATCTTTTGGGGCCCCTATCAGGGACCCCTCTTGTTTTTGGCCTCTGGTTGGGGCTGAGGGGGGCCTTAGCTGCCCCTTTTTTGATACCAGAACCTTGTGCCAGGCACCTTGAGGTGCCTGCCACAGGGTGCTGGGATGAACACAGACTCTCATTCCTCTATTGGCGCTTGTATTACAGCCTATTTACGGGCGTAACACAAGCTCCCATAGAGGAATAGGAGTATGCGACTGCACCATGTGCTGTTGCATTGTGATTATTTTACAATACAAGGGAAACCCAAAGGAGCGATAGGAAGGGGACCTTGGGTGCATATATTGTTTCAAGGAACATTGGTCCCCAACAATTAGTCAATAACTTAGAATGAATATAGAACAACAAATGAAGTCTATATAAACTGTCCAGCCGGACAGAGTTTAATAACACAATAGTAGAATTTTACCAATCAATAAGTTACAATATCAAAAAGGGGGTCCAGGTACTAACAGGAGTCGATGCTCGAGCATCGACTCCTGTTAGTACCTGGACCCCCATTGTGGACGGCACGCACTACTATCCCCGGGACCATCGTGTTTCCCTTGTACAAATACCTGCTGTTGCGGTCCCGCGGTAATCATTTAACCTTGGCGACACGCTTAATGCATATTTCGCTATGTATGATAAGGCATGAATTTTGATTGTCCAGATGATGATCCCGTAATGCCCTAAAGGGATCGAAACGTCGTCGACACTTTACAGTGGATGATTTGATTTGATTACTATTTAAATCACAACAGTGTGTTTGTGCAAATATATGTCTGCCAATTTTTAGAATATATGCAGACTGCTTGCTTTTGCCTCATTCATGTTCATGTGTGTCACAATTGTCTTTGATGCAGTAGTAGGACACAGGCTGTGTCCCACTTTTTGATATTGTAACTTATTGATTGGTAAAATTCTACTATTGTGTTATTAAACTCTGTCCGGCTGGACAGTTTATATAGACTTCATTCGTTGTTCTATATTCATTCTAAGTTATTGACTAATTGTTGGGGACCAATGTTTGTTGCATTGTGATTAGGCAGTTTGGACCGGAGGTCCGTCTGTCTTGTTTCCGTGATGGTGTTGACAGCCCAACATCAAAATAAGCCCCAAAGTGTGTTGCCATCAGGCCAGAAGGACCAATTGGTGGCAGCTGGAAGGGCTTCCCCATTGGGAAAAGAATGCCTAATATGAAAACATTTGTTAGAGAATCTAAAATTAGTGACCTTTCGATTTTGTTTTATATATATCACATAAAACAGAGAATAGTATAGTATTAGAAGCGTGCAAAAAGGGGCTCCCCAATTTCAGTTTACCTACCCAGGCAAGGTACATAGAATGTATAAAGAAGGTTCTCCATTTGTAAATTGTTCCTTAATGGTAATAGAGGGAATTGTTGTGGTAATAGGAGTTTTGGTGATAGTGGTTGAAATTGTAGTTCCCCTACTCCAATGGAGTCCTTGATTTTCAAAAGACTGGAGGTGCTCCCGGGTTCTTGAAGGTCTCACATCAGCAGGATAAGACAGCACACCACGATGGCCGAGTCCTTGAGGCATGACGAGCCGCAAGGTGAAGCAAAGGATTGGCGAGCACCGCTCAAATATTAGATGCAAAAAACTAACCACTAAAATAAGCAGAAATTTCTTGGAACTGAATCATACTACCAACGACATGCAATGGACTATCATTGAACATTTGCATAACGGCAACAACATGAACAACCGCCTTTTCGAGAAAGATCAAAGGTGGGTGTACAGACTTGGTACCCACCTAATTGGTCTGAACGATGACATCCCCTGGAATATTGTGATCAAGTGAACAAGTAGTGAGTCTAACATCAGTGGCATGGAATAAAACCAATCACCCCACACGTCTTCATCATTGGATATATGACAGGAAGCTTAGCTCCACCTCACTCATAGCCTGTAATAAAAACAGCATTCTATACTACAAAAGCGGCACACTGTATTAATGTGAGTATGGGTAGACATCCCTAAAAATTATCCTTAAAATTATTGACTGTCCCCAAATCATTATTTATTTGCCGCCAGATTTTTATCTCCAGGTTTGCTAAAAACTTCCCTAAACGTCAGCTATTTTCTCTGTTTGAGGTAGTGATAATGTTATTTCTATGTGGACCATTAATATATACAAGCTGCACCAATGTATTAACCAAATTCTGGTCTTTAGTCGATATACGAGCGCATTCTAGTTAAAGCGCGATCATCCTGTTTATTTTTGGTCACGTAGCAACCACCTTCCAATGATCTCGACTCTTGTGACTTTAACGTCACAAAGCTCCCAGCATCCGGATTGGCTGAACGAGTCCGATGACGAGTGACTGTCTCAGGCCACGCCCACCCGGAAATAATCGCTGCCTCGCCGCTTTGCTTACATAAACGCAACCGGACCCCGCACCTTCATCTTCAGGGTCCGGTTCGAGGGCGAGGCAGGTAGACTGAGGGTGCCGAGCGTCAAGGGCGTGAGTAAATCCATGCAAGTCCGCTAAGCTAAGTACCGATCGTGCTACAATTAACTATGGGTATTTACAATGATGTCATGCCTATATTCTCTTTTCCTATGTTCTGACATTTTACAGGGTGTGCCGAATACGCTTCCACCCCCCTCCTGAGACCCATGGTGATTTATTTTAATACCTACAAAGTGAGACATTTTAATTTACCTTTCGCGATCGTACCGTGCCCATTAACTTGATCGCTAATTTAAAGATTTTCTTCTTGAAGATTTTCTTCTTTCTTTTAACCCACAGTCACTCCCAGTTCATATCACGAATAGTGCACTGCACTTCCCACGGATTAGCTTATATGAACCCAGGGATAAAAGGTGGTGATAACAATAGCGCTATCTAACCACAGCTGTCTCTATGCCACCATTTGGAGCACCGTAGATCTACAGTAGCAATCAGCATCAGTACTAAATGTCTGTTCTGTCCTATATGTATGTCTCTGTCCCCCTTTTCATTCCAGGTGCAGAAACCGCAAAGTTGAAGCCTCCTAAACCAGGAGTTATTCGGAAGATAACTATTCTTCCAAATTTTTTGCACTTTTTACACCTTTTTGTTTATTTTCACTTTCACGCCCCTAGGTAAGGGTGGGCCTTAGCGCGTCCATACCGCCAGGGTATATAACACATACAGACCTGAAGAAAATCCGGGTAAACTCACACCGTTTCTATGGCAAGAAACATGTCGACTAACTCATAGGAATCCACCACTCAATTAAAAGTGGACTGCTTCCATACACATATAAATTTTAATACTGCTTTAGTGATCATAGAATAAATAATTACTTTCTGATACACTACTGACTATTTTATTACCCTCACCACTCATTAATATAATTTACTTTCATACAACACGTCCTGAACTCACCATCCCGCTCCGCAGTAGATCTGGCGTTGTAGCACACCAAAGAGACACTCAGTCTCTTTGGTGGAGCCCTATGATGAAGCATGTCATCAATAGGTGGTGAGTGAGGGCTTTCCTTAACATCCCAGTGAGGTTGTTCCCTTTTCTTAAGTTTGTTGCTCCCTACTGTGGTTTAGCCTACTCCTTAAGACACTCTTTTTTGGTTTATTGATGATTAACCGGGGAATAAGAGTGTCAAACTACTTTCCTTACCCCTCTTCTTGTTAAAGTGTACATATGGTGCACTCTACAGGTTATGTCTACAGATTTAGTGTTTTTTTTCTCCAAATAGTGTAGAAAGGTGCACACGGCAAGGCAGGCCTGTAGATTTAATGCAGTTATCCTACCAGCGTGTGCAACAGGGTGGGTGCTTAATAGGGCACCTAACACATATATTTTTGCAGCATTAACCCAGTAAACCCGGGGCAGAACTGAACTCATTATGGCGTAAAGGAGACTTGAGCTGAATCTGAAGGACTCAGAGAAAATGAAATAATAACGAGGGGATAAAAACTGTTTTATTGACATCCTGTGAATTGATACGCTGTCTGCGAGCTGTTCAAGCACCAAAGATATCCCTAATAAGAAACCCTGGAGAAGGGAAGGGCAGCCTGCTGCCTTTATAAATTGCCATTCTACCTAAAATTTGCTAAGGTCCCTCTCGCGTTTTAAATGGAAATGGCAAATAAAACATGCGCCAGAAAACAACCGCCTGTAGGAATAATGCTATGATTTTCTTGGGAGAATATTTCCCCGGAAGGGTGTTTGCTGCAAAAGCGGCAGTGCGGTTGGTAAAGGACGCGGCCAGCGCGCGTGTAGATAAAAGTAGATACGTAACAATCCAAATATAAACACGGGCGCCATGCTGAAACGTGAAGCCTGTGTAGATCTAAGTTATGCGCAGGCGGCCCGTGAAGTTGGCTTGTAATGATGAAATATAGGGCAGCAAATAGTATGCAAAATAAGCACCCACAGAGTAACATGAACAGGGGAAAAAGTAGTCCCCAAAATTGTATGTAAATACTCACAGTTTAAGAAAACTGTAGTTGGGCGGTGCGGCTGGCCAGTAAACAGAAGTGATGCATAAGGAGCACCTACCGATGAGGAGCCAGCAAGCAAGAGGGCCCAGGAGTGAACCAGTCCCAAGCAGCAGGTGGGATTACACTCCATATAGTCATTACAGCAGGACTTCCAGACGGCGAATGTGTGCTGCCTCAGCTTGACCTAAAAACCACAAATGCTGAAAGATAACGAAACTGTCAGATTTTCTCACCAGACCATTCCAAGAGTAAAATATACTTTTCAACACTACCTAAACAAGAAACAAAAACGTATATTTAAACTAAAATGTAATTGTTATTAAACTTATAAATGTTAAATAACAATGAATTAATAAAATACTCTCCAACTTCTATCTTTGCTTGTGGCCCTTTAAAGTCTGGCAGTGTTGTAGACATGAACAGCAGGCACATCAAAGGTGTGACAAAAGCAAGCCTGCCTGCGCCCGTCCATGGCTCATCGGGGCCAGGGGCTAGTTACTATGACCACATTTTTAAATACACTTCCCCTGCACACCCAAACAATTACACTCAGCATGAGATCAATTGAGGCCCACTATTATGGCTTGCCTATCTAACTTTGGGCCATCATATAACAACAACTACACTACTCAACTAAGCATGCCAATCAACTCACAGTTAGTGCCCCTATTAAAACTGATAGCTCGGTCAATCAACGCACTGTCATCTATTTGAATACTCCATCAATGGTTAAACACAAACTAGACATATTTCTGTTGATATATCTTAAAATAGCAGATGTTTTATTGTTAACTGAAACTTGGCTATCATCTGAATCATCCCCTGACGTCCTAGTAGCACTCCCAGAAAATTATTACCTTCTAGTGACACTAGCAATGAATTGGAACCATGTCAATATTGATTGTTTTTGCAACTCATTGGCAAGGACTCCATGGCTGGACTGGGAAGGCAAACCGGCCTCGGCAACTGAATCAGACAGGCCGTGGTGGGGGGGGAGGGAATCTATACTTCAAAACCAGCCCCTGGAAACTAAAATGGCCCCCAGTGGTCCAAAACCATCCCGCACCCTAAGCGCTCCACGGGGGAAATGCCTGGTACGCGCTATGTCCAGTCTGAACGAGTCTACCTAATAAATAGGCCAATATCAATCAACAAGAGGAAGACATCACAGTCTGGCTAATAGAAGCCAGTAATATACATATACCCCCTTCCAAAAGTCAGGTTGACTGGATGGAATGATGCTTTGAAACGGTGGTGTTCCTAAGATTTAAACCTAAGTTTCTCAACTGGAACTTCGTCGGACTGAATGTAATTGGCAAAGGAACTAATCACCTGGAAAAAGGGAAGTCTATTGTTCTCAGTTCAAATATAATAAAAATTATATTATACAAGCTAGATCTGCTTTTTTTCCGTGGAAAAATTATGAGTTCAACAAACACAGCCAAAGGACATATTTCGCGAATTGTATCTGAATTATCAAATCCCGACAAAGTGACTGAAACAATTCCCCCTACCCAATCCTTCAGTGATGCACTTAATTAATTTTTTGTAGATACGATTAAAGCAATCAAAGATAGCATTCCTACAATGCCCCTCGCCAGGAAAACACTAATCATTTTTAACAATCCAAATTCACTGTCTGAGCTGCCCACTATTAGTATGGTGTGCCTCACAGACCTCCTGACAAAAGTGTCATTGCGCACCCCGTCTGACACTTACCCTATGAAAGTACTTAAAGAAGTTTTCTCCCATTTGCTCACCCCTGTTCTATCCCTAATCAATGGCTCTCTAAGCCAAGGTTTGGTTCCTAGCAGTAGCGGCCTGTGCAGGTAAGAGCAGTGATGCAGTGGGCAGGCTTGACAGGGAAAATAAAATTGAAAAAAAAAGAAAACGACTTACTGAGTCGGCAATGCAACGAGCGCAAGGTGAGTGTTTTTTTTTATTTTACTTTGACATTTCTTCATCTGTTGACTCCTCCTGGGCTCACCGCTCCTACCTGCATGGGCCGCTCCTGATGTCTAGTTCTTTTAAGGAAGTGATAGTGGTTCATATGTTCTGAATAACTATAACCCCTTCTCTTTGTTTCCCTGTTTAGCAAAAGTCTTGGAAGTATATCTCACTAATTGTCTATGCTCTTTCCTCAAGGAAACACACTTTCTTGACCCTGTTAGACTTATCATCTTTGGCATGGTTTCCCCTGACTTTTTGCCTCTTCCTCCTGTATTCTTTATGCTATGCTGGATTTTGTTTTTGCTGGCTTAGATGCTTTGGGCACCTTGCCACTGTTGATCTGTGGCAAAGTGCAAGTGCTCCCTGTGTAAATTGTGTTTACAATTGGTTCTCATTACCAGGCCCTATGTCAAGGCTGACAGTTAGTCAATGAGATACCACTAACCTGTATTGTTACCCAGCAGGGGCAATGGGAAGCTATCTCTCTAATTCCCCTTTGCAATACCTCTCAAGAGCATTTAGTATAAGCTATCCTGAAAAGGTACCACTCAGGTAAAAAAGGGAATGGAATAAAATAGTAAACAAGCTGCCGAAGCAAATCAAGATGCTTCTTCTGCAGCTTCCTTCATCATGTGGCAAAACGCTCTGGAAAGTGTCCCCCTTTATGTGCTATATCTGTAGAAGGATTGAAAAGAGACAACTTTCATAAGGAACAGACAATTTGCATCACTCTATCATTATGTTATGGTTAAGAGTCCACTACTCACTTCACACATAAGGAGGAGTCATTCAAGAAGTAATGCAGTCTCCCATATACAAGGAGTCTACTATTCAAATCCTGATGGAGTTAAAAGCATAAAATAAATAGTGTCTTTCGAAGTAGTTATCCTGAGGAAAACATTTTTGCAATGCCCTTTGAAATATCGAGGATAAAACTGGATCACACTAGCAAAAATAAAAAGGCTTATAATCAGTAGACTGGTTTAAGCGCCATCAAAATAGATAAACAAAATGTTACTTGACTGCTGTACTTGGCGCCACACTCTCCAAAGCCTCACACTCGGGAGGTGGAGAAAACACCCCCCAGCAACGCACTGCAGTCCTTATAGAACAGCCACAAAATAAATCAGGAGTGTAACAATGAAGACGGCGTACACCCTTCACCAATTATCACTAAAGAGAAAATCCTTGAATGTTCTTTATAACCCAGCGCTAACAATGTACCAGCCGCTTGCTGCTAATATTCCTACTGCGTAGGGGTGGGGTTAGCGGCTCCTCAGAAACCCGCTGACAGCCGCCAACAGGAATCTCTGCAGGGTGCACTGCCTCCCGCTATTGAGTTCAAAGTAAAGCAGCGGGGAGGCTTTGAACCACAAACATTGCAGTTTACAAACAGAAAAGTGCGCACCAGGTATGAAGCGTTACGGTCTCTGCTCGAAAAGCTAAATCTCGAAGGAAAGAATAACGCCAAGAAGATGCAAATCGAATGCTCGCTCGGGAAGGCATATTCCAACGATAAATACAGGTAGGAAATTGTCAAGCCCTTTCCTCTGCCTTGACAAGGCTTATATAGCCGGTCCACAGGTGCAGAGAATAAATCAGGACACATGTCCCCATGGCTTCTGGGAGTTGTAGTTCCTTGCCGGCATCCACATTCTTCCTCCAGTCACACCATTATAGACAAGAGAGGGATAAATAGAAGGAAGGCTGGCTCTTGTGCATACAACCATAACACCCTAACCTTCCCTTTTCTTATATGTAAGGCACCCCAATGGTGGGCCCAAGGTAGCCCCCTGGGTAGGGTGCAGTGTGTGTGAAAGGTAGGACATGTACAGGTGTGTTACATGTCCTGATAGTGAAATACTGTAAATTAAATGTTTCACTATTGAAAGTTTACCTTGCACCAAAGGATAGAATGGGCAATACTTTTTAACATCTTACAAGTACAACTTCCCATTAGGACAAGATAGAGAAATACAATTTAGACTCTCTGAACTCATAATTTGATAACGCATCTTTTAGTAAATACAGTTTTTAAATTGTGTGTTTGAAAATTCCACTTTTAGAAAGTAAAAGACACATAGACGATGGATTTAGGCCCAGATCTTTGTACTGGGGTGAATGTATGATGACATTGTTCTGCATTCTGTCCATTAATGGTTCTTTTTGCATTTGTCACCCCGAGTGGGAAGGGTATGCCCAGACGTGGGTCCTGTGCTCTCCATGCCAGTGGAGTCAAACTATCCTGGCTGATGATGGGTGAAACCCCAAAACCGGTCCTAGGATGTTTGTTTCCAGTCCAGGGAGGACCTTGCCTGGCTGTTCGGGCTGGACTGTTCCCATTGGACTCTGGGTCACGACTGATTTGCATATGGCTGGGTTTAAACTGTAATGGCACGGGGAGCAGAAATATGATGGATTTAGGCCCAGATCTTTGTACTGGGGTGAATGTATGATATTGTTCTGTATTCTGTCCATCAATTGTTCTTTTACTTTTTTGAAATTAGGCATTTTCTTTTTTAACCATTCTGTGTGCCTCTGTCTGTCTGGTTTTGGACTGACAGGGGCTGGGGATGTGCATTAACTGTAAACAGACACTGGGGGGAGTTTGAGGTGTGCCTGGCCCTTCCTGGGTGACTCAAAGCTGTGCTGAATAGACCTTGGCTAAATTTAGAGTGGTGGGATGAGACTTCCTTGCACCTGAATAGGGCCTGTCTCCCTTGCACAATGTGGCCTCTATCACCTGTGGTCATACTGCACCAGTGAGGACAGAACTGCCCTGTACTAGGCTCATAGACCCTTGCACAAAGAGAACAAACACATTTTTGGGTATACGTTTTAGACCTAAAACCACAGAACTTTAGATTGCTTCCGGGCTCACAAGGAATCTTTGTCAAGGAGAAGAGCAGAAGAGCTAAGAGGAGGATACTGCCCCTTTGCTGTATGCTGTGTGGGATTGACCTCCACTTGCTGTTTCTACCAAGGAGAGGACAAAGACTGGAACTTTGCTTTGAACCTGCTTGAAGAAGATCTCCAAGGGCCTGTGTTTGCTGGACTCCTGTTCTGAAATCTCATGGACACAAAGATGTCACCCCCAGCTGCCCTAAACTTTGCTTCTGAGACTACTGACCTTCCATGAGGTGCCTGTTTTGAGCTTCTGGAGGTTGTTCCTACTGTTGGGAAGCCCATGTTAAATGTGAAGGACATTTAACATGGGCTTCAATTGGAATTCCATAGAGCATATTATCAAGCCCATTATCGCCATTTTAGAGGCAGTTATGGCCTGTCTTGATAATATGGCCACTAGTTCTTGCAGGACTTGAAACATGTTACGGAAGGTAACTGAGTGTTCCCTCTGTTTCTTTGCTTCTTTGAAGAGGGTAATATAATATCGCTAGTGTTGGTTTTATGGTTCTATCCATGCTTTCTCCAGCTTTACCTTTAGCCAGCTCATGACATAGGTATGGTCCGATGACATGTCCGCTCTTCTCATCACTCATACATTTTGCAGGGACCTCCAGAACTTCTTGGAAATGCAGATGTGATGGTCTGATACTTTGTTGAATGGTCAGGTGACACTCACTGTGCCTTGTGTATTCTTTTGTGTGGGGATACACTACCACCTATCTCCAGATTGTTCGAGGGCACAAAGATCTGTGAGCCTTTAACATTTCTTGTTCATGCTGCCATGGCCATGGTTGTCTATTATTTTTTTTACCCAGTGTTGTTGTTTCCAGTCTTGGTATTGAGGTACCCCATTACTATGATGATGTCTCTCGCACAGTATTTCTATAGGATGGACTGGAGCCTGTTGTAAAATTGTTCTTGTTCCTCTTCTTTGCTGCAATTTGTAGGTGTATAGCACTGGATAATATTCATGTCGATCCATTTTTACTTGTGCGGAAGGGACTGTGGACTACTCATCCAATTTGAGCTCTGTTGGCTGGTGGTGGTAGCATCAATGCTACTCACTGAGTATGTGGTGCGTTCTCTTTCTGGTGTCCAGGTACAGCAGCATTCCTCCTGGAGCTAGTCATTTCTTTCCGATTGTGTTCATCTGGTCTTTCTGATGCCAAAAAAGGGAAGAGTTGTATTTTTTCACCTCTGCTGCAACTTGGGCTGTCTTGTACATAGTCCTTACATTCAATGTCTTGATGATGATGGTCTAGGTTGACAGAAGGTGGACTGGCTTTGCACTTCCAGGCTCCAATGGCTTTCACCACAAGGCATCATAGCTCTCAGTGAAGTAGATTTGTCTCTCCCCAATGCCGCAATGTCCTTTGATCTTTTGATTGACATTTCTGCAGATAGGATTTTTTACATAGTGGGTAGGCAAGCCTCATGTATAACCCTTCTCCTTTCGCAGCTGTAGTTGGGACTGGCCATGGCAGAGTTCAAAGTACAGTACAAAAGGGGGTGGTGATGGACGAAGCATCTGAACCAATCAAACACTCACACCCAGTCAAAAGATCTGGGTTTGATCCATCACCGTTCTTTAGCCCACTCTGCCACCCCAGTTCAGACATGGTTATATGTAAATCAGTCTGACCCTGTGCCTCATGGGAACAGTCCAGCCCGAACTGCCAAGCCATGCCTTCCCTGGACCGGAAACAAGCTTCTGAGGACCGGTTTCTGGCATTCCAGCCATCTTCGGCCCGGCTTGCTTGAATCCAGTGGCAAAGTGAGCAAGGGACTCACGTCTGAGCATACCTTGCCACACCCATGGCGGCCACAAGCGGTACAAAAGGGGGTGGTGATGGACGAAGCATCTGAACCAATCAAACACTCACACCCAGTCAAAAGATCTGGGTTTGATCCATCACCGTTCTTTAGCCCACTCTGCCACCCCAGTTCAGACATGGTTATATGCAAATCAGTCTGACCCTGTGCCTCATGGGAACAGTCCAGCCCTAACTGACAAGCCATGTCATCCCTGGACCGGAAACAAGCTTCCGAGGACCGGTTTCTGGCATTCCAGCTGTCTTCAGCCCGGCTTGCTTGAATCCAGTGGCAAAGTGAGCAAGGGACTCACGTCTGAGCATACCCTGCCACACCCATGGCGGCAAAAAGCGGTACAAAAGGGGGTGGTGATGGGCCAAGCATCTGAACCAATCAAACACTTACACACAGTCAAAAGATCTGGGTTTGATCCATCACCGTTCTTTAGCCCACTCTGCCACCCGAGTTCAAACATGGTTATATGCAAATCAGTATGACCCTGTGCCTCATGGGAACAGTCCAGCCCCAACTCCCAAGCCATGCCTTCCCTGGACCGGAAGCAAGCTTCCGAGGATCGGTTTCTGGCATTCCAGCCGTCTTCAGCCCGGCTTGCTTGAAACCAGTGGCAAAGTGAGCAAGGGACTCACATCTGAGCATACCCTGCCACACCCATGGGGCCAAAAGCGGTACAAAAGGGGGTGGTGATGGACGAAGCATCTGAACCAATCAAACACTCACACCCAGTCAAAAGATCTGGGTTTGATCCATCACCGTTCTTTAGCCCACTCTGCCACCCCAGTTCAGACATGGTTATATGCAAATCAGTCTGACCCTGTGCCTCGTGGGAACAGTCCAGCCCGAACTGCCAAGCCATGCCTTCCCTGGACCGGAAACAAGCTTCGGAGGACCGGGTTCTGGCATTCCAGCCGCCTTCAGCCCGGATTGCTTGAATCCAGTGGCAAAGTGAGCAAGGGACTCACGTCTGAGCATACCCTGCCACACCCATGGTGGCCAAAAGCGGTACAAAAGGGGGTGGTGATGGACGAAGCATCTGAACCAATCAAACACTCATACCCAGTCAAAAGATCTGGGTTTGATCCATCACCGTTCTTTAGCCCACTCTGCCACCCCAGTTCAGACATGGTTATATGCAAATCATTCTGACCCTGTGCCTCATGGGAACAGTCCAGCCCGAACTGCCAAGCCACGCCTACCCTGGACCGGAAACAGGCTTCAGAGGACCGGTTTCTGGCATTCCAGCCGTCTTCAGCCCGGCTTGCTTGAATGCAGTGGTAAAGTGAGCAAGGGACTCACGTCTGAGCATACCCTGCCACACCTATGGAGGCCAAAAGCGGAACAAATGGGGATGGTGATGGACGAAGCATCTGAACCAATCAAACACTCACACCTAGTCAAAAGATCTGGGTTTGATCCATCACCGTTCTTTAGCCCACTCTGCCACCCCAGTTCAGACATGGTTATATGCAAATCAGTCTGACCCTGTGCCTCATGGGAACAGTCCAGCCCGAACTGCCAAGCCATGCCTTCCCTGGACCGGAAACAAGCTTCCGAGGACCGGTTTCTGGCATTCCAGCCGTCTTCAGCCCAGCTTGCTTGAATCCAGTGGCAAAGTGAGCAAGGGACTCACGTCTGAGCATACCCTGCCACACCCATGGCGGCCAAAAGCGGTACAAAAGGGGGTGGTGATGGACGAAGCATCTGAACCAATCAAACACTCACACCCAGTCAAAAGATCTGGGTTTGATCCATAACCGTTCTTTAGCCCACTCTGCCACCCCAGTTCAAAATACAGCATGATATAAAATTAAAATCAGTTAATATGATACCTCAATAAATACAGGTACAATATACCAGGGTATTATGCCTACATCACTCCACTTTGACTGGCTGTATTAATTTACTTTTAAACACCGCTCACTTGTTCTTGCCATATTGGAGGAAGGTTTCACATTGCACACGGAGGGTGCATTCTGCATTTAAAGGCATTTGCGAGGTTGCGCCGCTGGTGGGAGCTTCTCCGCATTCGGCGGACAGCCTGCACGCTCCCAGCGTGCGCTTGACCTTCAACTACCTGCCGCCTTCACCGGGGGACTGCGAGGACCAGCAGCCTTTACACCTCACAGCTGGTGCCTCTTCCCCCGGCGGCCACGCCCCCTGCACGGACATATTAATTAGAACAGTCCTCCCCGCAACGCGGGACGCGCGCGGGACGAAGCGCGGGGCGAAGCCCAGGCCAAGGGCGTGAGGTTCCGTGACGATTTGAACCCGTGTTTTCAACATTGTCGTAAATACATAATTTTGGTATCAGCGAACCGCAAATGATCCACTTAGCATATCCTGGTGTTTTCACTATGCTACGAGCAAGAGTACTCCTGTTACAAACACATTTCCGATCTACCCATGGCATCCATCTTAGATCATGGCAGCCATTTTGTGTTTCTTGCCCTCACATACGCAATGACCTCTGATTACTTCATATCGATTAAGGACACGTAGGCTTAGCCGGCGATTCACCTTTCTAGTGACACGTGCACCTTAGAACAGAACACGCTGTAGCTGCATGACTCGACAAAGGCTGCCTCCTCTGCCCGAGGCAAGCCTTGCTATACTGGTTCTCGTGTCCGTTGGCCTGATCATGATTAGGCGGCCGAAGCCGGTAGCCTTGCCCATTTACGACCCACAAACATCCCTTATCCTGCTTTTCTATCTTCTGCACCTGGCTCTGCTCCTTTCCTTCTGGGCCTTTATTAGGGGGAGGTAACGAAATTTACGATGAGGCGGTCCGGCTCTTGAATGAAATGTTGACATGGAATTGTGATGGAATAGTGGGAACCCCTCTTCGTAATGTTTGACATCAAATATTATCGACGATTCCTGTGCAACGCCAAATATTTATTGTTTAGGACACAAAGGTTTGGGAATGTACTAGCATTGTGAAGAATTTGCCTGAAGGCTAATATTTTGTATATAAGGAGCAACCCCTCTTGTACAAATCGAACAGGCTCCTAGACACTGCCCGTGTGTAGTTTCTGTGACTTCTGTGTCCCTGCAGTAATAAGCCTTTGGTCTTTGACGCCACCATCGAGAAGCCCGTGTTTCTGTTTATTTGTGCACCGAGACAGGTGGAACTCCGGGGTCTTCGGATGTTATCCCTGACACCTCTGGACGGAACCAAAAAGTCCAGAACTCCAATTGGCGCCCAATGTAGGGCGACGTCATTCGGTACCGGTCCAAAAGCCTGAAGAGTTCGAGAAGCTTCGTGTGAAGATTCCTGAGGGAGGCGCCCCACTTCATCGATCCCGGCATATCGCAAAAGTGGCCCGACGTTCTCTTCCACGAGGGTTCCCGTTCAGGACGGCTGCAGTGGTCCGTTGCCTTGACCGTCGCCCTGTCTTGGACCCGAGGTGCAGTCCTTAGTACGGCGAAACGTGACGGGTTTCTCCTTGGTGACGTCTTCAGTGCCTCATTTAAGTATTTAGTGGTTGCTAATTGGTTACTTCGTAAGGATTGTTTAAAATCCTTTTAGTTCTTGGTTTGGTTTGGTTTCGTAAGATTATCACTGGTTGCTCTGGTTACGATAATCTATTGGTTTAGTTTGGGTATCGATACATTTGTTCGCTTTTGGTAGGCCTAAGTTCTTGGTTCGAGTGCACATTCCTGTTTGTGTTTGTTTGTTCTGTGTTCCGGATTATAAAATGGTAAGTCGGAAAAATTGTATGTTGTCGTGCTTTGGTTGCAACAGTGATTCCCGGTTGGAGAACTCATGTCTGGTTCCTCCGATCGGAACTCCCCTATATGATCTTTATTGTAAGTTTGGAGTGGGTCCTATATCTTATAATGAGGTGTGGGTCCGATACACTGAAAAAGACGGTGTCCTTAGTTGGCCACTGCATGGTAGTTTTGAACCTGAAGTTCTTGACAATTTAGAAGTAAAATTGTTTAAGAAGAAAGCCCGGCCGGCAATGTTTGATTCTTTCCGTTACTGGCGAAAAGAATCTAAACAGAGAGAAATTAAAAGGTTGAAAAAAGAACAGAAAGAGCAAGAGTTAACTTTAGAACAAGCGGCTAAGCAGCTGCAAGATAACGAGTCTGAGAAAGCAATGGAGGTGGCCACTAGAGAGCGTAACTTAGCGATAGATAAGTGCTATCCTGCCTTGCCATCGAGTACAACTAAGATAGTAGAGGACCCCGAAAATGATCCTCTGTTGTCTTACTTGTTACGGTCACCCCCACCGTATGCACAGGGTGCTACGGCTCCACCTGTACCGAATGTTCAATTGCCGGTTGCTGGACAACCTGGTATTCCTGCTCCTGCCCCTCAGAATCAAGCTCCTGTACCTCCTGTGGTTAATGTGAATGTTCCTACGGCACCTCCTCTTCCTGGGTTGCCGACTTCTTTGCCTATACCTGTATCGCTTACACCTACTGCTTCACAAGCTACCTTACCTGATACTCCTACTGTCCCTGTACTATCTGTTCCAACTGCTACTGTGTTTTCTACATCTGCTAGTATTATGACTCCGCTTTCTGTTCGTCGAAGAATCACTGATTCTGTCTCTAACATTCTGTCTCCTTTCTATAAATCTTTAATTAAGACTCCTACTTCTGACTCTGTACAAAGACGTAGTCAGCTCCCAAGTACTGAGGAACGGGGAATATTAGATTCCACGGCTCTCAGATGGATTTCGAAGAGTAGAAGATACAGTACTAGAGATGTATTGGATACATTTATGCAGTGGAACGAACCAACACAACGATATGTATTCGACGAGATGTGCTCTCTTTTACGTGAGGAACTAGAAGAAGATGACTCTGAATCGAATTTAGAAGACTTAATTAAGGTTCAGAAAGAGTTTGCTGCAGGTATGATAGTAGGTCAAAATATAAAAGAAGCGATGGAACTGATTTTAAGTTATAGGAATGATCCATCTCTTCGCTCACCGAGAGATTTAGAAAGACAGAGTACGAAGCAGAATCGCCAATATCCAATGAGGGAGGTTCCTCCTATTTGGCGTGATGCTGTGCAAGCTGATGCGGTCCGTGGTATTGCAGCCGCTCCGGCCCAGTTCCAAAGAGTGTGGATACACATTCCGTGGAAGCGAGCCGAAGTATTAGCAGTGAAACAGGCCTTGCCAGATCCGCGTAAAAATCCTGCCGGATATTATAAGGAGTTAGCACAGACAGTTGAGGCTTGTGTAATGAATCTAGCGGACATTGACATGTTATTTGGGAATGTAGTTCCGCAACCAATTTGGGCTAAAATTCGTAAGGAGAATCATCCAGTTGCTCTAGGTGGTGATTGGGCAGCTATCATTGCAGCAGATGGTCAGCAAATAGGTGGTTCCATACCCGAACCTCTAATTGCTAATCTTCCAGGTAGGATAATCGACTTAATGAAGACTCTGATGCCAGCATTGCGTGTTAACTGGGACAAGTTGTCCGCATGCAGGCAAAAGAAAGACGAAAGTGTCTCCGACTTTTTCACGAGGTTCGAAGAGACTTTTGTAGATCACAGTGGTCAGGATATGAGCACAGAAGGAGGACAGAGATTGTTTGTCGATAAATTTGTACACAATTTGCTACCCGAGCTATGCAATAAATTAAAAGATTCCGAGAGTGCGTGGGCTGTCTCTACAACTGCGCAAATACTTGCAACGGCACAGTATTACGAAAATAGGGATAAAGAGGAGAAAGAGAAATCAGATAAGAAAATGAAAGACTTAAAAACTAAAGTTCTTCTGCAACAAGCATATCCGCCTCGCATGAATCAGACCAATACACAGCAAGGGTCGTATCAAAGGACAGATTATGGTTCTCAGAGACCACAATACCAGTGGAATCAGTGTGCGTATTGTAAGAAAGAGGGTCATTATAAGAATGAGTGTCCAGTCTTAGCGCAAAATAACGCAGCAGCAGCTCAGAGAGGTCGTGGTGGTTTTGTGCAAAGGACGAGGTGCTATGCCTCCACAAACGAATGATCGCCCTTCCAATCACTTTGATCAGCGAAATGGAAAGTCTGCTCAACAGAATAGGTCGCAACAGTATCATGTTGAAGACTATTGTGAAAATGATGAGGGATTTCAACAAAGTGAGTACTAGGACAGCCATGGACAGAGAGAGGGAGTAGTATCAGTTCCAGTGGATCAGAGTGGGCCTTATGTCGCAGTAGCAACATCAGGTGTAGTCGAACCGTTTCTGTTGGATACTGGTGCCGCAAAAAGTTTTATCATTCATGCGAAACTCCCTGGCGCACCTTTGTCCGGCTTAACAAATGTTTCTGTAGGTTTTTCAGGCGCCCCTGTTTACAACCCTGTATCTGGTCCTTTGTCTATTTCTGTTGGACCGTGTCAATTGAAAGCACCCCTGATTTTGACGACAGGTTGTAATGAAAATCTGCTTGGTTTAGACTTTGTTAAAACGCCTATATGCGACATTGTACTGTTCTCCGGAAGGAGTACAGCTTACGTTGGGTAAACGAATCACCTCTCCGATGTACTTGTCAATGGATGCACTTCCGCCAGAGCTGCGTTCTCTCCCTGATACTCTTTGGGCGACTGGTCCTAACGATGTAGGCCTTTTAGAAATACCACCATATGTAGTCACTTTGAAAGCAAATGTCAAATTTCCACGAATTCCTCAATACAGAATCTCTAGTGAAGGCGAACGTGCACTTTTATTGATTGTGCAAGATTTGATTAAGAAAGGGGTGGTTGAAGAAACTAGAGGAAATGTCTGTAATAGTCCTGTATTGCCAATTTTGAAACGTACTGATCCTTCAAAGCCTCCAGTATATAGATTTGTTATCGATCTCAGAGAGGTTAATAAAATTGTGGTTCCGCAGTTTCCTGTGGTTCCAGATATTACTGCATTGTTAACATTGATTCCTGCAACAGCTACATGGTTTTCAGTCATCGACTTGAAGAATGCCTTTTTCAGCATTCCGATAGCCGAGGAAAGCAGAGATATTTTCGGCTTCTGTCTAGGAGGTCGAAGCTTCAGGTTTAAACGCGCTCCACAAGGCTATTGTGAGAGCCCATCCATTTACAGTCAAGCATTAAAAAGTCAGTTAGATTCTTTTGTACTTCCTCCAGGTTCTGCTCTAGTGCAGTATGTAGATGACCTTCTAGTGGCTGCCGATGACAAGGAAACTTGCAAAGCAGCTACGATTTCGTTATTGCATCATTTGTCTAATTTGAATCACAAGGTGTCACCTGCGAAAATGCAATACTGCTGCCAAAAAGTGACCTACCTAGGTCATCTCTTGTCAAAGGAGGGAAGGAAGTTGACCCCAGAGAGAATAAAAGCAATTACGCAGATGAGTGTTCCTCGCACACAGAGAGAAGTACGTGCCTTTCTAGGTATTACCTCTTACTGTAGGCAGTGGATCCCAAATTTTTCTCTTTTAGCAAAACCGTTGGTAGCTTTGACTGGGAAAAATGTTCCGAGTCCGGTGCCATGGTCTGCTGAATGTCAGGAGAGTTTTTCTGAGTTACGAAATGCACTATGTTCAGCTCCTGTATTGGGTACACCCGATTACAGCAAGCCATTCATGCTCTATGTTCACGAGAGAGAAGGTTGCGCGTTGAGTGTTCTGACACAGAGATTCGGTGATAAACAACGCCCTTGTGCGTACTTTTCATCAACATTAGATCCGGTAGCTAGAGCGTTACCTAGTTGTTTGAGAGCTACAGCGGCAGCTGCGGCTTCCATTCGACAATCTGCTGGTTTGGTGATGAATAACATGCTAGTGGTCATGGTTCCTCATGCTGTGGATACACTCATGAACAGAACCAAGACGCAACACCTTACCAGTGCTAGATTATCTGGCTACGAGCTGACACTGCTAGCGAGTCCTATTCAGATCAAAAGATGCAATGTATTGAATCCAGCAACACTGTTGCCGGCTAATCAAGAGTCGAGTGATTCCGAACCCCATGACTGTTGTTTTAGAACCGAGGAGGAGACAAAAGGACGAATTGATTTAAAAGACACCCCATTGTCAGATCCAGATGGCACGTTGTATGTTGATGGGTCATGCTTTAAATTGGAGAATGGTGATGTGACTGCTGCTTATGCAGTAACGACTTTGAGTACGATTGTGGAGACTGCAAGAGTGAGTCAGAATTCTGCCCAAGCTGCAGAATTAATCGCTCTAACAAGAGCGTGTGTTTTAGCAAAGGGAAAGTGAGTGAATGTGTTTACAGATAGTCAGTACGCATTTGGAGTGGCCCATAATTTTGGCCGTTTGTGGAAAGAAAGAGGTTTCATTACGTCCCATGGGACTAAGATTCAACATGGTCAGCTAGTTAACGACTTGTTGGAATCTCTAACATTGCCGACTGAAGTTGCGATTGTGAAATGCAGTGCTCATAAAGCAATCACGGATGATGTTGGTCGTGGGAATGCTTTTGCTGATGAGACCGCTAAACAGACAGCTAGAAATATGATGAGTAGAATGTATGTGGCTACGTCTGCGAGATGGATTTCTGAGTCTGGAATGTGTGAGGATACAGTGGAAAGTGTGAAAGAGATTCAGAAAGAAGCGACTGAGGAGGAAAAGCGTGCATGGAAAGAAAGTACGGGCAAGTTGGACTCGAGTGGGTGTTGGATTGATTTGTCGGAACAACAGCGTTGGATGTTGCCTGATGCGTATGTGCTTGCAGTGGTGACAATGGCACATGGAGTAGCACATATAAGTTCTAAAGGAATCTGTAAGATGTTGGCTCCAGTCTGGAAGAATGATGGGATTAGTAAATGTGCAGAGAGAGTGGTGAAAAATTGCATGGTATGCCTGATGCATAATCCTGGCAAGGGAATCCCTACTCCTGCTGGTCACTTCGCTCCTCCCTCTTACCCCTTTGAAGTGATTCAGTTAGACTTCATTCACATGGATCGGTGCAACAACTTAAAGTACGTCCTGGTGGTAGTTTGTGCTTTCTCCAGATGGATCGAAGCATATCCACTAAAGGACAACACTGCCCTATCAACTGCCAAAATTCTTCTCAAGGAATATTTCCCTAGGTTCGGAATGCCACGGATTGTATGGTCAGATAACGGAAGTGAGTTTATAGGGAAAGTTATGCAGAGTGTGTGTGCCGGTTTAGGGATCAAGCAAAAGTTTCACAGTGCAAACCATCCCCAGTCTGCTGGTTTAGTTGAGGGTTACAATGGCACCCTCAAACTAAAACTTGCTAAAATACAGGCATCCATGGGTTTATCTTGGCCAGACGCTCTACCATTGGCTTTATTATCCACGAGAGCGACTGTACATTCTAGAGTAGGGCTTAGTCCGTATGAAATTGTCTTTGGCCGTCCCGCTAATATTTGGGGAGTGCCAAGGCCAAAGGAATTTTGTTCTCTGGAATATCCAATGTTGATTGATTACCTTTACGACTTGACTGCTAAATTGAGTCTTATTCACCAACAGGTTTTCGATGCATTGCCAAAGCCACCGGAGAGTCCAGGTCATCAGCTGAAACCAGGTGACCACGATGTGGTGCGCAACTTTGCGAGGACGAAGAACCTTCAACCCAGATTTGTTGGCCCCTATCAAGTACTGCTAGCAACGAGAACTGCTATTCGTGTGGCTGGTCGCAAACATTGGATCCATGCGACACACGTCAAACGTGTGCCCCTGCCACTTCCTTATGACAACTGGATTAAGAAGGGAATTGGTGCCTCTGAGTTCGAGCGAACACCCAAGTTTGTCCCTTTCAGCGATGCCGAACTGATAACTGACACTTCGAACTCTGACTCTCCTCCTGAAACTACTTCTTTGACTCCTGAACACTTGCCCTCTGCATCAGAAGAAACTTTGCTATCTGCGAACTTGAACATTGCAACCTCTGCTGATAACACACTGTTTCCTGATCGAACAGTTCCTGCAAAACTGAGATACAATTTACGATCTAGCAATTTGGACAAATAAAGCAGGAAACTGCCTATTTTACACGTTTGAAATTTTAACACTTTGCCTTCAGCCAGGAAGTTTGCTATTGTTTTATTGTTTTTAAAATTGCCTTGCCGTCTGGGTAGCCGTAGGGTCGTGGCTGTGTGCCTAGTTGAATCTGCGGGGGTCAGACACAAGGTCGATCTTTCTGTTGGTTCTGGGAAATCCCAGGGCTGATAGAGGCATTTTCATCTACGTACACATCATCAGTGGTCGCGAGCGGATTGTAGAAGATGGAGCTTCCTGCGCTGCAACGAGAAAATGGGATTTATGTTCGCAGAAACAGACTTTACAGAACTCTTCATAGCAAATGTTTTCTGATGCAATGTGCTATTACATTTTTAATTGTTTTAATAACGTTGGTGGGTGGAATCGTTTTTGGTATAAATTTAATTTTTGTGCCAGTAACTACAGTACCTCCCCTTGATCCTGCTACCTCTACTGTTTCTTCTATACACTCTTTTCACTCGTTTCCTGAACATGAGCAAGCTCGAAGCTCAGAATTTATCAATAACACTTTCGTACAGCTCTTGCACCAACACCAACTGGTGGTCAACACTACAGACTGCTGGGTGTGTGGCTTGATACCCCACACTATGGATAAAGGCATTCCCTATCTGGTTTTGCCTTTTAGCTATAATGGATCATTTCAGGCCTTTCAGACCATTTTTGCCTATGCCCTTGAAACCTATCCTCTGCGTCCACCACGTTCCACTAAATATAACTCTGCCAACAAAGCTTTAGTCCAGTAAATTATTGACATGATCAAGGACGTCAATAATACTCCATCTTACCCTAGAGACGAATTACGAGTATATTTGAGTTGGAACTCTACAGAGTATCGCCTTAGTTTGGGAGAAAGCAAGCGTAAAAGCTCCACTCCAATCTGGGTCGTACCTCACCGAGGTCAGGTCTGTTTGCAAGGAAATGGGAGAAATCCGAGAGCTCAGCTGGGGAGGAGTGAGTGCGTTGAGACTTACGTGTTTCCGTCTAACTCTTCCCCTGCCTTCCTTACTGCTAGGGGTACCTACTTCATCTGTCAAGACAGAGCGTATACATGGTTGCCTGCTGACTTTTCAGGTTCATGTTATATTGCGCGATTGTTGCCTCCAACATACACTGCTTCTTCAGACTATCACAAGACCAGAGTAGCGAGAGGTGTTTTCAGCAAGGAAGACACCGCTGGTCAGGAAGCTGGAGACTTCTTCAAAGGTTTCCTTCCGTTCTGGGGGCCTATGGCCAATAGTAGAAACATACGTCAGCTAACACGGGTAGTTGAATCTACTATTACCGAAACTGCTGGTGCCCTTAGCAACTTGACAGCTGAGCTTCAGGCGGATAGACTCATGACGTTGCAGAACCGTATGGTTCTAGACGTAATACTTGCAGATCGAGGTGGGGTATGCAGAATGATCCAATCGAGCTGCTGTGTCTTTATTCCCAATATTGCTCCAACAGTCTATGAGGCGATCTCTAAGCTACACAAGATTTCCAACTCTATACATGTAGACAAGGGAAACTGGTCCTTCATGGAGTGGTTGTGGACTCTGATATCAGCGTGGGGATGGAAGGTTCTGATGGTCATTGGTGTCATCTTAGTATTCCTATTCTCATGCTGCCTGATTATCCAGTGTGGTCCCGCTTTGCGTAGTCTCTCTGCTGCAACCTGTTTCAGAAAACCACCTGCGTTTGGAGAAAAGGCACGAGAAAGGATGATGATACAACAGCATGTCACTGACCTGATGAGCATAGAGTTAGACTCTGACATAGACTGAGTAATTGCCTATGTAAGGGCAAAAGGAGGGTCTGAGGTTCCGTGACGATTTGAACCCGTGTTTTCAACATTGTCGTAAATACATAATTTTGGTATCAGCGAACCGCAAATGATCCACTTAGCATATCCTGGTGTTTTCGCTATGCTACGAGCAAGAGTACTCCTGTTACAAACACATTTCCGATCTACCCATGGCATCCATCTTAGATCATGGCAGCCATTTTGTGTTTCTTGCCCTCACATACGCAATGACCTCTGATTACTTCATATCGATTAGGGAAACACATAGGCTTAGCCGGCGATTCACCTTTCTAGTGACACGTGCACCTTAGAACAAAACACGCTGTAGCTGCATGACTCGACAAAGGCTGCCTCCTCTGCCCGAGGCCAGCCTTGCTATACTGGTTCTCGTGTCCGTTGGCCTGATCATGATTAGGCGGCCGAAGCCGGTAGCCTTGCCCATTTACGACCCACAAACATCCCTTATCCTGCTTTTCTATCTTCTGCACCTGGCTCTGCTCCTTTCCTTCTGGGCCTTTATTAGGGGGAGGTAACAAAATTTACGATGAGGCGGTCCGGCTCTTGAATGAAATGTTGACATGGAATTGTGATGGAATAGTGGGAACCCCTCTTCGTAATGTTTGACATCAAATATTATCGACGATTCCTGTGCAACGCCAAATATTTATTGTTTAGGACACAAAGGTTTGGGAATGTACTAGCATTGTGAAGAATTCGCCTGAAGGCTAATATTTTGTATATAAGGAGCAACCCCTCTTGTACAAATCAAACAGGCTCCTAGACACTGCCCGTGTGTAGTTTCTGTGACTTCTGTGTCCCTGCAGTAATAAACCTTTGGTCTTTGACGCCACCATCGAGAAGCCCGTGTTTCTGTTTATTTGTGCACCGAGACAGGTGGAACTCCGGGGTCTTCGGGTGTTATCCCTGACAACTCTGGACGGAACCAAAAAGTCCAGAACTCCAGGCGGGCCCGTTTAAGCCCGTTCAAGACTGGGCAAGACTGGACTGGGCCAACCTATTTAGGTCTGCCTTTTACCCTTTTACCCTTTTATCTTTGCTGTTACTGTGTGTATTTTTAAATAAGCCCATGTAGATCGCATTTAGACTTTACAGTACCTCTTTACCGCAACGAACTACTTTGCATCATGTCTCCGAGAACCACCAGGAATACAGTTAAGAAACAGGCCCAGGCTGCTGCTGAGGTTATTGGGCCAATAGATCAATTCATAACTAAAGCCAACGAGGCCATTGAGCAGGGCATTACCCTATTGGAACGGAGAGTCTCACAGAACCTGGCTATCGCCAGACGCTCATCTATGGGCTTACTGGCCCCAGCAAAAACTCCCCAGCGTCCTGTTGAGATACCCCCTCCCCTGATAGTGCACGCAGAGATGCATACTGTCCCTCGCACAGTGGACCTATCTGCGTCCTTAGATCTTTCCGAATCCCATCTTTCACTTGAAAAATCCCCAGCCTTTTTTGCTACCCAAACTGATGTTGCCCCTTCCCCAACTACAGCTAGGGGTGCACGCGAAGGTGCAATCCCCCAAAAAAAGAAGAAGAGGGAAACTACTAAGTCTCATCATACTACTAACTCCCTCCCCACAACTATCCCTGCAACACCTTCCGCCCCTCATCCCCCCCCACAAACCATTAATCTTGCCATAACTCCTCACCAACCTCCCTCCCCGTCTTTTGTATACACAGCGGATCTTACCACAGATAACTTGAATGTTAGTTGTACCAGCTCTAGTAGCTATGACAGTGAGGATGGTATGGCTGACAATGGTAATTTAACAACTAACACCTGTAGTAACGACAGTCTACTGCTTAGTAAAATTGGAGACCTAATTAAGTCCTATTTAGAGCCCATAGAAAAGGCACTGCACTTGGTCCACTCCCAACTAACCCAATTGTCTTCAGCCCTGAATTCAAGTAAGGGTAACAACAAAGATTCCAACTTGGCTCAAGGAAGGCCCATTACTCATAACACAAACACATCTAAGTCAGGTACGACTGCCCGGAATCCCCACACTACCAAACAAAAGGTCCCACAGAAACCCATCCAAAAAGAGCTACCAGCACCTACAACCAAGCCACAAGCACCTTCCAAATCATCTAATCCCATACCGACCCAGTCTTCAACCAACTCTAAGTCACTGTCATCTATCCAACCAAAACCTCTTCCTGTCCCCCCTACTCCCGCCCTTCCTACCCCCACCCCTACCCATCCCAAAAACTCTGTTGGATTTAACACCATCCCGAGAACTCGAAAGAGAAGGGGCCATCCAATCCATCTTCCACCTGAGGCATTCCCCTATGTAGTAATAATGACAGGTGTCCCGGAACTCCCCCCAAATCAGGACGAACCAGTTTGGTCATTAAAAAACAAAGTTATATACTCGTTGTCCAATAACAGACCTTTACCAACCTTTTTGGACAACAGAGTTACCACTGTGCGCAGAGTGCCCTGGCTAGGCAATGAACCCAAAAACATCCAGGGTGACTGCGTCATAGTGAATTTCGCCGATCCTAATACAGTTGAGCATATCTGCTCCTGGGGGGACCATACTTCCACTGAAGGGATCGCCACCCACAATCTGTCATATTTCTACCCTCCGACTCCACAACACAATGCCGGTCCCCCCGTGGAGCTGGACGAGAGTGGGGAACTGGGGTGGAAATAGAGAGCGAGCCCATTGGACAGGTTACGGTTTTAGTAATCCACCATCTGGTCACTTTACCAACTGGAGAGGCCCACCGCTATCCAACAGATACGATTGTTTGGATATGGTAGACTGACCATCAATCCCATACACCGAAGTCAATGCCACCAAAAATGTACTGAATCACCCCAAACATATCCCCAAGAAAACTTGGATGACTGGTTCCACCTTGCCTTCTCTGTCTGGCAGCCATACTGAGCCTTGAACTCCCCTGTTAACTCCATTCTCTCAGTCGACATCCCCTATATATCAAGATTCCTGCCACGTTCAGTCAACCCTCCCCGTGGAGTCACACACGAGTCAACAACATATCACCCCAACCATCTGTGATTCAAAACTAATTCCCTTCCCTCCTGTCCCAACTGTCCAGTCCCACTCTTCTCCTCCTTCTGCTGACCTACAGACCTCAAATCCCACCTTACCACCAACCTGGGATCTTCCAGTCCTCTTTTGGAATGTAGCAGGCCTTAGATCCAAGACTCATCTCCAGTCTTGGTTCGACTTGGTTAATAGGCATAAGTTAATCTGCCTCCAGGAAACCTGGGCTATTGACCCTATTCACATTCAGGGCTTTAAAACTTTTCATTTTCCCGCCAGCCCGTCTACACACGGAAGACCAAAGGGTGGTTTAGCTATTTATATCTCCAATCAAATTCCATTTACGACCATTGAAGTTCCCTCAGTATCTTCAATTCTCCAAATTCTTAAGCTAGTCCCCGACAAAAGCTCCTGTTACTATTTCATCAACATGTACAATAACTCTACACTTGCCGACTGTGTAAAATCTCTGTTAGAAATTACATCATATTTGCATGACCAGAAAGCTAAGAACCCGCAGCTACAATGTCATGTTGTGTGGGGTGGGGATTTTAATGTTTACCTATGTAACAGCTATAAAAAAGGTATCTGCGGGCTCCAAGACGAGCATGATGTCCCCATCGCCCACTTTCCTCACTCCAGTGTTGGGAATACCTTAAATAACAGTCTTTTTGCACTAGAACTTGAATTTGAAAATGAATCAGTGAGTCCTGTCGTAGAATTCAAGCCGACCTTTCATGGTAGCGGTCTTTCCACTATCATTGATTTTATTCTGTGTTCACAAACCTTAAATAATCGATTGAAAAACTTTATAACCGGCACTGATCCCTCCAGTGATCATTACTCCAATAGTATTACCATAATATTTAACTCAACCTCCCCAGCTCATTCTAAGACAAGTCTCCTAACGCAGCACTCCTTGGAGATGAGTAAAACCAACGGCTATACTGTAAAACGGTCAAAGATCAACCCCTCCGAGGTTACCAGCAAGATTATCCAAAAAACCCTTCCCCTAATCTACAATTGTTTAGAGGAGACCTCATCTCCCCAGATGATCCTTTCTAGTTTCGTTAAAATCTTAGAAGCTATTCGGCAGGAGCTCACCCGCCAACATAAGACTCATGATAAGGACTCCAGGGGGTGGTTTGATTCCCACTGCCGCAAAGCCTTCGGCGCACTAAAACGTGCTCTACATAGCCAAGACAGGGACATGCCCTTAATAGCCTTATTAAGAAGGAATTACAAGTTGGCTCAAAAAACCCGCAAACGGGAAATAAAAAACAACCTCTGGGCCCAACTGCATCAGAGCACATTAAGTAAGGACAGTACTCTGTTTTGGCGAACAGTTAAGGCCCCTTTTTTAGCGGACGCGACTGCTGTTCGCCACCTAGATGTGGCAGTGCCTGCTGAAAAATGGGTAGCTCACTACTCACAGATTTTTGGGGACTCCACTTCAACAACTGAGGCCTCCAGCACCGGGGAGGCAGTCCTTACAAGGGTTAACACTTATCCCATTGACCTCCACTTCGATCTCATGGAGGTGACTGCTGCGTTGACTTCCTCAAAGACCGGGAAAGCTCCCGGCCCTGATGGTGTCCCACTTGACATCTTTGTGAGTAACCTAGACCTATGGTCCCCAATTGTTATGTAAGTTATGTCCGCAGTTTCACAGATTGGCCTTATCGACTCTTGGTCTACTTCTGTGCTTCTACCCATTTTCAAAAAGGGGGAACGCGACAATCCAGCCTGCTACAGACCCATTTCCCTCTTGGATTCTCTGGGCAAGGTCGCTGGGAGACTAATCTTGGAACGTCTCCAGGACTGGGCCACAGAGAATAAGATCATAACCGACCTACAGTTCGGTTTTCAGGAGGGATTGGGCACTGTAGAACAGGCCCTTAACCTGACATTGCTCATGGGCAAATATGCTTGGGCCAAAGGCGGTAACCTTTACCTGGTCTATGTGGACCTAAGCTCCGCATTTGACTGCGTAATCCATTCCAAGTTGTGGGAGATCTTGAGTAACTTGGGCGTAGATCCTGCAATCCTGAAATTTCTTCGAGAGCTATACTCGGATGCAAAAGCATGTGTGAGGTATGGCATCAATGGAGAGCTTTCGGAATCATTTGGCATTGCAAAAGGCGTCAGACAGGGGTGCGTCCTTGCTCCATTTTTATTTAATATTTATACAAATGGATTGGAACAAGCGATGCTGGTAGATAACAAAGACCTCCCCTGCATAAACACCCGGCCAATCCCCGCATTACTATTCGCTGACGATTCCGTCATTTTAGCAAGAACACCTAATCAGCTCCAGCTCCAACTAGACAAGTACTGCCAATACATGCTCTCTCTTGGACTAAAAGTAAATAAATCCAAGACTTTTGTTATGCATATTGGCAAGAAAGCCCAGAAATGCAAACCTCTTTATATCAAAAACACTAGGCTAGAAAATGCTAAAACATATCCTTATCTAGGGATCCTTATCGACAATCATATGTCCTGGAAACCTGCCACCTCTAGCAAGAAATTGCAGTTTCAGCGCACAACATCGGCGCTGACTTCTTTTTCAAGGAAGTTGGGCAAGCCTGCCCCTGCCGTGATTTTGAAAATCTACCAAGCCAAATGTTTGAGTGTGGCCACTTATGGAGCGGGTGTATGGGGCTACACACCCGCTACTGAGCTTCAAATAATCGAAAACGATTTCTTGAAATATATACTAGCCCTCCCCCGAAGTGCTCCTAACTACGGTACCCATATTGAGCTCGGTTGGGAGTATCTATCTGACACCATTAGATACCAACCGATCCTCCTTTGGCATCGTATATGGACTCAGGAGCAATGTCTCCTTACTAGGTCACTAATAACTGATTGCCTTACATTGACCTACTGGAAAAATATTCCCTGGCTATTATATGTTTTTAAATTCCTGAATGATCTGAATTGTCCAGAATTTTTCACTGACCCTGTCTCATTAACGGCTAGACCGAGAAAAACCTTGAAGAATCTGTGTGCCGCCCATTTAAGAGACCTACGTATGTGTTCTGAAATTGGCAAACAATCAAACACTCATTTAATGACGATACAATCTTCCTATGGCATACAACCTTATCTGTCTTTTTACCTGTCAAACTATGATAGAGATGTTTTAACTAGATTTCGGTTTGATTCATTTTACCGTCTTATTTCGTTCCCTGAGCCCTCTGATTGGTCACGTGAACTAGCTAGTTGTCCTTGTGATGGCTGTTCTTCCCAGTCTACCTTGCATGTAACTTTATTTTGTAGCTTTTACGAGACCCCGCGTAAACGCTGGCTGGTCCCACTTCTCCGACAATCAGGTCTGAGAAGATGCAGACCTGCTCTTTTGGCACTTCAGTTCTTAGATACTCCGTTTGATGCCAAATCTATAGCTTGCTTCCTTAAGGCCTGTCTGAAAATTCATTCTCAACTATCGGTTACTGCATCGTAAGACTTTATTTTGATCATGTGAACAACCTGTTATTTCATTGCTGTACAGTGTGACATTGTGTAGACGATTTTAATGATTAATTCATTGTTTTATGTATTTTCCAGTCAATAATGTTCAAATGAAAACTTTTTATAAATTGCTATAAATATTTTCTATAATGTACTTTTATGATTGAAAATTCAATCGAAATAAACTTTCTTTTGACTTTGACTTTTAAACACCATTTAATAAAAAAAACAGGCAATATGTTACCAGTCCTTTCAAATGAAGAAGAGGTAGCTTGTCTTTGTCTCGGTTACAGGTATCAGGTTTGACTCATGGCTGTTGATGTGCTGCAGTCAAATCTGACCTTTGTAATGGTTGTGACGGAAAAGTCCTCTACATGGCAATGGACATGCACTCCTGCCCTGAGAGCTCAACTGTACTGATGTCAGGATCCCTAATGCTGATTTTTTTTATCATAGGCAAACATGGATTATGTGTGTGCCTCATGACATAGGCCTATCTCATGGATGTCAGTCTAGTTGGATCGGGAGAACTGGCCAATGCGGTAGCCTCATTGTGTTGAGAGGCTACTACATTAATCATAAGTTAAGCAGCACAAGTGCAGTGACGGCTGCATATTGTGTAGTGATAAGTAGGAGTGAACAGCTGCTTTTTAGGTCAAGCCTAGGCAGTACATGTGCTGTCTCTTCGAAACATGCTGATTTCCCTTTGTGGACCTACAGCCCGCCCAATGCCTTTTTTATGATTACCTTTCAAAAATGCTTGCTAGTGGCTCATCCTTCCTCTTTGTTCCTCCTTTTTGTGCTTGGTTTCCTCCCAAAGAGCGCTGCCCGATTATTGTTGACATTATGCTTCTGTGTTTGTGTGCTTATTTGAGGGTCTATGGGGCATATTACCAAGCATAAGCGATAATTATCGCTATACTTGGTTAGCAGCCATTATTTTAACGCCGTTCATCGCCTATTTTTATCGCTTAGTAGCCTTGCTATTATCAATGTTTATCTCCTAAGCGATAAAAATCGGCCGAAATGCATGAATATTGCTGAAAAGTCCGCGATATTCATGTATTACTGAGCTAATGCTCTTAGCCATGTTATCCACCTACCATTGGATAACATGGCTAAGAACTGCTCTGGCCAGGCGTTAGCTTTTGGAGATATTCGCGTTTAGCGCGAATATTTCCAAAAGTTGGTAATAGGAGATAGCGATGTTAGCGACTGTTTCCAGTTGCTAACATCTTGGCACGCCCACTTTGCATGTCATTAGCGATAATTATCGCTGACATGCAAAGTGGGCCCCAAGATGATCCCTATCTCTTACTAGCTCTCGCTAACTGGTGTTATCAACAGCTAGGTAATAGGGCGATAAAATTATCGCCGCTTTAGCGGGAAAAATTCCCGCTAAAGAGGTGATAAGGCCCTTGGTAATATGCCCCTATATTTTTGGGGATTCCTGCTTCTTTCACTATTTATCCATCTTTGGTGGTTCCGCTTTGGTGCCCGTCACTCACTCTCCCGTCCCATTCAGATACTGAGATGAAATGTCAGCTGCTTCAGATACTTTTGTAAAATTGCCTCTTTCATTTTCTCTGACTTCAAAGTGCGAAGATTTGCCCTAAACCCCTCCCACTTTGCTGCTTGTTGCTTTAGCGGGACTCGGTCACTGAACCTTCAGCAGCCTAACCTTGGAGGACGATTAAGGACAAGGATTGGGAAACTTCTGTCACATTTTCTCTGACACATTTTTATATATTGCAAACTGAAGTGACTCAAAGACATTGGAGTGCTTTACATGAGCACTACTTCTATTGCTCAATGTCAGTTAAATTTTGGGGGGCATTTTGCTAGGATCTGAACCTAAATGACTTTGAAGGTATTGAAGCACTTTACAATTTACATTACACGAGGTCAGGTTAATGTTGTTGTTTTTATGTGTGCGGCGATTAGTTGATGCCGATGCTGCCCCTGTTTATTCATTATTTATCCTCCTACCTGACAAATAGGAGGAGCATTTGTTCCTCTCACATCGCTGCATGCCTTCCCCACTGCCTCTTCCTGTTGTCCTCCTTCTTATAGAGCCCTACTTTCAAAGCACATAGACTGCAGCTCCCTAGGGACTAATAGATTTTTTATTATATAATGTGAATTCTAGCGACCCCAAGGTGTTGAAGTGTTTTGCATGAACACGAGTTGCATTGCACAAGGTCAGATTAATTTTTAGGGGCCTTTTTATTAAGCGCAAACTTGACTGACTGTTATTGGTATTGGGGCGCTTTACATAAGCTTCAGTTCTAGTACACATGGTCAGGTTGAGGCTTTTGTTTTTAGTTGCATGGAGATTAAGTGATGCAGAAGCCGTCCCTGTTTATTGATTATTTCCCCCCTACCTGACAAATTGGAGTATTTCTTTGTTGTTGCAATGTCCAGTGCTCCTATACCCAGGAAGGTGGGACAGAGGGAGGGGCTAGCTAACAAACGGATGGTGCTAGCAAAGTTTTCAATGGAAAACTCTGGAGAAGTATGGCTGGTGACTAGAGGACTGGGGGAAGAGGGTTATGATGGCTCCGCATTTGGAAAGTACTTCACTGCTTTTTTTGCATACGCTGTTCAATACTCTAGTGATGCAGTCGCACACAGAATGTGATAGTGCTGTTGACTTGCATTGAGACACTTGTCTTTCTGTCAGTGCTTTAAAAAGCCTTGGAAGATACTCATAAATGTTTCCTTTTTGGCTGAAGTTCCCTAAAATGTTTTGCTTTCCCCCTAGACGGTTTTCCTGACATAGAGTAGCCAATTTTAGTTGCTTTGGGTACTTTGCCACTGCTGATCAGTATCAAAGTACAAGTATTCCCTGTGTAAAGAGTAATATTATTTGGTTGGCCATGATTGGTATGTTTGCCTTACTAGTAAAGTCCCTAGTAATGTGCACTGTGTGTGCCAGGGCTAGTAATGCAAAGGTGCGCAGAGAAGGGAACTCTGCGTGCAGTTCTCTAAGTTAGCATGTTGTCCTGACAAGTGCAACCACTTGTCAGGCCTTACTTTCCTTTTTGCGTATAAAGTGGGCACCTCTGTGGTAGGTCCTGGGTAACCTGAGCAGGGTGCAGTGTAAGTAAAAGGCAGGACATATACTAAGGTGTGTGTTATGTCCTGACAGTGAAAAACACTCCATTTTGTTTCTCGCTGCTGAAAGGCCATCCTGCCCATAGTACAGATTGGGGTAGGCTGGTGTTGTGTTTGATAGCCTAGTTTCCAGTAAGTTTTTAATGGAGAGGTGATGTTTTGTATGTATGAACTCACAGTGTCATAATACATTGCAATTTTTCTTCATTGCACAGTACATGATTATAACGTGGCACATTGCATTATTTCTTCATTGCAAGGTACATGATTGTAGCCTGACACACTGCTTTGTTTCTTCCTTGCATAGGGCATGCTGGTAGTGATACGCATTGCATTATTCCTTCAATTGCAAAGTACATGACTGTGGCGCTACGTATGGCATTGTTTCTCTATATCCCAGTACAGGAGTATATCATTGCGCATTGCAGTATTTTGTTTCTTTTGCAACGTGTGTGATTCTAGCAATACGACCTGTCTAACCTTTTGGAAACGGTTAGAAGTAAGCTTAACTGTTGGTTAGAAGTGGAGGTTAGGATTAGAACCTACCAATCCACTGAAGGAATACTACCGATTATTATATGTTGGGTTATGTATCATGTGGTCATATTGAATATCTTCTTATATATAGATTATAATCGTTTTATAAAAACCTGTGTGGAGTCTATTTGTGGTGACATCATTGGGTTGCTGTGAGTGTGGTTGCACATACTGTACACAGGTGCCTTGAAGATAAGCCTGGCTTCTCGTGCCAAATTACTAAGGGGATGAGCAGGGCTTTCACAGAAGGTGTCCTTACTTAGCCTAACGTTGAAACGAGGGGTCTTGATCTTGCACCTGGCGACAGAGGTGTGGGACAGGGATTCCGGCCTTCAGCATTTGGTGGCGGCGGTCAGGGATAAGGACCCCCACTTCCAACACTTAGGCAAGCATATTTTCCTGAATCACACTGAGTGACCCAGTGTTTAGTAAATGTATAGCTCTTCAACCCATGGAAGCAAGGCACCCAGGATAATAATCTGCATGGCTAAACACTTATAATGTTCCAAAGGTGAGATCTATTGGCTATGCCAATGCTTGGTAACTGGTGTCACTGGAGTGAGGCCTACAGGCTCAATACATTTTAAATTTACACTGCTGTGTGCTTAACTCACACTTAGCCTACATCAGTTCATGTGTAGTGTTGAGCAGCACAAGAATGTTGTATCTGTGCTGGATGTATGTGTGCCTGGGTAGGGTACAATGCAGGGATGATGCAGTTCTGAGCAGTGCATGCATGGTGGATGCATGTGCAGGATGTATGTGTGCCTTGGAGTAGTACAGTCCCTGGAGGATGTAGTGCTGTAAAGTGTATGCAGGGTAAATGTGCTGGATGTAGGAATGACTATGAGTCGTATAGTACATGGAGGATACAGTGTTGTGCAGTGGTAATTGGTTGCATACATGCACTGCGTGTATTTGTGTCTGTGGATGGTACAATAAATTGTGGGCCATGGGTTCTATTTCGGGAGACCCAGGCCCAAGTGATTAAACATGTAGAAGAGGTAGAGAAATCCCCCTAGACAAATTTGTGCATTGCTACATTCCTGTAAGCTGATTTGGACACACACTGGAGAGGGTTGAGCCAGGCTCCCCCCGAATACTTCAACGGGTGTTCTTTGATTCCGTGGGAGGTTCAAAAGCAGGGGTATCGGCATATCTCAGGAAAGAGATGGGGCTGATAAGAGAATCATAAAGAGAAGGGCTGGGGCCCTAGGGTAACCTTTTGATACAAATATTAACGCAACTGACATCCAGGTGTTAAATCTAGTCACGCCCATGTCCGGTATTGTAGGGCTATCAGTTTGTAGAGTCACTCATTTTGTGACTGACGGCCTTTCAAAAGGAAGAGGGAGAGGAAAAGTGTACACTTCAAAAGATGCAGAACAACAGCATGCAGTTTCAACCAGCCAGACTCTAAATCACATTTGGTGTCTGAAAATGGACTATAAGAATGGGAGTTTGAGACCCCAAAAAGTGTCATCTACCAAGCAGTAAGACGGGCTTTGCAAGACTTCTGACTGTGATGAAGAATGGGGGCCAAGGCCTGACAGTCTCCCTGCCTAGTAGGGGGACATCATTCTGGAAACCCATGATCACCTACCCTGAGGCCAGGAACATCAGTGCCTACCTTATTGCCAAGACCATTGTGCCCTGTGAGGAAGGAAGTGTAGAGGGTTGGAGGGAGCAAACTCCAATGGGGAGTTATGTCGAGTGGACTCCCTCTGTAAGGTATAAGGAGATGGCTGCTGCACTGATTCTGTATTTGCCTGTGTGCAGGTCAAATTTTTGGACCCTCGCATGTCAGATGAGGGACACTGTGAATTGAGCAATCTGCATCATTGCTTTGATTGTCTCAGAGCTCATGAGTAGTGGGAGAATTATGTCCCCATGTGTCAGGAGGGACCACTGTGAGAAGACTGCAATGTGGTATGGGCCGTTGCCCTGTGCAATATTGGTCTGTGACCCTGTGACCCTGTAGGCCAGGACTCGAGGCTAACAAGGACTTTAAACTGCTTTTCAGCTGATACTAACACCTCTGGAAAGATCTACTGCTTGCTGATCAATGCATGCTCACTCGGAAAACACAGCATGGAAATCTGGAACACCATCACAACCCATGCCCCAGATTCTCTTTGTAACAGAAACTAGGCTGAACCCTGCATCTGCTCCAGACACCACCACAGCCATCCCAGATGGATACAAGATCACAAGATGGGACCGATCCAACAGAAATGGCGGTGGCCAGCCATAATCTACAAAAAGAACCTTGAATGCTCGACCACCGCAGATGATCCACCCCCTTCGTGGTGCACCTCAACTTCCAACTCTGAAAAAAACCCAGCCTACAGACCCCCAGGGCTCTGCCTTACCTTTATGCAATGTCATCCCCGACGTCATTGCCCCAATTGCCATTGACTCAAATCTGTACATCTTCCTAGGAGACTTCAACTTTTTCCTTGAGAACATCACCCACGCCAACACAACTGACCTCCTAGAAAGTAAGGCCAACCTCGGACTCAAACAGCTGGTCACCGACCCCACTCCACTGCATGACACACTCTTGACCCTATCTTCTCAGCCAGCAACATAGCAAAATACACCCACACAGAGGAGCTCACCTGGACCACCCAATACCCTGGCATACACTGCCAGCAAGACACTGTACAGCTGGGCAAAGGTTTCAGAGCAACAATGGACCAATGCCCTCAACTCCCGCCAACCCATCACCACCGAAGACACAGAACAAGTGACAGACAACTTCTCAAACTGGATCAATGCAAGAGCTGATGAAGTCACACCAAAGAATGAACGTACCAAAGTTCTCAATGCCTCGATCACTACTGCACACTGCCCCCAGAAATGAAAACATGGTGAGTTGAACCAGCTGCTTAAGAAGCCATCTATGGCCCCAGGAGAACCCAATGCCCATCGCCCTTTCCCAGCCAAGGTCATTGAGGAAGCCATCAACATCCAGCTCACTAGACATCTGGGGAACCACAACCTTCTGGACCCCTCCCAATCTAGCTTCAGAGTAAACCGCAGAACAGAGACAGTCCTAGTCATAGCACCGGACAACATCAGAATATTGCCAGACCACAGAGAAACAGCAGCTCCTTATCCTCCTCAAATTCTCAGCAGCTTTCGACACCATATCCAACCACAAACTGATCAAGAGACTCCAGCAGATCGGGATCCAAGGAGCAGCCCTCAAGTGGATCACATACTATCTCACAGGAAGAATGCAGAAGGTCATCCACCCTCCCTACTCCTCGCTCCCTAACAACTAACCCTGGGCATAGTTTCCGTGGTTGCGCTATGCGTAGCTATGCCAAGTGCACTTCGATCTACGCGAGATAGGCGTAGCCCTACGTGAACTGTGTAGTGCGCTGTTCGCGATGATTGCACAGTGCCGGGTGCTTGTCTGCACTGTGCAGTCATCAAAATGACATCTCACTCAGTGGGATCTGTCATTTTCTGCAGCTCTAGTAGATTTTTACTCGAGCGGCAGCTTTCTCAACGCAGACTGGTAGTTTCACATCGCGATCGGTCGCGAGCATACACCACCACTCGCAATGAGAAACCTGAACCCCACGTGTCGAGAATCTCGCAGGGAGGGATATTTTCCTCGTTTGCGATCGCCAACTTGATGTTGCTGATCGTGAACGAGGAAAAAGTCTCGCCGGGATGTCATTTTGCTCGCTCGCGGTCGCCAACTCGACGTTGAGGACCGCGAGCGAGCTAAAAATGTCAACTACACAATTTTGCACTGTGCTACATGCAATTCGCGTAGCGAGAAGTAGCACAAACTACGCAAACTTCACAAGCGTAGCGTAGTTGGCCGCCCAGGGTTACTAACAACATCAAATACAGTGTACCCCAAGGCATATCCCTCAGCCCAACCCTCTTCAATGTATACATGACACCCCAGGTCAACATTGTCAAGAGCCACAGACACAACATCATCTCCGACGCTGATGACACCAAACTCATCCTCTCCATAACCAAAGTCCCAATGACCACAAGGACAAGTTCCAAAGATGCATGAACCACATGGCCACCTAGATGAACAGCAACTGTCTCAAATGCAACACAGGCAAGACATAAGTGTTCATCTTCGGGAAAAGCTAGGATACCCTCTTAAATAATGAATGGTTGCTACCTGAGTTGGGCCCTATCCCCAAACCCATTAAACATGCCCACAACCTCAGCACCATCCACAACAGCCAGCTATCCATGAAGAATCAGGTCAGCGCCATCTCCTCCGCCTGCTTCCTCACCCTCTGAATGCTCAGGAAGGCCTTCTGAGGACTCCCAACCACAACCAAGTGTACAGTCATGAAAGCTCTCTTCACCAGCAGACTAGACCATGACAACGGTCTCTATGTAGAAATCACTACCCAACTCATAACGAGACTCCAGATAGCAGCCACACTCATCTTTGACCTCCCCAGATGGACGCATATCACCCCTCCGCTCAGGAAACTCCAGTGGTTATCAGTCACAAAGACGTGCCAGTTCAAGCTACTCACCGACGCTTACAAGGCACTACACAAGGAAGGACAGGCGTACCACAACAACCCAATAAATTTCCACAAACCTGCCAGGAAACTCCTTTCCAAATCTCTCTCACTGGCAGCAACACAATATATCTACCAGATGAACAGGGGAGGCTGATCCTTCTCCCAACTGGTGACTAAGGACTGGAACAATATCCCACCTGCACCTCAGAGCCTCACCATTGCTCCAGCAAGTCAGGAAGGACCCCAAGACCTGGATAAACAACCAATAGGAGAAAAGGCAGCCTGATTGGCCAGTGCCTCAAGATCCTCACGTGAGATGTAGCCGCACTCTAGAAATCCTGATTGATTGATCAATTGATTTATTAGGTAGTGATGGGTACAGGGTAAGCTTTATACTATTTTAGTGGGAGCCAAAGAGAAGACTAACACACCTCTGCTATGGATGCATTGTAAAAGAATGTGAATTATTGCCAGGATATATGTTAAGAAATATCAGGCACACTGCCATTCAATACCCACTAGTATATGTTTTTCTTCTTTACCAACTATTTGAAAGTAGTTTATTCTGGAATTTCTGGCATGATTGAAAAGGAGCATTTAGAAATGTGTGCATAAAACAATTAAAATATGAGAAGAAACGTTTGTTTGAGAGAAAGATGGAAAGCATAATTTGTGAATTAACAAACAACCTAGAGAAACACATCAGAATGACTGTTCAATCTTTCACAGCAACAGGACAGCGAGAACCAGGCTCCATGTTCTCCAATACTGATGAATAAGAAGAGACATCACATTAAAAACTGACACTGTATCATTGCAGTGAGGAAATATAAATGTTATGGTCAAGTTGTGTTCCCTAGCGTGTACCCCACCGTCTCCATGTACCAGCTTAAAGTGCATGTAACTTCCCTCCTGTGCCAGCTATGAAGACGCAAATACATTTGCGTCCAACGTTAACATGTCCTCTTTCAGACCCACCCTGAATGGGTTGAATAGTCCGTTCCTAAGTATGCTATGCCAACGTCTTTTTGTAGTGTACTTTACACGTTTTTCAGCTCTGGCAAAGTAGGCCCCGAATTTCTGCCATCGAGCCTTTTTCTGGCTTCTGACTCTGAAAGCCTCAGCCCAGGCTGTCCCTGTACCCGTGAACTCTGACTTACTTCCAGCGCGGCCCACCGCGCTTAGCTCAGCCTGCTGCCTGCCAAGACTGACTACAACCTTCGAATTATCTGTTCCGCTCCTCGAAAATACATTCCTGCCTACTAGTTTAAGTAAACATTCCCCAGCTGCAGAGCCGAAGGGCCGGCCTGTCTCCGTGCAAGTAATTCATAGCCTCTGTTACCATGCTCCCATGGAAGGCCCATGCCCCCACGCTTCTCATGCAGACACTTAGGCGCTTATACACGCACTCACAGTCAGTATAGAATAGCTTCTGCCCCAGAGACCTTTTCCGTTCAGATAATATGGTTCCCAAACATCAGATATCAGATATGATAGAAGTACAAGCTGATCTGACATGCCAGACTTCTGTCTCTTTCCGTCAGTGTAAATGTCAAGCCCCCTGCACCCTCCAGTTTCACGTCAATCACACGTCATGCAGCTGCGCGCGAATCCAAGCCTCCGATTTCTGCTGACATTGCAACATTTCTGTTTAGTGCCACCCCCATATGACACCTACCTGTGACGTTTCTAGCGCACACCTCTAGTTCACGCCTAGTCCACGCCTTCTGATTACGTACTAGTAACACGTGGATGCTGTTATCTTGTCTTCTCTCAGCTGTTACGCCTCCTATATTGGTTTCTATGATGTAAATTAAGTATATAAGCTATGTATTGTCAATAAAATATTGCTCTATCCCTTCCTGGACCCTTTGTGGTGCCAGGAACCTGATATCCAGTTCCGGAACGATTCCTTTTTAAGGAATAAAACCCCTAAGAACTCTAACACCACGGACTCTGTTCATTTCTTTCCGATTGAGTTATTGTTAATTAAGTACTTACCTGCATAGAAATTAAGACGGTAAATTAAATATTTACGACATTTTGGCGCCCGAATAGGGACCCCTCCCCCACCCCACGCGCCGGTTGGTGCGTTGCAAGCTCTGTCCCCTGCCATCAGTTAGAAGGAAACTACGCGTACCGGCAGGATTTCCTGTATCTCCCTCTGGCCCACGGAGGTGACGAAGACTGCGATCAGCACCCAGACGAGGCGGTGAGGAGTGCGGAGGATCCCGACCAGAGCCTAGCCGAAAGAAGCAAGGTCCGAGGTGTCAAGAGGCCCACCAGTTTTTCCGAAGTTTTCCGAAGTATCCACGTGTCGAGTCGAGTCCTGTCCAGTCGAGTTTTCCGAGGCCTTCTGTTTCCGTGCTTCCCGGTGAGTACCATTGCTGGGACGTATCTAGACGGGTTTGGGTACACAAGTCCGGTCTGCACTGTTTTTAGACAGTGTATCTGTACTGTTTAGCAGTACATCCGTTATTTTCAAGTCTTTTGCACTGTTCTTAGCAGTGTATCTGTGCTGTTTAGCAGTACATCCGGTATAGGGGGTAGTCATATATGTCTCAAATGTCTTTTCATGTGATTAATGTTGTGGTATGAGTGTGACTGTTTTTAATGTGCATTATTGTGTTCCTGTATAACTAACTGTATTCAGTATTAAGTAGGTAGGATTGAGCATTCAGTACTAAGTAAACAAGATGCCGTTTTTCAACAAGTTAAAGCAGATAGGAACTAGGAAAGGGATACTAGAGGAAGAAATTCCTATCCCCCCTAGGGACACTCCTGGAAATTTTATGTACCATAAGCATGGCATAGATGCCATATTATATCTAGATTTATGGGCCGATTATACTAAACATCTAGACGAGAGACACAGATGGCCTGTTACTGGAACATGGGATGCCGAGTGCATCATGAAGGTAGAGGAAGCATTATGGAAAAAGAAAGCCAGACAATCTCAGAAAGACGCCATAGAGTTTTGGCGTAAGGAATCACATAAGCGTGCTGAAAAAGAACTACGTAGAGAAGACAGACTTAAAGAATCAGATAAAGCCCTAGAAAACGAATTAGTTACTGAAGGGATCCGAGTAAAATCAGAGCAAGTAGACCGTGCACGAAACAATCTCGTAAAGGGTATGTATCTCGCGGCCGAGGGTTCGCCTGAGGCCATTTCAGAAATACCGAAAAATCTGCCGTCACCATTGGTTCCAACTAAAGTAACTCATAGGACCACTAAAGACATATTCCTGAATTCCTATCTAGAGGATGTAGCACCCGCTTACACCAATCTGCCTGTTCGCGTCCCGCCTACTGACGGTGACGGGGGTGTCAACCCGCCTCCAGACCAAATTCTGCCACAACTGCAACCAGGTTTCCCCGTTCGACCGACCATTCCTCCACCTCCGCCACTTCCCGCACTTAAAATTGATTTACCGAAACCACTTCTACCTGACCCTACTAAAAGACAAACTCAAGTTCAGACACAGACTCCACAGAGAAATAATGTTCAAGCTTCCGCCTCAGGAGGTGCGATGGGGGGTCTCCGGACCCCGCCATTAACACACAGAGTAAATCTTAGGGATATGCAGAGTCCTTTCACGTTCAAATCACCCCGCCTCGACATACTCAAAGAAAACCTTACAGTTTGCAGATATGATCCAGTACCCGGCAAAGACGATAGAATGATGATGGCATCACTACGGTTACGATCTGCTACTGATTTCCTGCTGTTATTTGCAGGAATGAAGGAGCGCCTAGATAGAATATATCAGTTTGTTCAGACTGGGAAAGACCCTGACAGTATTAAGGATGCCATGGAGCATCAGAAAGTTGACATTCAAGCACAGATACTACGTTGTTTCATAAATAGCCTAATAAGAGAACGAGACAGGCCTGAGACAGATCAGGGTGAATTAGATGCACTCAACAGGTGGGGTCAAAATATAGCTGAAGGAAAACACGACAAGGGGACTTGCATAGCCAGTATGTACAAGAAAATAAGAAAAGCAGTGATAGACATACACAAAAAAGAGAAAGAAAAGGCTTCCTCCGAGGGGGAAGAAGAACCTGAAGAACCAGAAAAGACTACAGATATTATAGCGTATGTAGGTAAGGGAACTTACCTTAGGAAAGGCATTCGTCCCGAAAGCAAGAGAGTTTTTCTCTCTGCCGTAACGAACCCGAATTCTCCTGAACATCAGTTCCAGGAGACTGATAAAAGGCTCCGAGAACGAATGGGGTACCATGTACTCAATTCTATGGATGAACAAGAACTAGCCCGGTCAGCCATATTATGGACTGACAATCCGGATATATACAATGATGACACCGTAGTGCAGACATTCCTGAACCTTTCCCCAGACGAGCAGAAATTAGCAGGTGTATACATGATTCAGCACCTCCTCACGAAATACAGAAACCAACATTCTGATCCAGGTCCCTTACACGAAACATTAGAAGCACTACTCATGGATAGATGGAGAGGTCTAAGTACCAAGTTAATACAAATAATTCTAGAGCAACGACATAGATATAACACTTTTATAAGCTCCGAATATGTTCCCGCTCCGCCCCCAGAAAGAAAAATGTATCATATGGAACGTCTGAATGGCATTGAAAGTCAGAACCCCTTACGAGAAGTGCACCCAGTTATGGGTGAGGATCATACCTTGAAACGTGTGTATGTACACACGCCTCTGACCAAGTTAGAACTGTTAGAAATGAAGAAACTAGTCCCGTGCCATGATAAAGACCCTGCAGGTTTTCACAGAGAGCTTAAAGACATGTTACTAATGGGGGATTACACGTATGAAGATATCATGAAAATGTTAAAGGTACTGCTGCCCACGGGCATCTACGATAAACTAAAGGAAAAAGAATGGGAGGTGGGAGAGAAAAAGATTGTATGGGCAGAAATAGAAGACGAAGAGAACAAACGTGTCCCAGGGGTAGGCCTTGGGGAGAAAACTAAAGCATTACCAGGTTTGATAGTACAGGTTCTGCCAAGATTACTGACAACAAGAAAAGAAGACTGGGATGCAATCTCAGCATGTAAACAGAAACCCGACGAAGATACTAGTGACTTCTATTCAAGATTCGAGAAATGTTTTATTATTAATAGTGGTCTTAAACCAAGTAGCGAGTCGTACCCGCATCTTTTTGTATCAAAGTTAGTTGAGAATTCCCTGTTAGCAGTCAAAAACCGTGTATACAAGGTTGAGAGTACATGGCAAGCAAATACGCCATCACAGATGTTACAAATGTTACAATACCATCAGAACAGAATTAGAGAAGAACAGGATCAGGAACAGAAACGTATGAAAGACACGAAAATGAAAATGCTAGTAGCCCAGTCGGTCCCAACCGACGGACACAGAAAGGGTACGACCCAGACAGGTCACGCCGCAGCTCCCGTTAAAGGGACATGCAACTATTGCAAGCAGCCAGGACACTACGTACATGAATGTCCAGTTCTGAAACATAACATATCAACAGGTAAAACTAAAGAGAGACCGCATCCACCAAGACAAGATCAGGCCCAGCAACAGACCGCACAGAACGTACAGCCCATGCAGAACACACAACCTATGCATGCTTCATCTCATACAGCACAGACAGTAGCGGTATCACAGCCACAGCCCATTGCCGCGACTCAACAAGTTTCCCAACAGATGTACCAGTATGCCCAAGCGGCTTACCCCGATTACCAACGATACGCATGAAACAGCCTAGAGAGGGAGTTGGGTTTGCCTCTTATTGAAATTCCTGTAGATCAAGAAGGTCCTTATGTACACAGTCAAGCATTGGGAAAAGACAGAAAGTTTTTAATTGACACAGGGGCAAGCCGCACCACAATAAGCCATGACGAAGTCCCAGGGGCACCCCTCTCAGGCTCACAGAATGTTTCCCTTGGTTTTTCAGGACAGCCCATTGTAAATGAAGTATCAGAACCAGTCCCCCTGGCTGTGGGTCCATTATCACGAGTTACAGACTTGTTACTCACGAAATCATGTCCAGAAAATCTGTTAGGAATAAAAACATTGAAGGCTCTAGGAGCCATAATCTGCTGTTCCCCGGAGGGAGTTAGACTCTTTCTGCGGGATTTCAAGGGTCATTATGTATTACGAGAGTTTGATGTCAGATTGAAAAACGTACCAGATCACTTGTGGGCAAAAGGCCCAACTGATGTAGGTTGTATGCATATCACTCCATACCGTGTTACACTCAAGACAGGAGTTGTTTTACCACGAATCAGACAATACAAGTTACCACCCGATGCTGTAGTGGCTTTACTGGAAATCATTGAAGAGCTCATTGCCCAAGGAGTGGTCGTAGAGACCGACTCCAATATCTGTAATTCACCCATCATTCCAATTCTTAAACGTACTGATCCCAATGCACCGCCAGTATATCGGCTGGTGATTGATCTGCGAGAGCTGAATAAATGTATTGTACCACAGTACCCTGTGGTCCCTGATATCTCTTCCCTATTGACTGCTATTGATTCAGAAGCAACGTTCTTCACTGTAATTGACCTCAAGAACGCTTTCTTTAGTGTACCTATTGATCCAGAGAGCCAATACCTCTTCGGATTCAGTTTAAATGGCGAAGTTTCAAATTTTCCCGCGCACCTCAAGGATTCACAGAAAGCCCCAGCATCTATAGTCAAGCACTGAAAAGACAACTAGATTGTATTCAAATGCCAGTTAACACCGCTTTACTGCAATACGTCGATGATCTGCTGATCACCGCACGAAGTGAGCCCGAATGTGAACAAGCATCACTGACAGTTTTACATTTCCTGGCCGACAAGGGACACAAGGTGTCTCCTTCGAAGCTACAATTCTGTGTTCAGCAAGTTGTGTACTTGGGTCACTTGCTGTCCAAAGTGGGGAGACAGCTCACTCCCGATCGCATTCAGTTAATTGTAAATATGCCACAACCCCAGACACAAAAGGAAGTGCGGGCCTTTATAGGCCTCACCTCGTACTGCAGACAATGGATTCCTCAATATGCATTTCTAGCTAAACCACTCATCCAGTTAACGACACAGGAGGCAGCGACTTCGACTGTCCTTCCTTGGACTCAGGAACACACACAAGCCTTTGAGGAATTAAAGAAAGCATTATGTCGAGCACCAGTTTTAGCGACACCATGTTACAATAAACCGTTTACACTTTTTGTTACAGAACGTGATGGCACAGCATTGTCTGTCCTCACTCAAGACCAAGCAGGTTCACATAAGCCTTGCGCTTATTTTTCAAGTACATTGGATTCAGTAGCCCAGGCACTCCCTGCGTGCTTAAAGTCAGTAGCAGCAACAGCACTAGCAATCAGACAGAGCGATTCAATTGTTTTAGGCCATCAGTTAACAGTACAAGTTCCACATGCTGTAGAGGTTCTTTTAAACAGAACCCAGACTCAGCACTTGACTATAGCACGACTGACAGGTTACGAATTAACGCTATTCCAGCCACACATAGAAATCAGGCGCTGCAGCATTCTGAACCCCGCAACACTGTTACCTTCAATTATGACAGATCCAGCCCCGCATGATTGTATAGAGATCATTAATGCAGTAACAAAGCCCCGACGAGACTTAACAGATGTTCCACTGACAAATCCAGACCTGACACTTTATGTGGATGGTTCATGTATGAGAACAGGTACAGGAGAATTAGTGGCCGCGTATGCAGTGACCACTGAAACCGAAGTAAAAGAAACACATCGTATTGACACACTGTCCGCTCAAGCGGCAGAGCTTATTGCTCTGACCGAGCCTGTATACTAGCCAAGAACAGAAATGTCAACATATACACTGATTCCCGTTATGCGTTCGGAGTTGTACACGACTTCGGAATGTTATGGCAAGAACGAGGTTTTTTGACCTCTCATGGTGCCAAGATCCAACACGGTCCCCTCATTCAAGCACTGTTAGAAGCAATACATCTGCCTTCAGGCATATCCGTCATGAAGTGTAAAGCACATACTAAAGTTACAGATTCTGTTTCCCAGGGTAACGACCTGGCAGACCAGACAGCAAAACATACAGCATTGACTCACACTCAGACAACTGACATGACAAAGACAATAGGACCGACAAATTGTATGACAGTCAGGGATCCCACACTAGATGTAATCGATATTCAGACACATGCTACCCCAGATGAAATAAAGAAATGGACTGAACTAGGAGGGATCCAGACAGATCAAGGTTGGATGACGAAGGGAAAATCTACATGGTTTCTCCCTGATTCTATGGTTCAAGTCATGATCAATACAGCACATAGTCCAGCACATCTAGGAGAGAAAGCGATGTTAGACAGTTTACAAAATCTTTGGAGCAACAAACACTTACGAGCAGCAGCAAAACAGAAAGTGCGTACTTGCATGATCTGTTGTCAGTTCAATCCAGGTAAAAGCGTCCCTGTAGAGCAAGGTGGATTTCATCCTCCCGATCACCCTTTTGAAGTCCTCCAGATGGATTATATCCAGATGGACCGTTGTCGAGGATTCAAATATGTCCTCGTAATTGTTTGTGCACTTTCCCGTTGGACCGAAGCATATCCAGTCCCAGATTACACTGCTCCGACCACTGCCAGGCAGCTGGTTCGTGAATTCTTCCCACGGTACGGCATGCCCCGTGTCGTGTACTCAGATAACGGACAGCCATTCTCATCCGAATTAATGAAGCAAGTTTCCTTGCTGCTAGGATATCAGTGGAAATTCCATTGTGTCCGACATCCCGAAGCCGCAGGCCTCGTAGAGAGGCATAACCAGACATTAAAAACCCGCCTTGGTAAAATATGTCAAGAGAAAGGGGTCGACTGGATAGTCGCCCTGCCAGTGGCACTGTTCTATATGAGAATGGTTGCCCACTCGAGATCAGGACTATCCCCGTACGAAGTGGTCTTTGGTAGACCACCGAATATGTGGGGGACGCCCATTCCTAAGAAAATTACTGATGTTGATTGCAATATGTTGACAGATTACCTTGCCTCCTTGATGTCTGCACTCCAATCATGTCGTTCACAGGTTGCCGCAGCCTTCCCTGACAACACTGATGTAAAGCCGCATGATGTCCGTCCTGGGGACCTGGTTTTAATAAGGAACTTCGACAGGAAAAGTCCGCTGGAGCCCCGCTGGAAAGCGCCGAAGACCGTCCTTCTTACTACGAGGACAGCAGTGAAGGTGGAGGGCAGAAAGGGGTGGATCCACACGAGCCATATCAAACTGTGCAATGAACTGTAACCAGACCCAGACTCGTCCACCCCTTCCAAAGACTGTATCGAGCCTAGTGACTTTAAAGTTTCCGAACGAGAGAAAACTCCCCAAGAGGAGTATAGATCAAAGCTCCGATCTAGCAAGTCAGACAGTTTAATTGTTTAAGTCCTCCCCTAGGTGAATCGGTTAAATAGTTTCTGACATGTATCCCCTAGATCGAGATAGAGAGAGAGAGAGACAATTCAAGAAACGTACATATTGCAAATCACTGCGTAGTCACTGTATAGTGACATTGTTAATCATGTTTTTTCTAAGTCTTCTGATTATTGTTGCAAGTATACTACTTCCTATCTTTTACCCTATTTCCAAGCGTGAACAATCTGCTTATAATGTTTCTGCTGAACATTCTTTTAGCGAGTTGCCTCCACATGAACTTTCTTACAGACTTGCGCTGCGCAACAACACATTCATTAGTATGCTACATCAGTCCCATCAGACTAATAATGCTACAAATTGCTGGATATGTGGCCGACTCCCTCCCTACCAGAATTACAAGGGAGCTCTGCCCCTCTTTCCGTACCCGTTCACTCACAACGGCTCCTGTGGTGCATGGTTTAAAATAATTAATTCCTTAGATCCTGATATTGCTGTTTTCGAAGGGAGCTGGGTTTGGGGAAACTTGAACTTAGTTCTGCTCGACGTCTGTTACCCTGATAAGGAGGGACTCCCCACTAGAATAGGTACTGATCTAGAAAATGAAGTATATGGATTAGGTAATTACACAATTAACCTTATGATTCTTACTGTTGAATCCGAAGCTGCACCAGTTCTGCCCGCTATGTCAGTATTGCCAGTCACTGGTGAATTATGTGTCAGAAAGAAAGGTTCAGTACACTTAGGTCATAGTAAATGTACTACTGTGGTCGAATTCAGTGATCATGGTAAATCGTCTTTTAAAGCTATCCGTCATTCCTATTTTGTTTGTGGTCATACCGCATACATACGCTTACCTCCGGATTGGGATGGTACCTGTTATATTGCATTCCTTCTGCCACCTGTTTTTCTAGCTCCTCCTGATTATCACAGAAATACAAATCTAGTAAAGAATAGACTCAGAAGAGATCTCCCGCTTGTCGACTACACAGAAACAGCATGGGAACAATATACCGATTTCAATAAAGGATTCTTTTTCTTTTTAGGCCCTGTCCAAAATAGTAAACTAATACGCAGATTAACTAGAACACTTGAAGCAGTAGTGAATGAAACTGCCTCCGCCCTAGGTAACCTAACCGAAGAGCAGTCCGCCATGCGGGTTGTTGTCCTTCAGAATCGTCTTGTTATTGACGTCATCTTGGCAGATAGAGGTGGAGCCTGTAAGGTCATCGGGTCAAGTTGCTGTGTTTTCATTCCAGAAAACGCGCCATCTGTATACAAAGCTATTACACGTCTTCATAAAATTGCAAATCTGATACATCAGAATCCAGGCACCTGGACTTGGTCCGGTTGGTTCTGGACAACGTTAACCGCTTGGGGATGGAAGATCCTATCCTTCCTAGGCATTGGCCTAGTCCTAGTATTCAGTTGCTGCCTGTGCTTACAGTGTGGGCCAGCGATTTGTGGACTGTGTGCCACGTCATGCATTGAACATTCCAGTTTTCTTTCGAGACGTGAAAGAAAGAAAGAAGAGCAAATGATGTTACAAGAACAAACTGATCGATTCATGAGGATCGATATATCATGAAGGGTCCGTAGGGAACAAGGAGGGAATGAGGAAATATAAATTTTATGGTCAAGTTGTGTTCCCTAGCGTGTACCCCACCGTCTCCATGTACCAGCTTAAAGTGCATGTAACTTCCCTCCTGTGCCAGCTATGAAGACGCAAATACATTTGCGTCCAACGTTAACATGTCCTCTTTCAGACCCACCCTGAATGGGTTGAATAGTCCGTTCCTAAGTATGCTATGCCAACGTCTTTTTGTAGTGTACTTTACACGTTTTTCAGCTCTGGCAAAGTAGGCCCCGAATTTCTGCCATCGAGCCTTTTTCTGGCTTCTGACTCTGAAAGCCTCAGCCCAGGCTGTCCCTGTACCCGTGAACTCTGACTTACTTCCAGCGCGGCCCACCGCGCTTAGCTCAGCCTGCTGCCTGCCAAGACTGACTACAACCTTCGAATTATCTGTTCCGCTCCTCGAAAATACATTCCTGCCTACTAGTTTAAGTAAACATTCCCCAGCTGCAGAGCCGAAGGGCCGGCCTGTCTCCGTGCAAGTAATTCATAGCCTCTGTTACCATGCTCCCATGGAAGGCCCATGCCCCCACGCTTCTCATGCAGACACTTAGGCGCTTATACACGCACTCACAGTCAGTATAGAATAGCTTCTGCCCCAGAGACCTTTTCCGTTCAGATAATATGGTTCCCAAACATCAGATATCAGATATGATAGAAGTACAAGCTGATCTGACATGCCAGACTTCTGTCTCTTTCCGTCAGTGTAAATGTCAAGCCCCCTGCACCCTCCAGTTTCACGTCAATCACATGTCATGCAGCTGCGCGCGCATCCAAGCCTCCGATTTCTGCTGACATTGCAACATTTCTGTTTAGTGCCACCCCCATATGACACCTACCTGTGACGTTTCTAGCGCACACCTCTAGTTCACGCCTAGTCCACGCCTTCTGATTACGTACTAGTAACACGTGGATGCTGTTATCTTGTCTTCTCTCAGCTGTTACGCCTCCTATATTGGTTTCTATGATGTAAATTAAGTATATAAGCTATGTATTGTCAATAAAATATTGCTCTATCCCTTCCTGGACCCTTTGTGGTGCCAGGAACCTGATATCCAGTTCCGGAACGATTCCTTTTTAAGGAATAAAACCCCTAAGAACTCTAACACCACGGACTCTGTTTCTTTCTTTCCGATTGAGTTATTGTTAATTAAGTACTTACCTGCATAGAAATTAAGACGGTAAATTAAATATTTACGACAGCAGGACTGTAAACAGTGCAGTCAAAAAGAACACCTTTTTCATTATTGTAATGTGATTTTTCTATAGAATCAGAAGTGATAGATTAGTCTTCTTCCCCAATCTCAGTGCTACTTAGGCCCTAAGACGTTCTGGACCTGATTCACAAACTGCACTTAGTATTATGTTTTGTAGCATACAAAATTACTGCAACACTTACTACTAAACTGCACTTTTGCAATAACGTATATTTTGAATAAGTTTACTACTTTTTGATAGTCACAAACTGCACTTTTGTTGTATCTTACCAAAAAACAGAAAACTAACTGAAAGGTGTAAACGTACTCAAATGAGTGTTACCTTTGTGAACCAGGCCCACAGATCAAACATTCCAATGACACATTCACCTAGAAAATCCTCCAAACTGGCTACACCTACTATATGAAGCTCAGATTAAAGCAGGAAGAAGGACTAACAGTCTCTTATATATCTTATATAAACTGACACACTGTTCATTTATATTTTACTGTTTACTGCCAAGACAGGGACTGCATCCTTCATTCACATTCACAGATCAGGGGCAGATTAGGAAAAAATCATTGACACGTATCATGAACCTTCAAATGGCATTTGTAGGAAAGTGCCCCTTTTATCATGGTTACCCCCCACTTTTTGCCTGGTATCTGATACAAAGTTGGCCAAAAGTGTGCTAGGTTCCTTCTAACCAGGATCCTAGCACCAGTGTTCTTTCCATAAACTGCATGATTGTTCCACAATTGGCACCCCTTTAGGATCCTTGTAAGTCCCTAGTAAGTGGTACCTGTGATACATAGGGCCTTAGAACTAAAGATGTTCTCTCAGGGCTGCAGCACGAATTGTGCCTCCCTAAGGGACCCCTCACCAAGTTCATACAAACTGCCATTGCAGCCTGCGTGTCTTGGTGCAGAGAAACAGAAGTATCGACATGGGACACCGCACTGCATGTGGAATAGGTAAGTCTTCTCTATGGCAGGCCTGCAGCCCAAAGGCAGGGTGCACTGTACCCATGTGTGGGCATATTTACGTGAGTGATTGTGTCCAGTGATATTGTCATGGTAGATAATGGCATCCCGGTACCCCAAGGTGTTTGGTACCAACACCTCAGCTTCAATAACCAACACTGATGCCAGTGCTGATTTATTAATAGATTCACCCAGAGAGCCCCTTAGAGGTGTCCCCTGAAGACCTATTGACTACTAGTGTGATGGCTGACTGGTCTTGACAAGTCAGCCACCCTAGTCAAGTTTCTAACCTCATGAGGAGAGAACCTTCGCTCTCACAGGACAGGAACAAAACCTGCGCTGGGCGGAGGTGTTCACACCTTCTCCAAGCAGGATGGGTATTCCAGGGTGGGAAGCTTCAATGGCCTTGCTGCCTTTGTTAAGCACCCCGGGCCTCTCCAGATAGTGGTGGAGCCAACCCCCCCCTGTCCTGACCCCACTTTTTGCAGCAAAACAGGTATGTAAAATATTAAGATTAGAAGGTGTGCCCACATTCAGCCAGCACCACGCCTAGTGCAGACTAGCTATTTTGGACCCCACTTTTCCAATTCCTCCATGTTGTTTTGGATGGAATTGCATTCTAGTGTCAGGGTGATGCCCACTTCCTACAGGAAGTGGTCATATAGAGGGTGTAGACACAGTAAAGGTGAGTAGCCTATTGCCTAGTACCTCTCACTCCCCAAAATTCCCATACATTTAGCATTAGGTAGTACCCCTTGAACGCAAGAACTTAGATTTGAGGGATAAACAGAATAAGGACAATGAAGGGTTACTGCCTGGCAAAAACAGCAGCAGAACATTGTACTTTGGAAATAAACCCTGCTGTCCTCAGCCCTTCCTTGACAATTGCAACAGAGTGACTTGTCCTGTGAGCTGTAGCACTTCTAAAGCCTTGGGTAGCCTGCCAGCACTTCTAAGCATCCCTTGGAGTAGAGGAGCTACTCTGTGCGGTCCGCAGGCACTGACAAGCAGGGTCTGGTCGGTCCACTACCTTGCAGCTCCCTGGCCCGAACAATGGCACAGACAACCAGGAGATGGAACTTGTGCTTTGGTCGTCAGATCTGTCTCTCCGCCGAGTGTGAAGACATCAGGACCAACTTGAGCCACGCAGCACCAACCCCGGGGTACCAGATGCCCCCCACCAAAGACAGTGAGAGTTCAGTCCGGATCCTCACTGCAACAAGACCTAGCAGCCATCAAGGGGCATCAGGCTCACTGAGACCCAGTTTGTGAGTGGCCCAGCTGCTTCTATTTCTCCTCTACCAGCTGTTTGTCCTTGACCACTAGTTGCATCATTACCCACCCAGCCCAGCCGACCAATCAACTCTTCACTTGAGCTGCCCGGCCCAGGTCTAAACAAACCCTCTATGCCCCCATACCCCAAGGCCCCTTGTGACCTAAGCCCTTGGACTTGGCCACAAGTCCCTCTTTACACCCTGTTTTGGATGGCCCACCTTCACTGTAGTGCCCCGGCTACTAGTATCACCACCACCCTGCTTCCGATGGAACCCAGGAGGTTTCCAAAGAACTACTGTAGTACTTTGGACCTCGACCCACTACAACTCTAAACCCTAAAGGTGAACCCCTGAAAACAACTGTACCTACCTTTATGCTTCCTTGACCTTTTCCTCACATAGGATTACATTGTACGTAAAAGCGCATATGATTGAGCGTTTTACTTATTAAAAACAGTATTTTCCTTTGAACGAAGTTTTTGGTTTTAAAACATATATTAAAATAAGTGTTATTTTTCTAATTTGGTCTATGATTTATTCTTTGAGTGGGTGTCTCATTTATTGCCTCTGTGAGTGCAAGAAGTATTTAGCACTACCCTTTGATAAGCCTAACTGCTCTCCCACAGTACATACAAGAGAACATTAGTATTATCTTAATTTGCCTCTGTAAACCATTTGGGGACCCACTGGACTCTCTGGACAGTGTACTTTATTCAGTGCACTAAATAGAGAGCCAGCTTCCTACAGCATTCATTTCAGTAGCCACTTTTGTATGTATTCATAATTCAACAGGGAGGGCCTGTTTAACATTTCTTGCAAAATAAATTGAAAGTAGCCATAGAGATCCTCATTAGTACTTTATAGTACCTCCATAGCTAATAGGCAGACATGAAAGGTTGTCTCCTGTTGTCAAATTATATGTATGTAGCTTCCCCAATTTTGTGTGTAGCTATGCAAGAATGTTAGCAACTGAAATAAATTGAGACCTGAATATAAGGGAAGCTACTTTCTAAGTATTCATTAAAAAACAAGGGTTAAAGTGACATCATAGTTAGGTGATGAAATGAGATTAGAACTAACATTTAAAAAACGAAAAACCACTAAAATTCGCCTGCTATAGTTTAGTGAACCAACTACAATTTGTGCCCCTTCAAACACTGATGACATTGCATATTACATCACTCATGACTTTAAAATGGTGACCTCACCAAACTCCATAATTTCAGTTTGTATTCTATTCAGCTTAACGGGATCACCATACTAAAGACTTCACATGACCTGCAATTTTAAGTCAAGAGACCGATAATTGTACATTTGCCACTGATCAGACCCCTTCCTGCAGGCCCAATAAGAAGCAAACACTCTGTAGTTTGGTTAAAAAAATGTGCACATGTTCCTGAGATGAGCACAATGACATAAAACATTAAAGCCAGGCTTAGAACCCCCGCGTCAGTTACCCGCCCCCTCTAACTGGGTCACCCTATATTCTACATTATTCAAGAATCTGCTATACCTCAAATCATCAGAGAAGACTGGCAAATAAACATTCATAACTTATAAATGCATTCCTTACATAGATCATGTCTATAGCCCTGTATAACTATTTAACATGGTCATGTGCCCAGACATCCAAAGGTGGCTAATCTACAGCGAACAGAAGCTTTTACTTTTCTCACATATGTTTTGCATCAAGGCCTTGGCTTTTAGCCACAACCTACCTTTAAACATGCCTCTGAAACATAGATATCTGCTCACCCTTGACCTTGTTTAACATGAGTACTGCTTAAACCCCTAGCATTACTGGTCAGTAAACTTTGCACCAGATAATTTCACATGCACAGTCATACTTGGCTTCACGGCTTACGGAATTCCCATTCTATGCACCCACATGTGCACACATAGTATTTTCATGTTTTACTTGACTATATGCCCTTTACTAATAACTGTCTCTTTAAAAAGTATGTAAGAGGTTATTGAGTAATGTGAATAGGGGCGTGGCTAGCAGCCGATGAGGACGGTCGCAGCCTAGCGAGGCTCCCGGCCCTCCGCCCAACGATCCGCCGATAATCCTGCATTTGACCCGGGATCCCCGCGAAAATCGGAAGATCCCGGGTGCAATACTCGGGTCTGCTCCGGTTCGAGTGGCGAGCCGGTGGGACCACTGCAGTGGGCGCAATTTGATGCGAGGAGCCCGGGACGCCGGAGCATAAGATGGCGGCATCCTGGGAAGCGGCTGCCGAGGAGTAGAAGCAGCTCCGACCCCGGCGCCCGGCTGGGCAGAGGAAGCGGGACAGTAAGAGGCAAGGGGGAGGCTGAGATCGACTGGCGCATCGGCCCCCGGCTTCGGAGCGACCAGTGCGGGGTGTTGGGCACGGGCGGTTCCGGCGAGGCTCCGCCCCACCCAGGAGGAAGGAAATCTGCACCCCGGCTCTGGGGCCTGCTGTCCCTGTGGGCGCAACTCCGGCCCCGACGCCCGGCTGGGTGGAGGAAGCGGGTCTGTGGGAGGCCGGGGGAGAGACTGAGGCCGACTGACGAACCACCGGCCCTGACTCCTGAGTGGCCGGTGCAGGACGCTGTGTGCGGGCGGCTCTGGTGGGGCTCCGCATCACCCAAGGGGCTGAAAATCTACACCCTTCTGCGGGGCCTACCATCTCTGTGGGTACAGCTCCGGCCCCGACGCCCAGCTGAGCGGAGGAGGCGGGACCGCGAGGAGCCGGGAAGAGGACTGAGGCAGACTGGCAAGCCACCGGCCCCCGACTCCGGAGCGGCCGGTGCGGCGCCCTGAGCACGGACGACTCCGGGGAGGCTCCGCCCTACCCAAGAGCTAGAAAATCAACACCCCGGCTTTGGGGCCTATCATCCCTGCAAGCACTGGGGAGCGACTGGAGGTCTAGCCTGACAGCCCAAACGGCGAGAGACTGCAGTAACAGGCCCCTGGGGAGGGGAAAGGGCTACCACGAGCGATCCCGGAGCCTTGATGGCCCAGACCTGCCGCGAGGAACAACCCGAAGGCGGCTGGGTCTGTGCTGCAGCTGGATTGGGGCCCGAAGGAGAGGAGCGTCTGGGGAAAGCCAGCAGCCTCCACAGGAGCAACCGGAGGCCGACCTTGCCCGGAGTGCAGAGCGAGCGCCCCGAGGATAGAAGTCAATAAGGGGGCCCACTTAAGGGGGGAACTTTGTCTACCCACCCATGGACCACTCCTATCAGGAGGACCCCGATCGAACTCCCTGAATTCTGGGCCCAGGAGGAGGTCGGGACCCGACAAGCGGACATCTAACACCGGACTGGCTGAGCACCGAGGGTCAGGCACCATAATGCAGACCGCATTCAATTGGCGGGGGTCACTAGAGGAGAAGAGGGAGGGGACTGAGTGGCGGTCAGCGGTCCACTCAAGCTGCGGACCCCCCGGCGGGCATATGTAACAACACGAACCCCCGGCTGAGCCGTAAGGGATCCCATAGCCGGCACACTCCCCAGACCCCCCATTCCGTCACCGAGGAGCCGGAGTGCCGTTGCGGCAGTGGTGCGCCCTGGTGGACCAGAACGCGATAGAAGCACCGCATGGCCGACCTGAATGAAGCCAGGGTCTGTGGCGGCAGGGAGGGCTGATTGACCCAGCAGAGAGCAGGGCCCAGAAGGAGAACCCGGACTAAACCCCTCCTAGTTAGTACTCAACAAACTGCTCACTGCGGGGGGTACTGACAGTCCCTGAATATCCCTGAGAACCCAGACCAACAATGCAGGAGCAAGATGGGAAAGCCTAGGGGGGCAAAAGGAGACGGGAGCCCTGCCACGGAGACGCCAGAGGAAACCCCACAGTCCACAACAGAACTGCAACAGATGCAGGACCGAATCCTAGAGGCTATCGCAGCCACGAAGGATGCATTACACCAAGACATTGTGCAGGTAACAACGGGGCTGGGGCTCCTGCGGGCTGGGGTCAAGGAAGCGGAAGACACCTTAAAAGACATTGTGCCAGCGCATAAATCGATGTAGGGGAAGCTCACGGTGGCGCTGGACCGCATACAAGCCCTGGAGAGGCGAGCAGAGGACGCTGAAAACCGCAGCCGGCGGAACAACGTGCGCCTAGTGGGCCTTCCTGAAAAAAAGGAGGGCACGAACATGGTGGGCTACTTGCACAAATGGCTAAAGACTGTGGTGGCCCCGGAGGGCCTTTCTCCCTTCTTCACTCTAGAGTGGGTGCACCGAGTACCATCCAGGCCCCCGAAACTGGGCCTACCACCTCGCCCAGTGGTCATCAAATTGCTACACTACAAGGACAGAGACTGGCTATTACAACGAGCCAGAGATGCATGTCCCTTCCAAGTGGACAACAGCAAAGTTACACTATTCCCGGACTACACGTTCGAGACCCAAAAAACGCATTCCTCATTCCTCTCCATCAAAAAAGAACTGCGCACAGAAGGCATACAGTACTCGCTGCTGTTCCCGGCCAAACTCCGAGTAGTGGTAGACGAGAAAGCTCTGTTCTTCCCAACAGCGGCAGAGGCATGAGCCTGGTGGGACACTTATAAAGCAGGCACGGGTGGAGCTCGGTTCAGGGCTGAGGAGGAGCGCCAGAAACAATCAGTCAGGAAGTCAAGGAGGCTCCGAGGGCGCAGACAGGGGTCCAGAAGGCCAACGGAATCCCAAACAGAAGATGAACGGAGAGCAGCACTGCAGGCAGTAAAGGATGTGTCGGGATCGGCGCTGTCCCAATTGGGGAGAGAATCGGGCTCAGAGGGCCAGGGAACGGGCTCGGAAACTGAGTTGTCGGAGCTGGGCGGGGCAAGGGGACCAAAGGTCACGCCGCAGACGTCAGAAGAAATCATTGGAAGCTGAATCCTGGACATGGTACCTGGCTGGGGTAACAACGTCTGGTGCAGCCTCTACGGACTCTTGAGCAGGCCACTGTAAGACTGGCATATCGTGAGTCATAATGCGTATTGCGGGGCGGGGGCATGGGGACAGCACTTGAAGGTACCAGAGGTTAGCTCTCGCTACCCAAGGCCCATAAGGCCTCTGTAGTATTGACTACGGATTAGGAAGATTTGAGAGCACGTTAGCTCCATAGTTTGGATGGGAATGACTCTTCTGCAGTTACGTCCTGTTCTGGGGGGGGGGGGCCTGGAGAAGTTGGGGTAACTCAAGGCGTAGTTCGGGGAGGGGTTAGGGAGAATGTTGGGGATGGGTGGGGACGGTGTCAAGTCTGATGTCTGGATGCAAATTGTTGTTGAACAAAACCGAACACAATGGGACAATGGCTAATGCGGGATTGATAAAATGTGTGTCCTGGAATGTGCGGGGATTAAATACAATGGCAAGGAGACACAAAATTCATTCTTACCTAGTCCGTAGAGGAGTGCATATAGCATTCCTACAAGAAACCCACTTAACGAGGAAAGAGGGAATAGCGCTACAGCGTAGATGGAGGGGCCACCTGTTTTACACCACGTACTCTGCCTTTGCTAGGGGAGTGTTAATTTGGGTAAGAGCGGGTGTTCCTTTCCAAGTAACTAGGCATACAGAAGACCCGGATGGGAGATTTGTAGTGGTTGAGGGACTACTTAGAGGTCGACACATAGTGCTCAGTAGCATCTTCACGCGGAATGTAGATCAGGCAACCTATTTCGCGAGGCTCTCCAGAGTACTGGCCAGCTACTTCACAGGTCCTATACTGATGGGGGTGGGGACTTCAACTCAATAGAAGATACAACACTAGATAGATCACACCCACCGCTGCACACATCCCCAGTACACAGGTTAGCGAGGTGCAGAACGGAATGGCAGGGGAAATGGGAGCTGACAGACAGCTGGCGCACACAACATCCAACAGAGCGGGATTACTCCTTCTACTCTAGCATACATGACCTCCATGTCTGCCTTGATACCTTCCTCTGCTCTCAAACAGTACTTCCAGCAGTGGCCCGGACTGAATATTTGGCATGCACAATATCTGACCACAACCCTCTACTCCTAACACTAGATTGGATGACTGAAACCTCAAGGTTTCCGACGTGGCGGCTACGGCCGATCACGCTGGATGACCCACCCTTCCGCGAAGAGCTAGAAGATAGGATCTCTCAATACTTCACAGAGAACGAGGGTACCGCTTCATCCAGAGCCATGGAGTGGGACGCATTCAAAGTAGTAGTAAGAGGGCACTGCATAGGGAAATTTGCGGGAGTACGCAGGTCACTGGTGGAAGACTTGGATAAGGCTGAGCGTAAATTGAGGGAGGCGGAGCTAGAATGCCCTAACCGCCCTGAGGTACAGGGGAGGGTAAGTGAGGCGAGGGAGGCAGTGGCCGTAGAGGTGGAGCGCCTTCGTAGCTTCGATTATAAAACATACTCAACGAAGACTCTTGCTGAGGGGGACAAAACTGGAAAACTCTTGGCCTGGCTAGCAATCCCCAATAGGAGTAATCAACCGAATATGACCCTAAAGGGGAGTGGAGGCAGCACCCATAAAACACAGCTGGACATACTGGACTGCTTTAGATCATATTACGAGAGGTTGTATAGGAGTGAGTTAGGGAACCAGAATGAGGCAATAGATGCTTTTCTGGGCGATTTACAGCTACCAGAACTGGAGCAAGAACAAGCTGACACCCTAGGCGGCCCAATAGAATTGGCAGAAATAAGAGGGGCGATAAAGCGAATGGCGCATAACAAAACACCAGGGATAGATGGTTTGCCCATTGAATTTTACGGGAGGTACCTAGATCAACTGGCCCGAGACTTCAGGTGATATATAATGAAGCCAGGGATAAGGGCAGACTTCCCCAATCAATGCGCGAAGCCATAATGATTCCTTTATTAAAACCGCGAAGGGAAAGCACGGACCCAGCATCCTATAGGCCGTTGTCTATGTTAACAACAGACTACAAAATTTTGAGCACAGTGCTGGCCACCAGGCTGTTAGCCCACATGCAGGACCTGGTCCATAAAGATCAATCGGGTTTTATACCCGCAAGGAACACGACACACAACACCCATAGGCTGCTCAGGCTAGTAGATGATCCACCGCCGAGTGCAAGGGCCCCCCTGGTATGGCGGTTGACATAGAAAAGGCCTTCGATAGCCTGGAATGGGAATACCTATATAGGGATGCAGGGTTTTGGCCTGGGTGAGGGATATATAGGATGGACGAAGGTGCTTTACTCTTCACGAAAGCTAGGGTGAGAGTCGGACCCTTGGTATCGGACCGGTATGAGGTAAATCGGGGAACCAGACAGGGATGTGCACTTTCTCCCCTGCTGTTTGCGCTTGCGGTGGAGCCTCTAGCGGCAATGGCTAGGCGGGGTGAACATTACGGCGGGTTAGAATTCAGAGGGGCCCACCACTTCATTTCCTTATATGCAGACAACCTCCTCCTTTTTTTAGAATATGCTGAGGAGGCTGTGGAAGGCGCAGAGAGACTGCTAGCACGCTTTGGCGATATATCAGGACTACGGGTTAACTGGACGAAAACCTGCCTCTTCCCTCTGAGGAAGGAGGAGGAGCGCCCCCCAATCCGCCCGATGCTTAGATGGGAGCCCAACTGCCTGCGCTACCTGGGGGTGCACGTATACCACCAACCTGCGGAGCTGCTAGACGGTAATATAGGACGCTGTATCCGCGCATTACAGAGGAGTATGTCCTTCTGGACCACCGTGCCCCTTTCAATGGCGGGCCGGCTTTCACTCCCAAAAATGATAGCCCTACCGCGATTATTATATTTCTTCCGGACCCTCCCCGTATGGATACCTGGAGCGATCTTCAGACGATTAAGATCGACGATTGTGTCCTTTTTGTGGGGAACGAGCAGACGTAGAATTGCATTGGCGACGCTGACCCGCCCGAAGGATGAGGGTGGCCTGGCGGTCCCGGATTTTGAGCTCCACTACTTGGCGGCTCAATTACAATTCTTCCCACAGGAATTTGCGAGGGTCTACCGTGGCCCGGAACAGGAGAGGGAGAATGGCACCCCCCGCCACGTCCTGGCATACATAACCCTACAGCAAAGATTGATGCTCAGAGGGCTGACCCAAGAAGAACGGACGCTCTGATTGTGTTGGAATCGCTCACAAAAGCGAGCTGGACCCGGGCACCCATATGCGCCCGAAATCCCGCTGGGCATGGTGACAGCACTCCCACATGGCGGAGACTGGTCGAGGCTACGAATGTGGGAAGAGGCAGGGTTACTGATGATAGGGGATCTTTATGATGACGGAGTATTAACCCCATACCAGACTTTACAGGAGCGATACGACCTTCCGAGGGGAGACTATTTACTGCATGCGGCGGTGGTGAGAGCCATACAAGCGCACTGGGGGGGAGGGACTGATAGAGCCCACGACAACACTGGCGTGCCAATACACAATGATGGCGGCAGGAACCTTTAAGGCGGTTACATGCCTCTATTCCAGAATGCACACAGAAACCCTACAACCACTTACACCGCTGAAGAACAAATGGGAGGCAGACCTACAATTAGAAATCCCAGACACGACGTGGTCCCAGCTAGTGCGGAGGACTAGGAAGAGTACCAGAAACTTGCGTTTCCAACTGATACACGCCTTTATCCTCCACAGGGCCTACCTCACTCCGAGTAAAATAGCAGCGTACTTTGGCACGGACGACGCAGCATGCCCCAGATGTAACCAGATAGGAGCAGACCTAGTACACATGCTGAGAGGCTGCCTCCACTTACAAGAGTATTGGAGGGGAATAGGTGACACCCTGAATGAAGTAGCGGATAGAGAACTGCAGTACGACAGCGCGGTCACTATCTTACACTGGTTCCCACACACACGCAAGAACAAACTATCAAGCAAATTCATCAACATGGGCCTACTTATTGCAAAGAGAGAGCTGACCAAGGGGTGGAAGTCAAAGATAGGGCCAACACACCGGAGGTGGCTGAATGAATTTTTGAAGTGGGCAACAGCGGAGAGTACGATCAGATACCAACTGGCCCGCCGTAGATCAGACGAGAAAGCACAGGACGCAGCACTGGCATGGGAAATATTAGTACAGGCGCTGAGAGATAGCACAGTGGAGGAAGAAGGGGATGAGGAGACAGAGGACCTGGTGGCTTCCGTAGAGATGGTAACGACCCCGGCACCTACACCAGGCACACACACACAGTAAAAATACAAAGCTTCGAAGTCCCACAGTATAGGTACATATCCTAGCGCCAGGCGTAGACGAAGACACAGGGGGAGGAGGGGGGAGGGGAGGAAAAGCATCCCGGGATCCTGTAGAGGAACATGTACGAACCTTGACGAGCGAAAGTGGGGAACGGGGCAAAAAAGCAAAAGCAGAGGGCGGAGGGCCCCATAGGTTGATTACAGCAGGCAGCCCAGCCAAGAGAGTAACATGTAAATGAGTAACGCCGCACGACCTCCGGGGTGTGGGCTGAATGGCTGTGTATGAGACATCTGGAACGAGATAAGGGAGCAACAACTCTGCACAAAGAGATCCTACGTTCATCAATGTACACTGTAAATAACTCTGCAATAAAAATTGTTTACGAAAAAAAAATTGAGTAATGTGAATAGCACTATGAAGGATGATCTAATCAGTGACGTAATCAGTGAAGGCATCAATCATGTCATTTAACATTCAGATCTTGTTGTCAAACTAACTTTTGTTTATTCCATTGAAATATATATGTGTGTGTGTTTGTGTGTGTATGTGTGTGTGTGTGTGCGTGTGTGTATGTGTGTCTGTGTGTTAGAACCATCAGCCTTAGGGTGGCATTCCCCCTCTTTGCTTGCTTACCCGTCATGTCATCAGGGAAGTCACTGACCATGTCAGGAGTGATGTAATATGTACTGTGAGGGCGCGAGTTATAGTTAGCTCAGCTAACTATAACAGCTGAATTTCACAGGTGTTGTACAAGTGAAATGTGAGCCTAACTGTAACATTCCTGTAACCTGTGTTTTTTTCTGTGAATTTCTAAGGTTTTTTAAATGCTAGTTCCTAACTGTAATGTCCCAAAAAACATTACTTTTTCAGTGAATTTCTAAGGTTTTTTAAATAGCAGTCACCTTTGCAGAGTGGTGGAGAAAAGGGGCTGGGCCTACAACCAGTTCTCAAGAATTCCGCTGTGTAGGACTTACAGGAGCTACCAAGAGGGCTTCTTGGCGCCAAGGTCCCTCTGGAGTAAAGAGGACTTCATCCCCCAACCAGTAGTGCACCAAGAGGCGCATTTGCAGAGTGGCGGAGAAAGGGTGGAGTGCCCTCTGAAGACTTCTTAGCAATCCCACTGTGTGGGATTTGCTGGAGGTAACAAGATGGGTAGTTGGCCCCAAAGACGTCCTTGCGGGCCAACTACCCTTCCTGTTAACTCCAGTAAATCTCGCACAGCAGGATTGCTGAGTTCTGATGGCAGGCCACGACCCCTTTCTCCACCAGTCTACAAACATGCCTTCTGGCGTGCTCTTGGTTGGGGGATGAAGTTCCCTTTCCTCTCGAGGATCCCTGGGGGCCAAATAGCCCTACTTTTACCTCTAGTAAGCCCCACACGACTGGATTGCTGAGAGGTGGTCAGAGGCCATGCCCCCTTTGTCCATCTCTCTGCAAACTTACCTTCTGGCACACGGCTGCTTGGGGAGTGGAGTGCACTTTAGTCCTGAGGCCCTGAGGGCTAAAGGGACCTAATAGCCCCACCAGCAGCACGCAGACAAGAGCGTTTGCAGAGTGGTGGAAAAGGAGCTCTCAGCAATCCCACTATGTGGGTCTTACTGGAGGTAACAGGTAATCTAGTTGGCATCTAAGGGCTCTCAAGAGTGAAGCGGCTTCATCCCCCAAACAAGAGCCTGCCAGGAAGGTTGTATACAGTATTAGAGTAGTAGAGAAAGGAGGCGGGCCTCCGGCGAGTTGCCAGTTTCTGATTTTTCGGGGGTATTTTAGGGAGGCTTCCCTTGATGCTTTTGGGCTCCAGGGACCCCATCCCCCAGGGCCTGGTCCATTTTTTTAATTTTGAAACAAAAAAAAGAGGGACTGCATGGCCCCTCTCCTGAGGCTGATTTTGGCCCAGAGACCTCATCCCTGAGGGCTAGGCCTTTTGTTTTTTTTCGGTTACAATAGGGTCGGTTACAATAGGGTAGGGGGGCCGTGCAAACCCCCTCCTGGGCCATTTGTGCCACCAGGACCTCACCCCCCAGGGCATGGCCAGCTGGTGGGGACTGTGGGGGAGCCTGAAGGCCCCCGCTGTCTGGCATGAGCCGGTATGGATTTTTACCCCAGGGAGTTGCTGACATGCACCTCCCTGGGGGTAAATAGCAAAGTGTACTTGCTTTGATCAAGCGAGAGCAAAGTGCTCTCGCTTGTTGAAAGTAAGTACACTGTTTGCAAAGGGAAGGTGGGAGCAATGCTTTCACCATCCCTTTTCAAAGAACCGGCCATGGGAGGTGGCGGTCCCCAGGGCCATTTAGGGCTCCAGGAGGGGGTATGCATGGCCCCCTCAAATTTGCAAATTAGCCCCGGAGAGGGGATGGTCCCTGGGTCTGCATGAGGGAGCAGGAGACCCCTCGCCTGATTATCTACTTAGCTCTGGAGAGGGCGGGGCCCTGGGTCTGCGGGCAGCCACATGGCCTCCCGCAATTCACAAACGATGCTCAGGGGAGGTGGCAGTCCCCAGGGCTGTGTCGGTGGCCCGAAGTCCCCCACGCATTGATGTTTGGTATTATAGCGAATAAAGCGGGGGCCAATGGATAAACCCCAGAGTGGTGGCGGTCCCCAGGGCTGTGGGGTCTCGTATGCAGGCCCCTGCATCTATTTTTATCATTACCCCCGGGACATGGTCCACCCGGGGGCTTAAAGGAAAGGAAGCACAGGAGCCCACGCTTTGTTTTTTTTTCATTCATGGTGGGATTCGCAGATCCACTGCGAATCGCAGCTATTTATTTTGTTATGATTTTTCTGGCCATGGGTTGAGCGACCTAGGGGGTCAGGGTGCTTCAACCCTGACCCCTTTTCTTGTTCATTCACATTTTATTACCTTTTTTCTTGTTACTCGGTTCAACCGAGTAACAAGATGGCTGCAAACACTTCCTGGTTTGAAGTGTTGGCAGCCAATAAGCTTGCAGGCACGAGATCGGGAGGGTTCGCGAATCCTCCACGTCCCCAGTTGTATATCTGATAAATGTTTACATTTCTCATGAAATACTGAATGGATTTACACAACTTAACAAAAAGAGTGCTCTCTGAACTATTAGGTACCTTTTTGCTAAATGTGTGCAATTCCGTTCAGCAGTTTGGGCTGTAGCCGTGTCTAAAGTTTCCTATGTCCATGAAGGGGGCAAATGAGGAATTTAGTATACACCGGATGGAGCATTTTCAGTATGCAAAGTATTGGAGTGCTCCCCACACACCCCATTTTTTAAAGTTTCCTATGGAAATAAACCTGGAGAAAATGTGTTTTGGGACCACTCTTTTTCACGGACCCCTCTTAACTCTTGAGGGTCATTATGGGCCAACTAGCCCACCTGTTACCACCAGTAAGTCCCACCCAGCTGGATTGCGGGGAGGTGCTTGGAGGCCATGCCCCTTTTCCACTATTCAGAGCCTCAGGAGTAAAGTAGACTTCATCCCCCAAGCAGCAGTGCACCAGTAGGTGCATTTGCAGAGTGGTGAAGAAAGAGGGCGTGGCCTCTGACCACCTCTTAACAATGCAGTTGTGTGGGGCTTACTAGAGGTAACATTAGGGCTAGTTGGTCCCCAGGGACCCTCAAGAGGCAAATGTACCTTTTCCCTCAAACAAAAGTGTGATAGCAGGCTTGTTTGCAGAGTGGTGGAGAAAGGGGACATGGTCTGCGACCACCTCTCACCAATCCCACTGTGTGGAGCTTACTGGTGGTAACTGGTGGGCTAGTTGGCCCCTAAGGACCTCTAGCAGTGAAGGGGACTTCATCTCTCAACCAAGAGCGTGCCAGGGGGCACATTTGCAGACTGGTGGAGAAAAGGGGCATAATCTGCTATCAGATCTCAGTAAATCTGTTGTGGGGGACTTACTGGAGGCAACAGGAGTGGTAGTTGGCCCACAAGGACGTCCTTGGGGCAAATTACTCCTCCTGTTACCTCCAGTAAGTCCCACACAGCGGGATTGCTATGAGGTCTTCTGAGGCCACACCCCCTTTCTCCACCTCTCCGCAAACGCACCTATTGGCACACTACTGATTGGGGATAAAACCCACTTTACCTCAGAGGTACCTTGGGGGCCAAGAAGCCCTCCTGGTCCCTCCTGTACGTCTGAAGCAACGGCATTCTTGAGAGTTGGTTGGAGACCCAGCATCCTTTCTCCACCACTCTGCAAATGAGACTACTACTTAAAAAAACTGAGAAATTTAAAGAAAAAAAACAAAGGTTACAGGGATGTTAAAGTTAGAAATTAGTATTTAAAAAACCTTGGAAATTCACTGGAAAAAAACAAAGAATATATGGACATTATAGTTAGGCTGACATTTCACTAGTACTCGTATAAGAGAAATTCAGCCATTAAAGTTGGGGAGAGGATGTGGTCTCGTGGCTAGACTGGCCACCTTGGAGCTGGGTAACCAAGGTTCAAGCCTCAGGGTCGACTCCCCATCCTGTGATTCTGGGCAAATCACGTAATCACCCCATGATGACCAAAAAAATAAATATGTCCTTGTGTAATGTAACTGGTGCTCATGTAAAGCGTTCCAATACCTTTGGGTCGAGTTTGCGCTATATAAATCTGCAAAAAAAAATGTAGGTGAGCTAACTATTACTTGCGCCCCTGCAAAGCACTGCTTATGACCTTACATATTACATCACTCATGACATGGTCACTGACATCACTGAAGACATCTTTCTGAAATTAACTAAACCTAATTTACACTTTAGCAACTGTACTTCTGAAACTTTTATCGGTCCGCCATTCCTCTGCCCTATACCTTGAAGCATCATGTCTCTGGGAAATATATTTTCCAATATATTATTTGGAGTAATCTGTCTATAAGAAATATTCTGAAACACCATTGCAAAAGTGTTGAATTGTTCCTGGCCTCTTATAAGTAGTTTACACATCTTGGAGCATGTGAGCCATGTAAAGAGCAAAAAGAGGAATTTCAGAAGGAAGATCTCATCATATAAAGCATTACTGTAGAATGCTATAGCTGGTCTAAACATCGTCAGAATACTTATGGTGTATTTCTAAATTATGGAAGTGTTCCAAGTGTCTTGCTCAACTTCGGATTAGGATAAAAAAGGCAATACTTTAAATGACCACTAAGACCTGATATCCTTGACGTCAGAGGTATATAGCCTTGAGTATAATCCTGCTCATGCACCAACACAAAGAGCATACATTTTAGGAGCTACTTGAGCTGAAAATCTTTTGTTCCATAGTGCTCCTACCCTGTTTGACATAATTGTCTTCAAATTAGTAAATTTCTCGTCTAGTTTTGAAGCAAAGTACATCTCTGCCATCCCATCGTTTTTCAGTTGAGTTTTGAATATGGCTTTTCTTCTAACACAGCTGTATATAGATATTTGGCTATTAGGAATATCATGTTTTAAACATAAGATGTGATGCTATATAAAAACAAATGTACGTCAAAAAAGCATGTTTTAATAGTACATCACAAATATCAGAAAATACAATAGTGAAACCCCCATAACTGTAAAGCGTTCAAGCAACATTTAATTCAGTGGACTCGTGCAAATTTCCTGAATTTAAAAGAAGCGTTTGTGGTAACTTGCCTTCTGACACTTCATAGTTTCATCTGATCCAAAATGTATAATACTTTCAAGCTGTAAAAAACTGCTGTTCAACAATCAATGTATATCTGTAGATACTTACTTTATAGTTTAACACTACCATATTTAAGCGCCTTTTATTTCATAATTATTTTCAAACTTTCAGGAACGTTTCCTTTCACGTAGCAATGCACACCAGTTTATATGTCTAATTATATCAGTGTCAAAATAAAAACACTTGGCCCCTTAACAACAATTCTATAGACAGCACTAACTTTGTAAAATGAGAAAAACTTGCCAATTCCATTAGATTGAATATTTTCATTCAACTTCATTGTTCCTGCCTTCCTGCTGGTTTGGTTGGGCACACGCCCTACTCCTCCCTAGTGGACTACATCTTCCGTGGTGCACAGCGTGAGGACACACTAGTAAAGGAGAGCGCCGACCAGAAGGCGCGGGATGCGCGCGGGGCGCGCCAGGTCAAAGCCCTGCGTCCTGCGTCCTGCGTCCTGCGTCCTGATCTAAGGTACTATTTCCATCTCTCATTTTATTGTTTCTTCTTAATTATGGTGAAATGGAAAGTCACTACGAGGAAAGCGGGTGGAGGGTTTATAGCAACACTTGATTTGTTCCTGCCGGGAGCAGCAAGCGACCTCACACATGAAATCGAATTGACGGAGAGACACTTATCCATGGAACCACTTTTCTTTTCCAAGAGGTCACCATCAGGGAGCACTGATAAGATCGTATCACACACTCTGCTGATACAATTGGTACTGTCTGATGATTTTTCATCTAGCCAACGGGAATCCTCATCCATTACTCAATCGCCACCTACCACTAACACGAGGGGCGCCGCACCCTCAATCCATATTGACTCAGCAACTGACCCTCCAGCACAGTGACGTAGCGGTGGTCAGACCGCAAAGCCCAAGCCAACTAAAACCATCCGTGCTCCCAAATCTAAGGCTGCTCACCTCAAGACAGTCACACTGAATACACCAACACCACTGACGCCATTAACTGTAAATAACGTACCCCTACAAAAAGAACTGGACAACGTAAAATGATGACTAAATTATTGGACCCCATTTTACTCAAGTTAACTCAAATCGAAAAACGATTAGCTGGCTTAAAGTCTTAGAATATATCCGCCCCACTTCTGGCGGCAACCCAGATTGCTGACCTTACACCCTCAGCTACTGATAACACTCCAACTCATGCCTGCATTGGCCAGGGCATGAATGACTTACCGCCTCTGGGGATTCCATCCAGTAAAGCCTTTCAGGGTGGGTTGCCCCGCCACCAGCTCTTGGCCATCCCAACATACTACAGGAGGTTCCATCACTACTGCTCTTGGACATGAGGGATGGTATTTCATTCATTAGAAACACAAGATACTCCGTGGCCACTGTGGACAATCACCAAGTTCTCCACCTCCCACCGGCAGCTTCCCCCCTAGTGTCAGTCTTGGCGAATGTTCCTCCCTTGCGGGACTAGCAGCATGAATCCACCTTGCAGCTAATGGACAAATGTCTGCACTGGGTATCAAACCATCTTATGGTCTAGGGAATGAGGAGCCTTCAGTTAGCTAACACAATTATCATGGCTGGGAGAGTGGGTGGTAGGGTGACCAACCGTCTGTAAATTTCACGGACAGTCCGTAGTTTCAGCCGTCTGTCCGTTGTACGTGAAGGATTCTTTAACGGACGCCATTTGTCTGTAATTTTAACCAGCCACACCACCCTAAAGCCGGCACAGCTTCCACCCACTTCCCTTCTTGACTCTGATGCTGTTGAGGTCGGGCGTAACAGACTCCGAGGCAGCACCAAAGCTCAGATACCCAGCAGCATTGGAGAGGCACAGCAGGATGGCAACCCTCACACTTCCAGCCCTTGATGAGCTGTTAAGAGGTGCTTGAAGGTGACTGAGGGGGCTGCAACTTCAGGAGCAGGGGCATCTATTCAGATGCAAACAACCATGAATGCATCATGTCTCTGCAATTTAGAGGGGCCTCACACATTCCCTTTCTGCCCAGGGCCCCAAACATCCTAGAACCGGCCCTGATTACACCGAGGCAGCACGTGGTTCTCTTCACAGAGCTTAATTACTGTCACTAAATTGTAAACAAACCTTGATTCTTCAAACATGCAGTCTATAATGTAATAAAATAAAGAAATGGCAGAATCGCACCCACACTGATTAACAAAGTATGGAGGACAATCAGTTAAATCAGTTCTCTTGGAATGTCTCCTTTAAGTACTGTACATCACAGTGAGGGATGGCAAAACTAACATTTTGGAAAGAGCCTGTCTTCTCCAGGAGGGGTGAGGAGCCCTACCCCACTCTGGAAGAGACCAAGATGTTACTAGAATACTGCATGCCCACCCCTGTGCCCACCCTGGTGGATCCTGCCCCCCCCAGTGATGGCTCCTCCCCCGCCTGTGGTGGCTCCTGTCCCCTCCTGTGGTGGCTCCTGTCCCTCCCCCGCCTGTGATGGCTCCTGTCTCCCCTAGTGATGGCTCCTGTTTTCCCCGCCTGTGATAGCTTCTGTCCCCCCCTGTGGTGGCTCCTGTACCCCCCTGTGGTGGCTCCTGTCCTTCCCTCCTGTGATGGCTTGTGCCCCCCCAGTGATGGTTCCTGTTCCCCCCGCCTGTGATGGCTTCTGTCTCCCCCCTGTGGTGGATCCTGTCTCTGCCCTGGGTGGCTTCTGTCCCAGTCCTGGAATGGCTCCTGCAGTGAGGGTGAGGTTCTTGATGGGCCTCTTCTCAAAAAGGCTCAGCTCAATATTATTATGAAATGGTGTGTGAGTGAGTAAGTGAAGGGATGGGTGGATGGCTGGATGAATTAGTGAAAGGATGAATGGATGAATGAAAGATTGAATAGATGGATAGTGAGAGAGGATGGATGGATTGAGTGAGTGGAAGGATGGAAAAGAGAAAAGGTAAATAGCTGGATGTATGGGTGGAAGGGTAGCTGGATGGGTAAAAGGGTGGATGGATGAGTGAAAGGATGGATGAGTGAAAAGGTGGATGATGAGTGAGTGAGTGGGTGGATGGATGAGTGAAATGAAGGATGGATTGATGAATTGATAAGTGCAAGGGTGAATGGATGGACGGATGAGTGAAAGGGTGGATGTAAGGATGGATGAGTGAGTGAAAGGGAGGGTAGATGGACAAAAGGATGAATAGATGAGTGAAGGAGTGAAAGGATAAATGGATGAGAGAAAGGATGGATGAGTGTTAGGGTCAATGGATGGATTCATGAGTGGATGAATAGATGGATGGGTGGAAGGATGGAAGGAAGGATTGCTATGTGAAAGGGTCGATGGAGAGAGAAAGGGAGGATGGATGGATGACTGAAAGGGTGGATGGGTGGAAGGATGAGTGACTGGGTGAATGGATGAGTAAGTGAAAGGATGGCTGGATGGGTGAAAGGGTAAATGGCTGGATGGATGAGTGAATGGATGGATGGGTAAAAGAGTGGATGGATGAGTGAACAGATGAATAGAGTGAAAGGGTGTATGGATGGATAGATAATGGATGGATGGATGAGTGAAAGGATGAATGAAGGGATGGATGAGTGGAATGATAGATGGAAGGATACATGATGGATAGGTTTGCAAATGGTTGAATATGTTTGGATATGGCTGAGCTTACTTATATACTATTGCACGACCTCTGTTGTGTCTGTAAAATGTATCCAATTGTCCAGAGGTTTTGTCCTGAATTTTGACCTCCTGTCCTGAATTTGTGTCCTAAACTTTGACCCTTTGTCCTGAATTTTTACACTCACCGTCCTGAATTTGCGCCAATGCCAGTTGGTCACCCTAGTGGGTGGGTGGGCAGCTCCATTAAATCCATTGCTGGAGACGGTGTGTGTTAGATCTGGTATCATTGGCGTGATTTTCCCTTCCATTTTTTTTACTGATTGCCTCCTCTGTTTTTGATCTGTTTTGCTGGTTAGATGCTTTGGGCACTGTGCCACTGCTTTTCAGTGCCACAGTGCAAGTGCTCCCTATGTTAAATTGGTGTATTGATTAGTGATTCCATGAATGTTATTTAATTTACTTGTCAGACCCTAGTACAGTGCACCATGTGTGCAATGGGCTTGTAAATCAAATGCTGCTGGTGGGCTTGCAGCACTGGTTGTGCCCCCCACAGAAGCAGCTTGTAAATTGTGTATCAGGCCTGCCATTGCAGAGCCTATGTGCAGTCTATTACTGCAATGTGGATTTGGTAAGTGCACCCACTTGCCAGTCCCTAAACCTTCCCTTTTTCATATCAGACACCCTAAGGTAGGCCCAAGGGCAGGGTGCATTTCAAGTATAAGGTAGGACATGTCCTTGTGTGTGTGGCATGTCCTCATAGTGAGTTAGCCATTTTCGTGTTTCACTATTGCAATGCTACCAGTCCCCATAGGCCAGAATGGGCAGTTTCTTATAATCCTAAATGACCCATGGAACATGGCAGAAATTCAAATTTAGGATGCCTGAACTCGGAATGATAAAATACATCTTTTAGTGAAGTTGGTTTTAACATTCTGTGTTTGAAAATACCACTCTTAGAAAGTAGGTATTGTCTTGCCTAACTATCCAAGCCTGCCTCTGCTAGGTTGTGTATTCCTTGTCTGGAGTTTGAGTGACAGGGGCTGGGGGTTCCCAGGAGACAGGGTGAGTCAGCATAGGGTTGAATAGAGAGATCTGCATGCAGATGGGAGGGGGAATTTGCACCTGGGACCTGAATAGGCCTGGCCTTCCCTCCACAATGATGGCTCCACCTCCTGTGGCGTGTCTGATGTCCCTGGCCTACACTTTGAAAGGAAATACGGAGTCTTGTCAGCAACGTGCTCCAGGATTGACCAGAACTGGTTTGGACTATGCAAAGGCCTCTCTGCCTTCGGAGAACAAAGAGAATATGAGTATAAATATGGGGATCCAGACCCCAAGACTTGAGATCACTTCTGGAACAACAAGACAAACCTTTGCCAAGGTGAAGAACCAAGGAAGCTGCAGGAGTTTGGACTGCCCCTCCACTGCCATTGTGTTGAGTTGCTGTGTTGGCCTACAGTGGTTTCTTTATTGCTAAGAAAACGAGAAGGAACTTTCAAAGAACTTTCCTCATCTTGCAGAATATTACCGCAAGGGCTTGAACCTGTGCTTGCCTCCTGCTGAAGTCTCAGGGACAAAAGACTTCACCACCTGTTCCCCTCTGAATTTCCTTGCTGGGAATTCTGTCCACAGAAGCCTGCATGTTGCTGGGAGCTGGAAGCATGACGCATCAAGAAGAAGCGTGCCGCTGTTGCAGCTGTTGCTGTTGCATCGCCTTAGAAGCCTGTCTCCGCCACATCACCAGAGAAGCTTGCCTTTGTCAAAGCTGTTACCCAACTCATCACCGTGAACCGAGAACCGTTTTGCAGGGCCTGTCACAGCTCCAAAGCTACAGAGTTTGCCGCACTGCTACTGGGCATGCACGCTTTGTCTTCATGTCGTCGCATCAAGGGTGCCATCTTATTGTATCGCATCGAGGCGCCATCTTGCCGAATCGTAACCGGGCTGCAGTACAAGAATCTATGCATCACCTCTGCTCTGGTAAGGCCCAAGACGTATTCCCTACTCTGCGTAAGCATTGAGGCGCAACGCATCGTCTCCCCTGAAGCAAGGAACCGAATCATCTCCAACTCTGCGAACCTTTTGTTTGTTTTGCGTTACACATCCAGGTACTTTTGTGACAACTTTGTCGCATTTATCATCAACTTGAACTAAGTGACTTCTACCTTCTTTAAGTCTATTTTAAGTACAGTATTGAGGATCTTTGTTGTTTGTGCTCTTGTGTTAAGTCTATTTAAAGAATACTTATTTTTATAAAACCTGAGCAGTGTCTATCTGTCGTGTTTTAACTGTATTGCTGAATTTGTTCACAAATGCTTAACACAATGCCTCTGAGATAAGCCTGTCTGCTATTGCCATGCTACCAAGAGGATGAGCAGGGGTTATCCAGTAGTGTAATCCCCTTTCCCTGACTTAGAATCAAGGGTCCCTATTTTGTCAAAGGCGTATACCATTGCCAACTAGAGACCCCCAGTTCTAACAGTGTGGTGATAAATTTGAATAAAGCACACATGGGTACTTCTCTCCTTACAAATTCCCATAGAACATTGCTTAGGAGCACACAGATTATTCCTTTATCACTGGAGCACTACTATAAACAGGGTCCGATGCCAGGAATTAACCAGAGGGGCAGGATAAGGCCAGGTGAGCTCTAGCTCTGCTTTGAGGGTTAGGCTATACAATAGATTTGCTTCTTTTACAGACCTGGCATCTTGCAATTGACTATCACCATCTACCCACCCATCACCCAAGAGAGCTTCCATACCAGCCAACCCTGTGCTTGCTGGGCAGGAGCCCCCTACGTTTTCTCTACCCCAGATTACAGCTGACAGAACAAAAGATTAGCCTGGCATTGTGGAATGTGGCGGGAATCACTTTGAAGGTAGGAAATGCCCAGTTGCACAACCTCTGGCAATCGATGGAGATTATTTGTTTCCAGGAGACATGGGCTAAGGATTTAGTCTTCTTTTCAGGGTCCCGTGCTATTCATACAGCTGCAGAACCCTCAGTGTCAGGTAGAGTGAAAGGGGGATTAATAACTTTAATCTCCAATACCTTCCCCTTACAAGTAAAGCTGGTCGGTTCCCTGATCAACCACTTCCAAATCCTCCAACTGGAGCCTATAAATCACAGACACTGGATTTTAAATTAACTTTAATAATTAATTTGGGGGAAACATGAAGCGAGTGGCAGATCAACTAAATAATGAGTTAAAATATTTAATTTACACACACAATAATCTGGTTAGGGGACTTTATTATTCACCTGTATAAGTGCAACGAGGCAAGTGTGTGTGGGGTGGGCGATTTGCAGGGTGACTCTCTCCTACATTTTACACACAATGAATATGGTGATACCCTCAATAGACTATTATACACAAGTCACCTGAGAGTAACCAATAGCTCTAAATCAGGTCAGATAGAGAAAACGGTAAACAGTCATAATATTGATTCCAAAATATAGAATGGACATAATATCTAAGTAAAAATATAGAATGGACAAAATATCGAATGGACAGAATATAGTGGTTAAAAATATCGAATTTAAGGTAAGTAATATCGATTTTCAAAATATAGAAGTCAAAATATCGAAGTATACAATATAGGCATTAAATATATCGATTTTTTAATAATATCAATTTTTTTAAAGTGTTTTGTACGTTAGTATATGTGTGAAAAGTGTATATTAATTGTTGTAATGTATGTTTAATGTATTTTAAGTAATGAATTTTATGTTATTTAATTTTTGCGTAATTTAATTCTGTAGCGGGTTGTGGGTTTATAGGGGAATAGGGTGGGAAGTAATTTAAATATATTAAATTAAATATAGATTTTTAGCAATTATTATTAATTGTTAATTAAATTTTGCTTTTTAGTTCTGTAGCGGGTTGTGGGTTTATAGGGGAATAGGGTGGGAAGTAATTAAATTGTAATTAATTAAATATTTTTATTTATTTATTGGTATTCATTTTGAATTTATTGTTATTTTTTAATTGGTAATTAATTTTTATTAATTGCCAATTATTTTGTATTAATTGATTAATTGTTAATTATGTTAATTTTCTAAATTTATTTTCTGCAGCGGGTTGTGGGTTTATGGGGGAATAGGGTGGGAAGTAATTTAATTGTAATTAAGTAAATACATTTTTTCATTTATTGGTATTGATTTTAAATTTATTGTTAATTAATTTTTAATTGGTAATTAATTTCTATTAATTGGCAATTCATTTTTATTAATTGGTAATTATTTTGTATTAATTAAATATTTGATAATTATGATAATTGTAATAATGTATTTTCTGTAGTGGGATGTGGGTTTATAGGGGAACAGGGTGGGAAGTAATGTAATTGTAATTATTACATGTTAAAAATACTTTTTGTGTATTGATAATTAATTTACTTTTAATTTTTAATTGGTATTAATTTGTATTATTAATTAGTTTTTGTTATTGAAAATTAATGAGTTGTTAAATAATTATGAATATGTTATTAATTTTTAATAACTAATATTTAGTTGTATTTCTAATTAATTATTACATAATATTAAATTGGTTATTAGGTTCAATTAATGTTTTATTGGGATTGATATATAATTTATTTTTAATTATATATTAAATCATTACTTTCCCTACTGTTAAACGCACTGGAGTAGGAATAGTAATTTTCACCCTCACGCTATCCAACGCTTTCCCTTCTGTTGCACTCTCTGGAGTGGGAATAGTAAGTTTTACCCCTACGCTATCCAAAGCTTTCCCTACTGTTGCACTATCTGGAGTGGGAATAGTAATTTTCACACTCCCGCTATCCAACGCTTTCCCTACTGCTGCACTCTCTGGAGTGGGAATAGTATTTTTCACCCCTACGCTATCCAACGCTTTCCCTACTGTTGCACTCTCTGGAGTGGGAATAGTAATTTTTACCCCTACGCTATCCAATGCTTTCCCTACTGTTGTACTCTCAGGAGTGGAAATAGTAATTTTTACCCTTTGAATATCCAACGCTTTCCCTACTGTTGCACTCTCTGGAGTGGGAATAGTAATTTTTACCCCTACACTATCCAACGCTTTCCCTACTGTTGCACGCTCTGGAGTTGGAATAGTAATTTTAACCCTCCCGCTATCCAACGCTTTCCCTACTGTTGCACTCTCTGGAGTGGGAATAGTAATTTTTACCCTTATGCTATCCAACGCTTTCCCTACTGTTCACTCACTGGAGTCGGAATAGTATTTTTTACCCCTACACTATCCAACACTTTCCCTACTGTTGCACTCTCTGGAGTGGGAATAGTAATTTTTACCCCTACGCTATCCAACGCATTCCCTACTGTTGCACTTTCTGGAGTGGGAATAGTATTTTTTACCCCTACGCTATCCAACGCTTTCCCTACTGTTGCACTCACTGGAGTGGGAAAAGTATTTTTTACCCTCCCACTATCCAACGCTTTCCCTACTGTTGCACTCTCTGGAGTAGGAATAGTAATTTTTACCCTTACGCTATCCAACACTTTCCCTACTGTTGCACTCACTGGAGTGGGAATAGTATTTTTTACCCCTACGCTATCCAACGCTTTCCCTACTGTTGCACTCTCTTGAGTGGGAATAGTATTTTTTACCCCTACGCTATCCAACGCTTTCCCTACTGTTGCACTCACTGGAGTGGTAATATTAAATGTTACCCTCCTGCTATCCTACGGTAAAATATTGTACATTTTTTATTAATAACCTAAATTAATTATATCTTAATTTTAAGGTTATTTGAGTATTTTAAGTATGTTTTAGTTAATTATATTTATTATTTCATTAATTTTAAATTACTTTTAAGACATTTAAAAAAAATCGATATTTTGACTGACTATATTTTTTACAGACCTAGGGGCCGATTAGGATGGAGGATTTTCCGCCTCCTCCGGGCCGGCGGAAGCCACCTCCGGCCCGGAGGAGGCGGAAAATCCTCTGCGGAGTCACCAAAGACCCACCGCCAAATTAGGATGGCTGGTGGGTCTGGAATTCCGTCCGCCGCTTTTCCGCCGCGGTCGGCTTCCGACCGCGGCGGAAAAGCTATAACATGGCAGGCGGTGTCTATGAGACACCGTCCGCCATATTATGATGTTTGTGTAAAACTGCTTTTCCACGGCGGCTTTTCCGCCATGGAAAAGCATACGGACATTCACTTTGGGGGCCCGTTGCGGGCCCCCTGGGTGAATGGGGGGTGGGGGGTGCACATGGGGGGTACCTATGGTACCCCCCTGCATTTGCGTGCACAAAGCGGCAGGCACCGTGCGGTCCCTGCCGCTTTGTGCATGTAAATGTAACACATGCTATTTTAACATTGCGGCGGGTGCAGCTTGAAGCTGCACCCGCCGCAATGTTAAATATAGAGGATGTGACCGCCACCCTGGCGGTCACATCCTAATCAGGACGGAGGGAACGCCGCAGCCCCTGCGGACGTTCCCTCCTCCTCAAGGGTGGCGGACGGACGCAAGTCCGTCCGCCATCCTAATCGGCCCCTATATTTTGTATTCGATATTTTTGTACTTACCTGTTTGTAGATAGGAATTCGATATTTTGGCATTCTATATTTTGGTGACTATATTTTGGTAAGTCTATATTTTGTCATTCTATATTATGTCAGTGATCCAGAGAAAACATTCAGGAGGAATCATTATGATTCTACAATTGATTTCATCCTAGTCTTTTCAGCAATAGGAGAAACAGTGGACCATTTAGACAATCTATTCACATGCTATAGGGATCACACTATTTTACTTATCCACTTAAGCATCCCTCACAAAGTGGGAAATCACCAACAGGTAGTAGACAACATCGTACTAGCCAGGAAAAATGGTTATCAATTAAAGTGGGCACAGGTTGAGAAGCAGAACTTGTCTCCTGCAATAATAGCCCAAATAAGGGATGACATCCTATATTGTTTGGCTGAGGTGTCTTCTCTCCCACTACTAGTCACTCAGTTTAGAACCTTTATAACAAAACTAAAAGCGGCACTCACTTGACATAAGCCAGCAGATTCCACACACTTTATTCAATGATTTGACTCACAGTGTTCGTTAGCTAGGAGAGCCCTTATTAACGCTTTAAAAATCCAATATAGAGAACCAGTACTGATAAGATTGCTCCATAACGACTACAAGCATGCTAGAAGTAAACGAGTAAAGCACATAAGGGAAAAGTATTCAAAGGACCCTGAACAAGCAGCCAGCTGATGAAATAGTAGGGAGTTTTGGAAAGTTATTAATTCCCATATTTCAAAGATTTCAAGGATCCGTCCCTGGACACGCATGAGGAGGAAGACGAGTGGATAGGACAGTTTGAAAGTATTTTTGGACTACAATCCCCTCAGGAGTTCCAGCAACCTGACTTAACACCCTCTTTCCAAGAAAGCCTGATGTTCTCATTGCACAAAGTTAGAAGAGGGTTGGAAGCTTGCATTCCAAGAAAGGCCCTGTGTCCGGATGGGATTCCAATAGACCTTTTTCAGGCCAACTTTGAGATGTGGGTACCCCTAGTAAAGAATGTCTTTAACAGCATAGCAGTAGAGGGCCCCCACCCCCTAGATTCATAGTGTAATAGTTCCAATCTATAAGAAGGGAGATAGCGGCAACCCGGAGAACAACAGGCCCATCTACCTTCTGGACACAACCGCCAAACTCATGGGCCAGTTGTTATTAGCTAGGCTGGAGGATTGGGGGCAAGAGCATTACATCCTGATGCAGGTGCAGTATGGTTTCCAAAAGGGGACAGTGGATCAATGCCTCAACCTCTCGCGATGTATAGATAAATATACGAAGGCAAAACGCGGGAAGATCTACATGGCCTTAATGGATCTGTCAGCTGCCTTCGATTGTGTGTTCCATCAGAAGCTGTGTCCCATGATGGAGGGTATAGGGATTGATTCTCTGATTATCTGTTTCTTCCATCAGCTATATGCCAATGCCACTGCCTGTGAGCGGTATGGCATAACCAGGGAATGTACGTGCTCATTTAAGATCTAGAAAGGATTCAGGCAGGGATGCGTTCTTGCCCTGTTTCTTTTTTCCATCTATACAAACTGTGTGGCTCGACCCTAGACGAGCCTACATTTGACAATATTGGCGTATGCTGACTACGCAGTCCTTATTGCTAGGACAGGGGTACCTCTCCAAAGCTTCATAACTTCATATACTTCATTCATGGCTTCATTAGATCTCAGAGTGAATGAAACCAAATCCTTCATCATTATAGCTGGAGTTACGAGAGGAGCGAAACCCACTTATTTCCTTCTGGCCTCAAAGAAAATCGAAGTGGTTGAGTCTTTCTCATACCTGGAAGTCCTGTTTGACACAAATCCTTCTTGGACAAAACTGGTGGCAGCAAGAGTCCTGGGTATGGAAAGAATAAACCAAGCCATAATAGGCTTTGCTAAAGAAGCTGGGAGCCAGCCCCCTGGATTCGATTAAAAACATATATCACGCAAAAACAAAGGCTGCAGCAACTTACAGAGCGGGCGTCAGGGAGATGGCCCACATTGATCAACTCTTCTAATCAAAAGAGGGGAGGTTTAAAATAGATCCATTCATTTTCCAAGTAGATATATGTTGATCAAAGGAGAAAGGATCACTTGTCCTGCTCAACCTTAAGTATACAGGACTGGCAAAGGGTGTCCCAGTAAAAACACCCTCATGCACGTGATGGGTATGGTGGGTTCGAAGCGGTATATCTTAGTTCTCCGCTTATAGATCACGTGTGTGCATAATCATTAGGTCTATTTTGTTATGCAGCCTCCACCCGGAGGTTCTTAACCAAGGTTGGTGCAGTAGTGAGCCAGAGATAAAAAATATTATAAAAAACCAAAAACTCAGAGATACGGAATTTTATTCTGTCTGGTTTTGGGTCTGGTAAACTCTTTTATAGTGCATCTTGTGAACTTGATAATGAGTAATAGTTGCACTTAGAGTAACAAAATTGGGAAAAAAGGGGGGTGGTTAAAAATTGGTCGACATGTTTCTGCCTTGGTTTCCTGGTTTCTAGGGCTTACGGGCATTCATCAGGACCGTTAGTGAAATAACTTGAAGGACTATATAAATAAAGTGCTCAAAAGGTGAAAGAAAAAGGTTATTGACCTGTTCCTATGTTTGGAGGTCTTATGGTACCTGTAACGAGTAAACACAAGTTTGCAACACGCATACAGGGAGGGGGGTGTGGGGGGACACACGTTAAGCAATGATTGCTTCTCATTTCTATCAATTGATAGACATTAAACAACTGTAAAATCGGGGAGGAGCTTCGCGGGCGCCCAAGATGGCCGCGTGAGCTCGGAGCTCCGAAGACCTCCCGATCCTCCGCAAGGATCCTGCCATCTATCCTGTCCCACGGCGGTGGGAACCAACAGCTGAGCCGGTGCTGAAGCGGCGCCCGTTCCCGGATCGAAAATCTGATCTTCCTGGGCCGAGATATGCTGTCGTGACATCGGCGGACAATAGCTGCGCCATTGTCTTGCATCGTTGGGACCGCGAGGGGCCTGTCTCGTGACACCTCGTGCGGCACTGCCGTGCTCACTCCCCGTGGCCTACTGGACCGAACGGCCGTTGTCTTGCCAGCCCCCCGTATGACTTTGGGACGCTCTTTGTAGCCTTTCTCGTGTCTACTGGGGGTGCACTCAGTGCCCGCCCCCCCCCTCCCGGTCTATCCGGCCACTGCGCCCCAACATGGCGGGCAAAGGGGACCAGGACAAAGGAAAACCTCCGAGGGTTAGCAGGAAACCGACTCAGTCCCAATCTACCATCCCCGAACGATTCTCCCAATCCAAGGGATCTCCGGCCATGGCGGGTCGAACTAAAGACTCGCTGCGGGACGTGTCCCCTGACGATCCTGAATTTACACTCCGCGACGTGATGGGCGCCATTGCTGGGGTGAAAGCTGAAATGCACAGTTTACATGAGGCGCTGTCCAGCAAAGTGGATACCCTAAAGATTGAACTTAATCTCATTAGGGCCGATCTTGGCAAGACAAACGACAGGGTGAAGTCGCTGGACCTCAAAATGTCGAGTCTCACAAATGATATGTCGGACATACAGACTGAGGTCCGAGATTTGAGGATGGCTAATGGGCAGTTGGCGCGCCGGCTCGACGATTTCGAGGGACGGGCACGACGCCAGAATGTCCGCATCACGGGAGTTCCGGAGAAGGCCGAGGAAGAGTCAGCGGAACTGTTTGTAGAGGACTTGGTGGTCAATAAACTGGCGCCGGGAGGATTGAGCAAATTCTTCTCGGTCGAGAGGGCGCACAGGATCCCGGGTGGCCCACCGAAATCGGGCGCATCCCCTCGCCCCATTATTGCGAGACTTTTTAATTATCGGGACCGGGACGCCATTCTACAGGCATTGAGGAGCGCTGGCCTGTTGCGGTTCCAGAACGCAGACATTAACTTCTTCCCTGACTTTACGCAGGCCGTCCAGAAGCGCCGGCAAAGTTTTAATGGTGTGAAACGGCGGCTTCGGGAGTTGGGGATGCGCTACTCCATGCTCTATCCTGCAAAGCTCCGCATCGAGCATGGTACCCGGACACTGTTTTTCGACCTTCCGGATGCGGCAGGGGACGGGCTGGACACTTTGCCCCAACGCCGGACCGAACCGGATGAACAGGCGGAAGATGCAGCAGGACGTTCAGGTTCCAGGGAATGAACAGTTTACCCGTGACTTTACTCTGGGGGGGTCGCTGCGGTTGGCATCGACTTTAACTGATGTTTACTTTTTTACCACTATCTGCACTTTTGATATGGAGGGTGACGGGGGGTGATAGGATGTCTCCATTCTCCTCTAGGGGCTTCTTGTAGGGTAGATTTAGGGGCGACAGGCACACTGCTAGTTGGGGTGGCTTTTAGTCTAATGCAGGGGTGCAGGGTGGGGGGCAGTTGGGACGTGTGTTTCTTCTTTGATCTATTCTTTCAATACTCTTTAAGGCTGGGGTTTTATTGTTCTTATGCTTTTGGCTCTTGGGCTGCATTGCGGGGGGGGTTGAGGGGGTGGGGCGTCATTGATGATGGGGGTAAATCACTGAATTTGCTGAGTTAGAACGTTAATGGGTTGGGGGATCGCATTAAACGTGGAGTTGTACTGCAATTGCTTAAACGCTGTGCCCCTGATGTTGTTCTTTTACAGGAAACCCATCTTGTTGGTAACACTTGTAAAGTGTTGAACAGGAGAGGATTCAAAATGGTGGCCCATTCCGGGTTCTCTATGGGGTCCCGAGGGGTGGGCATCATGGTGCGTATGTCACTTCCCCTGGAGGTGGAGTCCACTTTAGTCGATGATAGGGGCAGATACGTTGCAGTGGTGTGCAGTAACCCTGGGCGAAGAACTACGCTCCGTTCGCGGTGTTTGCGGAGTTTCGGCAACTCCGCGCTCCGCGGAGAACGCGAAGTTGTTGAATACTCCGCAAACTGCTGCGTAGCGTAGTTCTCGCGCGCTCAATAGCATTTTCGCGTGCGCGAGGATGCTTGTCGGTAAGATCGAGTTGCCGAACATGCAGAAACTGCAATCTGGCACAGAATAACTCGAACACGTTAGTAGTGACCGGAAATAAGGGGACGCGAGCTGGCGGGACAAACCTCATGGGTAACTTTGCGCGCTACACATCCCGAGCATGCAGGCAATCAATCAATCAGGATATTTGTATAGCGCGCTACTCACCCAGAGGGTCTCAAGGCACTTGGGGGAGGGGGGTCCGCTACTGCTCGAACAGCCATGTCTTGAGTTGCTTCCTGAAGCAGAGGTGGTCTTGGGTCAGACGGAGGTGGATGGGGAGGGAGTTCCAAGTCTTGGCTGCCAGGTACGAGAAGGATCTTCCTCCCATGGTGGATCTTCGGATGCGTGGCACGGCGGCGAGGGCGTGGCTGGTCGATCGTAGCTGGCGGGTGGGAGTGTAGAAGGTCAGGCGGTTGTTGAGGTACCTGGGGCCCAGGTCGTGGAGGGCCTTGTGTGCGTGGGTGAGGAGTTGGAACGTGATTCTCTTGCTGACGGGGAGCCAGTGAAGGTCTCTCAGGTGTCCGGAGATGTGGCTGTGTTGGGGGATGTCCAAGATGAGTCGTGCGGAGGCGTTCTGGATGTGTTAGAGTCTTTTCTGGAGTGTGGCTGTGGTTCCGGTATAGAGGGTGTTTCCGTAGTCCAGTCGGCTGGTGACGAGTGCCTGTGTGACCGTCTTCCTGGTTTCGGTGGTGAGCCATGGGAAGATCTTTCGGAGCATGCGTAGGATGTTGAAGCATGATGATGAGACGGCGTTGACTTGTCTGGTCATCGAGAGGGAGGAGTCCAGGATGAAGCCCAGGTTGCGAGCGTGGTCCGTTGGTTTGGGTGCGCTGCCCAGGGCAGGGGGCCACCAGGAGTCGTCCCAGGCGGAGGGTGATGATCCAAGGATGAGGACTTCCGTCTTGTCTGAGTTCAGTTTCAGGCGGCTGTTCCTCATCCACTCGACTACGTCTTTCATCCCTTCGTGTAGGATGGTTCTGGCGGTTCCTGGGTCGTTGGTGAGGGAGAGGATCAGCTGGGTGTCGTCGGCGTAGGAGATGATGTTGAGGTTGTGTTGGCGTACGATGGCTGCGAGGGGGCTCATGTAGACGTTGAAGAGGGTGGGGCTGAGTGATGATCCTTGTGGTACGCCGCATATGACTTCGGTGGCCTTGGATCTGTACGGGGGGAGGCGGACTCTCTGGGTTCTTCCGGTGAGGAACGAGATGATCCACTCCAGTGCCTTCTCTTGGATTCCGATGTTGCTGAGGCGCTGCACTAGGGTGCGGTTGCAGACCGTATCGAATGCTGCGGAGAGGTCCAGGAGGATGAGGGCTGCTGTTTCCCAGTTGTCGAGCAGGGCTCGGATGTCATCAGTGGCTGCGATGAGGGCGGTCTCGGTGCTGTGGTTGGCGCGGAAGCCGGACTGCGAGTGGTCGAGGCTGGTTGGGCGAGCGCAATTGGTGATCCACTGTGTGAGGTTGTTGGCTGCTTGGTTGGGGTCCGTTGAGCTGGCGGGCGGGTTCTGGCTCAGTGAAGTGGTGAGCTGGTCGGTGGTGATCTTGTTCCAGCTCCTGCGGGGAACCTGTTGCGGGTGGTGGTGAGTCATGGTCTTTCTGAAGCTGAAGTGGACGCAGCTGCGGTCTGTCCAGTGGAGTCCGGTGGAGTGGCTGAAGGAGATGTACTTGCTGGAGGAGAAGACTTGGTCAAGCGTGTGTCCGGCGTAGTGGGTGGGGGTGTTCACCAGTTGCATGAGTCCGAGGTTGGCGAGGTTGTCCAGCAGGGTGGTGGTGGTGTTGTCGTTGTTGTTCTCCAGGTGGAAGTTGAGGTCCCCTAGGAGGATGTAGTCAGCGGAGGCGAGGGCGTGCGGGCTGATGAAGTCTGCAATGTCTTCGCTGAATTGTGTGCGAGGTCCTGGGGGTCTGTAGATGAGGGTGCCTCTGAGTGTGGTCTTGGGGTCGCTGTGTATCTGGAAGTGAAGATGTTAAGCGGCTGTGAGGGTGTCGTCTGAGTTGGTCGTGATGCGGATGGTGTTCTTGTGGACGATGGCGATGCCTCCTCCTGTCTCGTTGACGCGGTCTCTCCGGGTGATCTTGTATCTGTCCGGGATGGCGACGGCGATGTCGGGCGCTGAGGAGGCATTCATCCATGTTTCTCTGAGGAAGGCGACGTCTGGAGATGGTGTCGAGCAGGTTCCAGAGTTCCACAGCGCTCCCGAAGATGAAAAATGGCTTGCAAACGGGTCAAGCAAGCTACTACGCATGCTCGCGGAGCTATGCGTAGTTCGCGGAGTGCAAGTACATCTTCGCGTAGCTCGCGGAGTGCGGCTACGCGAACTACGCCCAGGCTTAGTGTGCAGATGGGAGGGTCGTACTTTGGTTTTGGTTTCGATTTATCTCCCTCCGGGACTGCAAACATCCACTTTTCAAGACCTTGGGGGCGCCATTTTGGGTCTCCCGGAGGGATTGCTTATTCTGGGTGGGGATTTTAATTCTGTGGTTTCAGGGGATTTTGATCGTTTCCCATCCAGAGATCTACGTAGTGCACAGTCCTGGCTCCCGGACTTCCTTAACACCATGGGTATGGTTGATTGTTGGCGACTCTTGCACCCCTCCCAGAGACAATACACTTTTCACTCGGGGGCTCATGGTAGTCTTTCGCGTATTGACTATGTCCTGACCCCCGCGGCCCAGGCGCAGTCGGTTTCTAGCGCACGCCTTATGGCCAGGGGTATCTCCGACCACTCCCCAGTTTGGGTGTCTTTCAACTTTAATGTACTGGCTACGTCGAGGGTCGCACCTATTAACCCTTGGTATTTTCGCAATCCTAAGACCCGTGACCTCCTAGTAAAATCCATTGAGCTGTATTTTGCTGAAAACTCTGGCTCAGTCACCTCGGCCGTCTCTCTTTGGGAGGCCTTTAAAACTGTTCTTAGAGGGGAAGCCTTCTCCTTGATAGCCGACGCGCGCAGGAGACGGGACGAAGACATGGTTCAGCTGGAGTTGGATATTGATGATCTGAATTCCCAGCTTGCACTGGGGCCGACTCCAGATCTGCTCCATGCTCTTGCCCTGAAGCAGTCGGAATACAGGGCCACTGCTACTGACGCAGCTAAGGCGAAGAGCAGGGAACAGCAGGGCAGGATTTATGACGCCGGTGACAAGGCGGGTAAGCTCCTCGCCTGGCTGGACAAGAAAGAATTGGCATCCCGAGTTGTGCCGGAGGTCTTGGGCGACGATGGCCTCGTTGTCACTGACCCTGCCGCAATTGCCGAGACGTTTGCGGACTACTTTGAGACGGTCTATACATCTGTTTCTGCCCTGTCTGAGTCTGACTCTGCCTCTTTCCTGGAGGAGATCGAACTCCCTTGCTTGTCCGAGGCCAAGCGGGAGGATATGGACCGGGGCTTGACGGTGGGCGAGGTGGCATTGGCGATCAGGTCGTTGCGCTCCGGGAAAGCACCGGGACCCAACGGCATCCCGGTGGAGCTGTACAAGCTCAAGGCTGATACAGTTGCTGCGCCCCTGCGAGACATGTTCCTAGAGGCTCGCGAGACCGGTGAGCTCCCTCTTGACCAACGTTTGGCCACTATTGTGGTCATTCACAAGGAAGGGAAACCTCGAGACCTGTGCCGGTCGTACCGTCCAATCTCCCTGCTGAACGCCGAGCCGAAGATCTTGGCGAAACTCCTGGCCAACCGGCTTGTGGGAGTGATTTCGGACCTGGTTCATCCGGACCAGTCTGGTTTCATCCCGCATCGTAACACGGCCCTTAATCTTCGTAGGCTCCATGCGGTCATGGCGAGGGCGCATTTGCTTACAGAACCAACAGTGCTTGCCTCCCTTGACGCCACAATGGCGTTCGACTCGCTTGAGTGGAATTACCTCTGGGCCGTGCTTGCTAAGTTCGGGTTTGGGCCTGAGTACATCAGCTGGGTCCAGCTCCTCTATTCTTCCCCGCTTGCTAATGTGACTGTGAATGGTCGCTTGTCTGCCTCGTTTGCCTTGCGCAGGGGCACTAGACAGGGTTGCCCGCTGTCGCCTCTCCTGTTTGCCCTGGCTCTCGAGCCTCTGGCTGCGTGGGTCCGGGTGCATCCCGACGTTGCGGGTATTAAGTGGTCGCCGGGATTTGAAGATCGCGTGTCCCTCTACGCCGACGATATCCTTTTATATCTCACCTCTCCCTGTCGGTCTTTGATTATGGCCTTTGACCTATTGGGCACTTTTGGGGGCTACTCGGGCCTGGTTATTAACTGGTCCAAGTCCTCCCTTTATGTCCTGTGTGGCGACACTCCGCGCCTCCCTCGCGGTTGTGCTATACAGGTCACGCAGCAGGGATTCAAATACCTGGGTATATATATTTCAAAGGATGCCCGTACCCGTTACGCTCATAACCTGCTCCCTCCTCTGGCTCGGCTCCGACGAGACTTGGAGGGCTGGAGAAGATTGCCGTTATCCCTGTTGGGCCGGGCGGCATTGTTTAAAATGATGTCCCTGCCTCGGTTCCTTTATGCGCTCCAGAACACACAGGACCCAGTGCCCGCTAAATACTTCGGAGAGGTCGAGAGTTTGCAGCGCACCCTGTTGTGGGATGGCAGGCCGCGGATCTCCATTGTCAAATTGACTATTCCATGGTACGATGGCGGCATCGCACTGCCGGACATACGTCGATATTACTGGGCCTCCCAGTTGGCTGCTGTCAATCACGGGTTCTATGGGCCTGTGACCAATCCAGGATACCCCATGGATCGCTGGCTCATGAACGATGGGAACTACTACAGGGCGTTGTATTCTAGATCTCTGGATCGTAAACTTACAGGACCCACTAGGACGGCGGTGCACCTGTGGAGGGCGGTGACTAAAACTTTGGGTTGGCAGGGTAGGCTCACCTTGGCAACTCCCCTATACGATTCGGACCTGCTTGGGAAACTGTGGCACTCCAAGGGGTTCGATAGGTGGGATCTAATCGGTATCTCCAAGGTGGAAGACATGATGGCTAGAGGTGAGGTTAAATCCTTTGAGGCACTCCAGACCGAGTTTCAATTGTGTAACTCTGAATATTTCCGCTATGCGCAGCTCCGGCATACTCTCACTTCGTCCATGCCCGTGGGAGAGAAAGTGCCAGAGTCATCCCCGCTGGAGGATAGGGTGCTGGACGGCCATATGCCGGATAGTGCCATCTCTTTGATTTATAAAAAGCTTATTAATGTGCGGATTGACTTACTGGTGAAACTGAGAGACCTTTGAATGAATGATGGGGTAGAGATGGATGATGAGGAATGGCAGTCTGCGGTCTCCTCCCCTAAGGAGGTGGCGATCTCGGCCAGGCTAAGACTTGTACAGTTGAAAATACTCCACAGGGTTTACGTTACGGGCCCACGACTGATTCGTATGGGACTCTCTCAAGATGGGCTGTGCAGGCGGGGTTGTGGCGCACTGGCCACCTTTATGCATATACTTTGGGAGTGCCCTGCGATTGCCTCTTACTGGGGACGTATACATGGGGTGATGAGGGAGGTGACCGGTGTAACCCTGCATGCGGAGGCCCGACGTTGCCTTCTTAATGTGTGGGGCCCGAATGACTACACTGTGGCTCAGACCCGTTGGGTCACCCTGGGCAATATGATAGCCAAGAGAGATATTGCTCAGAAGTGGGGTGCGTCAACTTCCCCCACCGTTGGCCTGTGGGAGACCAACATGGATTGGTGCATGCTCCGTGAGAAGACTGTTTATCTGGCCCGGGGCAAGCCCAAGATGTGGGGGTTGGTCTGGGGAGCGTGGAACTCACATAGGGGAGACATCTGTGCACCCCCTGAGGTGACGCAGCCTGAGGTCCGCCTTTCCCCGTAGCTCCCCCTTCCCTAGATTCCAGATGTTGTATCCTGCACTGTTACTCCCCATCCATCTTTTTGTTATGCAACCTGCTGCTTGTTGGATGTGCGCACCCCGCCCCTCCCCGCGATATGTGCCTAGAATATCCTTCTGGCCCTCAGCCTTGCTCTTCTTTCCTCTTTTCCTTCCTTGTTCTTTTCTCTTCCTTGTTCTTTTTTCTCTCCTTGACTTTGTTCCTCTATTGTTATTTTAGTATTCTTCATTGTAAAATTAAACCTGACTATTCCTTTGCCTTGTGCTTGTACTTGGTTCCGATTTGAGATAAGATGCTGCCTGGCCTCCGGGATGTACGGCTGAATAGCGGTGTACTTTGCTTTGATCAATAAAGGTTTTCCAAAAAAAAAAAACAACTATAAAATGACAATACTTTACAAGACCGGTTTTCATTCATGGCAATGTCAACTCTCTCTTATACTTTCCTTACTCATGCAGTTGGCTATAGCGTGCTTCTAGGTGAATCAGCATGCATGTGTTGGCAGGCGAGCATGGATATATCTCGGTTTGTGTAGCAATACCTGTGCAAATCAGAGGTTGCTATCGGCAGTGATTGTGTCTATCTCGTCACTTATTGCGTTATGAAGTTCACTCGGGTGGCGTAGTGAGTGAGGTAGGTTTTACTTATCAGTGCGTATTCCCTTAAGTGAGGCACTCGACTTGATGTGGGATATACAACGTGATACAAGGTGTTTATTAGTTTTAATGCGGGTGGATAGATTGGCAGCATTGGTAACACCGCCGCTTCCCGGGTCATTTCGGGGAGGAAAGGATAGGTCGGAAATTAGAAGGGGCATGGTTTAATACAAAAACCGCAAGTATTAAACTATGCCCCTTCTAATTTCCGACCTATCCTTTCCTCCCCGTAGCCTATTCCAAGAGCTCTACCACCGAAGGGAGTGTGCATAATAATTGCGCGAGGTAAAGAAATGACCCGGGAAGCGGCGGTGTTACCAATGCTGCCAATCTATCCACCCGCATTAAAACTAATAAACACCTTGTATCACGTTGTATATCCCACATCAAGTCGAGTGCCTCAATCAGGTTCTCTGTAGCTGCCTACGCCACTGTAGTTGTTGCTCATAACATAATAGAGCCACTGTTTGTTATTCACAGTAGGGTTTGCCACATTCATGTAAATTAGCAAAACTCCCAAGTAACAAATTAGTTTTTAATGCACTTTGCTACACCAACATGTTTCTTGCATCTCATTTATCTTTACCTTGCTTGCTATCTCCTGCGCTTGATTTGCACGTCATTTTGCAATTTGTCACATATCTAGCACAACCATTTACCACTATGCTGTTTCCTGTAAGTTCATATTTTATTCAAGTTCCCAAAAAGAAAACACGTGGTACACAAGAATTCCACATAAAGTCTACATTCTTGCACTATTATTAATGGCACATGCAGAGAGGCATTGGGAACCCAGTCATGGTTCAATCTCCAAACTCCTGCCTACATCATTTAATTATCCCACTATTTCATTCGCTGATTTTTAAGTATCAAAATGTCACATAGTTTTAATCAGCAATACAAAGCCACATCCTTTTCTGGTACTCATTATATCAGGAAGAAGCCGCACTGGCTGACAGTTCGAACAAAATTATCTCCTGTGCTATATTTTTCTGGGTATAATTTGGAAGTTCACAGCATCTTCTGTCAGCTTAGTTTCGCTCTCTTCTGTGAGTTACAACTTGCCTCAGCAAATGCAGTCTCTTCAAAGCGGTTCTCCTCCCAACGTCCACAATGGTGTTTCTAAAATATGGATTTAATCAAGCTTTTTCATTCTAGTGTAGCTGGGACACCGAAACACACTGTCACACACTATTACCAAACACCTTACCTATCGAAAAGGTAGATCTATTGTCTTTTCCACTGCTTGTTAAATTAATGTACCCCATGCACAATAACCTGGAACAGGCTGTTAGATATTGTGTGGAAGAGTTCCTAATGCTAGGTTTGTGACAAATGCATTGATAAAGAGCCAGGATATTTTAGTACCTATTTAATGTTCTTTATCATTATTAAACTTACCTTTCACACCCTCACATATCTGTGAGAAGTAATAGGATTCGGTGTGACAGCACGGGGTTATGGCTGCAATGTCATTAACAAGCTTGTCTCCAGCACTGAATGTATTTTCCAAAAAAACACTTGATGGCAGGACCCTCAGTCAGAAAAAGACAAACTTTGCCAAATACCCCATATGTTGTTGCATTTCCAACATACTTACATGACCTATTCTTGGATTTGCACATTTCCAGTGTCCTTATGCTCTAATAAGCACACATTGACTTTGCCCTAGAGCTCTGGCACAATCCTGAGTTGCATGAAAAAGGCAAAATCTAAGATCCACATCTGAATATAGAGAAATGTAGCTGGATCACAATAATCGAGTTATATATGCCTCTGTTTAATGAGTTACAAGCACAAGGTCTGGTTGGAAATAGCTAAGTAGGTTACTGAAAGACATGTATAGAGCTATTTGTGTAAATGGTAACACGAAAGTAAAACTGAGTATAGTGACTATTTTGCCAGTGATCATTTTCACCTCTTCTGATTACAAGCTGAGTATATTTTCTACACCTGTGAAGGTAAGTTCTATATTCTGTTGTTACTATAAAAATAAGACAAATAAGAAATCTGTATACAAATGTTAATTACCAGGTGAATATATGTAATTATTATATATAAAGTTATACATGTGCGTTTGGCACATTCCTAATTCTATTGCCTTGTAGCTCTCTATACAGAATAGGGGTGTCTTTCCACGTGGCGACATAGCGTTGTCATCTTTCGGCATGCAAATCTGTCCCTCCTTTACTCCCCAAATGCACTCCAACGGTTTGGACCAGGAGAGGTGTAGTCCCTATATGGACATTGGTGCTCCCCGAATGGACCTGTCTCTCTTCCGTTAGATCTTACATATCAGGATAAAGCTGTAACATTCTCAATAAAAATGACAGACCCAGTCTAAAGTTTAAAGTTTACTTAAAGAATTTAAAAGCAGTAAAACATGAGCTGGGCCATAAATCAGAGAGTATAATGGTACATAAATCATAGGTACAAATAACTCCTCAAAGTTCAACAAAATATAAACAAAAATTCTGTGATTCACCTTTTAAAATGAGGAAAAGTTGTCTCTCTAATAGTAAAAATGCAGAACTTTAGTGAAAAGATTTCATACTATCACTACACAAGAGCATGGTTCCAAACATAGGCACCAATGTGGAGCAAGCAAGAAGAAACATTTTATTACAGAATACAGTCGAAGTTTCCCTCAAAATACTATTAAATTAAATTCAGATATTCTCAGAGCTTGTTTAGGTAGTACGTTTATACCTAGCTTGTGATACAGCCTGGGACAGCCATTTTGACCTTGGTTAGGTACATAATTTCCAGTATGACTGGAAAACGTCTGTCTTTTCAGTGAAAAGTTCACAATTCTTTATTACAGCAAGGTCACCAAAAAAAGTGGTGATCACAAGGTGTATTACAGTGTCTCATTGAAAATGGAAGAAAGCATGAAAATGGCTTACGTTAGCGTAGCCTTGTTTTCTAATACTTTTACACACTATAATTCAAAACAAAGGATTCCACACTTTCCATGTGAAAGTATAGGCATGTCTTTGACGTGTTTCTATACTTCATTTCTGACTGAAATCTTTGCAGTGTGTAGTAAGGTCGTTGAAATGACGAGCGGGAAGGCAGAGGTAGAATTAGTAAGAGTTTATTGTAAACTCTAAGCAAAAGACCTCATCCTCCAAAGACCAGCATACAACTGACTTCATCTTGAGGGCAAACATTCTAAACAAGATAAATTCTGCATTGGAATACTATACACATGCATGAGCCACATTATACCATAGATGACAGAAGGCTCAGCTTAACTAAGAATACCACAAAACCTCCCTCTTATCATCAACCAAACAAGTCAAAGACGCAGGAGGGAAAAGATATAAATAAACAAAGTCTTTTCAGTAAGAAGGGGCAGCTTTATCCCTTATAGATCTCCTCACTGCACAAGGAGGAGAAGTGGAGGGAAGCGGGAAATCTTCTTCAACTTCATTGGGGAAACATTTAGCAACCCTGTTGAGATTCCAAACTATATGGTCCTGCGTTCTTACAGCATTGCCTAAAAGTTTGACAACTTTTAACGGTTGACTGTATTTTGAAACACCAAACTTCCTCTCAGGTAATTTTATCCTCACCAAATCCCCAACATTCACAACTGTCTTCTTTACAGCTTTCCTCACATCATACGCACTCTTTCTGCTATACATTTTATCCAATTCTCTTTCTTTCCAACCAACCATCTCATCACCTAGTCTGGCAGAATCACCCAACGTTGTACAGATCCAAGAAGGTTTGAGAGGAGTGCAAGCAGACCTTCCCTTAAATAAGGTGAAAGGTGATACACCAGTAGAGGAATGCACAGTAAATCTATACTCACAGACCTTTTTATTAATGGCTTCTTCCCAATCACATTTGGAGACAAGAGCCAATTGCATAGTCTCCTTGAGAACTTTGATGAATCTCTCAACAACCCCATTGCTTTCTGGATGATACAGTGAAGCACGCTTAAGGACAATACTTCTCTCACTCATTAAACACTCAACAACACCTGAAGTGAATTGCACCCCATTATCGGTAAGCACTGAGCTTGGCAAACCTTCGTTGGTAAACAACTCATCTAGAAAAGATATCACTGAGGAAAAGTCTACTCGATTGACTATTTTGATAAACGGCAATCTGGAAAACATATCAACACACACCAGAACATATTTATCTTGACTATTGACTTTGACAGGACCCAGGATATCCATAGAAATATCCACCAAAGGTCCTGTAGACTGCTTCCTGAGAACCATGGGTTGAGTTCTACATTTAAGTATCTTGTCGCTAACAGAGCACTGTGCACAATCTCGCACCAATCTCTCAATTTGTGTGTCCATAGAGGGGCCCAATATATATCTCTAACCCTCTCCTTCGTTTTAGCAATTCCCATATGACTAGAGTAGGCATTTTCAATTATCCTGGACCGTAACTTTGTAGGAGGACCAAGTCTACTACCTCTCACCAACAGAATAAATTAAGCAAAGATAATTGATCCTTGATACACCAAAAACCTTTAATCTCCTCATCACAGTCTTTCTTTTCGCACCAACCATCCTGTACAAACACTAAGACTCGCTGAAGGTCAGAATCAGAGGTTAACTCTGTTTTACATTCATTTTCTCTGATGACACCCTCCGTCACAATGCACATCTTAAATTTCTCCGATGAGTCCTCACTAAAAAGTGAAGTGTCCTCATCATGCTCAGAGAGAGACTCACCAGAAAGTCTGGACAGACAGTCCGCCAGTATATTACTAGATCCAGGTAAATAGGAAACCCTAAATACGAAGTCCTGTAAAGCAACAATCCACTTCCTTATCCTATGAGAGACACAATCAATACCTTTCTTCTCAAACACCTCCTTGAGTTGTTTGTGGTCTGAAATGATAGAGAATCTTTTTCCCCACAAAAACTTTTTGAGTTTGCGAAAAGCCCAGAAAACAGCGAGGGCCTCTTTTTCCCCAACCGAGTCACTCATTCAGCTCCTCTCAGTGGCCTAGAAATAAACAGAATGGAATTGTCTACTTTGTCCCCTTTCTGTAAAAGAACAGCTCCAAAGCCCTAGCAACTGGTGTCTGTCATTATGTAAGAGTCCCTAGAGGGATCAAAACTAGCCAGATCTTGAGCATGATTAAGACAGTTCTTGATATGATCATATTCAGAACAACACTCTTTGTCCCAAACAAACTCCTGTCCTTTCTTTAGCAAAACCCTCATTCTCAGTTTTTTGGGCAAAACCTTGAACAAACTTATTTTAAAACTCGTCCATACCAAGAAACTTGACAAATTCATTCTTGTTGTCAGGATATTTAAGATTGGAGATTGCCTCTACCAAAGACGGCTTAGGTTTGATACCAGACCCAGATACCAAATGTCCAAGATATTCTATATTCTCCACATCAAACTTACATTTATCGAGCCTAAGAGTGAGGCCTGTGTCTTGTAGTCTACTTAACACCTCACACACTTTGTCTTCATGCTCTCTGTGCGTCACACCATGCACCAGAATATCATCTTGATAGACCTTAACTCCATGTAGACACACCAAAATGTTTTCCATCATTCTCTGGGAAAATGAAGTGGCTGAAATCAGGTCGAACGGCGTTCTGAGAAACTTATAAGTTCCGAAGGGAGTGATGAAGGTTGTGAAATCTTGGCAAGAAGGGTGTAACCTGACCTGGTGATAGTCCGAGGAAAGGTCCAACGAGGAGAAGTGCGTGGCCCCAGCCAAGGAAGACAACATATCAGTAATATTAGTAAGCGGGTAATGGTCAACCACAACAGCTTTGTTAAGTTCTCTCATGTCGATGCATAATCTTGCCTCGCTGTTGGTCTTGCGCGCCATCACTACTGGAGAAACCCACTCCGTACCCTCAACCTCTTCTATAACACCATTGGTTATCAATTTATCCAACTCAGCCTTCATTTTGTCTCAAACCAAGAGTGGGACATTCCTGACTTTTGCAACTTTGGGAACAGAGTTTTTCTTCAGTTTGATAAGGTGTAAATATTTCTTAAGACACCAAGCTTTTTACTGAAGACACCCGGAAATTTCTTGGCCCAATTACTGTGATCCGAGAGCACAGCCACACCAGGAAGATCTCTCAAGCGCACTGAGGGAACTTCATTGGGGTCAAGTTAGACACCAAGGTCCCTCTGATGTGCCCAGCTAATTAGAGAATCTCCTTTCATTGACACATACATTTTCCCAGCTGTGATCCATATTTTAAAATCAATGGTCCCCATGAAGCAACCTAACAAGTCTATAATCTGTCCACCGTAACCTCTGGGAATTATATCGAGTTTGAGTAATTGACTTTTCCCCATAGATGCTTTTCAAAGAAAATTCTGGGTATTAATGTAATTTTGGCACCAGAATCAAACAACATGTCTACAGCGCAGTCATCAATCATAACTTTTTCCATGGGACATCCATTTTAACACCATTCACCTGAGATACTAATGATACATCCTCACTTTGATCATACAGGTCCACCGACCTTACTTTTTTCTGAGGCTTGTTGAATCTAAAACATTTTGAATAATGTCCCTTTCTTTTACAAATGGAACAAGTAACTCTCCAACCAGGACAATCTTTGGCATTAGTCAAATGACCCATATTGCCACACCGAAAGCATTTAAAGTTAGAGAAATTGGAAGTAGAGGTTGAGCCTTTGTTACCACTAGAGTTCCCGGCTACAGGAGTAGATCCTTTTTGAGAAGGAGCCGAGGTGAATGCTTTGATCTCCTTAACATCTGTAGAACCTTTTTTCTCATCAGAGTTGTTTTTACGAATAGTGTCCGAACATGTTTTGGAATGCTCATGTAACTTAAGAGTAGTAATCACTTCTTGAAGCGTAGGATTGTTTTTTTGCCACAAACTGTCTTTAGCTTTTTCTAGAGAAGAGCCAATCATGAGTTAATCCCTAAGTAACTCATCTAAGGTACCTGCAAAAGTACACGTGGCAGCCAGTTTGCGAAGAGCAGTGACATATTGCTCTATAGATTCATCTTGCCTCTGCATTCTCTTCCCAAAGTGGAAGTGTTCCAAAACCATGCTCAATTTGGGAAGGTAATGCAGGTCAATTTTTTTAATACAAACTTCATATTCATTGAGTGAACTCCCATCAGCATCCGACAAATTGGGGAGATTCTCAAAGACGTCTTGTCCTTCCGAACCTAAGCAGTGCATGAACAATGACGACTTTCTTTCTGCACTCAAAGAGGTGCCACATACTCTCGCATAGTGAGCAAAAAAGTTCTTCCACTTAAGCCATGGTATAGAAGGATCACCAGGCTCAGAGAGAAAGAGAGGCGGGGCTGTGACGATTTGCATGGTAACTCAAGGAGATGTGTCACTAATAAAATAAATAATTTAGATAAATTAAGGGAAAATGTAGCACACCTGAAGACAATTTGAACTAAGGTAAAGGGGTCCCTAATCACGATATAAGTAACCCCTTCCTTGAGAGACACATGCAATGTAATACAGGTAAAAGATTAAGTAAGAAAGCCTTCCAATTACTGATCTGTAAAACAGGATACCTTTCAATGCTGATCTGAAGAAAAAAAACTAGTTGTAAAACAGTGTACCTCTTAGTTTGTAATAGTTAATTAGGCAGGAGGAAAAGGTATATCATAGTATTGTTGCAAAACGTGAAAAACAACGCTGTAGAAAAGCGTCCCAACTAGTGTTTCTTTAGGTTGGATCAGCGCTTACCAAATGTGCTGTGCCGATCAGTGAAGAGTTGCAGGAAGAGCTGTGGAGGTCCGTGTTAATAACAGAAGGATTGGCTTGAGGGAAATGTGCTGTGCCAATCAGCGAACATGCATTATTAGCAGAAGGATCGGTGAAAGGGAAATATGCTGTGCCGAACAGCGAGGATGCGGTAGGTAAGAAGTGCCAATCAGCGTATATGCACTGTAAGTTGTTGTGGAACCAGCGTTTTCAGCTGTGCCGATCAGCGCTCTAGCGATAATACAAAATGGCGCCTGACGTGATGACGTAGCGCAGGTCGCAGCGGGCTGACGTCAAGAGGTTGCGTGAAGGCACGTCAAATTGTTTGCAGGATGGAGGTTCTTGTGACGAGCTTGATGTTGCTAGGCAGCTGTGTTGTGGCACAAAAAGAAGATGATGCAGAGACGAGAGGCTGTTGCTAAGGCCAGTGGGTCGCTAGGCAGCAGTTTGAAACAAACGCACAAGAAAGATGCCGGTGAGTGAAGATTTCTTTTGAAGATCGATAACTTACAGGAGCAGAAAATGTCAATCCTCTTCACCAGCCCATACAAAGAGAAGCTCACACGAAGAAAATAAGATAATTTCTTTGACTAGCCAATATAAAAAAAATGAAATGTTGATCAAAACAGCAAGTCACTAACGTGTGGGAGTTGAAATAGACACCATGAATTAAAATGAATTCCTTCTTCGATAGTATGAGCCTTGATACTCCTTAAAAGGACCAAAGGTTGAGAAGAAGTCCAGCTTGCATTGTACAAAGGTAGTAAGGTGAAAAGTTAGAAAAAAATCCAGAATAGACAGTTTGAGTTGAGGTCTCTGCATATGGGTGAAGTCTTAACGTCGCCAAAATGCAGTAAAGAAGACCAAAAATTATGTAAAAATTCCACCATACAGTTTTTAGAAATATCAATAATCAATTCCTGGAAGTCGATAGCTCCGTCTAGGGCTATCAAAGTGTTGTGTACAACACATCCAAATAGTCCTGGCTGACTGTGGCTTCACAGGCCACCTATGGTGTCGTTAAGACCAGCAAAACAGTACCTTCAGAAATGCAGGGCATCGGTGACCTCTTGTTGTGCTCGGAGACCCTGCGTCAGCAGGCGCTGGTTCAGGAGGTCAGTGCAGGAGTCATCGGTCACTTGAAATCACGCACGTTGCAGATTGAATTCCTCGCTGTTAAAGTTTAGAGCACCAGCATCGTTGGTCGTCCGGACTGCGGTACAAAGTGCAGCGGTGCAGCGTGCAGTGCTTTCAAGTCGCTGTGCAGTTAGCGGCTCGGTGATAGTCATCCAGCAGCGTCGGTGAGACCAGGGCTGCGGTGCTTGTCATGGTACTGGCAGGTCACGGTGCAAGCAGAGACATTGTTGTTGCTGAAGTGCTGTCATCGGCTGATGAACTGGAGTTGATGGCACCGGTATCTGTAGGCCAAGGCTACTGTGCGGGATGAAGGCAGTGTGTCGTATTACTTATGAGCAGTACCCCTGAACCTCACTATAAGCAGCCGCGTCGATGTCGGCATGGAGCGTTGTCATCGGAGATACCAGGACGGCGGCGTGAAGCAAGGTGGTGCTAAGTGTGGCGACCACAGGTCAAGGTGCAAGAAGCAGATGGGTGGAGGCGTCAGCATAGGTGAGTCCAGGGTTGCGGTGTGAAGTATGGCAGCACCCTTTGCAGTGCCTTCAGGACACAGAGCCGGCCAGCAGTGTTGGTGATGGCTTTGGGTTGCTTTTTCTTCTGTTGCAGCAAACACTGTTCACAGTGCTGGTAGCAGATGAACTTGAAGTCTTCGCTTTTCCTCAAACTTCTTGAACAAGGGGGCAAACTCTACCTCAAGCCCTTGGAGCAACTCAAACAAAGAAGTTGCAGAATGTTCAGTCCAATCCTTTATCTGCCCAAGACCGAAGCAGCTACTGCAGGCCAACACAGCAAAGCACACAGCAAAGTGGTCGTTCCTCCTAACAGCTTCTCCAGCTCTTCTTCTTGGCAGGTGTCTGAGTCCTAAAGAGTTCTAAAGCCCTGTGGTCTGGGCCTCAATATTTATACCACATTTCCCTTTGTTCTCTTGTGGCAGAGAGTGTCTGTGCTCAGTCCAAACCAGTTCTGTCCTTTCTGGTCCAGCTTCATGGCAGTAGATGGTGTCAGCATTGTCCAAAGAAGACCTGGCCTCTTCAGGTGCAAGAAAAGCTCCTCCCACCACTCTAAATTTTAATTTAATTTAATTTAATAACGATTTCTAAAGCGCCTGGTGACCCAAGGGCATCCCTGCGCTATAAGATTTGTGATCCTGTTGAGGAGGAGGGAGAGGGGGGGAGACAGGTATAGTGGACTCTATTTAGGAAATAAATGAGTCTTTAATTTCTTGCGAAATGCCAAGTAGTTGGGTTCAAGTCTTAGGGAGCGGGGAAGAGCGTTCCATCCCGTCGCTGCTTGAACGGAAAATTGTCGTCCTCCTGTGCGAGTTCTTTTGAATCTAGGAATGCTAGCTAGGTTTTCATTCTGGGATCGTAGAGATCTGGTTGCTGTGTGGGGTGTTATCATTTTGCTGAGGATCGCCGGTCCAGATCCGTTGATCAGCTTATGTGTCGTGCACATCGCTTTGAATTGCACCCTTTGGCGCACAGGGAGCCAGTGCAGAGCTTTGAGGGCCGGCTTGGCGGACATTCTGGAGGGGATGTTAGTAAGCAGGCGTGCTGCCGCATTTTGTGTCCGCTGGAGTTTCGTAGTGTGGCCTCAGGGGCTCCCAGGTAGACCAGATTGCTGTAGTCCAGGCGGGATAATACAAGTCCCTGGATGAGCAGTTTCCTGGAAGTAGGTGGCAGTAAGGGGAGGATCTTGCGGGTCGTGCGCATAAGCCCGAAGCAGGTGCCCGAAGTTTTGGTTGCTTGTTTTTTCATAGTAAGCTCTGGTTCGAGCCACACACCGAGTGTCTTAATTTCACGTTTCGGGGGAGGAATTTCTCCGAACACGTCGGGCCAAAGTGCTGGAGGGATGGTCGTCCATTGTTTTCCTAGGAGCATTACCTCCGTCTTTGTCCCATTTAGTTTTAATGATGAATTGTTCATCCAGTTATGAATTCCTGTAAGGCAGTTGGTCAGGTTTTCTGGGTGGTCAATCAGTTGGGACAAGGAGACTACCAGCTGGGTGTCGTCAGCGTAGTTTACCATTTTTATGTTAAATGGTGTTACCACGTCCTCGAGAGGGGCCATGTAAACATTAAAAAGCGTCGGACTCAGGGAGGAGCCCTGAGGGATGCCGCATGTGAGTGGGAGGGTGGATGAGTGGTGATTGTCGTCCCACACTTGGAACGTGTGCCCTGGTCTCTTCAACCCAGCTCTGACTCATCCAGGAGATGCAGGACACACCTCAACCCCCCAGTGGCTGTCTGAAGATAATATGCATTCCCACTCAAAAGCCAGACAGTCAATCGACAACCCAGCCGAGGCACATAAAATGGCTAAGCAAGAAATACCCACTTTTTAAAAGTGATATTTTCAAACACACAACATAAAAATCATCTTAACTAAAAGATGCAATTTTACATTCTGAGTTTAGGCATACTAAACTCTTTTTCTTTATCTTGTCCCAATGGGAAGTCATACTTATAAGATGTTAACAAAGTATCTCCCATTCTGTCCTATGGGACAGATAGCCTTTCAATATTGAAAAACGAAATACACTGTATTTCACTTTCAGGACATGTCACACACACCAGTACATGTCCTACATTTGACATACACTGCATTGGACCTACCTTAGAGTGATTTACATCTGATAAAGGGAAGGTTAGGGCTTGGCAAGTAGATGCACTTGTCAAGTTGGCATGGCAGTAACAACTGAGCACAGACCCTACAGTGGCAGGCTGAGATACCGTTACAGGGCTACTCCTGTGAGTGGCACAGTCAGTGCTTCAGGCCCACTAGTAGCATTAGATTTACAGGCCCTGGCACTCTCAGTGCCCTTTACTAGGAATTTACCAGTAAATCAAACATGCTAATCATGGAAATACCATTCCATAACATAATTTACAGCAGGAGCACTTGCACGTTAACACTGAACAGCAGTGAGAAAGTGTGCAGAGACACTAAACCAGAAAAAACAGATTCAAAACCAGGAGGTCAGAAAGGAAAATGACAGGAGAAACATGTCAAAAGATGCCAGGTTTACCAAAGACAAAAAAGAGTATGAGCACCTCTGAAATTACTTCTCTGTTGATGATTCACAACTGGGGGTTTGCTGAGAATAGATCTGTAAAGACAAAGAGTAAAGAATTTCATTTAACAGATCACTAATAAACCCTAAAAAAACAATCTAGCTTCCTCGCAAATCGTAATATCATTGCAGGACTAGAGGATTGGGAACAACAGCTCTCACATTTCTTTAAAAATACCTTTCTCACAATCCATTGGGGAAGCACTCTTAGAAGTAAACATGTAACTATTCATGTCTGGTGATGCTGGTGTCAATATGTTAGCAATGCAGATCCAGAAGGATGAACTCTTGCTGCCTCTAGTACCACACAACAGCACAAGCTTATTTACAGAGTTTCTCATCTCTAGTCATGATGTATGTTTTGGTCCACCTTTGTTGTGTTTTTCACTCTGGGAAGTAGACCACGAAGAAGGGAGCCTACACTGTTTCAGCTCTTGTCAGGAGCAAGGGCAGTAATGCCTTTACAATCAAGTCAAAGCAGAAGAGAGCCCTCCATACCAATGCTCTCCCAAAACAGTTTAGGAAAGAGAAGGGAGCTTCCAATATCACTGCTATTACCAGGCATTTGGGAAAAGGAGAGGAGCTCCCCTGGCATTATTCATCCCACTGTAGTATTGATGTCATGGCATTGGTCATTCTGAGGGTTAGCTCTACTTGGTTTGATAATCCTGTAAATTCAGAGCTTCTCCTGAAGAAGACATATACAGTATATGTACAGACACAGGGGTAGGTACAGCATTAAAATACCCCCCTGCGATCCACATAATGAATGTCATTTGGATGAACGAAGTGAGTAACCCCTACCCACCCTAGAAGCGGACTCTTTATCCCTTCTCCTGTCCATCTTTCTACCCATTCTTTAAACCTTTCATCAATCCATCCATTCTTCCATCCATCTTTTTATGCTTTCTTCAATCTATTCTATCGCCATTACACCCATCCATAAAACTTTTCATCTTTACAGTCTTACTTCATGTAATGGCACTTCCAGGCATTTTTTAAAATATTTATTTATTAGGTGTTCCTCCATCAACGGATTACATACAGTAACAGCATCAATCTCTGATACCTCAGCCGAGGTGGAACACTGTTTTATAGCAGTACAAATCAAGATTTAAACTACAGATCCTGACAGTGGAGGAGACTCTTGTTCCACATTCCTTCTCATTTTTGTAATTATTCCCAAAAACATACCTGTAACTAACCACCCCCATCCTACTCCCCCCTAAACCCCACTCCCCCCTTATTCTCCCCCTTTCACCTGACACTTCCACTCATTTATCCATCCTTTCATCCATCCATCCATTTTTCTCATCAATGCATCATTTCGCCCTCCTTTTTATCAATCCACCCATCCATTCTTTCACCTTTCCATCCAGGTTTCCATCCAACTATGCACCCAATAATCCAGCTTATCATCATTCAATCAATGCTTTCTTTTGCCCACCCATACAAATGTTATGTTACCCTTCTATCCATCAATCCACTCACCCTTACAACCATATTTCATTCTTTTGACCCTTGTTTTGTCATAGTTTTATCCTTTTTTCATATCCTCTTCCTTTCACTCATTGGTCCTGCTCTCTCTCTCTCTCTCTCTCTCTCTCTCTCTCTCTCTCTCTCTCTCTCTCTCTCTCTCTCTCTCTCTCTCTCTCTCTCTCTCTCTCTCTCTCTCTCTCTCTCTCTTCCATCTCTTCTCTACATTTTCCATTTCGGGCCTCATTTATACTATGGGCGGCTTTGCAACCCTTACCTCTGTTATGGATTTTTCTTGCTTGGTTCTTGTAGGAAAGTGCAGCTTTTGGACAGGGTCAGCCCCCACTTTTTTCATGAAAAAATATATCTTTTATTATGGAAGTGCACAGGGTCCCTGATAACCAGCGCCGCTGTGCCAGAGCCCCTTCCCTAAACTGTACCTTTTGTTCTACCATTGGCATTACTTCAATGCCCCTTGTAAAGTTCCTGGTAAATGGTACCAATGGTACTTAGGGAATTGGCACTGATGAGGGACCTCAAGGGTAACAGCACGAATTGTGCCACCCTAGGTCCCCTCACCAAGGCCATGAATGCTGCCCTTGCAGACTGTGTGCCTTGGTGCAGATAAAACTGAAGAGTTCGACATGGCACACATCCGCGTGTGCCATGCCCCCAGATACTGCATGAGGTATAGGTAAGACACCTCTCTAGCAGGCCTTATCTCTAAAGCAAGGTGCACTATATTTCCGGTGAGGGCATTTCTGCATACGCACAAATGTCCCTGCAATATCCATGTTGATTCCTGGATATTCTAAGTTAGCAGGGAAGCCATAGTGAGTACATGAGCTGGACAATCGTCATTATGAGTTCCCCAGCACCATGATGACCTCGCTGTACCAAACATCTCAGCATAATAAACTTGCACTGATTCCAATATCGGATTTAATAAACATTGCACTCAGAGGACCCCTTAGAGGGGTCCCCTGAACCATACCAGCACATACTATAGTCACTGACTTGCCTACGCCAGCCTGCTACCACCAGACTGTGTTGTGGTCTCATGGGGTGAGCACCTGCATGCTCAGAGTTTGAGAACAATGCCTTTCCAGGGTGGAGGTGTTCACATCTACCCCCGGCCTGGAAGAGACACCAGTGGCATGGAGCTGCAAAGGCCTTGCTGCCTTTGTAAAGTGACCCCAGCCTCTCCAGTTAAAAGGAGTAGGCCCCTCTCCTATCCTCACCCCCCTTTTGGTGGGAAAACGTAGTAAGAATATCAGTTGTATCGCCCTTGTCAACTCCACCCCTCGGTGCTGTTTGCAGCTCTTGACAATCCTGCGCCAAAGATGACTCCTTCTTCAGCCCAGTGACCTCAAAAAACCTGGGAGAACTGGCTGCATTCAATAAAGATCAAGATCTCTTGAGAACAGCAGACTGGTTCACAAGCAAACATCTTCAAACACAGACTTTAAAAACTGTGAAGCCTGACCATCCAGTTCCCCCTCTGCACCCAATGTCTCCTGCTCGAGTCCAAGTGACCCACGAATTCCAGCAAGGTCCCGCAGTGCTCCAGAGCCCAAGTCTACTATGAGCTGACCTCTCCTGGAGACCCTATCAAGAGTGATATGCTCCGGTTAGCCGTTTTTCAACACTAAAAGACACCCCTGCACCTGTCTGCCCTGGGCCTTGGTGAAGAGGAACAAAGGTGTCCTTAAGTCTCGAAGGATCTCAACTTACCTCTTCAGCTGTTGATTTCCTTAGACCGGCTTCCTGGCCTGAGCCTACAGCCCTTTTTCAATTTCGGCATCTGACATTGTGTTGGCACCCTGCATCCAGCTGCCGTTGTTTCACTGTTGAAGTATTGTTGGTGCTGCCTTGGACCCTGCCCAGTGCTTGCTTCAACCCCGAAAGACTGATCCCCGAAGCAGCTGTTACTTACCTGTAACAGCATCTGTCTGATTGGCCCATTCTTCATCAAGCTGCATTGGGCGCATGACACCGTATTTGCACTCTGCACCTGGCCGCCTCTGTGCCACTGGTGCTGTACTGCTGTTGCTGAACTGAACCTTGCCCAATACTGATCTTTACTCCCGAAAACTGGCCTTGTAAGTCAATGTGCATGACAAATGTTTTCTTCCTTCCATAGGTTAACATTGCAATGTCTGAAAATTGCACTGTGTCCACTTTTGCTATTGAAAAGTATTTTTACTTTCGGACGTATTTAGCTCGGACAAAATTCTGTGGTTCTACAAAATAAAAATAACCAAGTATTATATTTAGAAATTATTCTCCAATGTATTCATTGAGTGTGTGCCTCATATATTGCCTTTGTGTGTACAACACATGCTTAGTGTATCCCTCTGGTAAGCCTAACTGTTTGCTCACACTACCTTAGTTGTTCTACTTTAGCCTCTGTCAAGCCTCTAGGGATCCATTGGACTCTCTGCACACTATACCTCTTTTTGGTACTGTATATGGAGAGCCAACTTTTAAACAGTTCTTTTGAGAGGTTTTGTCTGCAGAGGTGCAGACAGAATTGGCTCAATCAATCTGCCTTTCTGGTGTCAAGCCACCCTGTTTAAGATGCTAAAGCGAGGTGGGGGAGCTTTATGATGCCACTGTACTCAGACGTGCTGACTGCTATTTATCACCATTGCTGAGTGGGTCACTTTGCCTCTCAGCTCTGTGAATAATGGTCTTTAGAAGCATAATAACTCTATGCCTCTACCTGTATGGTTTACACTGTGACATTTTTTCACACACTTTTGTTTTAGCAAAAGATATTTAACCAGAACCTGGATTCAAGACATTACATTTGTGCAGCATGGTAAAATCACACTGAATCAATATTGTGACTATTAGATGAGTTGTTCCTTGTGCAGATTAAATGTCATCTGTGAAGAAGTATAAAGTGTTTCACTTCTCAAGTTTGCAGTACTCTTGTAATATGCTCTAATTTAACCTTTGCATAGTAGTGTTAACTGTGTGAAATGCCTGTTTACTAGGGCAGTTGCTCTAATTAACCGGTCCGTTATTGAAAAGAACACACTTGAAAAGGCATAATTATCACCAATTCTAAGTTTCTTGTTTCTGTCTGGTTCCAGGGGTCACTTGTCAATTTCTCTTAGAATTCTCAGTTTGATCAAAATCTCATGAAGTTGTTTTAGAAACCTAAGATTTGTAGAGTGTCTGGCCGCTTTTAGAGTTCTTAAAACAGACCTGTCGAACCACATTGTATTCACAGTAGCAAGTACCTAGGTGCCGTGTGGCTTCTGAGGAGAAAATGTATTAAGGCCGCTCAGTGACTACAATATATAATAATGTGATGAAATTCCTCGTAATGGACTGAATGAATTTGTAACTGTTTTAATGGAATGTTATAATGTCTTTTATGGTGAAAATTTTTTACCGAAATAAAGAATAAAGAAAGAAAGTTTTAGAAAATAATCGTTTTTCTAAACTTCTATCAAAGACATGTGGCAATGCTATTAAATATGTTGGTCCACTACAGCACTACGTTATCAATAAACAATCATGGGCAATGCTACAAAAACGAAATGGACCTAACAAGAGACTTTAAACTGGATCACTGACATAATATCGAGGGACAAAATCTAGAGTACTAAAAATATCGATGCCAAAATATCGAAAGACAAAATATTGAAGTCCTATCTACAAAAAGGTAAGTAAAAAAATATCGACTCCAAAATATCATTTAAAAATATGTACTTTGTAAAAATATCGAATTTATTAAAATTATTGTAAAGTTAAAAAAATATTAAAAATAAATAACTAAAATATACTTAAAAATACTTAAATAACCTTACGTAATTAAATAATTAATTTAAGTAATACAAAAAAATACAATTTTATTTATTAAAACATACATACATATATTAACATAATATTATTAAAAAATATACAATATTATTACTGTAGGATAGCGGGATTGTTAAAATTACTATTCCCACTCCAATGATTGCAACAGTAGGGAAAGCGTTGAATAGCGTAGGGGTGGAAATTACTATTCCCACTCCAATGATTGCAACAGTAGGGAAAGTGTTGGATAGCGTAGGGGTAAAAATTACTATTCCCTCTCCAGTGGGTGCAACAGTAGGGAAAGCGTTGGATACCGTAGGGGTAAAAATTACTATTCCCACTCCAGTGAGTGCAACAGTAGGGAAAGCGCTGGATAGCGTAGGGGTAAAAATTACTATTCCCACTCCAGTGAGTGCAACAGTAGGGAAAGCGTTGGATAGCGTAGGGGAAAGAATTACTATTCCCACTCCAAAGAGTGCACAGTAGGGAAAGCGTTGGATAGCGTAGGGGTAAAAATTACTATTCCCACTCCAAAGAGTGCAACAGTAGGGAAAGTGTTGGATAGCATAGGGGTAAAAATTACTATTCCCAATCCAGTGGGTGCAACAGTAGGGAAAGTGTTGGATAGCGGAGGAGTAAAAATTACTATTCCCACTCCAGTGAGTGCAACGGTAGGGAAAGCGTTGGATAGCGTGGGGGTAAAAATTACTATTCCCTCTCCAGTGGGTGCAACAGTAGGGAAAGCGTTGGAGAGCGTAGAGGTAAAAATTACTATTCCCACTCCAGTGAGTGCAACAGTAGGGAAAGCACTGGATAGCGTAGGGGTAAAAATTACTATTCCCACTCCAGAGAGTGCAACAGTAGGGAAAGCGCTGGATAGCGTAGGGGTAAAAATTACTATTCCCACTCCGGTGAGTGCAACAGTAGGGAAAGCGTTGGATAGCGTAGGGGTAAAAATTACTATTCCCACTCCAAAGAGTGCAACAGTAGGGAAAGCGTTGGATAGCCTAGGGGTAAAAATTACTTTTCCCACTTCAAAGAGTGCAACAGTAGGGAAAGCGTTGGATAGCGTAGGGGTAAAAATTACTATTCCCAATCCAGTGGGTGCAACAGTAGGGAAAGTGTTGGATAGCGGAGGAGTAAAAATTACTATTCCCACTCCAGTGAGTGCAACGGTAGGGAAAGCGCTGGATAGCGTAGGGGTAAAAATTACTATTTCCACTCCAGAGAGTGCAACAGTAGGGAAAGCGCTGGATGGTAGGGGTAAAAGTTGCTATTCCCACTCCAGTGAGTGCAACAGTAGGGAAAGTGTTGGATAGCGTAGGGGTAAAAATTACTATTCCCACTCCAGAGAGTGCAACAGTAGGGAAAGCGTTGGATAGCGTAGGGGTAAAAATTACTATTCCCACTCTAGGGAGTGCAACAGTAGGGAAAGTAAATACTTCATATATTATTTAAAATATATATGTATATTAATATCTATAAAAAATTAATTAAATGTAAATACCAATTTAATATAATATAATAATTAATCAATTAAAATTAAAATTAATTATTACAATTAGTTACCTATTATTACAAATTAATTACAAATTAACAATTAATTAATTAGCAAATAAAGATTAATGAACAATTAATCAAATTAAATACAAATAAATACATTAAATTATTTAATTATAATTAAATTACTTCCCACTCTATTCCCCTATAAACCCACAACCCACTACAGAAAATAAATTAGTAACATTAACATAATTAGCAATTATTCAATTAAAAACAATTAATTGGCAATTAAAATTGAATTACCCCCAAAAATTAACTAACAATTAATTCAAAATAAATACCAATAAATAAATTTACATATTTAATTAATTATAAATAAATTACTTCCCACCCAATTCCCCTATAAACCCACAACCCGCTACAGAAAAAAAATTAGTAACATCAACATAATTATCAATGAATCAAAATTAAAATTAAATTTAATTGCCAATTAAAATTTCATTAATTACCAAATAGAAATAATTAACAAATAATTAAAAATAAATACCAAAAAATAAATGTACATATTTAATTAATTATAATTAAATTACTTCCCACCCTATTCCCCATATAAACCCACAACCGGCTACAGAATTAAATTAGGCAAAAATTAAAAAACATAAAATTCATTAAGTAAAATAAATTATAACATAAATACACACTTTTTCACACATATACCATAAAAAACACTATAAAAAATTCGATATTATAAACAATTCGATAATTTTAATATCTATATTGTATACTTCGATATTTTAACTTTCTATATTTTTAAAATTCAATATTACATTACTTACCTTAAAAACGATATTTTTGATGACTATATTCTGTCCATTCGATATTTTGTCCATTCTATATTTTGAAGTCGATATTATGTCCATTCGACATTTTGTAGTCGATATTTTGACTGTTTACCTTTAAACTGTTTCTTGCTGTGTTTGAACTCTATTGTACTACAATATTGCATCCTCATAATAATACAATGCATATTTGCACTTTAGAACCTCCTTTAGTATGATAATGCCCAAAGAAGCAAAATGGCTGCCATACATTGGATGCTGGACTAGGGGGATATTCTCATGAACGTGTGATAATCATTGCCAAAATAGGTTAACGTAAATTTTCATATCACTGTCTGTCGCGGGAAAATAACTCTATGTTAATGAGGTATTCACAACACGGGGATAAAATGCAATAGTTTCCCGATAATGAGTGAAATATTCTCAATACAATTTCCATGACGGGGATAAAATTCCCAAGCCGAACGTGAAAAAAGTGGCAATGGGCCCAACCGCGATACAAAAATCCACAATCATCTGCGCCAGGCCTGCAATTCACACAAGCCAGGCAGGAAAAATCACTATAAAAGCAGAAAAAGCCCACAAACAAAACCAAAACAACCGCAAAGCACAATGGAGGTAAGCGTAGCAAGTGCAGCAGACAACCAGAACCCCACAAGCCCCTCGGAGGACCAGCCTGGGATCTCAGGCTCAGGGAAGGGCAAGGAGAAGAAGATGAGGAATGTGGCGTTCAGTCCGAAAGAAAAACGGATCCTGATAACGGAGGTGGTCGAACACCATCAACTATTGTTCGTCACCTACACTGTGTCATTGGCAACAAAAAATGGAATATGGATGTCCATCGTGGACAAGGTGAATGTAGTGGGAGTGCTGAGGAGGGCAATGAAAGAGGTCAAGAGGCACTGGAATGATGTGAAGAGCAAAACCAAGCAGAAACTCTGCAACAACCAGGAGGCAGCAATGCATACTGAAGGTTGGAGTCTAGCGCAACAGGAGGAGCTGGATGAGATGGAGGAAATGGTGTCCACAATCATCAGTCTGGAGATGGTGGCAGGAGTTGGGGGAAAGGACACTGCTAAACATGACCTGACACATAAGCAACAGGGTTAGTAATGACCAGGGACTGGGGGGACGGGGGAGATGGGCACAATGGCACACATGTGCAATAAAGTATAGGACAGTGCACACCCACAATGACTCTGGATCATGTCCCTGATCCCCTTGGGACACAGCAGCACACCTAGAAACAGCAAGTAGGCCCCCATCGAATATGTGCCCAGAGGGGGCCCTTCCCACACATCACCAATCTCACAACCAACCCATACACATGTGCGAAACCCAACAAAGTGGCATGTCTGTGAACCACACTAACAATGCAAGTGACACTGCATGACGAATAGCATGGCTGCAGTTAATATATCATTACATGTTGCACGCCACAACACTGAAGAGGCTGAGTGTGGACCACATCCGTAAATCAGCAGGTCACAATCTGACACTTCCAAGTTGCACAAACAACGCCTGACGTCAACAACACATCTGCGGACAAACCATGCCCCTGACTCCCAACTGCCACGAAGAGCCCAATATACCCAAGTATGCAACATCTCAGCACTGTATAAGCACAGAGGTCAAAGGCACAACGCCTGAAAGGAATAAGGGGCAGCAAAATTAGAGCTGCAGGGTTGACTATCCCAAAATGCAGCACACACACATAACATTCAGAGCACATCAACATTGACAAAATTGTGGTACAAACTGCAACACATTCACAACAGAACAGAGGACACAACTGGTGCTGCTTGTCAGTAGAAACTGGCCAATCACATTTGGCATAGCAGAGAAATGTGAGATTATAATGTACAAGTACAAACACACATCCCTGATGTTGTCGAAATGTCCACTGTCCCACATCAAAAAGGCAGCTCCTCCCAAACAGTCACAATGTACATTGTCATGCAGTCTGTATGTAAACTTGTACAATATGCCACATACATGTGAACACAATGTTAAACTGCATCTCCCCTTCATATTGCAGAGGGAAAATCAACACCTCCTGCAGAGCAGACTGAACATCTCTTCACTGATGATGAAGAGGACTTCCACACCTCGACGATGTCGCCCTCCAAGAGCTCATGGACAGCTTCAGCACCCCACCTCCAGGAGCAGGGCAGCCCAGCTGCATCGAGGAGACCTCTCACCCCCTGCACAGATCACACAGCAGGAAGCACCCACCACCATGACTGCCTCTCAGGACCCCCATGAACAACACATGGCCTTCCAACTCTGTGTGTTGGTGTGCCAGGAGAAGATGGCTGATCAAGTGCGGGTGGGTTTCGACCTCATGGCAGCCAAACTAGATGCCATACGTGGGTTTCCAAAACACATTAGAGATGGCTCACAGTCCTTAACAGACACCCATAGTCTGCTCCATTCTTTCCATCGATCCATGGTGGACATCGCTGGAGTCCTGACTCTGAGACAAGAACAACTGCCTAGTCAGAGTGGCTCCAGCGATGTCATCCGGGAGTTGGGACACATGCGGAAGATCATGGAGAACATGGAGCGGATGCAGGCCGAAAGAATGGTGCCACGGCTGCACACCAGCGAGAGGTAGCTAGGTTCTTCCATGCCCTGCAGACCCTCGTCATGGCATTGCTGCCACATGGCCTAGCGCGGATAAATGCTGCTGCTGCTGCTACTACTCCATCCACATCTCCGCCCCCTGAAGTGTCACACAGTGTTGCAGACAATCCACCTATTGCCACTGATGTGTCATTTTTTAAAAAATATTTTTGTTGAGACATAAGTTGTATTTCCATAATAAGTAGATACATATACAATTCATTGATCCAGATACAACACTACACAGTTCTTAAAATGCAATAAATTAGTTGGTATTGATCAATAGTATAAAACAAGAATAGTCAAAGCTCAAACACAGTTCATACAAACATTAATAACATGGCCCAGAAATTGGTAAAAATTGTACTTCTAAATAAATATACATCATAAAATAATTTAATACTTTGAATCCCTCCAATTCTTCAGGGGTGCCCAAATATTTCTTCCCAATTCTTTAGATTTCTTGCCCTTAAATTCGTATAAACATGACTCTGTAGCCGAGTAGCCTGGCGAGCCACATCTGAAAGGTCGGGCGGTGGTATCCTTCCACCCTGCAGAAATAAGAATTCGTAATACCGCAACTAAAATAAACACAAGAGCTTGCGCGTCCCTCCTAACCTTAAGTTTATCATCCGTCCCTATTAGGACCAGGGTCGGGGATAGATCGATGTTAAGACCTAGCAGCCCCCCCAAAAACAAAGTTATTTCCCTACCAATTAAGGCGAGATTGGGGCAATGATAGAACATATGCAAAAGATCTGCAGGACCAGTATTACACTTAGGACATCTATCGTCTTCTCTTCTCCCCCATCCATGCAGTTTTGCGGCGGTGTAATAGAGATTAAACAGAGTCTTATAATGTTGGGCCCTCAGGTTTGAAGACCGAAATACTCTCTTATTTAGGAGTAGGGCCAAATCTAAGACTGAGTTTATCTCTCTATTACATACTGTGGGCTTGGGTTCCCCCAATGACTGCTGTCCCCCGCAAATTTTGAAAGACGCCTTTTTGGCATGCCCTGATCCCCCCTTGGCACTTCTTAACAGCTCGCTTGCCACATGTTCTGTCCCTGATGCTTTCAAACAGGCGGTTGTGGTCCCCATACTCAAAAAACCTGGTGTTGATCCTTTTGTCCTGAGCAATTATCGGCCGATCTCCCTTCTCCCCTATCTGGGGAAAATTTTGGAGACCTATGTTACCCGCTGCCTCAGTGCATTCATTGAAGGGTCTTTTTTTTTAGATGACCAGCAAGCCGGTTTTAGACCGGCTCATTCTACTGAGGCTGTCATTGTGGCTGTAATGGATGTACTGAGGCAAGGCGCCGATAAGAACCTGGCCCCGGCTCTTGTTTTATTAGATCTATCGGCTGCCTTTGACACGGTCGATCATGCTATCTTGATCGACAGTGTCAACAATGCGGGCAGACAGGGCATGGCTCTTACCTGGATTAGGTCTTTCTTGCACCAACGTTCTCAATCAGTTCATCTGTCTACCTTCTCAGCCCCTATTCTGCACTTTCCTGTGGTGTCCCTCAGGGTTCTGCTCTCTCACCTCTTTTATTTAACCTCTACATGCAACCTCTTATTGTCTCTCTCCGTCACACCCTTGTCACTATCTTCAACTATGCGGATGATTTACAGTTGATTTTTCCTGTTGATTCATCCCCTTCTTTCTGTGCCAATTTTCAATCCACCATGCTTGCCATCTCTGAGTGGATGCATTTTAGCCAGCTGAAGCTTAATCCCAACAAGACAGAGTTAGTACTAACAGGAGGGACAGCCAACCCCTGGAGCCCCAGTTTTTGACCCTCCGCTCTTGGCCCTCCGCCCTGCCCTGTCAATTCGGTGAAGAGCATCGGTGTGATTATTTCTAGTGACTTATCTATGAGACCTCAAATCAATGCATTTACATCTTCCTGCTTTTTCTATCTATGCAGGATCTGCAAAATCCGTAGGTTTCTCACGACTGAGGCTCTCATACTTGTCATTATGGCTCTGGTCACCTCCCGTATTGACTACGCTAACTCTCTCTATGTCTGGATTTCTGCCTACCATCTTCATCGGCTTCAGCTGGTACAAAACCAGGCGGTGAGACTGGTTTTTCAACAGCCCAAATATAAACATGTCTCACCCCTATTGAGGAAATTACACTGGCTTCCAGTAGCCTCCCGTTGCATTTTTAAGCTGGGCTGTACTGTCTTTAAGGCCCTTCTTGCTCTTGCTCCGGCTTTCACTTCCTCCAGCCTTAAGCGTCACATTCTCTCAAGAAACCTTCGTTCCACTACCCACAACCTCCTGACTATCCCCAGGTATAAACGTGAAAAGCATGGTGGCTCGTGCTTTTTGTTTCTTGCCCCTGCACTGTGGAACTCCCTTCCTATTTCTCTCCGACTCTGCCCCAACTATTCTTGCTTTCGCAAACTTCTTAAAACTCACCTTTCTCAATTAGCTTTTGAGTAATCATACTCCCTGCCCCCCTGTTATTGTTTATGAGCGCCATGAAACCATTTGGTGAACGTGTGCGGTAAAAGTAATTTTAACATAACATAACATAACATAACGTCAGGGTCCCCCAACTTCTGCGCCAGTGTGGCTTCAGTTTTCTCCAAGTCATCTCGGAGGGCGAGCAGAAGATAATTGTAGGCTATATTTATCTTTTTACCCCCCCTAATTAAATAATCTAGCAATTGGTTGCCTGGGGGCAACATGATCCTTGGTCTATATGCTAGTAGTGTTTGAAAAATTTTCCCATATAGAAACCAGTGATTTTGGGGGACACCAAATTTCTGCTGTATCTCCTCAAAACTAAGGATGGCGTCACCTGCCATAATGTCACCCAGGCATCTTACCCCACATTCCCTCCAAACTAGGGAGTTCATATTCTGGCCCAGGTGAGGGAAGAGGCTGGATTTCCAAGATTAGTATTGACATTGATTCTGGGGATATTTAAAAATGGACTAATGGCCTTTCTGGTCCCCCGAACCACTTCAATAATTTTATACCTGGCTTTCCTATAATATCTTTGATCAACTTCACACATCAGCAGCCCAAAAGGCTACAATAACTCAAAAATACAGGGGGGGCCCTGACTCTCGGTTTGACCTTCCAAAGGTAAAATATCACATTGGAGCAGTATGTTCATTTGTGTAAGGAGGCATGTCCAATGATAAAGTCTGAGGTATGGCATGGCCAAGCCTCCTCTAGCCAGTGGTAATGACAGATGATTAATAGAGCGCCTGATCCTGCCATACTGCCAAACAAATCTTACGAAGGTGGCTTCGATTTTCCTGATCAGGCTTTCCCCTAGTAATAATGGGATAGCCCTGAACAAATACAGTATTTTGGGGAACATAGTCATTTTTAAAATGTTCACGCTACCAATCAGTGAGAGGTGTAGCACGTCAATTCTTTTCGGGCCAATTTCAATTGAATCAATAAGGGGTAAGTAGTTATCTGCCATAATCTTCTCAACCGAGGCATTCACCCTAACCCCAAGATATACAGCTGAATCTACAAACCTTTGGTCTGACTGAATGATATTTTTAGTGCAGATAATCTGGGTTTTTCCTTCGTTCAGCCGATAGTCAGATCGATACCCAAATTCCTTAGCCAGTTGTATCAATACAGGCATAGCTTGGGGAGGATCAGTAGTTATTATTGCCAGATCATCGGCGTAAGCAAGCAGTTTGGTGGTAAAACCATTGAACACAAACAGACTAATCTGACAGGACGCCAGAATTTTTTGTATAAGGGGATATATATATAAAGAAAACAGGATCGGGGAGCAGGGGCTGCCCTGGCGCGTGCTCCTCTTAATTACTATTTCATCTGACCGCTGGCCCATAACCAGGACCCGAGCCACCGGATCGGCATACATAGCTTTAATAGCCCTCAGAAATTTGCTACCAAAGCCTCTACCGGCCAGGATGACCCAAAGAAAATCCCAGACCACGCATCGAGGAGAATCATGGCCATCTCCCCCCCCCCCCCGTGGCACCATGGGCATCAAATAACGCTATTGCCCGTCTGGTGTGGTCCGTCGTGCCTCTACCCGGCACGAACCAATGTTGCCACGGGGAGACGAGACAACCAATGATTCCCCCCAGTCTTTTAGCCCAGACCTTAGAATATAGTTTAGTGTCCGCGTTGAAAAGCGAAATTGGGCAAAAAGACCCTGGCTCCTCCTTGGGTTTCCCTTTCTTATGAAATATGATGATGTTGGTCTCTTTCCAAGAGTCTGATATTATGCCTGACCACAAGATACCTTTAAACAAATCGAGCAGAATTGGGGCAATCTCCTTTTCTAAACATTTGTAGACCTCCAAGGGTATTCCGTCGGGTCTGCAGCCTTACCTGCGGCTAGTTCCCCTAGGGCATTAGTTATTTCAATCAGAGCCAGGTCTCTATCAAGATCTTCTCTGCACTGTTCATCTAAGCCGGGACCACCATCCTCGTAATCCAAGCTTTGCTCATACGACATCCCCTCCTCATCATACAGTTTTTGGTAAAAAAAATTAAAACCCTTAGAATATCTTTAGGCTCAGTATATTCGTTGCCATCTTCCTGTATGCTGGATATTAGATTCTTGGTCCTCTCTTGTCTTATACGCAGTGCTAATACTCTGCCCGCATGCTCCCCTGTTTCGTAACGTCTAGCCCTAGAGGCCTGGTATTCGCTGGTTTCCTTCCGTGTAACTATTATCTGGAGATTTGCTTTAATGGTGGTGATTCTCTTTAAGCTCTCCTGTCCGTCCACCCCCTGTCCTATATCCTTAATATGCTGCTCTTCAGCTACCGCTAACGCATCCATAAGAATCTCAATCTCTCTCTTATCCTCTTTTCTTAGCCTAGCTGAACAGCTTATCGTTTCACCCCTTAGAGAAGCTTTGAATGCTTCCCAAACACCATTGCAAGACGTGCTGTATCGGTTAGCATCATAAAACTCGCCTGCCTATTTTCTAAGATGTTCAACAAATCTAACGTCTGATAATAGTTTTCTTTCGAAAGTCCAGCTAGTCTGCTTTCTCTCTACCTTAGCTGCTTTGCAAAACAACATCAGGGGGTTATGATCCGAGATTGACTTTGGTAGTTTCTTGATACGGACCTTATTTATCTCTGAGGAGGGAATCAGAAAATAGTCGAGCTTATAATATCTCTGGTTAGGATTAGAAAAATAAGTGTAGCCAGGGTTTAACGGCTCCTTAACCCCCCAGACATCCTTGAGCCCATGAGATTTCATAAGTGCATCCAGAGCACGAAACACTCTGGGTTTCCGCCCAGAGTAACTATCTGACATGTTCCAGTTGACTGAAATATTTAGGTCCCTACAGACTATAATGGGAGTTGGCCAGTTGGCTAGCTCTCCCTCCAGAAAATCATAAACTTCTGGGTCGTCCTGATTGGACCCATAGACTACACAGAGGGTATAGCCTGAGTTAAGCTTAACTATTACCCGTCTCCCTGCACTATCAGCCTTATGACGTTTAGTCCCACCTTGCGAGGGTCTTGCCAAAAAAGCAACCCCCCTAATTGTCGAAGTTTGGGATGAGCAGGCCAGAAGCTCAAACCCCATGATATTCATCAAATTCCTTTTTGCCCATGGGAGATGGGTCTCTTGTAGGCAGAGAATGTCGATATTGTTATATTTGGTAAAATGTCCCACTCTTTGGCGCTTCCTCCAATCATTCAACCCGCCCACGTTAACTGTGCAATTTTAATGTCTGACATATCTTTGATCTAAACCTTCCTGACGAGCCTGGACTATGAAATCAACTTTTGAATAATCCAACAAACCAATATTATTTATCTCAAAACACCTAATCATCTCAATTTTTACTTTTTTCTCCACCTTGTCCCCCCACACACCACAACCTCTCCTCCCTGATCCCCCTCCCTTCCCTCCCCTCCCTGCCCGCCCACCATCCCCTACCCTTCCCCTGCACCCTGACTCGTGAGGCGCTCAGACCTTGTCTGTGCATGTGATGGTCACAGTTAGAGCAGTGAAGAAGATAAACAAACAATTCAGTGTCAAAATCAAAATACTCCTTACATCCTTATAGCTAACGATACTCCGAAGTAATCTGAGCCATCAAGCTTTTTAAATGATGATTCAATAACCTGTATAGAAAAGCCCCACGTTATACGGATCTACTGCCCCTGGGAATCCAGATACTCTTTAGCTTTAATTTCCGTGAGCAAAATATAATGTTCTTTCTTCATTAATTATTTTTAATTGGGCCAGTTTGATCAGGTAGGCCTGCATCTTTTTCTCCTGGAATGGTTGTCTGAGTCTCCAGCGTCTCTCCACGGTTACATGGCAAAAATCCGGACGGACAAAGAATGCCACCCCTTCAAAAATCCTCTTTGCATCCGGTCTTGCCTTTTCCGCGATTTCCTGTCTCAGCACAAAGTTGCCCAGGAAGATTAATATAGCCCTAGGTTTATCGCCTTCCTTTGCATTTCTATTTATCTTGAACGGCGTTCGATGCGCACGCTGGATTTCTTCTGCCCAGTTCCTTGAGAGCTCCGGAAATGCCTGTTTGAATAGCTAGATGATGTAGGCTCTCACATCGGAACCTTCTGCTCCCTCAGGCATCCCAAGAATCCGTAAGTTGTTCCACCTAAGCCGATTTTCAATGTCCTCCAGTTTCCATTGGATGTCCACGACTTGTGCGCTTTGGGCTTCGACCTTGCTGGTTGCAGCTGCCGCTTCCATCTCTGTGGAGTCCACTCTCTCCTCGAGATTAGTGAACCGGTCCCCCCGATTGATACAGGCCTTGGAGAGTTTCCTGATGACACCCTGCATCTTCCTTACCGCAGCTTGGGACTTCCGGCTATCCTGCCGGGTTTCCTCTCTGTGGGTGAGAATCTCCTGATGAATGGCTTCCAGGAGCGGCATCTGAGCAGCTACCGCTCCGGGGCTCCCCTGCAGGGGCATTGCCGACGAGTGATCCCAACTGAGCTCTCGTTGAGGGGGATCCCGTACTTTAGGCCCCATTTGAGATTTGACAGCGGTTGCCGGAGACCCATGTTCGGGGTCGCTATCTGAGTCAAGATTAGTTTTCACCAGACAGGAACTATGATCTTCTTTGTCGTCTTCTGACCCCTCGCCTTCCACTGAGACCGAGAAAAAACATTCACTCAGGTCTTTTTATTTCTCCTTTCCTTTGTCAGATTCTGGAAGGGCTACAGCATCATCCACATCACGTTCCTGGCATACTAGGCCTCCATCTTTATTCACCTTGCTGCTGGTCTGGTCGCATTCCTGCCCTTCTTGGTCTCCTGCCTTGCTGATTAAATTACCCTGATTAGTGCATGCGGGTGCCTCTGCTTCATGGCCCCCTGGTTGCTGCAACCTTTGATCACTCGCAGTCGCATTTCCCGCATTGATAGAAGCTTTTTGCTCTATGCTCCCTGTATAGGCGCCGTCGACCCCATCTGCGATTTTCTGGAGGTTGCTACAAGCCTCTAGAGGAGCATCAGCTTTATTTATTCCCTCTGAGATGTTTTGCTCTACTGTACTCGAGGGTAGAGGAAGACTTCCTGTTTCTAGCATGCTTGAGGGGGTTACAGCGACCCCTGCCTCCGGTCCCCCCTGGCCTCCCTTGCCCGTCAGCAATATGAGCTTCCAGCCCTTCTCTCTACCAGTTGTGGTAAAGATATCAGCAATTGGGGTGGCGGCTGCAGCCTGCCTTGTTCTAGCAGCAATCTGTTTACTTACCGGGGGTGTTTGCATTTTTTGGCAGCCATCAACCTCACCCAACGCTGTCTTTGCTCCTGTCTTCTTTTTCTTCTCAGCCGCTGATTTTCCTCCTCCTGTATTAACCTTAGGAGCCATTGCACCCCGTCTCCTCTCAGTCCCGCTGAGCCAAAGCCTCTTGGATCTGCGATCCCCAGCGCTTCGTGCCGACTCCGCCAGAGACGCCGCTCTAAACCGCGAGTACCGTGGTGTTTCAGAAGTGTCACGCCCCTTTGCTCCCAGATGAACGCAAAAACCAGCAGAGAGAACGGCGGCGGTCCGCGTCAGCTCCCGCAGCAGCCGTATTGTAGAGCTGCGGCAGGTAAGCAGAGAGAGCATCTGTTTTCAGCGAGTTTTTTCCAGCAAGTTACTCAGTTCATTTTTCCATCGCTAGCATTCATAAGAAAGGGGTTGGGATCTTCGGAGTAAAAGCGGGACATCTCCGCCGTTTAGAGTTTGATGGCTGCCAAAAAATGCAAACACCCCCGGCAACAACCCGATCTCCACTGCTCGACTGCTCGGCCACAACTAAGCGGCCGCCATGTTACCACTGATGTGTCACTGCCACACAGTGATGCAGACAAAACAACATCACCCATATGTGCGGCACATGATACATCAGAGGACGAAGATGTGGATGATTCGGACTTAGTGCTAAGTAGGAAGCAGTGGCATTAATCTCCGCCATATGGCTTGTTTCTGCTTGGTTCTGCATTATCACCTTCCACTGTCCCCCGATACATTCTGCGACACTCACCTTGGACCTCAACATGGACTACCATATTCTGTTTGGTTATCAATGACACAGTAATCAGACTGTGGACTGAACTCGTCCTATTCCGATGCACTTGTCATTCCCTAAAGGACTCTGGCTGGTCCTCCACAGAACAACAATGGAAAGAGGGGTTTGATGGCCCTGTACTGCTCCAGCTTCAACACTCCACTGAATGTGAATAAAACATTCAAATTCACACAGATGTGTCATGTTTATGATCATTCAAGTATGAACTCGAAAATGATAATCTCAATCCAAGTGTCTATTGCAACAACCAGAATCTCAACAATATCTGTACATGGGCACTGTTCGGTTATCTCCCATGCAGGTAATCCCTCCAGGCTGAATAGTACACAGCCCGTGTATGAAATACGTTAGTCCAAAAAAGAAGTCCAAATAGAAAGTGTGATTAAGAAATTACATCTAAATATGATGGTCCTGCTCATGTATGCATCAGTACCAAGTTGAGGCCAAGCTGTAATAATGACCGAGGTCCGAATCAATCAATTCGACAAAGGGAACATTAGGGATTGAAAGGTCCACACCATCCAAAGAAATCCACTGGAATGACAATTATTCGTAAGTATTGTATCCAACTTTAAAGAATCAAATTCAAATAACATAGAACATCCTTATAAGGGGCTCATCTTTCTGTGTCCAAGAAGTTGTGATACACCTCAAATGTAGAAATCCTATTGGACTTCCAAGCAAAGTAACAAAACCTGCACCATGACCCACGATACTGGAAACCTGCATCCATTTTTCTGAATACTGACTTTCGGAATATGGAATTGTATTAGGGAGTTTCCGCAGCATATGCAGTTAATTGAATCCACACGTTGCCCTGATGAAGTTCACCTTTGGGAATAGAATGCATTGGCTGAGCTTTTCGTGTTGTTGATTTATGTATTTGTAATAAAGAATAGTTTTTACACTACTGTTGACTGCTGGACTTCAAGACCTGGCACACCCCCATTTCAGTGACTACAATCTTGGATCTGGAGCACAGAGGCATCAAGCAACGACTGGTGCCATGGTTGGTTGCGCAGGATCACTACAATTTAGAACTAGTATGTGTTCGGATACAGGGGCCCACTGTTGCTTTTGTGGACATGCATCCAAGACATGTGTGAGGAAGTTTGATAGGGCTGGCTGTGAGACTCCACCGAATCTGGCAGTTGTTGGTTGGGGTTCAGTGACTTAATATCAAGTGACATAATATAGAATGCCCAAAATATAGACTCCAAAATATTGAAGGACACAATATAGAATCCCTATCTACAAACAGGTAAGTACTAAAATATCAAATCCAAAATATAGATTGTTAAAAATATAGTTAACTAAAATATCAAATTTGTTAAATATATTAAAAATGATATAAAATTGATTAAATATTAAAAACTGTTAAATAAATCATACTTAAAATAATGTAAAAAACCTTAAAATATAAAAATAATAAATGTAATGTAAAAAAAGTAGAGAATTTGTTGGATCGCGAGAGGGTAAAAATTACTATTTCCACTACAGTGAGTGCAATGTTAGAGAAAGCGTTGGATAGCGTATGGGTAAAAATGACTATTCCCACTCCAAAGAGTGCACCAGTAGGAAAAGCGTGTGATAGCGGAGGGGGGGGGGGTAAAAATTACTATTCCCACTCCAGAGAGAAAATGGATAGTGTAGTGGTAAAAATTACTATTCCCACTCCAAAGAGTACAACACTAGGGAAAGCATAGGATAGCGGAGGGGGGTAAAAAAATTGCTATTCCCACTCCAGAGACTGCACCAGTAGGGAAAGCGTTGGATAGCAGGAGGGTAAAAATTACTATTCCCACTCCAATGAGTGCAACAGTAGGGAAAGCTTTGGATAGCGTAGAGGTAAAAATTACTATTCCCACTCCAGAGAGTGCAACAGTATGGAAAGTAATGAGTTAATATTAATTTAAAATAAAATTAATTATCAATACCAATAAAAAATGTAATGAAAAATAATTACGGATTAATAAAAATGAATTACCAATTAAAAAACTAATTACTAATTAAAAAAATGAATTACCAATTAAATAATGTAACTACTAATTGATAAAAATGTATTACCAATTAATAATTAATTATCAATTAATTCACAATACATATGAATAAAAATAATGTTTAACTTTATTACAATTAAATCACTTCCCAGCCTATTTCCCTATAAACCCACAACCGGCTCCAAATAAATACAATTAACATAATTATCAATTAATCTATTAATAAAACTTATTTACCAATTAATTAAAATTAATTCCCAATTAATAAAAAGTAATTACTAATTACAAATTAATTATCAATCAGTTAATTGTCAATACATATAAATAAAAATTGATATTTAATTTACTATAATTAAATTACTTCCCACCCTATTCCCCTATAAACCAACAACCCGCTACGGAATTAAATTTCGCAAAAATTAAATTACATAACATTCATTACTTTAAAAAAATTAAACATACATTACAAAATTAATACATAATTTTAATACATATACTAGCATACATAACACAAAAAAAATCGATATTATGGAAATCAATATTTTAAACTCGATATTATGGAATTCGATATTTCATACCCTATTCTGGGCTGTCTAAATTTTAGTAATTCGATATTCTGGGCTGTCTATATTTTTGATTCGATAAATTGGGCAGTCTATATTTTGGAATCGATATTTAGGGTGGTCACGGTTGGTTGGGAAGTACCAGAGGCCAACGGGTGCGGCACAGCCAGCAGCTTTGTCTGTGGAGGGATATTGGTTCTCCGCTGTGTTGGTGCCATCAGCCTGTGGATAATGTGAGTCAGGATGTGGAGGATGGTTGTCCTTTTGAGCCTTTAGTGGGCAATGGCATCCTCTGGCGTTGAGCCTCTGAGGTTGGTGCGTTTTAAGAACGTCTGCTGTCTTGTTCTGCGTTTCCCTGCCTCTGTGGTAATCCGAGGGAGGGTGTTCGGGGTGGTCCTGGGGGTGGTGGTAGTGGGTGTTGTGGCCCTCTTGGGTCTCCAAGCTGCATGACCAGTAGCTCCATGACATGAGTTGATCTTTAGATGTGGCTCTGAGCTGGGCTCCCTTTCATACTGCAGGTTGTAGTCCTGCTTAACACCAGTAAAAGGCAGGTGTTACATCCCTGCTGCTAATGCGCCTTATCGCTAGAATATCGCTCAGTGGTGTTTTTGCACAGGAATGCCTACTGTGCATATCAATAGCATTAGTTGTTGCTCTCATCTGTGGCAATGTTTTTTCGGCAGCTATCCTTGGAAAACTGGTGATATCTGCAGTTTGCACCAGCTTGAGAATAGGGCGATAAATCTATTACCACTTTTGCGGCGCTAAGGGCCGATAAATCGGTGATAGTTACTTGAAAATATGCCCCTTGGTGTGCATACCACGTGAAGGACATTTTTGGGAGAGGTTCATGGTTTTACAGTGACTGATTCCATGGAGTCCCCACTCAAACTACTCGTGCCATAGCCACCCATTAATGTGCTGACTGGTGCTGGGGCCGCACATTCTTCAGTTTTACAATTCACTAGTGCCGCCATTTCTGAAGTGGTAGAGAAATATTTTGCCTGAGGGAGTGAGCAACATGCATAATGAAAAGAAGGTGGAAGAGAAAGAAGGAAAACTTGTCACAAAGGTAGAAAGCAGGAATGTGCAGGCGTGAGATAAAGGGGACGGTGGTGTCCAGCAATGGATTAAACAGACCTGAGGTGAATTAGGACTATGCAGCCTTGGTATTCAGAGGGCTAATATCTAATAGCGCCGAATGCATGCTTCTGAGCAGAGCTAAGGTCACCGCAGTCATTCTTCTACGAAGGTAGCACTGTGTAGTGTTGGTGACTTGAGGGCCAGTTACGTAGGGAGAGATCAATTGGGACCACCCTGCACGTGATTATAATTGTCTAGCGTAAGGGGAGCTAATAAATTGCCCATGGCTCCTCTGGGCATGAGTCAGTCTGCTGGCCACTACCTTACGCACTGTGTCCTGTCCCTAATTGTGTGTCCCTGGCCAGGGTCGGACTGGTAACGCGGGCACTCAGGCGATGCCGGAGGGGCCAGTGCCCAGTTCTAGCTGTGGGCCTCTTTATTGGGCAGCCTAGGGGGGAGGGCGATTTGGGCGGTTTCTGCATTGTTCGGATACTGCCAGCAGCCTAGTGGGTGCCTGGCTGGGTGTCCATTACCTCCCTTTTATCAACGGCAGAGGTGTCACTCCCTTTCTCTCAATGGGCCGGCCAGTGGTCGAAGTGGGAAGCATCAGAGGGATAGGACGTGCCCATACTTTTATAATTTAGGAAAAACAGTTCCCCTACTTTCTGTGGAAAGATAACCATCCCGGGATGGTTATTCCGAGAGCTAACATGCTTCAGCTGCAGTGTAAGGCAGGGAGTCTCTGTTACTGTGATACCAAAGGCGGGGAGACAGTTAAATAAGACTTCTTGGCAGGTTGATCCCTGAAAGAAATGTAAATGTGCACAATGGGTCAATCTGGAAAGTAAAGGGAGCTCAGGGGCTTTAATTAATGGAATCGCTTGACAATTTCTAATGGCACAGATGTATTATGTTTGAGGGGTATTAGGAAAGAGTTACCAACTGAGCTATTAAGTGTGTGCTTTATAAATGAGTGTAACACAGGCCCCTGCGCCGCACACGCTTGTGTTATGCCTTTAACTGTTCTCCGCTGCTCCAACCAGGTTTCAATTCTGTGGCTGTCTGGCTACATACACAGACCTCTGCAGTGCATTAATTAACTAATAGCGGTTTCCTAAAGTACGATGGTGTGTTTTCAACTGACTAATTTAGCTTGCATTTATTTTACACTTCAGCTGTGTGTTTTTTTATATGTACATACCCGAAGGTGAAAGACCGAAAAAAGTTACAGAATATATTTTTTTTGCCACACCTTTGACCCCCCCACGCTCATTTGTCCCGCCCCCAATGTGCACAGCATTTCACTCCCTTACTCTTTTTAATGCACGTAGGCCGCAGGGGCAGGTCCATTAATATATGCATATTGAGGGGGGCAGGGTGTCTGAGCAGAAGTGGCCTCACTTGTTTCATGTATTTTTCACCAGTGTAAACTAATCCATGACTTTTTTTTTACCCCACACCCCTTTTTTTAATAACATTTCGCCGAAGCAGTGTTTTACACAAAATGCAAATGTGGGCCACTTTTGTTTAGCGCGCCCAGGCCCATTTTCAATCCCAATCCAACCCTGCCATTGGCTCGGCCTGTTGTCACCTTATTGGAAGGAACACCACACAGTGGATTTTGAATAGACAACATTCACTTAATTAAACGTACCTGTAAATACAGTGCACACTTTTACAGGCCTTCGGCGATGACGCAACATTCAATGTAAAATAGTTCTTTTGTAATAAACCGACGCGCATTTCTGTACGCAATGTCAGTTGAAGTTAGGAGGACCCATGAATAAAAGAATGCCTTAACACAAGAGAAAATCTGCTGAGAAAGTATGCAGACAAACGCAGACATGAGCAAGGGTTAACAGAATGCATCTTTTAACGACGAACAAACGGAGTCCTTCTCACTGAAATGCAGATTCCTAGATACAAGCCAGATAATTTCTTGAGGCTAAATGTGTTTTTCTGTTCATAATATCCCTTGCAGAGTGAGCATGATCTTGACTCTGAATGCCCCGTCTCTTAGCTCCTTTGATCATGGAGAAGGCATTGTCTGCCGGAGACTGGATGTTGAAAGTCTCGGCGCAAGCTTTCTCCAGTAAGACGAGCTCTGTGCTTTTCTGTCAAGAAAACAACAGAGGGGTTTTGTCTGAGGCGGCACAGGCATAAAAATGGCAGATGCCCGTAACGTGCAGTAGTTTCAGAAAGCAGCATGGAAAAGCTTCAATTAGTGGGTACACAATGCCGTACTCTACATGTGAAAGGGAGAGATCTCTGAGCTGATTAGTGTAGTGTTTCACTAAACAATGGTCTTGTCTTATTTTCTTACAGTATAATTGCCCCTCTTTCTTAGGTTTTGTTACACTATCTGATGTGTTACCCTTAGATAATGAATACTTCCTTGACGGCAGTCAGTACATAGTCCCTTTGCTCAGATAAGTCACTTGTTTTCTTCAAAATAAAAGTCGCAAAAGTAGATAAAAAAATATACAAGTGCACGCTTGGTACCAACAACCTGCACAAATATGCACTTAAGTGTCGTTCATAAGGCTATATACAGCCTACCATTTGAACGATCTTTACACGGAATGGTGCTTAAAATGAGGAGTTTAAATATGAAACTAGTCCCAACTATGCAGAAAAAATGTAAAGAAAAAATAATTTAAATAGCGTGCTAAACAATGATTTCTTCAAAAACCACCGCAGTACCATAGAAGGGCAAAAGTGGAAATACATATAAAAATATATTTCAAAGCTTCACAATGTGATAGCTGTTGCAATAAACTTGACATATGGCCCCGTAGCGATTCTTTTCTGACCCCTAGAGGGCCCCAGTGACTCAAAAATATTGGAAACATAATGTGAATCCAAACAATTGAATAACTTAGGAAATGAAAATATTATTGCTGAGTCACCCATTTGTTTCCTCACCTGGATTTCCATCATGATACAAGCCGAAGACAAGGAGAGCACGTGCAACATTTATTGGAAGTGAAGATACCCGCTTCATTTCATACTACTTAAGAAAGCTTGAACTTAGATGTGTTTTAGCGACTAATCAATCATGTGTGCAAGTATGCACAATATTTTAGGCCTGTTCCGCGGAGGTTTTGGAGTGACACTGTAGAACATTGGCAAATGGTGGCTGTGGGCGTGCATGATGGCTGGTGTGTTGGCATAAAATGGTGGGTCGGTGGGAGTGTTTGTAAGATGGAATGTTTGGTTGTCTAATGGTAGGTGCATTGCCATGTAATTGTTTATGTGTGGTGTATTGTGGAAGCTGTGGGGTCCTTGTGATTGCTTACGAAACTTTGAAGTGAAATGTCTTAGAGATAGTCCTTGGTTATGTTTAGAAGTCCCTGCTGATGAGTGAGCTGGGTTAAGGTACACGGATAAAAGGTTGGAGGAAATAATGTGTCCCAGTGGTATCTACACACCTAAATCTGATTATTATGCGGTTTTATACCTGGACTTTGGAATCACATGGACCAAGAATTATTGGTCCCAATTTAAATGTTGAGTGCTTATCAGGTGTCAAGTCCACTCCCATTACCCATCTGACTGAGCAGGTGGTATATGGGATTAGTGGGTCATGTATTGAGCAAGGGACAGGAGGTGGGGTGAAGATTTCATCAGAAAATGGGAAAGGCTGTTATCAAGCATGACGTGTAATATGTGCTTCTTCCATGTGGTAGGAGGCAGTCTAGGGGGGGGGGGGGGGCAAGTGTTTTAATTGTACTGGACAGCATTTATCATTAGTACTTACTCCCAGATTCATCATTGTCAAGTTTTGCGAGTCCTTAATTGCGATTTTTAAGGAATCGCTATTAAAGACTCGCAAAACGGGATTCATGTGGAAATCGCAATATTTTCAGCGATTTCTATTGCTTCCTTATTAACGATTAGCTAATTGGTAATCTCATTCATTCCTAAAGGCCCATAGGAATGAATGGTGAGTCATTCCTTATTTGCGATTAGCAATTAGCTAATCGCAAATGTGCCACAATTTCAAGGGTGCCAGGGTGTCCAAAGGACACCCTGTAGCAACCCTGAAATGGTAATGTACACTGGTGTTGCGCACACACATGTCTAAAGAACATGTGTGTGTGTAACATACAACTTAGAAAAATGCACTAAAGTGCATTTTTCTAAGTTTTCGCTATTTACCACATAGTTCGACTTCGCGGTAAATAGCGGCCCCAGATTGCAAATTCGCAATTTTAAAATTGTTCATGAATTGCATTCAAGGAATCTCAAATTGAGATTACTTAAATGTAATTATTCGCAATTTAGCGATTTCTAGAATTGCGATTTTTGCATTTGGGATGATGAATCCCAAATGCAAAAATAGCGCTCGCAAAGGGCCAGATTCTCAGAATCTGGCCTTTTGCGAGCCGATTTTACTTTGATGAATCTAGCTGGTAATCTCTAAAATGGGAGTCTTTTTCTTCCAGGGTAGGAAAGGCAGAAGGCTTTATCTGATGAGGGCTCTACAAGGCCAGATTCCTTCCCACCGATCTCCTACTGAAATGAATTTGCTGCTGTGGAGAATCTCTAAGCCAGATGAACTGCTTCTTCAGTCCAGCAAAGTCCTGTTCCTTTGGTTGCTGGAAGTCAGAATATTTTAAGTTCCCAAAGCTTTGCAGTCATAAGCCCCTTTTTACTCAGATCCTTGCCTAAGGGTGCCAAACTTCAGGGGAGGCTTTTAAGATATTAGGGCTTGATCAGTAAAGGACCTCTTATTGGGACTGGGCATGTGGGTATCCAGTATTTCAGAGCTCCTCTCAGATTACAGCAAGCAGGTTTCAGTCCTGTACATATCTTCCTCAGGTCTAGAAAGTGTTCTGAAAAGGCTTCATTGAGTTGCCACGTTTATGGATGACCCCAGCCAGTAGGTGAGGGTGGTGCATGGCTCCTCTATAAATAATGGACTAAATGTTCCTAGGGGTATGCTTACACACCTTTTCAGTTGTTTCTGTTTGCCCTAATGCAAACAATCCCACAATGCACTTTACTCCTAAAATTCAAGATGGGGGAACGATTCCTCTATTGGGCTGAGTCTTTGTGTCAACTTACAGATGTGGCCAAGGAAAGAAACAGTCCACTTAAAACAGTTTTTTAGACGTGGTTTCATTCCCACTCAGTTTGGAGCAAGTCTGTCTAATGTGCACAATGGGAACAAAGGCTTGCTTTCTTCCAGGTCTCACTTTACATCTGCATGTGAAACTGCTGGCCTCACCTTGGCCCTATACAAGTTAATGACATTCCTGAGCCCACCGCACCTGCCATTCCTGCTAGGAAAAAATCGCCATCCCACACCCAGGCTATTGTATATGCTGGAGGAGCAGACTGCACACTCATTGGTTAGAAGGAACCAGCAGGTCAGCTTTTCTAAGGCAAATGCTAATCAGCCTAACTGGCTCTTAAGCAGAAAATCTACACAGTTCTAAAAGTTACTTTTCACATTTAAAATCTGACTTCACCCATGGATGTTTAATAAATCAGACAAAAACACTTTAAATTATTATTCTAGCTGTATCCTGTCAAAAGTTACAGGTGAACGTTTCAAAGATCTAGTTACAGCCCTTCCGGGGAAAATAGCTTTTTGAGGAGGCTAGTCACTGAAGGAACATGGCAACTTTATTTTTCGCTCATGCGCACTTTTTAAAATATCAGGCACCCTACCTTATGGGCAACAAGGTGTCCTTAAAGGTGACTTATTAACATCTTAAAAGTAGGCTAAGTTAGGACAATAGCCCAAAAATTGGAGGTCTCCTCGAGGTACCGGTGGTTTGGCGTGCATCAATGGCGCGTTGTGCTCCGCAGGATTCCTCGAGGAGACCTCCAATTTTTGGGCCCCCACGGAGGATACCAGCACGTGGTTTCCCTAGTACAGTGTTTATTACTTCCACTGCAGCTAAATAGATCGGAATTCCACAATTTATAAAGGGAGATCCGAATCCATCGATATTGGGTCTTAGTTAATACCCACTATACTTCAACGAAGACTTCCTTCATTGAAGTGGTTTCAGCGCAAAAAATCCCTTTTTGTAAACACAAAATCAATGGAACTAGCATTCCCAATCCCGTGGAATTAGACTCTAAGTCCAACCAGGACCCCCAAAAATCTGCGCAACCATCGAAATCGCTTCCCTGCCGGACGCAATTGAAGTCCAGCTTGAAATTCCAACCTTCAAAAACATGGATGTTGTGCTATTGTCCTAACTACTGAAGACACCTGAAAAGTCCAAAAAACCCCAATAACAGATACAACTCTGGCGGTTTTATGTGAAAAGGTTATATTCAGGCAAAAGTTTTGATTAAGAAAGTCCTGAAGATGATCCCCTTATAATTGAGCTTGGGATCGAAACGTCCGTCGACTGTTTTAAGAGTGTCCCATATTTATAATTCATTATATTAGAGTATGGTTGTTTAACTCTAGGTCACACTGTTGATTTCAAGTGATGTCAGTGGCCTGTTAGCTCACTTTGTTTGCCTGATATTGTTTGCACTTACTGTCTTCTTTACTTCCTCCTTTGTGTATGGCACAGGACTGTGCCTCACAGTAACCTTGATGTCCTCGGTTACCTATTGCATTCAGACATCAGAATAGATTATTAATTGAATAAAGATTCCCTGCCCGGCTGGGTAAGGGATTTTTGTACACTATATAGTAGCCCATTGTGGTCTATATATTAATTCGCCAAAGCTACTTTGTTTATGCTGGGGACCACTTGTTCTCTTTGAAATAATTGATACCCATGGTCCCAGGCCATTTATTGGGTTCCCCTTGTTCTTTCTAAAATAAGCTAGTTGAGAAGATGGCATAGACTAGCAAGAAGAGTCAATAGAGTTCCATCAGGTAAGGAATGATCATATTTTTTCAGGCCATGGATGATACACACAGAAGAGTCTACCACAGCCTTGATGGGGATCAATATGAAGTCTAGAAGGCCATGGAGACATCGTTCAAGCCCTTGTCCTATTGGATCTCTCGGCGGCATTCGACACGGTCGATCACACCATCTTGATCGACCGTGTCTCTAACGCCGGTATCCAAGGAGTGGCCCTTGACTGGCTTAAATCCTTCCTCCACCAGCGCTCACAGTCCGTCCACCTTTCCACCTTCTCTGCGCCCTATTCTCCCCTTCACTGTGGTTTCCCACAAGGCTCGGCACTATCCCCTCTTCTTTTTAATTTATATCTCCAACCACTGCTAGCCACCCTCCGCAACTTCCCGGTCACAATTTACAACTACGCTGATGATCTGCAGTTCATTTTCCCTGTCGATTCCCTCCCTTCTTCTTGCACCAACTTCCAGTCCACTATGCTAACCATAGCTGAGTGGATGTACCACAGCCACTTAAAGTTAAACCCCACCAAGACTGAGCTCGTCTTGGTGGGTGGCCCCAATCACCCATGGAACGCCTCCTTTTGGCCTACATCTCTGGGGACGGCACCAACTCCCGTGAGCTCTGTCAAAAGCCTGGGGGTGACCATCTCCCAAGATCTTTCTATGAGACCCCACATCAATGCGGTAACTTCTGCTTGCTTTTTCCATCTCAGGCGAATCCGCAAGATCAGTAGGTTTCTGAACAAAGAAGCCCTGACCCAAGTAGTCATTGCTCTCATCACCTCCAGGCTTGACTACGCCAACATCTTGTACGCAGGAATTCCCGCATGTCACCTTCATCGACTTCAGTTGGTGCAGAACCAAGCTGCCCGCTTGATTCTCTGCCAGCCCAGACACCAGCACGTCACCCCCCTACTCCGCAGTCTGCATTGGCTCCCTGTCTCAAAACGGTGCATTTTCAAACTGGCATGTACCACCTTTAAGGCCCTAGAGGACGCAGCCCCTAAGTTCATTTCATCAGCCTTATCCCGTCATATTCCTGCCAGAGCTCTACGCTCAGCATCTTTGAATCTTCTCGAGGTCCCCAGATTTAAAAGAAAAAGGCATGGAGGCCTGAGCTTCTCTGTTCTGGCTCCCGCTACTTGGAACTCCCTACCCCTCTCTCTCCGTCTCTGTCCTAAGTACGATAGCTTCCGTACTCTCCTAAAAACTCTGCTCTTTCAAGCAGCATATGATTAATCCCCCCTTCCTGGATCACCGCTATCTTTATCAAGAGCGCCAAGAAACCGATGGTGATAGTGCGCTGTATAAATATTTTTAATAGAATAGAATAGGAGAAGGGTGTTGCCACCATTCACATTTTAAAGCTAGAGCATCTGGTCTGTTACTTCTGAAACAAACACTTTCTATAGTAGAGCCAGCTGGTAACAGGCTGCCTTTGTTCACTTTCACAACTTCTTCCTTCAGGGGAAGGTATGTCCGTGCTAAATCCAGTGAAGTGGCACGTGGTGAAAGTGAAGACTCAAATATGTCTAAGTTCATGCCATTGGGCCACATCTGCACTAGTTGTTGCTTGTTGTTTTTGCAAAATAACAGGAATTCCTTCTTGTTGTGGTTAGCTTCAGTTGGGCGATGGAAATCTAGGTCTGGATGTGGTGCAGGCAATGTTTCAGGTGTTGAATGTCTGAAACAGAGGAGACTTTAATGTAGTTGTGTGTATCATCAGCATATTAGTGCATTTTGATGCTGTTACTGGTGTGCAATGTTCCCTGTTAATTGTTTCCTCTGTGTGCACCAGTGCAAGATCCCTGTGTGCTGCAGTCAAGGCTATGTGCACGAAGCATGCGAGCACAGCACACAAGTATATACATCTGTGGCAATTAACACACAGAACGTTTGTTTACAATGAGAATCAAAACAAAACAAGTGCATTTCACACATATAGCTCTATTCAACAGGGTCTTGAAACAGTTTTGCAATGTGGATACATACCATCATGACATGAATTATTTACTCTAGTCTGGTTTAGCAAAATATTTTTGTTGGATAAGCTGGTGTGCTCGCATCAATCTAAAAAAAAAAAAACTGTTGAAAGCAAACATACATTCTTGGACTGCAAAAAGCACACAATGCTAGTTCTTAGCATGAAAATAAATATTTTTTGTGTAGCTGTACTCATTCTGAAAGGATCTCATGTTGTAACTTATAGTGAAGTCAGCCATTGGATAACGATGACTGACTCATAGACCAGTAATGCATGCTGGAATCGTTGGAAGAAAACTGTGAATGTCACAACAGACTAATGGGGGACACCTTGCTGAAAAACCCTATAACTTTGTAACACACAAAATTTTATTAACTCAAAAGGTGCCACCAGAGCTAAAAAATGTAAATGTATCTGCTGTTGGCTGATAGCCTCTTTGCTAATGCATTTTAAAATACTTTTTTACATTTTCAGCTTCCTTATCCAGAGGTTCTTTACGAACCTGAAAGGCTTGTCGAATGGAGTGAATGGGGGGGTGGGGGGGGGGCGGGATAGAGAGCAAGAGAGAGTATGTGGTCTGAAAGTGTGTGTACATGGAGCAAGACTGTAGGAGAAGGTGAGCAAGAGAATGTGTGAGAGAACATTTGTCAGTGTCTATTTATTCAATGGAAATATAGAAATTGCACATAGTGTGATGTACAAAAGCTGAAAAACAATACAACTGGACACTGGAATTATGCAGCAGGTGAAAGCACCAAATTGTGCAGCAGGGTTGACTAAATTATGCACCAAGAATAAGCAAATTATGGGTGGCTTTATACAGCGCCTCTGTTCATAATGTTACTTTGTTATTTTTTTTATTTTTTTTAACACATGGGGATCCTGTCTTGGCAATGACATCACCTCTTAGTACCTTTTTATCAACCAAATACAGAAATAAGTGACTGAACGATGACCAACTAACCTTTGCAAAGAGTGCTCTGTGCACACACACACATTTGTCATACTGTTTTAGTAGATTTTGGATTAAAATCTGCAGATTATGGATTATGTGGCAAATCCATATTTATGCAAAAAAAAGTGGCCGCAGAATTGCAAAATTCTACTGGCCCTGGCAATACCTTATACTTATGATGCTGCATTGTACCATGTGCTTGCGCAAGCCCATCCTGCACAGTTTTAACCTAGTGATTTTTGTTATACTTAAGAGTGTGCTAAAGGAAAAGAAGGAAGCCCAGAAGTGTAGAGCAGTTGAAGTCTATGCTAGGAGTCTTACAACACAGCAGCATATTTCATAGATCCTGTGAAAACGTAGAGTGCCCAACAAGGATGTAATGTATCACAACACGGATTTACATTAAAATAATGAAAGACTAAGGGAAATATGTATTCTACCATGAAAACTATGGTAAGAGCTATTCTCTATGCTGCAAATGGTGGCGGGTTATTTAATGCAGGGACTACTGGGTGACGCTAAAAAACATGTTGCAACCACCAGTAAATACACGGTAAACAGAAGGGATGCAAAAGGGTCACCAGGTTTAGGAATGTTGCAGAGATTGTTTTAATCATTTTTGGTCTTGTCTTGAGTATATAAAAATATTGTATATTTCTCTAAACTGGTGTGGTGTCCTTTTGTAGTGCGCACACTGTATTACTGTTAGTTATGTGAAAATGCTTCACACACTGCCTCTAAGATAAGCCTGACTGCTCGCGCCAAGATCCCAAGGGGGTGAGCAGGGGTTATTTTAGGGGTGTAATTCCCTCATCCTGACTAGGAAGAAGGGTCCCTATTTGTACGAAGGTGCAAACCTGTGCCAACTAGAGACCCCCATTTCATACAGGAAGTAGGAATGCTGATGTAGGAGGTGTGTTGTGTGAATGTACATTTCTGGGTGTGTTTGCATATGATCCTGGGTGTGTTGGTGTATTATGTTGGATATGTGGACATGTAATAAGGGAGTGTTTGCATATGATGAACATTTTTGCAAATGATAGTTGGTGTGTTGGCATCTGATGTTGGTTGTTTGAATGTTAGGTGTATGTTGTTTTTTGGATGTTGGTTTTTGGATGTATATTTGCAAGTGTGATTTTTTTAACATTCTTCCATAGTGTTTAAGAATATTTGTGAACTTTGAATTAAAATTAAAAAAAATGAGCACAGGGATAAGTCTGTTGTTCCTTTCACACCCCAATTCCCCAGCTCCATTTTTCAATCATCTCTCTTGATGTTGTGAACATTGAGAATGATTTGAAAAAAATGCTGTTTGGCTTTTATATAAACACAACATTGTGTGGGATTACCCAGGTTCTATGTTGCCCAATAGTGGATGGTTCATAAATCATGTGCCACTGCCTTGTCCAGGCTGTTGTTACTCTGTGCTCATATCCTTCAATCTCTGCTTATAGTGAGGGGGTAGTAATAATAACTAGCACTACCTTGCCCAATCATGAGGTTGCTGTGTTCCCCAATACCCCCTTCAACTTTCCCAAGGGAGAGGAAATTTAAAAAAGGAAAAGGGGTGAGGTACTACCTACTCCTCTGTCCACTTAGCCAATGGCCAACATGACATGGGCTCTTGTGCCTCATACACAATTCTGACCAAAATGCAGGAGCAGATGCCAGCTGACTAGCCATCAGGAATGTGCATATTCCGTAACAGCAGGTCAATTGCCACTTCACTTCACCAAGTTTCCAATTGGGAAGAGGGTTTCGAAACCAGTGGTAGCTCAGCCGCTCTTCCAATTTTTAAGCTACCCCACATCCTTGGATGAAAGTTGTTTTATATTGTTGCTGATTATAATAGTGGTGGTGGTAATGGTGTTTTTCTTAATGTTGGATGGTGATAATCCCAGTGATGCAGGTGGTGATAGTAATGTTTATGGTGGCAATATGTTGGAGTAAATGGTGGTGATTGTTATGGTGATGATGAAGGTGGTGTTAATGGTGGTGGTCATAATATTGGTGATCAATGTGATGTTGGTAATGTGGAAAACACAAGTGGAAATGGTGCTGGAAGTAATAGTGGTCTCAACGGTTGTCATATTGGTGGTGATAGTAACCTGCTGGTATGTGACATAGCAATGTTTATAATGGTGTTGGTTGAAATGGTGGTGGTTATTGTTGGGGTGGTATTGGCTGTTATAGTGATGGATAAGTCAATGGTGGTGAGGAAATTACTAGTGCTTCTTTCTTGAGCAAGTTTGAGGCCGTTAATGCCACCAATTTAAGTTCTTATTTTAAACTCTCTCAACCACGTGAATTGATTTTTTTCAAATCTCTACTGATATTTGTAATCATCAAAAGATATTTTTTTAAGAGTGGGGTCCAGTGTTTCTTTCAATTTCTCTGCTTATCCCCTCACAAATCTATGTGGTCAATTTCTTTACAAATAGCATTTATGTGTTAATATTCTCTGCCTCACATTTCGTTTTTTGCCCTGCTTGCCTTGCCTAAGGGCAGTGAGTTTCAAAGGAATTGCTGATCCCTGTCATGCCAAATCAAAGGGGTAGTGTGAGGCATCATGCTCTCTCCCCTTATTCCTGGTTGAGTACCATTGGCCTTACTTCTCTGAGACTCAAATGATGCTGTGGGCCAAGGCGGTACAAAAAGGGGTGGTGATGGACGGAGCATCTGAACCAATCAAACACTCACATCCAGTCAACAGATCTGGGTTTAACCCATCACCGTTCTTTAGCCCACTCTGCCACCCCAGTTCAGACATGGCCATATGCAAATCAGTCTGACCCTGTGTCTCATGGGAACAGTCCAGCCTGAACTGCCAAGCCATGCCTTCCCTGGACCGGAAAAAAGCTACTGAGGACCGGTTTCTGGCATTTCAGCCGTCTTCAGCCTGGCTTGCTTGAATCCAGTGGCAAAGTGAGCAAGGGACTTACGTCTGAGCATACTCTGCCAACTTATGGCAAACAAAGAGGTACAAAAGGGGGTGGTGATGGACGGAGCATCTGAACCAATCAAACACTCACACCCAGTCAACAGATCTGGGTTTAATCCATCCCCGTTCCTTAGCCCACTCTGCCACCCCAGTTTAGACATGGCCATATGCAAATCAGTCTGACCCTGTGCCTCATGGGAACAGTCCAGCCCGAACTGCCAAGCCATGCCTTCCCTGGACCGGAAATAAGCTACCGAGGACCGGTTTCTGGCATTTCAGCCATCTTCAGCCCGGCTTGCTTGAATCCAGTGGCAAAGTAAGCAAGGGACTCATGTCTGAGCATACACTGCCAACTTATGGCGAACAAAGCGGTACAAAAGGGGGTGGTGATGGACGGAGTATCTGAACCAATCAAACACTCACATTCAGTCAACAGATCTAGGTTCAATCCATCACCGTTCTTTAGCCCACTCTGCCACCCCATTTCATACATGGCTATATGCAAATCAGTCTGACCCTGTGCCTCATGGGAACAGTCTAGCCCGAACTGCCAAGCCATGCCTTTGCTGGACCGGAAACAAGCTACCGAGGACCGTTTCTGGCATTTCAGACGTCAGCATGTCAACTGGCAACTATTACTGTGCCTGGTTCACAGAAGAACAGGCTATTTGCCCTTCTCCCCCATAGTTACAGCACAGGCCATGCAAAGGAAGAGCAAGAAACTGCTAGCTGCCTATACCTAAGGTGAGAATGAGAAGATATAATTTTCCTCTCACTCCCTAGCACAGTGAGGTGGGTTGCATGCAACCCCAATCACCCTTAGACAAAGCAAGGGTAAGCATGAGGGTATTCCTCCTTATCCATCGGTAAGGCGAAGGGGGTTACTATTAAGGGGGTTAAGAAAGGTGATGGGAGGGATGCTTTTCACCCTGTCCCACATGGGGGAAGTAAGAGTACTTTTTATAGACCAACTCACATTGAGCACGACGAGGGGTGAGGGTGGCAACCCTCCCCTCCTTGCCCCTTTGGCAAGCCTGGGATGGAACTAACTGTCCAACCCTCCTATGTTTATGAAAGATGTGCTGAAAAGTGTACAGTAATAAGTGGGCATGTTTACCTGGTAATTGGATACTGCCGCCATGCTTCTTCCTTTGTTGTTTTTTTTTCAACAAATGTTGAATAGTGGAAGGAAATCCCTAGGGTGCACCCAATGAGTATGCAAAGAGAGCTGGTAATGCAAAGTGTGTTCCTATTTTCTGTGATCTATGAGAAATTGAGAATAATAGGAAAAATATACGTACTTTGACTGCACACAGTGAATTCTCACATTTTGTCATATATCTTAAAAATACGCATGAATAATCATCTCGTACAGAAATAACATTTTGTATAACTTTTATTTTCTGTGTTGCAATGGTACAGGGTATCAAGCTAAAATTTCAAAGAGAAATACAGTCTCTGTGACCCAATCATATTAGATATTAAAAAATATTTTATTTTTGGTGTTGATCAGAAATGTATCAAAATCTACCACACTGACCTACTCTGCTGTGTAAAATGATTAGAAAAAGCATCCCAACTCCTGTCGAAGCTGATTTATCAAAAACGGTGACAAGTCAAGGGCCATGTTTATCATTATGGTATGCAACACAACAAGACACCTTGCTGCCCTGCATGAAAAGGAGAGGGCAGGAATGCACCATGTTTATCAAGATATGTCACACTCTTACTCTTAGCCTGCGCTAGTGTGCAAACCTCCGTCTAGCACCAAGGTAGGCACCCCTGGAACATGTTGCTAGGGGGCCTGTGTTGCAGACAGGATTGTTCTTGTGCAGGAATGGACACCAGCTTGTATTTATTCCTCATTTATAAATCTGTATCTTAAATTAGTTGAATCCCAAAATACAAAACATACTCCTTTTCATTCTTCAGAGCTGCACTCATTATAACTATTTAAATGCTCCAGAATGACTGTAACTGTTTTTAAAGTCATATTCCCACCGGGATACAGAGTTGCCCTGTTGTTTTAAGGGAGAAAGTTTCCATCTTGTGGGTTACTTACATTTCATTTCTTTTGAGAAGGACATTATTGTGGCCAGGTAGTTTCAGAATTGTTTTAAATTATTGTAGGTCCACATGTCTCTTCTTCAACAAAGTGGGAGAAAGTTACTTTGGGAGGAAAATAGTTACAGGCTGGATGGCAGACTGAACATATTGAAGCAGTTGAACTCCAAATTCAGCACAAAATAATTGGTCTGCTCCCATCTGTTTAATTACTCTTATTTGGCTTAAAGGTTGCACATTTTCCACAGGTGCATTTTCCTAGATTCACAGTTCTTACAATAGTGGGTATTTTGCACTGGAAAAAAAAGCTAATTAGTAATTAAGACAATCCACAGACACAAAAATTTACCCTTCATGTTCATCCCTTTAGGTTTTATTAGTAAAGGATTAGGGACAATGGAAGAAGTTGATGTAGGCAAAGGAAATATGCTTATTTGTCTGCAGCATATGTTGCAGATCGTAATCTTCCCACCATAAACCTACACGTGAAAAGACATAGTTCAATGACCAAGAGAAATCCAGGAAGGCAATAAAGGAGATACAACTTGTGTTGCTTACGCTAGAGACAAGGGTCACTGTTGAAATGAGAGGATGTGATCTACTGTGTGATAAAATGTAACCCCTGTGCAGCAAAGCAGATGTTTCTTCAATATATATTTGCACCTATACAGCATTACACTCTATCTTTGTCCCAACACGCTTCGTACACTAAGGCTCCTTTTGAGAGTTCAATCCAAGAAGAAGTTACTCTGTTCCCACCAAACTCGAAAACCTAAAGCCTAGCCAGCCAAAGTAAGGGTTTGCATGGGATGGGAATATGCAAGGCTCCTGGAGAGTAATCTTTGGGACTGTATATGGCATATCAGGTTTCAAAAGGGGTTTTATGTGTAAGAAATTGGGTTTGCCATTTAATCCCTCTTGAATTTTTGCTTTGTGACTACCAAGTTTTGGACTTTTGCTGGAGTGAGCCTCACTAACTGAGTCTCACTCATGATACATTCTGTGGAAATGGACTGAGAATGCTTTAACAAAAGGCTGCTGCTGCACAGCTAGTGTAAGATGCTTCTGTGCTTGCTACACATAAACATGTGAGCACACACATGTGCACATGTATGCAGGTTGAGTGTGTGAAATAACTTTCCTGCACAGCCTGATATCTATGAACAGTTAGCCAGTTGCAGATGATACTGTTTAGGAATTAATGTTGACCTGGTGTAGGCCTTTAATTGTAAGTGGACATTCCTAGTGTAGGTCTTTAGTTTTCACTGAAAGGTTTTGTGCTCACTGCATTATACCATATAAGTGTAAGTGCACCACTTCTCAGTTTCACCACACTTAGGTCTAGGCTGTTCAGCCAGGTACCAAATCTAAGATAAAAATGTGCCCCCAGTGCAGATCCATTGTCGCATTTATGATAACTTTACAGCTTCTTTTGCTTCTTTCCCTGGCTCAACCATTAATAGATTCCAGGCCTTTGTTGCCTCCTGTGTGCCAAGTTAGTTACTATGCTGGCTATAAGGATCCAAGGGTTCTCAACAGAATAAAGAAATTACCTGTGCCTGAGCAAAGAAAGGGAGGTGAGGAAAATTGCAGGTGCTAATTAACTCCTCACACTGCACTTGGCCTTGGAAAGCACAAGCCCTAAAGAAAAAAAGGAGACAGGCAAGACCTCTGAAGTGGAACACAGGAGGGGCTTACCTTTGACTTTCTGTTTGGAAGTTTGAGCACCTGAGTCAGTCAGGGAAAGAGGGTGAAACTCCAAGGGAAAGTGTTTCCATATACCACTTGAAGTTGCAATATTAAGTTGTCCCAGACTGCTCTGAAGGAGGGTAGGGAAAGGTTGGAGTGATGATGTGGCACCCTAGGTTCGGGTGGTGATGTTCACCTTGTAGTACCCCCACACTCCCCTGCACAAAATAGAAGCACATAAGAAAACACTTGACCTGTGGCTGCTGGAATAATGTGCAGCTGAAAGGAAGAAACCCCGGAGCCTCTGCAAGGGTGGACTTTGAGACTCTGAAAGTTCAGCTAGCACCTAGCACCTAGGACTAGGATCAGGCTCTCCAGGGCTAGTGGTGATGGCCCCCTTATGCTTCATGTAGAACAATAGGGTAAATGGACCTGCTGAGTGACCCTGGAGGGTTTTCCTGAGACATTTGTACACTGGCCTCTAATTCAGCTGACAGATAGGTGACCTGCAAGTAGCCAGGAGGTTGTAGGGCCTGGGAAGTGTTGCAGAGAGGCTGTGGAAGCGTGGTGAAAGTCAACCCCCAAGCAGGAGTGAGTATCAGAAGCCCAGGCAAAGAAACTATCTGGAAAGGAAGCAGAAAAATAAAGTGTTCCAACAATTAACAACCTCTAGCAGCAGGAGGCTTGAAGAGAATGCTCCTGGTGGTTAGAGCTGGGCATCATGAGCTAAATGAGTCAGAATAATGTAAAATCAACTATTTAGAGCTGTATAAAACCGTTTATGTAAGTAGCTCATTTGGGAGGACCTGGAGGGAGACAGAGTGCAGCACTCTGCTACATATTCTTGACTTAACCACGGGGTGGGCCGTGCCCAGAGGAGGACACTGAGTGAAATTGCTACCCATCCCCTGACCATTTCAGACATACAACGCTGGTACACATTATTCAATGAAACATTTTATTGACACTGTTGATGATTGATAATGCAAGGATTTATATTATAATGAATAGTAATAAATGTTAGTACTTTCCCAGTTGATGTCAATAGATATTGAAACCCCCAGATATTGTGATTTAATATCTACTATAGGTGGGAGGGTTGAGATTGTTGATTCAAGGATTGCTGGCAATGTAAAATGTCCTGAAGGTGTCACCAACGGTATTTTCATCTAACTGATTGTACGTATTTGTAAATACTGCATAGTATTCAGTATTGTGTGTGTAATAAAGTATGTTTCCTTTTTTTAAGAAAAAGCCCTGAATGGACAATGGTTTATTGGGAGTTATTGTGTACCAGCTAGATGGGTGCACTCGCCCACATCACCTCCCCTGAGTATGCCTTAACCTGCTTCGAAAGCCTGAGAGAGGCCTTACCCAGGTGGTGGGGTTTTTCTTGTTCTCCTTTGCCATGGGATAAGGATAGGCTGGGAACGTGAGAGATTTTACTTACCAGATTTTGCATTCGGTAGAGTAAGGTTTGGAGTTGTGCACCTAGTAAATACCACCAATGAACACTGATCCACCCAATTTATAATTGGGCACAAAGTTTTTTTTTTTTTTGTTCCTCATCTCCAACATGGCTTAATCTGTCAGACCCATGGACAGGGAAGAATGGAATATGAGAAGTAAACATGCTGTCACAGTCCAAGGCTTGTCAGGGTGTAATCAATTTACGGATCCGTCAAAACCCTGCAGCAATGTCGTTCTCCCATCTGATCCTTACCCCTTGTATACTGTTTGACAGATAATTACCATTAACCAGTTTCCACCATTGCTGTTACCACCAATTCGCCTAAGAGAAAGGGCGAATATGTTATAGCAAAAAGAGTGTATCATGGCTTCATAATCATTGGAACTGGGGGAAAAAAACTCACAAAAAAAAAAACCAGCACAAGTAATTGGGACCAATCGAGTTTCCGCCAAAAAGCTCTTTTGTCTGGTTTTCCAGCCCTAGAGAGATCCATTTTTGATATTTGTAACATGGAGGAGCACCAGTCATGTAACGACGGAGGAGAAACCTCTTTCCACCGCTTACAGATTTCACGTCGAGCCACCAACATAGAGTAGAACAGAAGGTTGTTAGTTGAGCTTCGCTTTTTGTCCACTACTCCAGAAATTACTAGCCGGAGGTCTATAGTCACGGTGGAGCCTATGGAAGATGTTAGTTTATTGCTTATTGATTGCCAGTAAGATGTCGCCAACGGTATTTTCATCTAACTGATTGTACGTATTTGTAAATAATGCATAATGTGTGTGTAATAAAGTATGTTTCCTTTTTGTAAGAAAAAGCCCTGAATGGACAATGGTTTATTAGGAGTTATTGTGTACCAGCAAGATTGGTGCACTCGCCCACATCACCTCCCCTGAGTATGCCATAGCCTGCTTCAAGAGCCTGAGAGAGGCCTTACCTAGGTGGTGTTTTTTTTCTTGTTCTTCTTTGCCATGGGATAAGGATAGGCTGGGAACTTGTGAGATTTTACTTACCAGATTTTGCATTCGGTAGAGTAAGGTTTGGAGTTGTGCACCTAGTAAATACCACCAGTGAACACTGATCCACCCAATTTATAATTGGGAACAAAGTTGTTATTCACAGAGTTACCTTTCTTTTTAGTTTTAATAGTACTACACTAGGCATTTGTTTTCATTGCTACTCGTCAGGGCCGGACGGACTACCAACATTCTAGAAGTCACAGGGTGTTGCAACTGCAAAATAGTTGTACTACCTATTAAATACATTTTGTACTTTTCAAATTACAAAATGGTTTTACTGACTTGTTGCAATTTACAGATATGACGTAGAGTACAAAGGGCGTTCCTTCCAAATAATGATTCATAATGACCAGTGTCGGTAATGGTTTGTGACTACAATTTCTGTGGCAAACCATTAAAACGTTACATACTCCTCATAGAAGGTGGTAACCCACTTACAAAGGTGAAGCTATACTTGTTAGACAGATATCTGTTTGAGAATTGTATTGGGCAACCTTATGGGCTTTTCTGAACCATTGCCTGCCCACCAAGGTGTTCTCAAATGGGAAATGTTTCTATAAAACCAGCAACAATTCCTTTGGGAATGTAAACACAGGGATCTGCTGTTCCTTTCAGGGTGCTAGGCATGTGTTTGTAGCCAATGAAGGAGGTTGTCACAAATAGAGACCTGTCTCAATAATATTTATAAGCCAGATTAATTGGTGAACCTCCTACGATTCGGAGACATGTCTCAGATTCTATGTCAGGACGGAAGCGAGGATTATGCAGTCCTTTCTTCTCTTTATTATAATAGCAATTCAAAGAAAAAACCAATCAGCACATATCAACTGAACCACAACTCCCATGAGCACATGGGGCACAGTGTCCATAGTAACCACCAGCCAATCATGATGCCGTCCGTCGTATAATTAGCCATGACTTCCCTTCCTCTTTCTTCTCTGCTCGTCAGATAAGTCACCCCTTTTTTACCTTTTCTGACGTATTATATTATATAGTGATTTTGTTATATACTCGGTGCCTGTGCAATAGCACTTGCTCTGTAGTGCGCTCTTTTCTCTATTTCAGGCTTTTGGCAGCCCGACGCGCAACAGGCGCTGCTTGCGCCGTCCCTGCCGCTCGAACGCGGACTGTGTGGAGCGCGTCTTCGCGCTCCCTCGGCTCTGTGGGGCGCCACCGTTCGGAATAAGGCTGCGCTCGCAGTTCTTGTTCTTTGGGGTGGCGCACTGAGGCACTGTGTTAACGGCCTCACCAACCCTCGTTCTGACACCGGCTCGGTGTGTTCAATCGCACAGTGTGCGCAGCGCCATCTAGTGGTGGTTTACAGTTACCGTACTAAGATTTTGACAGCGGAACTGTCAGAGCACAGGTGAGGGGGCTACCTTTTTGGAAATCCTAAGGTGTTCAGTGCTCACACCCTCATATGATGCAGTCTGCAGAGCAATCAAACCCCCCCATTCAGGAGGCAGAGGAACTATGCTGCACCCAGCCCCTGCCACCGGCGGTTGGTCGCGCGCTTTCACAAGCACTGGACACGGTACTGGCACCTCTGCGGGAGAGAGTGGATGCCCTCACCCAAAGCATCCCCGGGGTGTTTGGTAACACAGTGCCTGCTGACTGCGGATCCAAAGGTGCGCAGGGTGGAGGGAAAAAGTCAGCAAAGCATCACGCGGGGCACTTGGAGGAGTTCGATCGTTTGAGGGACTCCTTCCGCAAGAGTGTGCGAACGTTTAAAAATGTACCCTGCCGGGAGGGATTCTACCCCGGAGACGATGGCGACGAGGTCGCCCCGGACTCTGACCAGGAGGATGGTTTCCCCGTGGAGGGAGAGGGTGTTACCGAGGATGATGTCTCCTCGGAGGACGAGGATGTGTACTCAGGGCGACCCTGGTGTCCGGCGTCTCATTCTTCGGGATCCGTGGAAGGGGACGACAAAACCCCCGACATGTTTGATCCGACGAAAATCCACCACCCGAGATCGGCGCAACTGTCAGGATAAGCTTCTGGACGCCGTGGGCCCCATGACCCAGATTATCCAGTTAGCCGAGAGGGCCAAGGAGTCGGGGACGGCAATGTCCATGGAGGTCGTGGCAGGTTGGGCACAGTGAACCCTATGCTTCCTGGGTAACGCAAACGGCGCGTTGGCGGCAGAGCGGGGGAGATCCCTCCTCATCAAGATAGATCCTAAACTCGGAGATTTGGCCACTTCGGAGGCAGGGCCTATTGCACAAGGCAAGCTGTTTGGAGAACCCTTTATTAAGGAGTTAAATAAGTTTGTCACCACCTTCTCTGCTTTAGACAGAGCGCAATCATCCATCAAGAAGATTTTTCCTGGACGGGTTTTTGCAGGGGCCGGAAGAGGACGGGGCCGCTCCTCGGGCCGCCAATTCCAGAAAGGCCCTAATAACAAGAACCAGCAGCGCCGTAACAACGGCTGGAACGACGGTCGCCAGGGGAACTTCTACCCTAGTTGAGGCACCGGCAAAGGGCGCGGCAGAGGCTATCACGGTGGAGCCAATACACCCGGAGGCCCATCCGGTGAGTGTTACACTTTTTTCCCCATCCGTTCTGGGGGGGAGGTTACGGGATCATCTCCACAACTGGTACAAAATCTCCTCAGACCCTTGGGTGCTCCAGACGGTCAGGGGCTTCCGGATAGAGTTCTATGGCACTCCCCATCAGAGGGTTCGCCCTCGACCCTTGGTTTTTTCCACAGAAGACAAGATTCTGATCGAAAATGAGGTGTCGGAACTCCTCAGGAAAGGAGTGATCCGCAGACTACGCCTTCACCCTTCGCGTTTCTTGAGCAACATTTTCCTAGTCCAGAAAAAGGACAAAGGATTTCGCCCGGTTATCAACCTAAGGGAATTCAACGAGTGGCTGGTCTACCGCCATTTCAAGATGGAGGGAATGCATCTGTTACGCGGCATTCTCCTTCAGGGGGATTGGATGGTTCGCCTGGACTTGAAGGACGCGTACCTCGCGGTGCCGATCTTCCCGCCTCACAGGCGCTTTTTGCAGTTCTTATGGAATGGGTATGTCTTTGAGTTTCAAGCACTCCCCTTCGGCCTCTCGTCGGCCCCATGGTGCTTTACGAAGCTCCTACGGCCAGTAGTGGAGACTCTTTGCGAGAGAGGTGTGCGGATGATGATTTATCTCAACGACATCGGTGACATCAGTCACCGGATCGGCTTCGTTCCAGCTTGAACATGACTATTGCTCTGCTCCAGGACCTGGGGTTTGTGGTGAATGCTCAGAAGTCCGAGCTTCTTCCGAGGAGACAGATGACTTTTCTGGATTTCCTTATAGATTCGGAGACTGCTTGCCTCAGCCTTCCGCAGCAGAATGTGACCAAGATTTGCAAGGAACTCTCCCAGACCCTTCGGAGGGACAGAATCTCCCTTCGGTACCTGGCTCGAATCGTGGGTCTCCTCTCATCCTCGTTTCAGGCGATTTTTCCGGGCCCGTTGCACTACAGGGCCCTTCAACGACTGAAGGCACAGCATCTCTGGAAAGGACTCACATACTCTGAACTCATTTCCCTCACCGAGTAAACGAGGACGGAGTTGCGCTGGTGGATAGAGCACATGAGTGCGTGGAACAGGAGAGCAATCTTCGGATCCAGCCCGGACCTGATCATCGAATCGGATGCCAGCAGAGCGGGCTGGGGAGCTCGCTGCGGTGACATCACGATGGGGGGCCGTTGGTCGGAGGAAGAGCTTCAGCTTCACGTCAATTGCCTGGAGCTCCCAGTGGGCTCCTTTGCGGTAAAGTCTCTGACCCAGAACCAGGTGTCGTGTTGCATCCTGCTGCACATGGACAACGTGTCGGTGGTGCAATATATCAATCACCTGGGTGGACCTCGGTCCCGGGCCCTAGCAAACCTGGTGAAAGACTTCTGGCACTACTGCCTAGAGAAGCGGATTTCAGTGTCAGCCGAATATCTCCCGGGCACATAAAACTCAATCGCGGACTGGCATTCCAGGAACTTCCAGGATTTCAGCGACTGGCGACTGCATCCGGTGGTCTTCCAGGCTTTGATGACCAGTTGGGGGCCGTTCTCGGTGGACCTGTTCGCTTCCCGACTCAACCGTCAACTCCTGAGGTTCGTGAGCTCGAAGCCGGACCTGGAGGCGACGGCGGTCAATGCATTTTTACAGAAGTGGTCGCTGGAACAAGCGCACGCGTTCCCTCCCTTTCTAATGATTCCTCGAGTAGCGGAGCAGGTTCGCCGACAACAAGCATCACTGGTCCTGGTGACCACTTTCTGGCGGGCTCAGGCCTGTTTTCCCCCACTGCTAGAACTGTCGTGGGACTGTCCGATTCGACTGCCCTTGTTCCCTTCATTACTTTCGGGACCCCTGGGAGAGGGGCACCCGCTGGTACTTCAGGGGACCTTGCACCTCATTGCGTGGAGGATTTCAGGGGACGTTGGCAAGACGGACGCCTTTCGGATGACGCTGAGGAACTCATCAGCAAAGCCTGGGCCCCAGGTACTACTGTCAAGAGGTAGTGATCGGCTTGGCAGCGGTGGCATCGTTGGTGTCTGGGAAGACACGCCGATCCCGTGGGGGCTGATGTTACCCACATTTTAAATTTTCTGTCTGAATTGGCCCAATCGGGTTTGGCCTATTGGTCTGTCAACTCTTTCAGATCCGCCATTTCATCGGGGCATGCCCATATCGATGGCAAACCGGCGGGTGAACATCCTTGGGTTTGCAAACTCATGAAGGGTGCTAGACTTTCCAAACCCCCGGAACCCATATATAAGAATCTCTGGGATGTCAACATCATCCTGTGCTTCCTTTGCTCCTAGCGTGATAACCAGTATCTGAACAGGAAGGAATTGCCGTCTAAGTTGGCGATCTTGCTGTGTCTGGTCTCGTGCAAACGCGTCTCCGACGTGCGGGCACTGGATATCACCGCACGGATGTTCACTCCGGAGGGAGTTACTTTCACGGTTGCTAGAAGGACCAAAACTATTATCAGATCGGTGTCATACCCGACGTTTCCGGATCAACCAAAACTGTGCATTGTGCTCTGCCTCAAGGCGTATGAGGACATGACGACGGAGTACCGCCCTCCAGGTAAACGGCAGCTTCTCATTGCTCTGCAGAAGCCGTTTAAAGCGGTTTCGGCTCCAACCATCGCTAGGTGGATCCGTTGGATCATGACTGAAGCGGGGGTGGATGTGACCAGATTTGGAGCACACTCCACGAGAGGAGCAATGGCCTCTAAAGCCATTCAGGTGGGTGGTAGGCTGGAGGACATCATAGCTTTATGAAACAACAGCGGTCCCATGCAAGTGATTCAATACAAGGCAATGAATATGGACGAAATCAGTACCATATTTAGAGTGACATGTCCAGCTGGACAGAGATCTTCAATTTGTACTCAATTGACAAATTTACATTTACACAAGGATTACCTTCAACAAATCACCAGTGTGGGGCACAAGCCTGTACCCAAACACAATCGGATCAAATTCAGAAGGTGACAAAGAACAACAGGGCTTTTAAGGCAAAAGCAAGGTTTTTCTGTTAGAATTCAATGTACAGAAAAATCACAAGGGCACCATTACATATACACGACATATAAATCATACGTTTTTTTGTATATGGTGCACAACAAGTCGACGGCGTTTCGATCCCACTTTTAAATCATTGGGACCATCATCAGGACATTGATTAATGCCTTATTGTTTTAAGCCTCTAATGCCTAAGGAAGGAGGGAAGAAACATACATATATATTTTAGGACATATACATGGAAATTACATGTTACATGGGTGACTTGGTGTACTTTAATTAGTGTTATTTAAAAAAGGAGGGGGGAATTATTATACATTGTGAGACCCTGTGCACTCCTAGTTCCGGATTGGTAGAGTTAGACCTGTGTTACGGGGTGATTGAGTGGTGAACCAATGAGTGGCTGGTGCATTTATTAAATGAGGTGTAAAGAAATTCCGTTTACAGGATCGTTGAAAACGGCGAGTGATGACCAGGATTGCAGCACTAGTCGACAGTGTGGTGAGGGCTCAATTACTCCTTGAAGCGGAATCGTAAAACTCAGCCGGATGAGATGAACAGCACGGGTGACTAGGGCGCCGAGTGACATGTAGGGCATTATGCATGGGTGAAGAGTTAAGCCTCTTACTGAGAAGAAGAAATGGCATGACCAGCGCGGGTGACTAAGGTGCTGAGTGACATATAGGAGGTTAGTTATGCGTGAAGAGTGAAGCCGTTTACTGGGGATACGCGCAATTTGGGGGGGGGGGGTTCACCAGGAAGTATGGATTACCCGGGAATTACGGGGAGCAGTAACCTGGATAGGTACCCGGTGGAGGCGAGTACTGCCCTGCAACATAAATGGGGAGAAAGGATTAACGCTAGCCATCTCGTGGGAGCCGGTATGAAGGCAATGACAAGACGGGTCTTACCACAGTCGGGCAAGTACAAAAAAGCTGCGTTGCCTGTTAGCAGTTTCCACGGGGCCAGGAGCAACCTGTATTAACAAATGGACACGTTAGGAGGTAGTGAGATCCGGTGGCTGCCGTAAACCTTCAGTAATGAAACTTACTGGGTCAGACGGTGCAGTGGATGGCTTCCTGGCTTCCTCGTGGGGAATGCCGTCTTTGATGCTAAATGGCCGGGACGGCTCTACTGATTGGGCAGTAATTCAGGGGGAGTGTCAGGGCATAAAAATAGATGAGGGGCGCGTCAAGGCGGCCATATTGGAGTGCTCAAGTGGGATTAGGTAAATAACTAAAGTGCAAGTGAGCCATGCACGGCGCAGTGAGCATTGCTAAAAGTTTAGTGACAACTTGGCAGATAAAACCATTCAGTAAACCACATTATATACATCCGGCAAGCCCAATTTTTTGAATTACAGTGGAGACTAAATTAAGGAAGTCCAGTCCTCTTGGAGGTTGAGTCCAGAATTGAGGCTGTCCGTTTTTAGTATCCATTTGAGCTCTTCTTTGTTGAGCATCCGTGTCAGGTCACCACCTTTTGGTGGTATGATGATTTGGCTGATTACAGTCCAACGTATGTCGTTTTCCGTGTGTCCTTTATTGGAAAAATGTTCGACCAAGGGGGCATTTCTTGTGAAGGATTTTACGTCATGTCCTAAAATATATGTATGTTTCTTCCCTCCTTCCTTAGGCATTAGAGGCTTAAAACAATAAGGCATTAATCAATGTCCTGATGATGGTCCCAATGATTTAAAAGTGGGATCGAAACGCCGTCGACTTTTTGTTCACCATATACAAAAAAAGTATGATTTATATGTTGTGTATATGTAATGGTGCCCTTGTGATTTTTCTGTACATTGAATTCTTACAGAAAAACCTTGCTTTTGCCTTAAAAGCCCTGTTGTTCTTTGTCACCTTCTGTATTTGATCCGATTGTGTTTGGGTACAGGCTTGTGCCCCACACTGGTGATTTGTTGAAGGTAATCCTTGTGTAAATGTAAATTTGTCAATTGAGTAAAAATTGAAGACCTCTGTCCGGCTGGACATGTCACTCTAAATATGGTACTGATCTGTTCCATATTCATTGCCTTGTATTGAATCACTTGCATGGGACTGCTGTTATTTCATAAAGTATGCTCCCCGAGGTCCTATGCTGACTTAATTGGGGCCCCTTGTTGTTCCTAAACGGAGGGCATCATTGCAGCAGCGGATTGGTCCTCGGAATCCACATTCAAAAAGTTTTACTTCAAGCCCATCTATGGCGCGGCAGAACTTGTGGTGGATAAGCTTTGAAACTGCATAATCCTCGCCTCCGTCCTGACATAGAATGAAAAATGTCCTAGCTAACGTAATGGAAACTTTCAATTCTATTAAGGACTAGGAGGCGAGGATTGTCCCTCCCGAGACTCGCTGGTCTCGACCCGCCCGTACAACTTCGTACTTCAGTAAGTAATGATTTACGATTTTTTTCACTGCTATGCTTTTGCAATGAGACGTGTTGGGTCAGGATAATGAAGTGTGTACGTATTCCAGAACTCTAAAATGTTCTCGTTACCAGGCTATTCTGATACTTGTAAATGCTGTGTACTGCCTCTCTTTGCTTTCTTTCTTGAAAGAAGAGCTGGATAACGATTATCTTGTTTAATTTAGGACAAGACCAGAAGGATTGAAGAGCAGTCCTGGGGCTCTTTCCTCACAGAGAAGAAGAGGAAGAGGAAGGGACGCCACAGCTAATTATACGACGGACGGCATCATGATTGGCTGGTGGTTACTATGGACACTGTGCCCCATGTGCTCATGGGAGTTGTGGTTCAGTTGATATGTGTTGATTGGTTTTTTCTTTGAATTGCTATTATAATAAAGAGAAGAAAGGACTGCATAATCCTCGCCTCCTAGTCCTTAATAGAATTGAAACTTTCCGTTACGTTAGCTAGGAGTTTTTCATTGTTGGTGCACAAGTCTCTAATTGCAAACTTTCTTTTTGAACATCAGGTCATAAACCCTCACAAGAATTGCCTAATTATGTAATATTAGGGGCATATTTATCAACTATTCACGCAACACAGCAAGCCACCTTGCTGCGCAATGCTGTGTGAAAAAGATGAAAGAAATGTGGCGTATTTAACATTATAAGGTGCATTCCTGCTCTTTGCCTGCATTCACGCATAAAATGCTGAATAGCGCCAATGCAGGTATCTTTGCACCATGGTGCAAGGGTGACTGTGCAGTAGGCAGGAATGTTTTGTGCAGGAAGTGGTGTCTTCCTGCATAAAAATAATCCCCAGAGGTATTTTCCTCTTTCTAAGTATGCTGCAGAATGCAGCACACTTAGAAAGTGTAAACAATGAGAAATATATTTCTGTTTGTTGCACTTTTGGTGGGGAGGCGTACAGTTCTGACGCATTCCTAGGTCTACCAATGTCAGTAAACCTGGGAATGTGTAAGAATGCATGGATGAACGCGTGGGATCGCTCCACCCATGGCACGCCTCCCTAATGCAGAGTAACGCAAGGCAGTGATTTGTGCTATCCTGCATTACTCCAGATTTATCTAGCCATGCGGGACCATGGAAGGTAGCCTTGCATGGCCTGGCAAATTTCATTTAGGTTTTTCATCACCCTTGTGCCCCTTGCGTGGCAAGGAGAGCGAAGCAAAACATTGATAAATATGGGCCCTAATGTTTTGCATCAGTTCATGATGGACTATTTGAAACTTGTGTATGAAAGAGCATTTAAATCTGAAACATGAATATTGTATTTTGAGCCATAAATTAATAGGTGATAACTGTAAATTATGCATGATATTTTCAACAATCCGTTTACTGAACTCTTTTGTCAACCAACTGTTGATTTTATTATGACACAATTGAATATTCTGCTAGTATCTCATACATCATGCATTATGTAAGCCAAGATTTACAAACGTTACACACAACGCAGAGCAGCACCCTAGAATGCTGTGCTGCATTGTGTGGCAAAGAGAGAGAGCAGGAGAGCATCATATCTACAGAAATATTCCACTCTCCTCCCTTCTCTTTAGTGCCGGTGCAGAATTTTGCGGGCGAGCGCCATTCACACTCCTTTGTGCCATAGTGCAAGGGTGTGTACATGAGTTTGCATAGATTTAGTACTGGAAGGGTATCCTTCCAGTACAACATACTATTACTAGACACTGTACAGTGCAGCACACATGCAAAGTTGGAAAAGAAAGGAGAAATTATACATTTCTCCCATGAATGCCTGCTTTCCAGCAGCATTATTTTTTGGTGCAAAACCCTGAGTACTACCATCAATACATAGTGTTTTGCATCAAAAACATGGGTGGTTGCATGGGACCGCCCATATCCCACTCATGTAATGCCGTATTGACGCTAAGTAACGCAAAGCAATGTTAGGCATTGGTTTGTGTTACTTTTCCTTATGAACCAACGCAAATACCAATTTGCGTTGGTTTATAAATCCGTAAAAAGTTTTGCGGTGGGTTTGCCTTAACAAAGTAACGCAAATCCAACTCAAAGCCTTTGTAAATCTTGGCCGTAATGTTTAAAGTAAAGAAATATTGTAAAATACATTTCCCTAGGTCCTCAGATGCTGAATTGAATCACTCTTTGGTATGTGGTAAACACTTAAGTGTATCCTTCCAGTACAACATACTATTACTAGACACTGCACAGTGCAGCACACATGCAAAGTCGGAAAAGAAAGGAGAAATGATACATTTCTCCCATGAATGCCTGCTTTCCAGCAGCATTATTTGTTGGTGCAAAACCGTGACTACCACCATCAGTACATAGGGTTTTGCATCAACAACATGGGTGGTTACATGGAAACGCCCATATAGCACCCGTGTAATTCCGTATTGACTCTAAGTAACGCAAATCAATGTTACTCAATGGTCTGTGTTACTTTTCCTTATGACCCAACCAACGCAAATACCAATTTGCGTTGGTTTATAAATCCGTAAAAGGTTTTGCAGTGGGTTTGCTTTAACAAAGTAACGCAAATCCAACTCAAAAGCCTTTGTAAATCTTGGCCGTAATGTTTAAAGTAAAGAATTATTGTAAAATACATTTTCCTAGGTCCTCAGATGCTGAATTGAATCACTCTTTGGTATGTGGTAAACACTTAAGTGTAGATGGATGCAGCTGTTTAAGTGCATGTTTCAAGGCATTGTGTTAATTGAGAAAAACTCCTTCAAATCGCATTACGTTGCGCGGAAATACTTTTCATCATTCCATTCCATCGCATAAGAACGTATATGCATTAGAGACAAAATGTATCATTTGCAATGATAAGGATAAAACTGTAATTTTCAATGAGAACTAATAAATATGAGATTAAATACAGTAGGTGCAAAAACAAATGGAAAGGTGTTAGAATCAGTTTGGGATAACGCTTTGAGAATTTCTGTTTGTTAAAAGAGCCTGAAGGGAGGCTATTAAGTAACAGGCTATTTCGCATACATAAGGAGAACAGCCCGACACACTGTACCTGCTCTGCGGTTGCACCAGTAAGAGTCACGACTACCTACCATTAAAATATTCAAAATATAATTGTGTGTGCAGTTCTCATAGCAAAGCGTGCATAGTTTAAAATGTAACCCTAGAACAAATAAGCAGCTAGAACCCAATGTAAAGCCTTGTGCTGTTCAAGTTGAGATGATAAAAAAGCTTGCAAAACCCCCAGGATTATTAATGCGCTATTTCTAAGCAGTCACAACAATCAGTGCTGTGTGTGTGCACTACCAACTCACATAGACAACCTGATTTATTATCTGAGCTTCTCAAACACAAACAATGTAAGTTCACCACTGACCAGAGATTAATCAAATAGTTCACAATTTGAATAGAGGTCTCTGTTTGGACAATGAAAGAATTTTAATCAGAATCCTTGAGTTTTTAACAGGCTTGACCTACTTTTAAATAACACGAAATCCGGAGTTTAATTATTTAATAGCAAAGAAAGAAATACTAAAGCAATGCCGAGGTCACCTTGGTGGTTTAACTCTGCTGGAAAAATCAAGACAGCAGGTTTATGAACTTTAAAAAGACGTCATACACTATTCATTCATCATTAATAAAGTGTTCAGTCAGCATTACTAAAGTAGGCAAAAAACAATGAAATGTCAAACACAAGTCTTCATAAAATATGCTGCTAAAAATGAGCAATGTTTTTATATGATGCTATTAGCACTTTACTGGATCCTTGTTTGGAGGAGCCCAACTCTGATGCTATTGAATGCTAGAGCTGCCGAATACCAAGGGACTTAGGGGCATATTATCAAGGACCAGTCTTAAAATTATTGCCGTTTTATCGGCAGGAAACAGCCGATAAAACGGCGATAATGGGCTTGATAATACGCCCTTGTAATTCCCATAGAAGCCCATGTTAACATTAGAACATGGGCTTCTATGGGAATTAACAAGGGCGTATTATCAAGCCCATTATCGACGTTTTATCGGCAGTTTCCTGTCGATAAAATGGCGATAATTTTAACACCGGTCCTTGATAATATGCCCCTAAATTCTGCCCCATAAATCCTAATTTCACCACCCTACACTTCATATCTCTTTATCCCACTGTTGCGGATTGTTTTTCGTCCCTGTTTCCTCCCTTTGTCTCAGTTTTCTTTCTCTTCCTCCTTCCCCATGTTTTTCCTTTCTCTCACTCTTGCTCTGAGGCAATGGCAGGGTGTAAAGGGAGAGTCTATTATTGAAAAATAAGTACCAACGCCCAAAATGGAGCTGATGCCACCCACTGCCAACCATTGCCACAAAGTAAGCATTGTTGTCTATACTTGCAACATATATATGAAATCACTTAAACAGAATCCCCAGGAAGAGTGAATTGGGATTTGTTACTGTTTCAGTTGAAGCCCAACTATCCAGTCATATATCTATACTTCCTGAGACATTTGATAAAGCTATTTGTCCTCAGGAACTCATTAATATCCAGGCATATTTCCATGCTTCTGGAAACTTTCTATGAAACAAGTTGTCCTGGGGAACTTAATAACATAACAGATAATATCAAAATATGCCATTCTGGAAGATAATGTAACTATGAGCTAATCATATTGGATCACATTGTTGGACCAATGAAAGTCTTGCACAACGTACAGCGCTGGCCAACATGCTTCCCCTATTGCACCTTATGCAATGTGTAGAGCCATCAACTTGGTTTTTGTGTGTTTTTTTTTACTGTGAGCTCCACCACAGGCACATTCTACGGAGTCTGGGAATCTGTTTGCACAGCTGGACATTGTGGAAAATTGCACAATTCAATGTTTCTCCCGATTCTAGCAAAGATGATGCACCACATGTCACTTGAGTATCTGATAATGAATCACACCTAGTCAACAGAGTTCTCAGTGAAGGAAAACAGACATCATGATATAAATGTAAATGTGTTGTATAGCGTGAACAGTAACCCGTAAGCATCCCGGCGCTGGTACTCCTACCACAAGGGAACCCCTCCTGGCCTTTCCTTGTGAGGTGTCCACTCCTGGGCATCCCATGGTGAAACCAGGCATCCCTTGTGTATCGGGGGCCAATGTGGAGACTAAGCAAGCTATTGCCCAGAGTTGCAGCGTGGGGCCCATGCTTAGATTCGGCACTGAGGCGAGAATATCCGGTCAGAGGAATTTAAGCCCGATCCCGCCGAGGCGGGAATCGAACCCTGGTCCCTGGCCAGCGCTCTGCATGAAGGTCTGCCGCTCTAACCATTGAGCCACACTTCTCCACTATAAGTTTCCAATGCCTTCTTAAAATCCCGCTAGTAATTCCTTTTGTTTGGGGGAAATCCGGGCTAACAGTAGTTTCCAGTCAATCATAGAATAACCACAAACTGAAGGACCACAGGTGATGCTAAAACTGACCATGATATCATTTTTACCAGTGCTCAAAGGCTTGATTTAGTAATCAAAATGAAAAAAATAGGGATAGAGTTTTAGATCTATGCTAGACCACACTTTTAGTTTTTAGTAATTTACCAACGTCCCCAGTAGTAGTCTTGGAAAGCTGAACTAGGCAAAGGTTTCCAAGTGTACTACTGGCATTGTCGTTTTACTGCTATTACCACTGTGCACCATGCTACATAGAAAATAATGTCACCTGTGCAAATGCAAATTTTTTCCTTTTTATATCCAAGCACTAAAAATGAGGAAAGAAATCTTTACTTGAAGAAATCTCTTCTCCTACACTACACCTATGCAAATCTGAGGGTGGTCGGACCCCATTCCCACCCTAGAAGGAAAGGGAAATGTACGAATACCTTAATATCCCTACCAGGCTCCCCCATGATACAGGCAATTAGACTAGAGGTGGCAGTGCTTAATTTGCAAAATAAATTGTGCCAGAGCTATCATCAGGAGGCCACAGCACCCTGTGCCAGACATTGCCCCTGCCAATGATAGTAACAACACAAGTATTAACATTCACACTCCTACAAGTATAACAATTCAGACTATTTCAAGCCCCCAAAGCTATATGAATGGCTTAGGTGGCAGGTAATATTCATTTTAAATGTATATTGAGTTAATAATTAACTGGTGCTGTCGCCATCGTTATATTATCCAGACTGCCCCACCTTGTGGCAGACTGTCACATTCCCGGTGCTGACAATTAAGTGCCGGTACCGAGCACCGGAAAGCACTGGCTCAAATTAAGCACTGAGAGGCGGGTTTGACCTCTTGGAATATATTGACCCCAGTGGCCCTAATAAGATTCTGGAAAAGACTGGGCCAGGGAGAGGAACAGCGAATGTCTCCCATTGGTGCAAAACTGAGATCCAGCAAAGTGAATTAAAATGGGCCAAAAGGGTCAGAAAGAATCTAAAAACTGTTTGCAGGGATATGAAAGTTAGCTTATGTCATGAAACCCTGCCAGCAGAAGTTTCCACGGGTGAGCTCGGGTCAATAGGGAGGGAACTATCCCAGTAAAAGTATTGGCAGCATCTCTTTGGGAAAAAAACAGTACAATTGAAGTCAAATTCCAGGCAGAAGGAAATCTCTTTTCCTTATCGGGATATCCTATCAAATCATTGGCTTAGTTGCGAATTATTAGGAATACCAATTGGTGTCAATCCTTATTATGCAAATGGAAAAACAAAAATGGAAATGATCCCACCTGATGGGAACTGTATATGCGAGTTTCGTGCAAAATGCAACTTTTTTCACATGCTAGTGGATTGCTTAAAGATGCGGCCCTTGCGGAAATTGTTTTTACGACCACTATTTTTTTAAATACAAAATAACAAATCTAGCACAGGCCGTAAGCGTCTTACTGATTTGAGCTTCTTAGACATTGCAATTGCTATTGAAAGGTTAATGATTGCTGTTAAAAAGTCATGCTTGGATAAATAAAATGAATTAGGTGTTTAGATAATTTATTTTAACAGTTATAATAAGAAAGGAAATGGTATAAATATAATCAGGAAGTTTAAATATCATTGTTTTTACCTTGGTTTTAAATGGGAAACTGCAGATGTGTCAAACCCACATATCTAAATTGAAAAGCATATCCTAATTGAATGACATATGAGGCAGCTAAGAACGGACATGCTCGGTATCCAATTTTAAAAATAGGCATTCCAACAATTTTGTTATAACTTTTTACTTACATGAGTAAGGAGGGATATTTAAATATTTAGCCTTTCTCTTCTTTTCAATTATATCAACATAGACATGAATTTTGGTGTGTAGACATTTTAAATATTGTATTACTTGTTACTTAAATTGTTAAATGTTTAAGATAATGTGATTATATGTGTAATTGTGTTGTTTAAAGACCATTGGTCTAAATAAACATTCCTTTGACTGACTACTACTTCTACTAATAATAATCAAATAATAATAATAATGATAGATGCATTTTTCTTTTAAGTTAGTTCATTTTGCCCCATTTCCCCGTCAATTCCAGGGATGTTCTTGCCGTAATTTCAAGGTATATCTATTTCCTACACTACATTAGGTGAGTCATGTTCTTGCCAGCCAAGATGATATTGAAAAAATGTAACCTGGCCTCCCAATTAAAGAGGCTAGACACACCTGGCCTAAGGGAATCCAAGAGCCAGTTTCCTCTCAGATTATGAGACTGAGTTTGTCCTAACCTACTATAGTTCTGGCAATGAGACATATTAACATCTTACTCTTTCTGAAGAAAGTGGCAGGAGCTTACAGAAAATAGACTCCAAAGGGGCAAAATTCCACACCTATCAGCAGCAAATAGGAGACTATTGAAGGACTTACAATGGGACAACACTGTAATAGACTGGGTATCAAAGGGTGCATCATGTTACTTCCGGACTCCATGGCATTTTTGTCAAATCTTCATCCATTCATTATAAATCAGTGCATATTGACTCACTGACTGCAAGTTCTAGGCACTTATAGCATAAAATCAACTTGTAGTATAACCACAAAGCCAGCTGAATGATGTTTTATGTCATTGCACAAATCTAACTCCTAGTATTATTATCCTGATTAAGTAAATTTGTCTGTAACTATTGCCCATGAAAACAATAGAATGTAATACATTCTTATGCACATTTAACAACATTTAGAGGCAGCTTATTACTATTGCAGCTTGTACGTTGTACATTGTAAGACATTGGGTAATTGATTGAGGGGGTGGAAGCCCTACTCAGGCAACAACTACAATCCTTGTCACGATGAACCACAAAGCCAGTAAATAACCTGCGCTTATCCCTCTGGCATCTTTTCACAAAAACAGTCAGGCTGTAATTAGAGACAATGTGTAACGTATTTTCGAAGCACACAAAAAGTAACAAAGTGAAAATACAACCCATAAAAATACCCAATCAATTTACAAAACTAGAGTAAAATGTCATAAAAAACTAATTATATCCAATCAGTAGAACTGAAGTTACGAATTTTAAAGATTTTTTCACAGTACAATAGTACCTAAAAGATCAAGAAGCCAAGTGCAAGTATCTGGTCGCAGAAGATCAGGGCAAAGTCAAATGTTAAGGCTGACCACGAAGAAGAGTGGGTTGGATACATGAGGGGGATTGGGCTCAGTCTTGCTTCACTTTCGAACTTTCTGAAAAAGACCAGGAGGGACCACCAGGCTGTGTCCGAGTAGATTTCATCATCATCATCAGGAAGCCGCTGGAAGAGATCTAGGTGAAGCTTTCAACGATGGTGAGTAAAGCTAGATTTCCATGCTGAGGATGCCATAAATGGGGAGCCAGTCACCGTGAACCCTGTGAATACTTTTACCTTTGGATTTAGACAATCTTTTGTTGAAAACCCTTACTGGGATGAAGCTGCAGGTTGTAGCCAAAGAGGGCTTCACAAGCTAGATACCATCGCCAAAAGGTCCTGCTTAGCAGGATTTGCTGCTGCAGAGAAGAGTGTAGTGGGAGCTTCAGAGAATGTATGTCGACTGGCAATTTACCTTGGGCAGATCAGCTGGCAGGTAGGTCCCAGTCTTCTGCGGGTGCCAGGGCAGGGTTTGGGCCCAAATTTTTGGTTTAGGCTGGAGCAGTTACCCCCACATATGGTTCTAGAAAGTTTTCCCTTTCCCTTTCAAGGCTCTGGGGTGACAAAGGACTAGTGTTATGTTCCTTTGTGTTTGCTTGAATCAAGCTCCTTTGAATTTTAAGTGGGGTCGGAAACAGTACTCTTGAGAGGTTGGCCCATCCTTCCTACACTCAGTCTCCTTTGTCTCACAGTCTTACAGGAATGAACAACTTCCACCAGCATTGCCATTCAGAGTCAATTCAATTCAATTCAATTCAAAGAATCTTTATTCGATGATTAAAAATCACCATAAAAGCACACACATATTTACATGAATAAAAAGTCATTAAACATTTTCAAGATCCTTATACAAAAATATTAGTGTTAACATGGAACACAGGCAAAAAAGAATATAACACTTTAAGAAAGGTAAAACCAGAAACATATCATTCATCTCCCCTGGTTAGCCTTAAACGGACCGCTACCTTGATAAAATTCATTATACAACACAGTGTTAAGGGGTCCGATGCTTTTTATAAAAAGATTAATGCCTCCCTGGCATGTTCCAGTTTAGCTTGTTTTAAAACTTTTACAAGAAATCTGTGCCTGGGCATTGTAAAAAAAGGACAGAGTAAAACAAAGTGAAGGGAATCCTGCGGAGACCTATTGTCGCAGCCGCAGGATCGCTTCTGTTCAATTGATGTTGCAAATCCTGCTGGTGATGCCAACATAAAAGGGAGTAGGTTCAGTCTAAAACGACACATCAAGAATCTATCCTGTGCGTTATGCATAAGGTACAAATATGGCTTCATTCCCTCAACGCTCTTCACCAGGTTATGGGCCCTCACTGTCTTTTTAAGCCCTTCAGCCTCAGCTCTACATTGGCTTTTCAGCTCTAGGAAGATTTTCCTTACTTGGGTCTTGTGCTGGGCTACAATTATTGCAGGGTTAGTGAAGAGATTCCCAAAGCCTAGTTCCTCTAGGGTGTTCTTTACATAATAGAGCCAGGGAATTCGCATACATTTGTCCCTCTCTAAACAATCCGACAAAATTTCTCTGCTTAGAGACGCATCAGGATTAACCCAGATTTTTAACCAGGCCACGATTGGCCTGAGTTTTACCAAATCATCTAGGTGTGGCCTCCCTAATTCCCTGTGTACTATGAAGCCAGCAGTACTTGGGGGTACCCTCAGGATGGATTTTAGGTATTTGTTTTCTTCCCGTAGGATTCTTGTGGTATTAACAAAGCCCCATACTTCTGCCCCATAGATTACTTTAGAGCATGATACGGAGCTGTACAGGTTCATCACCTGTTCCGGGCTCCATCTACCTAACCTCCTGCCGTAGCTTGCTATTGCCCCATTAGAAGCGATCATTTTACTACAACGCTCCTCCACCAGGGAGTTAAACTGTAAGGCGCCATCAAAAGTTACACCTAGATAAGGAAACGTTTTAACCTCTTCTACTATGTGGCTTCCTATTGTGTAAGTGAATTTAGAAGAAGTTTTTTTACCAGCCAGGAGCACATAGGATTTGCCCAGGTTAACAGAGAGATCTAGGGCACCCATGAACTTAACAAATCAGTCGATCAAGATTTGTAAGCTCCTGGGTGTGCGTGCAATCAGGACCGCGTCATCTGCGTAAAGCAGAACAGGAATATGACGCGACCCCACCCTTGGGCAATCTGCCTTTAAACCTAACAGGTACTGCTCCAGATTGTTAATATAAAGGGAGAACAAAAAAGGGGCAAGAATGCAGCCTTGCCGACTCCACTCATGCAGGGAAAAGAGTCGGTCAGTCCCCCCTCCCTGTTAAATCAAACCCTAGCCGTGGTGTCGCTATGCAGTTCCCTAAGTATGTTGATTAGGCCACTCTCTATCCCCATACTGGACATCATGTCCCACAGTTTCTCCCTGTTGACGTGATCAAATGCCGCTGCCAAATCCATGAATCCCATGTAGATCGATTCATCACTGGCCATGGTGTATTTGGCGGTCAGCATGTAAAGGTTCAGGCATTGATCGCTAGTGGACCTCCCTGTCCTAAATCCATATTGAGTGTCCGAGAAGATGTTATTTTCTTCGGTCCACTCGGACAGTCTGTTGAGGATCGCCCTACCCAGGAGTTTAGCCGATACATAAATCAGGGAGATAGGACGATAGCACTTGGGATCGTCCCTATTGCCCTTCTTAAAAATCGGCACAATTATAGCTTTGGACCAGGACAGTGGCAGACCACAGGTGATGGCAGTATTTATGACCCTGGTCATTAAAGGGGCCCAGAGTTCTATGCTGCTCAGAAACAGGTCGGGGGGATTCCGTCAGGGCCCGGGGCTTTGTTTTTGGTCAGACCCTCTATCCCAGCAGTGATCTCCTTGATAGTAAATACAACCATTGAAGCCTGAGTTGGAATTTCAGGTAGCTCTACGGGAGAACCGGGCTCATGATTATACAGACCCCTATAGTAAGTGACCCACTGTTCTGGAAGAATGTTAGACCCTATCTCCGGGGTGTTGTTTTCCTGGAAAGTGGGTTTGTCGATGATTCTCCAAAAACCCGCTAAATCCTTTCTTTCCCCTGCTTCTCTTAGGTCTGCCCACGCTTCTCCCTGCAGAGCGAGTTTCCTCCTCTTGGTCTCTTTCTTATATTTCTCCCTACACGCCTTGATTTTTTGGGGGTCCCTTGGTTTAAATTTAAGGCTGCTTTTAAGCTCCCTCATTGCTTTGGAACAATCTTTGTCGAACCATCGAGGGTTACCGTGGTTCTTTGTGGGCGCACTAGTTTTTAATAGGCCATCAATCAGATTGGCAATCTGATCGAATGCTTCCAGTAGCGTTGATCCGTGGACTTCTGTGTCTAAACAGTCATTAATAGCAGATTTGCCAGGGTCCACCAGGGCCTTATAAAACTTTTCCCCATCTATTTTGCACCACTTTAGTCTCTTACCTTGATCTGTTACCCTCTCCGTGATTGTGCGATGGTCTCTACTTTTTGAACCCACCCTATACATCAGCTCCAAAACAAGTGGGTTATGGTCGCTGAAACTGCTCCATTCAATCCCTACACTAATTATCTTATTTAGCAGGGATCTTGAGACCAGGATGTAGTCTATGATGGATGAGCATCCTCTGCCCTTGAATGTGGGTGGGAGTGTACCATCCTTCTGTGTGCCTATCATATTAATAGTATGCTCAAGATCATACTTGAGCCGGAGCATACTGAAAGCTGACCCTGTCGACGTATGGGAGAAATGCGGCCCCTTCTCCATGGGGCATTGGGACCAGTCTGTACTTGTTGAGACCAATGCCGGACAGAGGTGGAAACTAAAGTCTCCCATGACCAGCAGTGCATGTGGCTGCCCCTTTTTCTGGGCTGTTATTTCCTGACCCAGCCAATAATCCAATTCAGCTGCAAGTGAGGTATGGTCTCCAGCTATCTCGTTGTTATAGATATTAAAAACAGTGAATCTTAGCCCCTTCCCGGAGAACTGAACTGCCTGAATCCCATGGGAATTCCAATCTGGGGAAGACCAACTGCCCGGGAGGTCTAAATCTATGTAAATGGATAGTCCTCCCATGGCTCTCCCTGATCTTGATTTTTGCGCGGGTACAAAGAAACACTTATACCCCTGCAATTGAAAATTATTCTCCGGGGCCCATGTCTCCTGCAGGCTGATTACATGGAATTTTCTAATGTGATCAAGCCACTCTTTGTTGTTAAATTTGCCTGCCAAACCTGCTATATTCCAAGAAATCATTCTCAGTTCCTCACCACTCTGCTCTGTTCCCCCTTGAGGCCCCGTTTGTGTCTCACACTCTGACCCTTGTATGTCCAGCCCATGTCTCCCTCCTATGCATTCAATATCTATAACCCTGGGCCCATCTGACACCAACTTCCCGGCCCGGCTAGATGGAGTTTGCAGTGCCAGGGGACTTTGCTGCTCCAACTCCTCTGCCAAGGCCCCTTTTTCCCCATCTCCTAGAGGGACAGTATCCGTTTGTCAATCAACCCCCTCAAGGCCGTTCAAACAATTGAACCGGTTGAAAGTGTGAAAGGGTGGCTCTGGGCGGCTAAATAGTGGCCTGGGGTTAAATTCATGATGTCTTCCCCTCCGACCAACCCTCGCCCAGTTATCATAGGTTTGAAACGGGTGTACAGGGGCAGGGATAGGGGGAAAGAAGAAAGACACCTGAAGGGTTTGAATAGTTGATTCCCGTGATCTATTCTTTCCTTGACATATGTGAGAGACAGTTCCAGCATCCCTGAAGCTCACCAATATACAGTCCCCTATTATGGATTTGTGTGTTCTCCCCACCCAGGGCACCCTCCTAACCATTATGATTTCATTGTTTAGATGTACCGGGAGGGGTCTGTTCACGTTTAGCCACTTGATTACCCTGCTTTTTAAGGAGCAAAAATCCTCAGCTTCACCCGCTTCAAGTGGGGGGACGCCCGCCATGACTACCGTATAATCATTTGCCTCTGGAGGTAGATTAGGCCTACGTGGCCTGGGGGGAAGCTTCATTAAAGGTGTCGGAGCAGCACTGTCTGCAGGCTGTGCTAGAAGGACAGGGTCTACGGGGGGAGTGGACCTATTGGAGTTAAATGACTTGGTTGGTACAGAGTTAGTCCATAGGGGTTGTGGAGGGGCCTCGGCATTCGCAGCCTGTGGGGGGGCTGAGCTCACTGAGCTATTTGGTCGCTGCTGGAGAACCGTAGGAGTGGAAATGAGCTCCGGAGATCTTCCCTGGAGGCCAGCCGGGGTTTTCATGCTGCTTAATGTAGCCTCCAGGACGGTAAGTCTGATCTCAACCTTTTCAATGCTCTCGCTGATTGGTAGTAATAACGACCTGAGCAGGAATTCCAGGTTACCTAGCAGGACAACAGAAAGGGGGACATTAGCGATATTATTTCCTGTGTCTTTTGTCAGAGCGGGAGCCATAGTGGCCTGTACAGTGGGTTTGGGGTGTAATTCGTCCACTAGTCTCTCAGTCGGTGTGGGGAGTTTTGATGACCTCCCAAACTCAGAGTGAGGGATTTTGGATTTGTTTTTACCCTGGGCACCCCTCGACTTCCTCCTACGTTTGTTTGGGGGGGGCCCATATGCTCCTTGTACAGCGGCTGGCTTGGGTTTGGCTTTCCTAGCTTTCGGGGCTGGGGGGGGGGGGTTGAGAAATTAAGTCAATGGTCACCCTGCTAGGCCTTGGGCTGGTGGCTGGGGTTAGACTCGTAGGTGGGACTAGTGGGGTGTTTGTGCAATCCCTCAGCAGGAGGGGGACATCGTCTATAGAGGTCGGCTCTTCACTGAGCGAAGTAGAATATTCACCAAGGGGCCTGTGTTTCAAGTTATCTATAGAGTGTCTCCGCTCTGCCCTGAGCCGGATTAAGGTGCTCTCCTTATCCCCATCACCCGCGGCCCGGGGAAAGTAGTTATCTAGGGTCCTGTTTTTAACCCCTCCCTGCTTCATGGGGGTATCCTCCCTTGCCGAAGACGGCATTTCAACTGAAGTGTGATGGTAATATATGCAGAGCTCTATCAGCTAATAGGGCCAGGACTCAGGTATCTAAAGCAAGAGAGTAGGCCCAGCCCAGCCTACTCCGGCCTATGACGGCCTTAGACGGTCCCGCCCTTGACCCGGGCTTCTCCCGGCACGCTCCCGCGAAGCGGAAGCCCTAAAGACTTTTATACTCTATACAACTCGCTGATAGGCTGATAGGCGGGGGGCGTGGCCAGCGGGGAGAGCAGCCCAGGTGTCTGCAATCGGGCGATCAGGGACTCCTGGACACTGGAGTCCCTGCCTTTAAGCTCGCAGCCCCGCTGACGCTGTCACCTTCTCCACGTTCCTCTGCACTGATTCAACAACAGCCAGCAGTTCCACAGACCAGACGCTGCGGGACCCGCGAAGCGGGTCCGGCGAGGCGCTGAAGAGGTCCCCTGATACGAACTCGCAGGGTAAAAGGGAGGCGATCCTAGTCCAGGTAGGGCGTGCACACAGCTTCCAGCTTCCACAAGGGTCCCAAGGAAACAGGAAACACGATCCGGTTTTAACACCGTTGGCGGGGGGGCGTGGCCAGCGGGGAGAGCAGCCCAGGTGTCTGCAATCGGGCGCGCAGGGACTCCTGGACAATGGAGTCCCTGCCTTTAAGCTCGCAGCCCCGCCGACGCTGTCACCTGCCCCGCGTTCCTCTGCACTGATTCAACAACAGTCAGCAGTTCCACAGACCAGACGCTGTGGGACCCGCGAAGCGGGTCCGGCGAGGCGCTGAAGAGGTCCCCTGATACGAATTCGCAGGGTCAAAGGGAGGCGATCCAAGTTCAGGTAGGGCGTGCACACAGCTTCCAGCTTCCACAAGGGTCCCACTGGAAGAGATCTAGGTGAAGCTTTCAACGATGGTGAGTAACGCTAGATTTCCATGCTGAGGATGCCATAAATTGGGAGCCAGTCACCGTGAACCCTGTGAATACTTTTACCTTTGGATTTAGACAATGTTTTGTTGAAAACCCTTACTGGGATGAAGCTGCAGGTTGTAGCCAAAGAGGGCTTCACAAGCTAGATACCATCGCCAAAAGGTCCTGCTTAGCAGGATTTGCTGCTGCAGAGAAGAGTGTAGCGGGAGCTTCAGAGAATATATGTCGACTGGCAATTTACCTTGGGCAGGACTTATTAAATGTAATAACATAACTCAGTTGTGTAGAAAGATGGCTCTGTCTATACTATACAAAAGTTAGTTTTAGTGTGCACAGAGTCCAGTGAAACCCCAAAGGTAGACAGAGGTGAAGTAAAAGTAGACAATACCTTATTCTCCATTTGTGGCATTGCGGCAAGCAGCAATGCTTTATCAGAGGATAGTGTTAAGCATTAATTGTACACACTGTGGCCAGAAATTATGTCACACACTCAAAGACTGAACTCATGCCAATTTGTTTGTATAAAAAATATTATTTAGTTATTTTATTTCTAGAACCAAGCCACGCCTGGTGCAGGCAAGTGAAATCATTGTTTTGCCGGTATAATGCAGTTAAATACAATTGAAATGCAGTTGGATGCAATTGGTTTGTTTACAGGTAAGTCAACATTCAAAATTACTTTACAGTTACTTTTGAGATTACTTTGTTAGTTACTTTTCAGATTACTTTTTAGGTTACATTTTAAGTTACATTTTCTACTCAGTGTGATATGCCTAGATATCACACTGGGACATTTCCTAGAGAAACAGTAGGTAATTACGTTTTTGTACACTTGCAGTTTTTCAAGGTTTCATACAATTCAACTCCACACTTAGAATATTATTCACAGAAAAGCAGTCAATGCAGTCCTATGAGAGAAAACAGTGTTATCGGTTTAACTGTAAGTACCTAGGTTTTGGAGTTGGTATTTGAGGTTAGAACCAGGGTTCCCCCAGGGTCAAGGATGCACTCTCAAAGCACCCTAAGCGGCACTAGGGTGGCCAGGTGCAAAGTGCTGAGGCCCAATGTTATCCAATAGGGATAGGCGCCTCTTGTTGGTGGGAGCTTACGAGCAGGCCACAAGGTTCTGGGAGCAAAGCTCCTGTGTTAGGCTCAGGGTAAAGGGGATCAGATTTAGCACACAAGGTGCACTCACAGTGGCACATGGGTGGCCAGGTGCAGGGTGCTGTTTTGGCTTCAGGTGCCCTGTTGATTTCAATGGGGATTCTTCGGTAGCAACAAACACTGCAGACTCGGGACAAAGATCTTCTGGAGGTGACCACTTGTTGGAGAGGTAAGTTGGGATGCCTGGGGATGCCAGCCCATCATCGGTTGGGCCACCCAAGGCTGTGGGACATCGGCTGCAGGGGGGCCTTATTTGGCATCAGGTTTTTTTTACCGTCTCCAGAAACGGCCTGCAGGCATCGATTGGAGACAAGAGGTAGGTCTGGGACCACCAGATCCCAGGTCAGGACTGCTGGTGATACCTCCTCATGGTGTTGGTCCACTCAAACTCGGGCCGTGGGCATCGGGTGCAGAGTGGTGAAGACTCGCGGATTTGGCCGGAATCAAAGTCTGTTGGTGAGCAAATCCGGTGCTCACAGGAGACAGAGTCTGGTTTGGGAAGGCAGGGTAAATCCTCTGGGTTATTGGGGGCTGCTGGCTGCAGGACACATCGGGATTTTGCTGGCGCAGGTTGGAGGCCGGAATGGCTGGAGCTAAGTCAATTAGTGTCCTCCTCTTCTTTTTTTCACCAAGGCTTCTTCAGCACTTCTTCTTCTCACTTCTTGTCTGAGGAGGCAAGGTTCAGGGTTCTCCCTAAATACCAACTTTAGGGGTGTTACAGATAGGTACAGGTCAGGATCAATTGTTCCCTACCATGGGGTGGGTACACCCCCTATTATGCCACCTTCCAGTGTTAGGGGGGCACAAGGCTCCGGCTGGTTGGCTGGTTCCCCCCATCTGCTAGATGGTGAGGATGGAGAGTTGTGCTTCATCTCTCCCATCTGATGGGTGGGGTTGCCAAATCTGGGCACACCTCTTCTCCTAACTTGGTTTTCCCACTGATTCTCCCAACCAAAGTGTGGTCAGAACCAATGAGGGCCAGTTGCTGAGACCAGAAAATGGCTGGGGGTAGCTTACAGCGGTGGAAAGCCTTTGAAGCTTCCCCTTTCTGGACCCTGCCCATCCTGGGAGAGTAGTCTTGGCACCTCGTCCCAGAATGTGCTTTGTTTCAGGACCCCAAGAGTGTCAGGCTGTCGACCCAGAGGTCCAGAAACATATCTGGTGGTGGCAGCTGGCGAGCAGGCACTCAGCCAGGACACTAGCGTTAGGTCGCTTTTCAGGGGGCATCTCTAAGATGTCCACCCACCGGTGCATCAGCAGTTGTTGGGTGCACTTGATTCCCGAACAGCGGCAAACCACCAAGTGCACCCTCTCCCAGCATTGCTTCCACTCCATGATTACTTTTTATGTGCAGGGGTGGTGGCCCTGCACATAAAAATACAGCTCAACTCCACCTCGGTGAACAGTGTAGTGGCTGCACCCCCTTCTCTGTGCTGCCTACCGCAAGGTAGGTGGCTGCGGCAGGTGGTTTGGGGAGGGCCTAGTGCTTCCACTCCCTTGCCATTGTGCTGGGTGGGGGTTGCGGAAAAGAAGGAGGAAGGACGGAGGGAGGAAGGAAGGAAGCAAGGAAGGATGAAAGGAAGGAAACAAGGAAGGAAGGAAGGAAGGAAGGCAGGAAGGAAGGAAGGAAGGAAGGAAGGAAGGAAGGAAGGAAGGAAGGAAGGAAGGAAGGAAGGAAGGAAGGAAGGAAGGAAGGAAGGAAGGAAGGAAGGAAGGAAGACAAAAGGAAAGCAAAAAATAAAGTACAAAGATCATGCAAAAACAGAAAAATGAATGTATATTACTAAAAACACAGACACACAGGATAAGGATACAATACAAAAATCAGGGCTAGATATGTATTAGAGGGGTAGGATTAGGAAGGTTGGGAAGAGATTGAAAAATAGGCCCAGCACCATAAACAGAGCAATAACCTAGATTGCCATGCCCGTTGAACTGTATGGTGCCTCACGTGTGTGATTTCCAACGTGAGAACACATGTTGTGTTACATTTGATGAAAAACATAACGTGAACGGTCACAGCAAGCTACTCTGTGTGCTCACGTAACTCCTTGTACCTTGCAAAAGTTTTTAACCACTTTGTGGTGTTCATGTAGTTGAACTCCGAAAACTCTGGCTACCCCTAGTAGACAGCTTCCTCCACGAACAAGCACCCTTGTGGGGCAATGCTGGTCTCCGCATTGTGGCTGCAGTACTTAAATGGAGTGTGTGCCAGATGCCAGGAATACGTACCCTCCTACAGATATGCGCCCCGGGCACCATGAAGTCCTTAGAGGTGTTGAGGGAGGAATTCAGCCTTCCAACCGGCCAAGGCTGGTGGTACTTCAGATGCATCACTGTCTCATCTGAAGGCTAGGCCGACGACCCTGGGCTTTTCTGCCCTTGCCAATAGCCTTGTACCTGAAGATGTGTGGTCATTTCCGAGGGGTGATGTTCAGCTTCTATGCCTCCTGACGCTTCATCTGTATTCGGCAGCCCTGCTGGACAGAATGCACACCACATCGCAGGCTCGCCTCAAGATGGAATACAAACCTGAGGACTGGGCACAGCTCCTGGAAGCCTGGGCAATGGTGTAAGGGAGGACTAACTGAAGTTCTGCCTGTTTAATTCACTTCACAACTGGCACTGGACTGTGGTGAGGCGGTGGTTGGCGCAGCTGCTACCCTACTCCTATGGCTGGCGCTGTGCCAATATTCACTGTGATCTGGTTGATATTCTTGGTGACCTTTCTACCCTCCGCCTGGCATCACACTTTGCAAAGTGGTATCAATCCCCCTACTGCTGCCTCGATCCTTCTCCATGTCCTCGCAGGCTTCAAGAATCTATCCAGATGCGAGCGCTGGGTGCTTCATACGGTACAGGCAACAGTCAAAAACCGTTGTCCTCCAGCACTGGCACTCCCCCAACCCCTGACGAATGACTCGCAACCTTTTTTCAGACTGCTTATATGAATGCATTTTTTACTACTTTCAAGATAACGGAGAGGCCTTTCCCTGCACTCCGGCACCTTTCTTCAGAGGAGCTGGGGGTTGAATGTCCTGCACAGCCTGCATGGCAAATACCTTGGCAGTCTTGTCAGGGTTGCCCGAAATCTGGCACCACACACATGGGCCTCTTCTTCTTCGCACTTGCATTCTCTGCCTGCTCCCCTCTCTGCTTCGTTACCCGCAGTCTGCCGCTGACCGCGCGACACGCAGGCGAGTATAGGCGGGACAGCGCCCTAGTCCCACATGACGGGCGAGCGGAGCCCTTAGCATGGACCCCTCCCTGAGCCGTCCTCTCGGCGCCAGTAGCCAATATGGAGGGCTCACCTCGGGATGGGGGCGTTCCTCGCAGTATAAAATGGCGCAGCATCTTGGCTCGGCCTCTCTTCCCGTGCCAGGATTCCCCTAGGCTCTGCGCTGATCCCACCCTGACCCCTGACCCAGCTGCAGAGCGGTAGGGTGAAAGTTGTGAATTTTTTAATGGTCATGTTTTGTGTTGCAGGCCGAGTCACAGGACGATCTGGAAGTAGATGGACAGTAAGGGTAGCTCTGCGGCAGAAGGATACAGTCTAGATACCTCTGCCTGGCACAGTAAGGGTGCCTGAGCCAAGCACCTGGAGCCGAAGGAGGCCCAGGAAACAGCGTTGGCGCCCCGTTAGTCCTTCGGGCGGTCGGGGGGCCTGAACCGACCGGGGTTGTGCCTCATCGCTCTGCCCTGACAGGGGGGGCGGGAGTATAACGAAATGGTAATTTACTGCACCGTCAGAGCATCGACTCGCCGTGCAAGATGGCTCCCTAGGCATGCGGGTCAGCGAGGGGCTGCCGCATTGGATCGCCTGTAAGATGACCCACCTTAACAACTACCTGTTTGTACGAAATAAACCTGCAGCACTGCTTTCCCACAATTATGTCTCATGAGTTGTATGTGGTATAGAAGTGTATAAAGTGCAATGCGGAGCGAGCGCTGGCGGTGTGGGCACTATGGCCCTGCATAATCTCCCAATGCATCTTGTCTCTTCTTTTTTTCTTTTCTTTTCTCTTTTTTCCTTTTTCCTTTCCTTTCCTTTCCTTTCCACCCCATCTCCATCTGCTTCCCCTCCTTCTTCTTTCTCTGCTTCTGCTCCTTACCAACCTAACTCTCACTCCCTCTATTCCTCCCCCTATTTCTTCCCCCCTTGCCAACCGCGTACTCTGCCACACCCACCATTGGCCCCCCTTCCCCCCTACCCTCGGCTAGCCCATTCTCCCCCAACTGACCCGGGCCCAGGCGTTTGATTTTTTTTTTCATTCTTTATATTACATGTAAACCATCAAACACCCTTGCAAAACCAGGTTGGTTTGGTATAGGTAATTTTGATGTCTCCTCAATACGTTTTGGGCCCTTGCCTGTCACGGGCACTTGACCCACCCATGCAAGTGAGGTACAATTTTTATCGAGAGATCTGGGGGAATTTTGTGGATCCATGCAGACTCCAGAACAGTCCCACAGAGAAATTTGAGAAAAATGTGATTCGTTTCAGCTCAATTTTAGGTTTGCAGGGGATTCTGGGTAAGGAAACATTGGGGTATACAAGCAAGCCATACCTTCCTGGACTCCCCTAGGTCTCTAGTTTTCAGAAATGTGTGGGTTTAGGAGGTTTTCCTAGATGGCCGCCAAACCCTGGACCAAAAACTCATGTTTTCAATTTTTAATTTTCCCTATTTCCAACTGTAAGTTTCTAAAAAGAAACTTTGAAGGATCTACAGAAACGATCCCTTGCTAAATTCAGTATTTCGTCTAATTTTCAAAATATATAGCTTTCCAGGATCCATTATTGCTTTCATACCCATTTCTACCATAAGTGGAAGAAGTTTGAAAGCACAAACAATAACAAAAATAGGCTATGTCCCAGTAAAATGCCAAAACTGTGTAAAAAATGTTGGGTTTCTGACAAAAGTCTGTCAGTCCCTGAAATCTGGGAAAATTGTGATTTCAGTCCCACAAACCCTTTGTTGACACCATTTGTATGGGAAAAACCAGATGCTTTCATTTGCAGCACTTTTTTTGTCCCATTTTCCCCAAAAAAACTAAATGTGGCTGTATTTTCGCTAATTTCTAGGTCCCCTCCAGGGGAATTCACAAACCCTGGGTACCTTTAGAATCCCCATGATGTTGGAATAGAAGGGTGCAAATTTGACGTGGATGCCTTATGTGGTCAAACAGTTACAGGGGCATAAGAGAGAACTACCAAAATAGCCAAAACAAAAGCCTTCGCAGATGGGGGAAAGGCCTAGAAGCTAAGGGGTTAAATGTTGCTTTTTTATATTGACACATTCATGGTGTGTTCAAAGGTAGAGGTCAAATGTCAGGCTATTTCTTCTGACCAATTGTTGCTTATTCTTTTAACATGGTGTCTACTTTTGTTTCTCTAACTGCAAAGTTAGAGGATTGTGGAAGGTAAAGTCTGTAACAATCTTGCTTGGGTATGGGGAGTGTGAAAGGAAAGGCTGTAGTATGTCAGTTTATTTCAACACATAACAGAATTTAAATACCTATAAATGACCTGAACAAATATTTCAAAATATATCACAAGTATCATTAAAACTGATGTTACTGAAAATGTTGTGGCTGAACATTTCAATGGAAAATATGCTGTCTGTAAAAGTAATAGATTTGTGACTATGCTCCAAAATGGACTAATGGCTATACATCATGCCTTTATCACTCTCCTGCTGAATTTCATTGGCTCATTTGCTATACTTATTCTTTGTGTGATGCTTAGATTTTTCACAGTGCCTATGACTTCAGTGCAGTAACATTGATGACAGTACCCCACTCTGATAATTGTTACATCAGGAGAAAAAGAACTGGTAACCTCCAATGAAGCTGGGTGTAAGACATGACATTCTTGGTGTAGCATTCCCCTAAATGCTTTGCTTTCACCCCTCCTGTTTTGCAGATTTGTTTTTTTTGCTTTATAACCCACTGCAAACCATACTAATGTGCTTCTCCCTCTTCATCACACATGCTAAATAATAAATTACATTATACTTACCCAGCACCGGTAAATGAAATGCTACTAGTGGGCTTGCAGCACTCATTAAGCAACCTACTAAAATTGCCTTTTAAAACATGTCTAAGGGCCTACTGCTGTGGGCTGTAGTGCAGATTTACTTTGGCCAGGCAAAATAAACATTTTGCCAGGCCTGAACCTTCCTTTTTAATACTTAAATAGGTAATCCCTAAGGTAGGTCCTAGAGGCGAATACGGCAGAGAGCATTTTATTTACAAAGTAAGACATATGTACTTAAGTTTTACTTGTCCTGGTAGAAAATAAACTGCTGTAAGGACTATTTCTTCAATTGACTAATGCTAGGTTACCTTATTTCAATTAATAAGTACTAATTTTAGATTGAGAGCAGGTAGAATAATAATGTTAACACTCAAATGAATTGTAATTTGAAATCCTCTTTAATGTTAAAGTCGGATTTTAAGTTAGAATTCATTCTGAAAATACCACTTTTAGAAAGTTGTCATTTCATTATCCCAACCATTCATGTCATCTAGTGGTATCCTGGGTCACATGACTGTCAATGGCTCTGCTGTTGGGGTTTGTGGATTGCTTCCAGACAGTACACAAAGATGGCTTAAGTGTGGACAGAATGGGCCATCCTGGCAGGATAATTTGGGAGGGGGTGTACCCAGCTCCACTTGCACTTCAAAGGGCTTTGCTTCATGCACACAAAGGAATCTGATACCAGACCTGCCCTGCCCTTTGTCACCCCCAGACAATTTGAATCCTTGACAAAGGAAGGTAAGAATTGTCCAGAGTCAGATGTTGGGGTAGCGGTTGGAGTCACCCCACACAAGTGCTGGTACCAGGTATAATTATTGGACCTCCAGGGCCCCTCATTAGAACACTACTAGATGTGTGGAAATTACAGATGAAGGACTGCCCTAGTACCAGAGGACAGCTGTACCTTGCTGTCTGAGAAGAAAACCTGGACCTGCTTTCGATCATCCAAGGCTAAACAGAGTGACTCCAAGGGTCAGTTGGCTGTACTCATGTGTGAGCCAAAGGGACACAACAAACTTCAGAGGCCTCCCTGCAACTGCCCAGCTAACCAGCTGCAAGTGGACCTTCTGTGCCTGCATATGGACCTGCATGAGCCCTGCTGGTCTCTGCTGAAGTCAGTCCCTGATCCCAAAGAGGTACTTCCCCAAGTCTCGGAAACCTGGCTGGCATCAGAGTGTATTCCTCCACAGGAAAAGGTGAAAACCTTGAAGCTTGGGCTCTTCTTGACTGCAAATTGGCCAGTTCATGTCAAGACTCGGCTTCCTGCGATTACTGCCACTGCGAAGTTCTAGTGAAACATACCATTCTTGCCGACATAGACCATCAGTGTCGACAGGCAATGCAAGACCTGCAATATGCACTACAACCATGACAGCCCACGTCAATGTCCAACGTTAGCTTCAGCAGCATTCGTACACAATGCCTGATGGACTCCTAATGCTACAGTGACGACTGGCCAAAACACCTGTCCTGCTCTTCATGTCACAGCAACAGCCGTCCACGACACTCAGTCTCCTCCACGCTGCCTCCTATGCTGTGAACGGAACTCTTTGAGTTGGATTTTGAAGGACCATTTTCAGCATTACTAACCTGGTCCCTAAATTCGACTCAAGCTTCATCGTGGTCGGCATGAACTATTGACATTCGCCCATCTAGCAAAACCATATGACCGCTAGTGGAGTTTAGTGCTTCTGGGTGCTATTTTTACTTAAATCTTTGAAAGTTTATATCTCCGGTTCTACTGATTGGGTATTTGTTATTCGGGTATCATTTTATTTAGTAAAATCTACTCTATGTTTCTAAAGTGGTTTGAGTTTTGTATTGTTTTGTGTTTCCCCTGTATTACTGTTTGAGTGCTGCCTATTTACTTTACACATTGCCTCTAAGTTAAGCCTGGCTGCTTTGCGCCATGCTATCAGAGGGTTAAACACAGGTTAAATTAAGTGAATTTTGTGGTTCACCCAGACAAGGATTGTTGTTGTTGCCAGAGTGGAACTTCCAGCCCCCTCAACAAATAACCCAATTTCTTACCTGTTTCTTATGGAATCTTCTTACGAAATAAAGTAGACTTTTATCAAAATCTAATATTTTTACGTTTCACCAAATGTTTCTGGAAATTATATTGAATGCAGCCTTAAAATCGATTACAACCAAGAGGCAACCCTTTTGCTGTTCCAAAGAAGATGGTACTGTTAGACCTTGCACCTTTGGAGTGGTTTCCCCTGATGATTTTGACAGGGGTGGTCTCCGCATCAAAAGGATTCCTGACCTCTGCTCTAGACAGTCACACAAAGGGAGAAGGGGTGTGACATTTTCATCCTGATGGCCCATCACCAGGCTGATGGACTTTCCTGAGGTAGATTGGGATGGAGGAGCTGACATTTTCACCTGAATTGGGATGTGCCTGTCCCCACACAAATAGCTGCATACCCCCTGTAGTATGTATAGAGCCATGGCAGGAATGGACAGGACCTTGTGATCTTCAAAGGCCTCTTTGATGTCTCCCCACTTCAAAGGCACATTTGGGTATAAGTACTGGACCCCTGGCACCACCAATCTGAACTTTGCTGGAAACAAGGATATTCTGCATGGCAGAAAAGCTGTTGTGCTGTAGGAGGTGTGCCACTTTGCTACCTGCATTGCTGTGTTGGCCTGCAGCCTGCTGATTGCTGGGCTACAGGAGAGATGCCACTTTGCTACCTGCTCTGCTGTGTTGGTCTGCTGCTTCTTGCCTGGGAGTGAGAGAGACTGGACCTGCTCTCCAAATCTTTGAACCCACGATTCTCCAAGCGCTTGCTGACTTGCATCCTGTTTTCTGAAGTCTCAGGGACACATAAGACTTCTTGAAACTCTGTTGGGGCTTCTAGACTCTGTGAGTCCTACTCTTGCCTGAGGTGCTCCCTCCAGTTCTGGGCCCCAGAAGTGAGTTCTGCAGCTGTTGTTCTGCAAAAACCAGTGCATTGACTGACTGAGTGAAAAAAACGATGCATTGCTCCCCAACGCAGTGCTGAATCGACTATGATGTGGTTCCCAACTGCAAGGTTTGATGCCGAGGCAGCACAGAATATTCAACGCCATCTGCAATGCATGTCTCCGACACAGTGAACTGACTGTGAGAAACATTCTGTGCCATTGTGTGCTCGACATTGATACTTTGCTCCATATGGGGTACATTTTCAGTGGGCTCTGCCTGGGCTTGTCCTCCATCACGGTTGGGCTGAACTTTGGATTTTACCGGTCCCTCACGACCTCAAGTAACTTTTTGACCACTAGTGACTTCTAAGAGCTATCTTCACATTTAGACCTCATTTACAAGGCCCCTCGCACCACCAGAGCATCACTTTTATTTAATCCTCCAGTGACGCAATGTTTTGGCCTATATTTAGAAGGTCATGCAAAGTCACTCTGCATGGCTTTTCATGGCCTTGTAAATATGGGCCCCTTTCATGTGATACTTTGCATAAAAGGGGTATTCTGTGGGTGTTGCTGTGGGAGTTTCCATGCAACACTAATAGAATCTAATGCGTTCCCAGATTTACAAGGTTTTGCAAACCTGGGACTGCTTAAGATTCCTATGCCTCCCCTATGCATCCTGCAGCACAAATAAAAGGAGGAAACACCTCTTATGATTGTGTTTGTGCAGGAAGGTGCCCTTCCTGCACAAAAATATTCATCCCTGCTACGCAAGCCCCTTGCACCAAGGGGGCATGCGTTGGCGCATGGCAACCTATTGTTCACCAGTGCAGGGGAAAAGGATAGGAATGCGCTGTATCTCAGAGATACAGTGCATTCCTGTCCTTGTCTTTTGACGCAGGACAGCACAGCAAGTTTCCTTGTGGCACTGCCCTCCACCAAAACCTTGTAAATGAGGCCTTTAATCTTTCAAAATTCATATCTCAAGGTCTATTGATTGGATGCTTTTCCAAGTCTTTTTTGTTGTGTTTTCACAATTGTACTGCAATTAAGGTGTGCATAACTACTACACATTGTCTTTTAAGTTAAGCTTGACTGCTCTGTGCCAAGCTATCAGAAGGTGAGCATAGGTTAATTAGGGTTGTGTATCTGACTAACCCTGACTAGGATTGTGGCTCCTGCTTGGACAGGGTGTATACATTGCCAACCAGGAACCTCAATTTTTAATTCAGTTCACACAAAAGCTGTGATCCATTGTGTGCCTTGCATGCTTAAAACGTGCCCGCTCTTGGGAAAATATACCAGCATCTTCTAACAAGTTTTTATTTCTATCAGCTATAATTATTCATGTATATAATGCTGGATGAATTCAGCAGCATTATTCCACAAAGGTCAGTAAGGTCATTCAGAACCCCGTCTTTAAATGAAGGACACATATTTCCATAATTCTGGCTGTCAGAGTTTTTCCCAAAGCAGGTGACTAATTTGTTTAACACAAACAATGTATTTCTACATATCTCACATTACATATAAATACCTCATTGTGATACCATGGGGGCACTTGACCTTTTGTTTTAATGATTTCAGAGCCAGAACTATTTACGCCTTCTTTTAAAGCACCCCGTAAATTATTAGAGGCACCATACTGCTCTCGGCATAAAGTGAATCCAGAACCCAGGATCTAATTCCATTCCTCCATTGTCACCAATAACTCAGTGACATTACAGACTTTGCCTGAGTCTCTTGCCACAGGACAAGCTCTTTGTTTCATTGTTAGCAATTATATCTAGCATCTCTACTAAACACATGTTTTGGGCTAAGTGTTTTTACATAAATTAACTTCTTTTAGTCATGTTCAAGTGTCTTAAAACTGAAAAGGGAAATTTTGTGTGGTCTCACAATCTTTCTATTCATATTGTTTTTACAGGCAGCATAAAATTAAGCAAAATGTTATGTTATGTTAGTATGAATTTGTAGAGCACACGTTCACCCCATGGTTTCTTGGCGCTGTGTGCCGCCGGGGAACCCGTCCTGACTTTCCCTGTGAGATGGTCCCTATTGGGCATCCCCAATGTGAAACCAGGCATCCCTGGCAGCGAGGGGGCCATTCTGGAGATTAAGCAAGCTATTGCCCAGAGTTGCAGCGTGGGACCCATGGTTATAGAGGCACCGAGGCGAGATTTATCGAGCCCGCTGACATTGGTTCCGTACCCTGCCATGTCAGGAATTGAACCCTGGTCCCGGGCCGACCTCTGCTTCTGGGGCTGCCACTTCTAACCGGTGAGCCACACTTCTCCACAATGTATTAGTCTTTCTGTCCAAATAATTCTGCTATACTTTTTGCTGGTTTTAAAGAACAGGGGTCCTAAGGATTCACAATATGACAAGAAGTTAACAATATAGACTACAATCAGTACTATATTTTTGAAAAACGCCCAGCCGGACGTAAGTTTATTCATAGGATAACGTAGAGTCGTGTTGGCCCATGGAGAGGCCAAAGATAGTGGCAAGATAGGGTACAGTCCTGTACCTATCCCGAAAGGTTTAGAAGAGATAGACCAGGAAGAGGGAGATAGAGCAAAGAAGAAGCTTTTCAGGCAAGCAAGAAGTTTTTGAGCCAGAAGGTGACTTGTAGTTACAATAAATACAGTTACAACAAATTCACCCTGCAGTGTCAACAATTTCAAATAAACATATTAAGTAATATGCTACACTGCATATTGCGTCGACGTTTCGATCCCTAAGGGCTCATAATACAATGGGATCATCATCAGGACAGTTTTTACAGTAAGTGCCTGCAGTAAATGAAGCCTGTAAAGAAAAAGGGGGGGAAAATAATGACAATTTTAAGGCCTAGGCCTACAGCAAAGAAAAATTTTTCAAGAAAACTTAATACTCGACAGGGCACAATTATAAGTTTTAAAAGGCCATTTCATTACTTGAACTCGCCGGTTCTTGGCTGGTGTGTTTGTGAATTTAAAAAAAAAAAAAAAAAATTATTTACAAGTGGAAAAGTGCGGAAAAAAACGGCGCAGTGACATGGGTGTCATTCATCGAAACTTGTGTTATATCCGTGGTGACATAGGGGATGTTTTTATTGCATTGCTAGTGCTCTGTGATGAAGTGACTCAGTGAGTGAAACAGTGCCTATGGGCAGTCACCTTCCAATGGGGGCAAGAGTAAATCCTTGCAGGAGCCGGAATTTCAGGGTTTAACTCCCTGTGCAGGGTAATGAGTGCTAAATGGTCGTGCTGCCATGAGTGTGCAGTTTCCATGTCGCACTTGCACTAAGAGGTAAGGCTTACCTGGCGCTACTACTAGTCGCCTTTAATTAGAATAATTCTTCTTACCGGAGGAAGGGAATTTCACCCGGTTTGCAACATCAATTGCTGTGAGATAATTAAAATGTTGCCGTTAGACTGGGGCTCAGATTGGATCATTAAAAAGTTTTCCACGGAGGAAGGGAGGCTTACCTGGCCACATGTAGTGTGGGCCGTGTCGGGGTGGGGAGAATTATCTGTTATTTTCCGTGTTTTCGAGGTTTCCTTCTGATGGGTCCTCGTGGTTGCTGGGGATTTAAGTTAAACGTTAATGGCACGGCTCCGAGACTGGTCGGAGTGCTACAGTGTGCTGAGTGGAGTGCTACAGATATGCGCTTTAGCTTGTGGAGGGCTTACCTAGCTACGTGCGTTGTAGCCGGGGGCGTGGAAAGGGAAAGGCGCTCTTCTTTTGGAGGCTTGGAGTCAATTCGGCCAGTTGCTGGGGAGGAAAAGATAACCTAATGAGAGACCGGGCTCCGTGAGTGACAGAGTGTTCTGTTTACCGGCGTTCTAATCACGGGCTTACCTTGCTTCTGGGTGGAAGCAGCGGCGGGTTGGGCGAAGCTCGATCAGCTTCTGCCCCTTTCACAGTGGCAGCGCAGGTCCGCTGTGTGTGAAGTCCTCGTGGGCTAGGCTTATGGCGTAGAAAATAAAAGAAAGACTAATTCCAGTGATTTAGTGATGGCAGACATCTTGAAGTGATCGGGGAACTAGTATCACGTGGCTAGCTATTTGGCGGACATCTTGTGATGGTTAACTGGGCCGGTTGCCCATTACTTTCGAATTGCACAATAATGCCTGGGATATCGGGAGTGACACAGACATAAAAGCTCTATCAATTGTGAATTGGGCATTAGTTAAGTGATGTGACATGGATTATTTAACATATTGTATTGTGGCGTGAGGTGCTGCTACAAGGGGGTGAATTAAATTTGTGCAGATAAGGCGAGTAGTGCTGGCCAGCCATGCTCTACATACATACACATCTGAGTTGATAGGGTTAAAGCATCATTGTTTTCAAATTTCTGGTGTTCACATCATATTATCTCACAGAGAACACATTAAATACAATATAGGGCTGCATACAATTACTTAGAGGAGTGATGTCCAGTCCTCTGTTCGATTAAGTCTCTTGTGAATAGAGTCCAGTAGTATTATACATTTAAGCTCTTCTTTATTCAGTAGGTGGGACATGCTGCCCCCTCTTGGTGGGAGCTTCAATGACTTCAAGATAGTCCAACGAATGTCATCCTCATTATGATTGAATTCCTCGAAGTGTTCCACCAATGGGGCGTTTGGCGTGCGGCATCTGATGCGGCTCCTGTGTTGACATATCCTGGTTTTGATTTTCTGAGCAGTCTGTCCTACATAATTTTTCTTACAAGGACATTGGATCAAATAAATCACGTTGGTGGTGTTAAAATTTGTAAGTGTATTGCATTTAAAGGTGACGTTATCAAATACAAAACTTTTTCCTTCAATTGTGAAATTACAGACTATACATCCACCACATTTCACGTGTCCCACTGTGGGGGACAGACCCCAAGCGGATTCAAGAGTGGAGGCGTTGGTAGGACTAGGGAGAGCAGCCCGGACCAAGTGGTCCTTGAGATTTTTACTCTTTTTGAATGCAAAGAGCGGGCGTTCCAAATCCAAGATTCCTGCATTTATTACTGGCCAGTGTTTCAGAATCATTTTTTTCACATTATTAGAGATGGGAGAAAATGTTGTAACACAAGCTATTTTGTCCTGCTTAGTTTTCTGGTTAGGGACAAGCCCCCACATGCATCAATGTAGGATTTTGCATTTCTGAAATAGCGAAAATTAAGGAATCGCTATTTAGGAAATGCAAAATGCTATGCATCATTTTTTTCGGTATTTCTTTGTGATTCGGTAAAAATCGCATTTTTTACCGAATCCCAAAGAAATACCGAATTCTTAAGTTAATTTTCGCAATTTCCATTGATTCCTATGGGCCAAAAGGCCCATAGGAGTCAATGCAAATTGCGAGTGGCACTTAGAAAATTTCATGGGTGCAGGGGGGGGTCCAAAGGACCCCCCCCTGCACCCCTGAAATGTATTTTTCGCATCATGTTGCACACACACATGTCCTAAGGACATGTGTGTCCGTAACATGAATGTTGAAAAAAAAACATTTAAAGCATTTTAAACACTTTTTCCAAATTTACCGAGTGGTTCAACCACTCGGTAAATTTGGAACCCTAAGTGCGAATTTTCACTTGTCAAAAGTGATGATGCATTGCTTTTAAGAAGTCGCACATCTGCGACTTCTTAAAAGCACCCGCAATTTTAGAACTCGCAACAATGTTGCGAATTCTAAAATTGCTTCATGCATCCCAAAAAGCACTTTTGCATTCGCAAACGGCCGATTTTAAGGAATCGCACCGTTTGCGAATGAAAAAGTGCTTGATGCATGTGGGGGCTAGAGTGTCTCTCTAGGGCGATACCACGCTCTTTTGAGAGCATTTTTAACAATCTTTCCTGGGTATCCCCTGTTTTTCAGCTTGTTCGACAAGATGGTGCTTTTGCGGAAGTAATCTTCATTGCGAGAGCAATTACGCCTAATGCGTAAAAATTGGGAGAAAGGTAAGGAGTCTCTCAGTGCCCTTGGATGGTTACTTGAGTATTCTAACAGAGTATTTCTCTCTGTGGGCTTTCTGTAGAGTTTCGTGAACAGTTCACCATCACTGCGCCGTTTTTTTCCGCACTTTTCCACTTGTAAATAATTTTTTTTTTTTTTTAAATTCACAATCACACCAGCCAAGAACCGGCGAGTTCAAGTAATGAAATGGCCTTTTAAAACTTATAATTGTGCCCTGTCGAGTATTAAGTTTTCTTGAAAAAATTTTCTTTGCTGTAGGCCTAGGCCTTAAAATTGTCATTTTTTCCCCCCCCTTTTTCTTTACAGGCTTCATTTACTGCAGGCACTTACTGTAAAAACTGTCCTGATGATGATCCCATTGTATTATGAGCCCTTAGGGATCGAAACGTCGACGCAATATGCAGTGTAGCATATTACTTAATATGTTTATTTGAAATTGTTGACACTGCAGGGTGAATTTGTTGTAACTGTATTTACTGTAACTACAAGTCACCTTCTGGCTCAAAAACTTCTTGCTTGCCTGAAAAGCTTCTTCTTTGCTCTATCTCCCTCTTCCTGGTCTATCTCTTCTAAACCTTTCGGGATAGGTACAGGACTGTACCCTATCTTGCCACTATCTTTGGCCTCTCCATGGGCCAAAACGACTCTACGTTATCCTATGAATAAACTTACGTCCGGCTGGGCGTTTTTCAAAAATATAGTACTGATTGTAGTCTATATTGTTATCTTCTTGTCATATTGTGAATCCTTAGGACCCCTGTTCTTTAAAACGAGTTAAGTAACCCACGGTCCGAAGGTCCTCTACTGGGTTCCCTTGTGTCCAAAAACGATTTGAGCGCAAACGCCGGTTTGCAAGGTCTCCAATCTTGTCCAAACTAATTAGTTTGGGTCCCCTAGTACCTAGTACTTTTTACCCCACTGTTTCTATACTGATCCCACACGGGCGATTCCCACTCTTCCCCCTTTTTTCCCCCGTCCCCCTTATTATTTCGACAGGGTTACTATGTCAAATCATGCCCCGCTATACACAGATGACTACTTAAAACATTTATGCTCTGGACCATCATTACTTTCTGACAATGCAGACATTTCCAACCAAGTTAATAACTCACTTCCAGAACAGCTTGAAAAACTGAGAAAAAAGCAGGTCCGCCTACAGTTGATGATTCTGATGTTAACTGACTATCTTAAGGCGGAGGTTATCCCTTTGGGCTTACAAGTCCGGAATGTACCAGGTATTTTCACGGACAATCCGAAATACATAACAGGATTTAGTTACATAGGTACCACCTGCTCCCGTCATTGGCTGGCATTAGGGATAGACACAGCCTCCAAAACCCTAAAAACACTGGAGACAGAAATTGCAGAAATCTTGAAACAACTTGAGGCTCCTGAGAATATTGCCGATAGCAAGAAATTAATAGAACAGGTAGACAAAACCGTAGCAGAGTTCTATAGGATTGAGCAAAATAAGAAATCCAATAAAATTAAAAAAGACATAAAAACCTATAACATTGAAACAACATATCCTTATCTACAAAAGGATTTTTACACCACCAAGGCATACAGCAACCCCCAACAGAATAGACCTTGGGGAAGGTTCAACAGGAGACAGAACCTGGTTGGCTTTTCCGATACTTCAGCCGAATCTTCTGATAATTCAGACGCCGGCGAAGGTTCAAGTACATCAAGACGTGGTGGAGCACATCAGAATTCGAATCCTTTTTTAGCCAGAGGCCAGCAAGAACCACCACAGCGAGGGAAAGTCAAAAAACCCCAGAGATGGGTAAACCCACCGGGGGAAAGGAGGACCAGGAACAATTACTACCAATGGTAATACAGCCTAGCCCCACAATAGAGACCATTCCTATTTTTAACCTTTCCACTCATGTGCTGGCACATGACGAACTCTCCCTCTTGAAAAAAGGTCTGACTTTTGTCCCAACTGTGGCCCCGAATTTTATGGAATTGCACACCGAACTCCTAAAATTCTTTAGAAGAATACGCCTAAAAGCATTTTTTCAAATTCATCCCTCTCCCGAGATAAATGCTCAAACTCCCTTCCGACCACCATCTACCTTTCTACCATCGGCCAATATGATCCCGCCTGAGGTCTCCACATTTGAGAAATTAGTTCTTAAGGACCTCTCGCACATGAAAGGACAAAAAAAGTTTGTACCATATAACTTCACTCTTAAAGAGAAAGAGTCTATTGTCTCCCTAAAAAATAATGACTCCATCGTGATAAAAAGTGCTGATAAAGGGGGAGGCATTGTTATACAGGAGTTGGACTCCTACACAGCTGAAATCCAGAGGCAGCTAGGAAACAAAGACCACTATCTTAGACTTGCATCAAATCCAACCAAAGTTATTCAGGAAATAATACTGAAAATAACAACCGAGGCAGTACAGGAAGGTTTTTTGACTAAAAAAGAATTTAACTACCTTAATGTAAAAAACCCAAGACTACCAGTGATATACACCTTGCCAAAGATTCACAAAAATCTAAATGCTCCCCCTGGCCGCCCCATTGTGTCAGCTTGCGGCTCAATATTGGAGCCCCTAGGAGCATTTGTTGACTTCTTTATCAAAGAATTTGTCCCCCAAACATTTTGCTATGTGCGCGACTCCATGGCCATGATCAATCTGATTGAACACCATCCCTTCAATCCAATCACTGACACACTTTGTACCATGGACGTGGAGTCGTTGTACACGAATATCCCGCAAACAGCAGCCCTACTTGTTATACAACGTACTTTGGACAACCGTCCGCGTCCCCATGCCACTCCAACATCTTTTATCTGTAAGCTTCTGGAAGTCTGTCTGACCAAAAATTTCTTCACCTTTCAAGGCCTATTTTACCAACAAATCAAGGGGACCTCCATGGGGGCTATTTTTGCTCCAAACCTGGCCATACTGTTTATGGACGAGTTGGAGAGACTAACAATCCTTGTACCTTCCAACCCCTTTTTCTCCGTTGTCATCATGTGGCGAAGGTACATTGATGACATCTTCATGATATGGAGATTAGACATCGATGTGCTTTCCCACTTCTTACACTGGATGAATAACAACTGCCTGGGTCTCCAATTCACCCTCACCTCTGACAAAAACTCCATTAATTTCCTTGATCTGACAATATTACATCAGGATGGTGAACTGTTCACGAAACTCTACAGAAAGCCCACAGAGAGAAATACTCTGTTAGAATACTCAAGTAACCATCCAAGGGCACTGAGAGACTCCTTACCTTTCTCCCAATTTTTACGCATTAGGCGTAATTGCTCTTGCAAGGAAGATTACTTCCGCGAAAGCACCATCTTGTCGAACAAGCTGAAAAACAGGGGATACCCAGGAAAGATTGTTAAAAATGCTCTCAAAAGAGCGTGGTATCGCCCTAGAGAGACACTCCTTGTCCCTAACCAGAAAACTAAGCAGGACAAAATAGCTTGTGTTACAACATTTTCTCCCATCTCTAATAATGTGAGAAAAATGATTCTGAAACACTGGCCAGTAATAAATGCAGGAATCTTGGATTTGGAACGCCCGCTCTTTGCATTCAAAAAGAGTAAAAATCTCAAGGACCACTTGGTCCGGGCTGCTCTCCCTAGTCCTACCAACGCCTCCACTCTTGAATCCGCTTGGGGTCTGTCCCCCACAGTGGGACACGTGAAATGTGGTGGATGTATAGTCTGTAATTTCACAATTGAAGGAAAAAGTTTTGTATTTGATAACGTCACCTTTAAATGCAATACACTTACAAATTGTAACACCACCAACGTGATTTATTTGATCCAATGTCCTTGTAAGAAAAATTATGTAGGACAGACTGCTCAGAAAATCAAAACCAGGATATGTCAACACAGGAGCCGCATCAGATGCCGCACGCCAAACGCCCCATTGGTGGAACACTTCGAGGAATTCAATCATAATGAGGATGACATTCGTTGGACTATCTTGAAGTCATTGAAGCTCCCACCAAGAGGGGGCAGCATGTCCCACCTACTGAATAAAGAAGAGCTTAAATGTATAATACTACTGGACTCTATTCACAAGGGACTTAATCGAACAGAGGACTGGACATCACTCCTCTAAGTAATTGTATGCAGCCCTATATTGTATTTAATGTGTTCTCTGTGAGATAATATGATGTGAACACCAGAAATTTGAAAACAATGATGCTTTAACCCTATCAACTCAGATGTGTATGTATGTAAAGCATGGCTGGCCAGCACTACTCGCCTTATCTGCACAAATTTAATTCACCCCCTTGTAGCAGCACCTCACGCCACAATACAATATGTTAAATAATCCATGTCACATCACTTAACTAATGCCCAATTCACAATTGATAGAGCTTTTATGTCTGTGTCACTCCCGATATCCCAGGCATAATTATTGTGCAATTCGAAAGTAATGGGCAACCGGCCGAGTTAACCATCACAAGATGTCCGCCAAATAGCTAGCCACTTGATACTAGTTCCCCGATCACTTCAAGATGTCTGCCATCACTAAATCACTGGAATTAGTCCTTCTTTTATTTTCTACGACATAAGCCTAGCCCACGAGGACTTCACACACAGCGGACCTGCGCTGCCACTGTGAAAGGGGCAGAAGCTGATCGAGCTTCGCCCAACCCGCCGCTGCTTCCACCCAGAAGCAAGGTAAGCCCGTGATTAGAATGCCGGTAAACAGAACACTCCGTCACTCACGGAGCCCGGTCTCTCATTAGGTTATCTTTTCCTCCCCAGCAACTGGCCGGATTGACTCCAAGCCTCCAAAAGAAGAGCGCCTATCCCTTTCCACGCCCCCGGCTACAACGCACGTAGCTAGGTAAGCCCTCCACAAGCTAAAGCGCATATCTGTAGCACTCCACTCAGCACACTGTAGCACTCCGACCAGTCTCGGAGCCGTGCCATTAACGTTTAACTTAAATCCCCAGCAACCACGAGGACCCATCAGAAGGAAACCTTGAAAACACGGAAAATAACAGATAATTCTCCCCACCCCGACACGGCCCACACTACATGTGGCCAGGTAAGCCTCCCTTCCTCCGTGGAAAACTTTTTAATGATCCAATCTGAGCCCCAGTCTAACGGCAACATTTTAATTATCTCACAGCAATTGATGTTGCAAACCGGGTGAAATTCCCTTCCTCCGGTAAGAAGAATTATTCTAATTAAAGGCGACTAGTAGTAGCGCCAGGTAAGCCTTACCTCTTAGTGCAAGTGCGACATGGAAACTGCACACTCATGGCAGCACGACCATTTAGCACTCATTACCCTGCACAGGGAGTTAAACCCTGAAATTCCGGCTCCTGCAAGGATTTACTCTTGCCCCCATTGGAAGGTGACTGCCCATAGGCACTGTTTCACTCACTGAGTCACTTCATCACAGAGCACTAGCAATGCAATAAAAACATCCCCTATGTCACCACGGATATAACACAAGTTTCGATGAATGACACCCATGTCACTGCGCCGTTTTTTTCAACACTTTTCCACTTGTAAATAATTTTTTTTTTTCTTTTTAAATTCACAATCACACCAGCCAAGAACCGGCGAGTTCAAGTAATGAAATGGCCTTTTAAAACTTATAATTGTGCCCTGTCGAGTATTAAGTTTTCTTGAAAAAAATTTCTTTGCTGTAGGCCTAGGCCTTAAAATTGTCATTATTTTCCCCCCCTTTTTCTTTACAGGCTTCATTTACTGCAGGCACTTACTGTAAAAACTGTCCTGCTGATGATCCCATTGTATTATGAGCCCTTAGGGATCGAAACGTCGACGCAATATGCAGTGTAGCATATTACTTAATATGTTTATTTGAAATTGTTGACACTGCAGGGTGAATTTGTTGTAACTGTATTTACTGTAACTACAAGTCACCTTCTGGCTCAAAAACTTCTTGCTTGCCTGAAAAGCTTCTTCTTTGCTCTATCTCCCTCTTCCTGGTCTATCTCTTCTAAACCTTTCGGGATAGGTACAGGACTGTACCCTATCTTGCCACTATCTTTGGCCTCTCCATGGGCCAACACGACTCTACGTTATCCTATGAATAAACTTACGTCCGGCTGGGCGTTTTTCAAAATTATAGTACTGATTGTAGTCTATATTGTTATCTTCTTGTCATATTGTGAATCCTTAGGACCCCTGTTCTTTAAAACGAGTTAAGTAACCCACGGTCCGAAGGTCCCCTACTGGGTTCCCTTGTGTCCAAAAACGATTTGAGCGCAAACGCCGGTTTGCAAGGTCTCCAATCTTGTCCAAACGAATTCGTTTGGGTCCCCTAGTACCTAGTACTTTTTACCCCCCTGTTTCTATACTGATCCCACACGGGCGATTCCCACTCTTCCCCCTTTTTTCCCCGTCCCCCTTATTATTTCGACAGGGTTACTATGTCAAATCATGCCCCGCTATACACAGATGACTACTTAAAACATTTATGCTCTGGACCATCAATACTTTCTGACAATGCAGACATTTCCAACCAAGTTAATAACTCACTTCCAGAACAGCTTGAAAAACTGAGAAAAAAGCAGGTCCGCCTACAGTTGATGATTCTGATGTTAACTGACTATCTTAAGGCGGAGGTTATCCCTTTGGGCTTACAAGTCCCGAATGTACCAGGTATTTTCACGGACAATCCGAAATACATAACAGGATTTAGTTACATAGGTACCACCTGCTCCCGTCATTGGCTGGCATTAGGGATAGACACAGCCTCCGAAACCCTAAAAACACTGGAGACAGAAATTGCAGAAATCTTGAAACAACTTGAGGCTCCTGAGAATATTGCCGATAGCAAGAAATTAATAGAACAGGTAGACAAAACCGTAGCAGAGTTCTATAGGATTGAGCAAAATAAGAAATCCAATAAAATTAAAAAAGACATAAAAACCTATAACATTGAAACAACATATCCTTATCTACAAAAGGATTTTTACACCACCAAGGCATACAGCAACCCCCAACAGAATAGACCTTGGGGAAGGTTCAACAGGAGACAGAACTTGGTTGGCTTTTCCGATACTTCAGCCGAATCTTCTGATAATTCAGACGCCGGCGAAGGTTCAAGTACATCAAGACGTGGTGGAGCACATCAGATTTCGAATCCTTTTTTAGCCAGAGGCCAGCAAGAACCACCACAGCGAGGGAAAGTCAAAAAACCCCAGAGATGGGTAAACCCACCGGGGGAAAGGAGGACCAGGAACAATTACTACCAATGGTAATACAGCCTAGCCCCACAATAGAGACCATTCCTATTTTTAACCTTTCCACTCATGTGCTGGCACATGACGAACTCTCCCTCTTGAAAAAAGGTCTGACTTTTGTCCCAACTGTGGCCCCGAATTTTATGGAATTGCACACCGAACTCCTAAAATTCTTTAGAAGAATACGCCTAAAAGCATTTTTTCAAATTCATCCCTCTCCCGAGATAAATGCTCCAACTCCCTTCCGACCACCATCTACCTTTCTACCATCGGCCAATATGATCCCGCCTGAGGTCTCCACATTTGAGAAATTAGTTCTTAAGGACCTCTCGCACATGAAAGGACAAAAAAAGTTTGTACCATATAACATCACTCTTAAAGAGAAAGAGTCTATTGTCTCCCTAAAAAATAATGACTCCATCGTGATAAAAAGTGCTGATAAAGGGGGAGACATTGTTATACAGGAGTTGGACTCCTACACAGCTGAAATCCAGAGGCAGCTAGGAAACAAAGACCACTATCTTAGACTTGCATCAAATCCAACCAAAGTTATTCAGGAAATAATACTGAAAATAACAACCGAGGCAGTACAGGAAGGTTTTTTGACTAAAAAAGAATTTAACTACCTTAATGTAAAAAACCCAAGACTACCAGTGATATACACCTTGCCAAAGATTCACAAAAATCTAAATGCTCCCCCTGGCCGCCCCATTGTGTCAGCTTGCGGCTCAATATTGGAGCCCCTAGGAGCATTTGTTGACTTCTTTATCAAAGAATTTGTCCCCCAAACATTTTGCTATGTGCGCGACTCCATGGCCATGATCAATCTGATTGAACACCATCCCTTCAATCCAATCACTGACACACTTTGTACCATGGACGTGGAGTCGTTGTACACGAATATCCCGCAAACAGCTGCCCTACTTGTTATACAACGTACTTTGGACAACCGTCCGCGTCCCCATGCCACTCCAACATCTTTTATCTGTAAGCTTCTGGAAGTCTGTCTGACCAAAAATTTCTTCACCTTTCAAGGCCTATTTTACCAACAAATCAAGGGGACCTCCATGGGGGCTATTTTTGCTCCAAACCTGGCCATACTGTTTATGGACGAGTTGGAGAGACTAACAATCCTTGTACCTTCCAACCCCTTTTTCTCCGTTGTCATCATGTGGCGAAGGTACATTGATGACATCTTCATGATATGGAGATTAGACATCGATGTGCTTTCCCACTTCTTACACTGGATGAATAACAACTGCCTGGGTCTCCAATTCACCCTCACCTCTGACAAAAACTCCATTAATTTCCTTGATCTGACAATATTACATCAGGATGGTGAACTGTTCACGAAACTCTACAGAAAGCCCACAGAGAGAAATACTCTGTTAGAATACTCAAGTAACCATCCAAGGGCACTGAGAGACTCCTTACCTTTCTCCCAATTTTTACGCATTAGGCGTAATTGCTCTTGCAAGGAAGATTACTTCCGCGAAAGCACCATCTTGTCGAACAAGCTGAAAAACAGGGGATACCCAGGAAAGATTGTTAAAAATGCTCTCAAAAGAGCGTGGTATCGCCCTAGAGAGACACTCCTTGTCCCTAACCAGAAAACTAAGCAGGACAAAATAGCTTGTGTTACAACATTTTCTCCCATCTCTAATAATGTGAGAAAAATGATTCTGAAACACTGGCCAGTAATAAATGCAGGAATCTTGGATTTGGAACGCCCGCTCTTTGCATTCAAAAAGAGTAAAAATCTCAAGGACCACTTGGTCCGGGCTGCTCTCCCTAGTCCTACCAACGCCTCCACTCTTGAATCCGCTTGGGGTCTGTCCCCCACAGTGGGACACGTGAAATGTGGTGGATGTATAGTCTGTAATTTCACAATTGAAGGAAAAAGTTTTGTATTTGATAACGTCACCTTTAAATGCAATACACTTACAAATTGTAACACCACCAACGTGATTTATTTGATCCAATGTCCTTGTAAGAAAAATTATGTAGGACAGACTGCTCAGAAAATCAAAACCAGGATATGTCAACACAGGAGCCGCATCAGATGCCGCACGCCAAACGCCCCATTGGTGGAACACTTCGAGGAATTCAATCATAATGAGGATGACATTCGTTGGACTATCTTGAAGTCATTGAAGCTCCCACCAAGAGGGGGCAGCATGTCCCACCTACTGAATAAAGAAGAGCTTAAATGTATAATACTACTGGACTCTATTCACAAGGGACTTAATCGAACAGAGGACTGGACATCACTCCTCTAAGTAATTGTATGCAGCCCTATATTGTATTTAATGTGTTCTCTGTGAGATAATATGATGTGAACACCAGAAATTTGAAAACAATGATGCTTTAACCCTATCAACTCAGATGTGTATGTATGTAAAGCATGGCTGGCCAGCACTACTCGCCTTATCTGCACAAATTTAATTCACCCCCTTGTAGCAGCACCTCACGCCACAATACAATATGTTAAATAATCCATGTCACATCACTTAACTAATGCCCAATTCACAATTGATAGAGCTTTTATGTCTGTGTCACTCCCGATATCCCAGGCATAATTATTGTGCAATTCGAAAGTAATGGGCAACCGGCCGAGTTAACCATCACAAGATGTCCGCCAAATAGCTAGCCACTTGATACTAGTTCCCCGATCACTTCAAGATGTCTGCCATCACTAAATCACTGGAATTAGTCCTTCTTTTATTTTCTACGACATAAGCCTAGCCCACGAGGACTTCACACACAGCGGACCTGCGCTGCCACTGTGAAAGGGGCAGAAGCTGATCGAGCTTCGCCCAACCCGCCGCTGCTTCCACCCAGAAGCAAGGTAAGCCCGTGATTAGAATGCCGGTAAACAGAACACTCCGTCACTCACGGAGCCCGGTCTCTCATTAGGTTATCTTTTCCTCCCCAGCAACTGGCCGGATTGACTCCAAGCCTCCAAAAGAAGAGCGCCTATCCCTTTCCACGCCCCCGGCTACAACGCACGTAGCTAGGTAAGCCCTCCACAAGCTAAAGCGCATATCTGTAGCACTCCACTCAGCACACTGTAGCACTCCGACCAGTCTCGGAGCCGTGCCATTAACGTTTAACTTAAATCCCCAGCAACCACGAGGACCCATCAGAAGGAAACCTTGAAAACACGGAAAATAACAGATAATTCTCCCCACCCCGACACGGCCCACACTACATGTGGCCAGGTAAGCCTCCCTTCCTCCGTGGAAAACTTTTTAATGATCCAATCTGAGCCCCAGTCTAACGGCAACATTTTAATTATCTCACAGCAATTGATGTTGCAAACCGGGTGAAATTCCCTTCCTCCGGTAAGAAGAATTATTCTAATTAAAGGCGACTAGTAGTAGCGCCAGGTAAGCCTTACCTCTTAGTGCAAGTGCGACATGGAAACTGCACACTCATGGCAGCACGACCATTTAGCACTCATTACCCTGCACAGGGAGTTAAACCCTGAAATTCCGGCTCCTGCAAGGATTTACTCTTGCCCCCATTGGAAGGTGACTGCCCATAGGCACTGTTTCACTCACTGAGTCACTTCATCACAGAGCACTAGCAATGCAATAAAAACATCCCCTATGTCACCACGGATATAACACAAGTTTCGATGAATGACACCCATGTCACTGCGCCGTTTTTTTCAACACTTTTCCACTTGTAAATAATTTTTTTTTTTCTTTTTAAATTCACAATCACACCAGCCAAGAACCGGCGAGTTCAAGTAATGAAATGGCCTTTTAAAACTTATAATTGTGCCCTGTCGAGTATTAAGTTTTCTTGAAAAAAATTTCTTTGCTGTAGGCCTAGGCCTTAAAATTGTCATTATTTTCCCCCCCTTTTTCTTTACAGGCTTCATTTACTGCAGGCACTTACTGTAAAAACTGTCCTGCTGATGATCCCATTGTATTATGAGCCCTTAGGGATCGAAACGTCGACGCAATATGCAGTGTAGCATATTACTTAATATGTTTATTTGAAATTGTTGACACTGCAGGGTGAATTTGTTGTAACTGTATTTACTGTAACTACAAGTCACCTTCTGGCTCAAAAACTTCTTGCTTGCCTGAAAAGCTTCTTCTTTGCTCTATCTCCCTCTTCCTGGTCTATCTCTTCTAAACCTTTCGGGATAGGTACAGGACTGTACCCTATCTTGCCACTATCTTTGGCCTCTCCATGGGCCAACACGACTCTACGTTATCCTATGAATAAACTTACGTCCGGCTGGGCGTTTTTCAAAATTATAGTACTGATTGTAGTCTATATTGTTATCTTCTTGTCATATTGTGAATCCTTAGGACCCCTGTTCTTTAAAACGAGTTAAGTAACCCACGGTCCGAAGGTCCCCTACTGGGTTCCCTTGTGTCCAAAAACGATTTGAGCGCAAACGCCGGTTTGCAAGGTCTCCAATCTTGTCCAAACGAATTCGTTTGGGTCCCCTAGTACCTAGTACTTTTTACCCCCCTGTTTCTATACTGATCCCACACGGGCGATTCCCACTCTTCCCCCTTTTTTCCCCGTCCCCCTTATTATTTCGACAGGGTTACTATGTCAAATCATGCCCCGCTATACACAGATGACTACTTAAAACATTTATGCTCTGGACCATCAATACTTTCTGACAATGCAGACATTTCCAACCAAGTTAATAACTCACTTCCAGAACAGCTTGAAAAACTGAGAAAAAAGCAGGTCCGCCTACAGTTGATGATTCTGATGTTAACTGACTATCTTAAGGCGGAGGTTATCCCTTTGGGCTTACAAGTCCCGAATGTACCAGGTATTTTCACGGACAATCCGAAATACATAACAGGATTTAGTTACATAGGTACCACCTGCTCCCGTCATTGGCTGGCATTAGGGATAGACACAGCCTCCGAAACCCTAAAAACACTGGAGACAGAAATTGCAGAAATCTTGAAACAACTTGAGGCTCCTGAGAATATTGCCGATAGCAAGAAATTAATAGAACAGGTAGACAAAACCGTAGCAGAGTTCTATAGGATTGAGCAAAATAAGAAATCCAATAAAATTAAAAAAGACATAAAAACCTATAACATTGAAACAACATATCCTTATCTACAAAAGGATTTTTACACCACCAAGGCATACAGCAACCCCCAACAGAATAGACCTTGGGGAAGGTTCAACAGGAGACAGAACTTGGTTGGCTTTTCCGATACTTCAGCCGAATCTTCTGATAATTCAGACGCCGGCGAAGGTTCAAGTACATCAAGACGTGGTGGAGCACATCAGATTTCGAATCCTTTTTTAGCCAGAGGCCAGCAAGAACCACCACAGCGAGGGAAAGTCAAAAAACCCCAGAGATGGGTAAACCCACCGGGGGAAAGGAGGACCAGGAACAATTACTACCAATGGTAATACAGCCTAGCCCCACAATAGAGACCATTCCTATTTTTAACCTTTCCACTCATGTGCTGGCACATGACGAACTCTCCCTCTTGAAAAAAGGTCTGACTTTTGTCCCAACTGTGGCCCCGAATTTTATGGAATTGCACACCGAACTCCTAAAATTCTTTAGAAGAATACGCCTAAAAGCATTTTTTCAAATTCATCCCTCTCCCGAGATAAATGCTCCAACTCCCTTCCGACCACCATCTACCTTTCTACCATCGGCCAATATGATCCCGCCTGAGGTCTCCACATTTGAGAAATTAGTTCTTAAGGACCTCTCGCACATGAAAGGACAAAAAAAGTTTGTACCATATAACATCACTCTTAAAGAGAAAGAGTCTATTGTCTCCCTAAAAAATAATGACTCCATCGTGATAAAAAGTGCTGATAAAGGGGGAGACATTGTTATACAGGAGTTGGACTCCTACACAGCTGAAATCCAGAGGCAGCTAGGAAACAAAGACCACTATCTTAGACTTGCATCAAATCCAACCAAAGTTATTCAGGAAATAATACTGAAAATAACAACCGAGGCAGTACAGGAAGGTTTTTTGACTAAAAAAGAATTTAACTACCTTAATGTAAAAAACCCAAGACTACCAGTGATATACACCTTGCCAAAGATTCACAAAAATCTAAATGCTCCCCCTGGCCGCCCCATTGTGTCAGCTTGCGGCTCAATATTGGAGCCCCTAGGAGCATTTGTTGACTTCTTTATCAAAGAATTTGTCCCCCAAACATTTTGCTATGTGCGCGACTCCATGGCCATGATCAATCTGATTGAACACCATCCCTTCAATCCAATCACTGACACACTTTGTACCATGGACGTGGAGTCGTTGTACACGAATATCCCGCAAACAGCAGCCCTACTTGTTATACAACGTACTTTGGACAACCGTCCGCGTCCCCATGCCATTCCAACATCTTTTATCTGTAAGCTTCTGGAAGTCTGTCTGACCAAAAATTTCTTCACCTTTCAAGGCCTATTTTACCAACAAATCAAGGGGACCTCCATGGGGGCTATTTTGGCTCCAAACCTGGCCATACTGTTTATGGACGAGTTGGAGAGACTAACAATCCTTGTACCTTCCAACCCCTTTTTCTCCGGTGTCATTATGTGGCGAAGGTACATTGATGACATCTTCATGATATGGAGATTAGACATCGATGTGCTTTCCCACTTCTTACACTGGATGAATAACAACTGCCTGGGTCTCCAATTCACCCTCACCTCTGACAAAAACTCCATTAATTTCCTTGATCTGACAATATTACATCAGGATGGTGAACTGTTCACGAAACTCTACAGAAAGCCCACAGAGAGAAATCCTCTGTTAGAATACTCAAGTAACCATCCAAGGGCACTGAGAGACTCCTTACCTTTCTCCCAATTTTTACGCATTAGGCGTAATTGCTCTCGCAAGGAAGATTACTTCCGCGAAAGCACCATCTTGTCGAACAAGCTGAAAAACAGGGGATACCCAGGAAAGATTGTTAAAAATGCTCTCAAAAGAGCGTGGTATCGCCCTAGAGAGACACTCCTTGTCCCTAACTAGAAAACTAAGCAGGACAAAATAGCTTGTGTTACAACATTTTCTCCCATCTCTAATAATGTGAGAAAAATGATTCTGAAACACTGGCCAGTAATAAATGCAGGAATCTTGGATTTGGAACGCCCGCTCTTTGCATTCAAAAAGAGTAAAAATCTCAAGGACCACTTGGTCCGGGCTGCTCTCCCTAGTCCTACCAACGCCTCCACTCTTGAATCCGCTTGGGGTCTGTCCCCCACAGTGGGACACGTGAAATGTGGTGGATGTATAGTCTGTAATTTCACAATTGAAGGAAAAAGTTTTGTATTTGATAACGTCACCTTTAAATGCAATACACTTACAAATTGGAACACCACCAACGTGATTTATTTGATCTAATGTCCTTGTAAGAAAAATTATGTAGGACAGACTGCTCAGAAAATCAAAACCAGGATATGTCAACACAAGAGCCGCATCAGATGCCGCACGCCAAACGCCCCATTGGTGGAACACTTCGAGGAATTCAATCATAATGAGGATGACATTCGTTGGACTATCTTGAAGTCATTGAAGCTCCCACCAAGAGGGGGCAGCATGTCCCACCTACTGAATAAAGAAGAGCTTAAATGTATAATACTACTGGACTCTATTCACAAGGGACTTAATCGAACAGAGGACTGGACATCACTCCTCTAAGTAATTGTATGCAGCCCTATATTGTATTTAATGTGTTGTCTGTGAGATAATATGATGTGAACACCAGAAATTTGAAAACAATGATGCTTTAACCCTATCAACTCAGATGTGTATGTATGTAGAGCATGGCTGACCAGCACTACTCGCCTTATCTGCAAAAATTTAATTCACCCCCTTGTAGCAGCACCTCACGCCACAATACAATATGTTAAATAATCCATGTCACATCACTTAACTAATGCCCAATTCACAATTGATAGAGCTTTTATGTCTGTGTCACTCCCGATATCCCAGGCATAATTATTGTGCAATTCGAAAGTAATGGGCAACCGGCCGAGTTAACCATCACAAGATGTCCGCTAAATAGCTAGCCACTTGATACTAGTTCCCGATCACTTCAAGATGTCTGCCATCACTAAATTACTGGAATTAGTCCTTCTTTTATTTTCTACGACATAAGCCTAGCCCACGAGGACTTCACACACAGCGGACCTGCGCTGCCACTGTGAAAGGGGCAGAAGCTGATCGAGCTTCGCCCAACCCGCCGCTGCTTCCACCCAGAAGCAAGGTAAGCCCGTGATTAGAACGCCGGTAAACAGAACACTCCGTCACTCACGGAGCCCGGTCTCTCATTAGGTTATCTTTTCCTCCCCAGCAACTGGCCGGATTGACTCCAAGCCTCCAAAAGAGGAGCGCCTATCCCTTTCCACGCCCCCGGCTACAACGCACGTAGCTAGGTAAGCCCTCCACAAGCTAAAGCGCATATCTGTAGCACTCCACTCAGCACACTGTAGCACTCCGACCAGTCTCGGAGCCGTGCCATTAACGTTTAACTTAAATCCCCAGCAACCACAAGGACCCATCAGAAGGAAACCTCGAAAACACAGAAAATAACAGATAATTCTCCCCACCCCGACACGGCCCACACTACATGTGGCCAGGTAAGCCTCCCTTCCTCCGTGGAAAACTTTTTAATGATCCAATCTGAGCCCCAGTCTAACGGCAACATTTTAATTATCTCACAGCAATTGATGTTGCAAACCGGGTGAAATTCCCTTCCTCCGGTAAGAAGAATTATTCTAATTAAAGGCGACTAGTAGTAGCGCCAGGTAAGCCTTACCTCTTAGTGCAAGTGCGACATGGAAACTGCACACTCATGGCAGCACGACCATTTAGCACTCATTACCCTGCACAGGGAGTTAAACCCTGAAATTCCGGCTCCTGCAAGGATTTACTCTTGCCCCCATTGGAAGGTGACTGCCCATAGGCACTGTTTCACTCACTGAGTCACTTCATCACAGAGCACTAGCAATGCAATAAAAACATCCCCTATGTCACCACGGATATAACACAAGTTTCGATGAATGACACCCATGTCACTGCGCCGTTTTTTTCCGCACTTTTCCACTTGTAAATAATTTTTTTTTTTTTTTTTTAAATTCACAATCACACCAGCCAAGAACCGGCGAGTTCAAGTAATGAAATGGCCTTTTAAAACTTATAATTGTGCCCTGTCGAGTATTAAGTTTTCTTGAAAAAAATTTCTTTGCTGTAGGCCTAGGCCTTAAAATTGTCATTATTTTCCCCCCCTTTTTCTTTACAGGCTTCATTTACTGCAGGCACTTACTGTAAAAACTGTCCTGATGATGATCCCATTGTATTATGAGCCCTTAGGGATCGAAACGTCGACGCAATATGCAGTGTAGCATATTACTTAATATGTTTATTTGAAATTGTTGACACTGCAGGGTGAATTTGTTGTAACTGTATTTACTGTAACTACAAGTCACCTTCTGGCTCATAAACTTCTTGCTTGCCTGAAAAGCTTCTTCTTTGCTCTATCTCCCTCTTCCTGGTCTATCTCTTCTAAACCTTTCGGGATAGGTACAGGACTGTACCCTATCTTGCCACTATCTTTGGCCTCTCCATGGGCCAACACGACTCTACGTTATCCTATGAATAAACTTACGTCCGGCTGGGCGTTTTTCAAAAATATAGTACTGATTGTAGTCTATATTGTTATCTTCTTGTCATATTGTGAATCCTTAGGACCCCTGTTCTTTAAAACGAGTTAAGTAACCCACGGTCCGAAGGTCCCCTACTGGGTTCCCTTGTGTCCAAAAACGATTTGAGCGCAAACGCCGGTTTGCAAGGTCTCCAATCTTGTCCAAACTAATTAGTTTGGGTCCCCTAGTACCTAGTACTTTTTACCCCACTGTTTCTATACTGATCCCACACGGGCGATTCCCACTCTTCCCCCTTTTTTCCCCGTCCCCCTTAATATTTCGACAGGGTTACTATGTCAAATCATGCCCCGCTATACACAGATGACTACTTAAAACATTTATGCTCTGGACCATCATTACTTTCTGACAATGCAGACATTTCCAACCAAGTTAATAACTCACTTCCAGAACAGCTTGAAAAACTGAGAAAAAAGCAGGTCCGCCTACAGTTGATGATTCTGATGTTAACTGACTATCTTAAGGCGGAGGTTATCCCTTTGGGCTTACAAGTCCGGAATGTACCAGGTATTTTCACGGACAATCCGAAATACATAACAGGATTTAGTTACATAGGTACCACCTGCTCCCGTCATTGGCTGGCATTAGGGATAGACACAGCCTCCAAAACCCTAAAAACACTGGAGACAGAAATTGCAGAAATCTTGAAACAACTTGAGGCTCCTGAGAATATTGCCGATAGCAAGAAATTAATAGAACAGGTAGACAAAACCGTAGCAGAGTTCTATAGGATTGAGCAAAATAAGAAATCCAATAAAATTAAAAAAGACATAAAAACCTATAACATTGAAACAACATATCCTTATCTACAAAAGGATTTTTACACCACCAAGGCATACAGCAACCCCCAACAGAATAGACCTTGGGGAAGGTTCAACAGGAGACAGAACCTGGTTGGCTTTTCCGATACTTCAGCCGAATCTTCTGATAATTCAGACGCCGGCGAAGGTTCAAGTACATCAAGACGTGGTGGAGCACATCAGAATTCGAATCCTTTTTTAGCCAGAGGCCAGCAAGAACCACCACAACGAGGGAAAGTCAAAAACCCCAGAGATGGGTAAACCCACCGGGGGAAAGGAGGACCAGGAACAATTACTACCAATGGTAATACAGCCTAGCCCCACAATAGAGACCATTCCTATTTTTAACCTTTCCACTCATGTGCTGGCACATGACAAACTCTCCCTCTTGAAAAAAGGTCTGACGTTTGTCCCAACTGTGGCCCCGAATTTTATGGAATTGCACACCGAACTCCTAAAATTCTTTAGAAGAATACGCCTAAAAGCATTTTTTCAAATTCATCCCTCTCCCGAGATAAATGCTCAAACTCCCTTCCGACCACCATCTACCTTTCTACCATCGGCCAATATGATCCCGCCTGAGGTCTCCACATTTGAGAAATTAGTTCTTAAGGACCTCTCGCACATGAAAGGACAAAAAAAGTTTGTACCATATAACATCACTCTTAAAGAGAAAGAGTCTATTGTCTCCCTAAAAAATAATGACTCCATCGTGATAAAAAGTGCTGATAAAGGGGGAGGCATTGTTATACAGGAGTTGGACTCCTACACAGCTGAAATCCAGAGGCAGCTAGGAAACAAAGACCACTATCTTAGACTTGCATCAAATCCAACCAAAGTTATTCAGGAAATAATACTGAAAATAACAACCGAGGCAGTACAGGAAGGTTTTTTGACTAAAAAAGAATTTAACTACCTTAATGTAAAAAACCCAAGACTACCAGTGATATACACCTTGCCAAAGATTCACAAAAATCTAAATGCTCCCCCTGGCCGCCCCATTGTGTCAGCTTGCGGCTCAATATTGGAGCCCCTAGGAGCATTTGTTGACTTCTTTATCAAAGAATTTGTCCCCCAAACATTTTGCTATGTGCGCGACTCCATGGCCATGATCAATCTGATTGAACACCATCCCTTCAATCCAATCACTGACACACTTTGTGCCATGGACGTGGAGTCGTTGTACACGAATATCCCGCAAACAGCAGCCCTACTTGTTATACAACGTACTTTGGACAACCGTCCGCGTCCCCATGCCATTCCAACATCTTTTATCTGTAAGCTTCTGGAAGTCTGTCTGACCAAAAATTTCTTCACCTTTCAAGGCCTATTTTACCAACAAATCAAGGGGACCTCCATGGGGGCTATTTTTGCTCCAAACCTGGCCATACTGTTTATGGACGAGTTGGAGAGACTAACAATCCTTGTACCTTCCAACCCCTTTTTCTCCGGTGTCATTATGTGGCGAAGGTACATCGATGACATCTTCATGATATGGAGATTAGACATCGATGTGCTTTCCCACTTCTTACACTGGATGAATAACAACTGCCTGGGTCTCCAATTCACCCTCACCTCTGGCAAAAACTCCATTAATTTCCTTGATCTGACAATATTACATCAGGATGGTGAACTGTTCACGAAACTCTACAGAAAGCCCACAGAGAGAAATACTCTGTTACAATACTCAAGTAACCATCCAAGGGCACTGAGAGACTCCTTACCTTTCTCCCAATTTTTACGCATTAGGCGTAATTGCTCTCGCAAGGAAGAATACTTCCGCGAAAGCACCATCTTGTCGAACAAGCTGAAAAACAGGGGATACCCAGGAAAGATTGTTAAAAATGCTCTCAAAAGAGCGTGGTATCGCCCTAGAGAGACACTCCTTGTCCCTAACCAGAAAACTAAGCAGGACAAAATAGCTTGTGTTACAACATTTTCTCCCATCTCTAATAATGTGAGAAAAATGATTCTGAAACACTGGCCAGTAATAAATGCAGGAATCTTGGATTTGGAACGCCCGCTCTTTGCATTCAAAAAGAGTAAAAATCTCAAGGACCACTTGGTCCGGGCTGCTCTCCCTAGTCCTACCAACGCCTCCACTCTTGAATCCGCTTGGGGTCTGTCCCCCACAGTGGGACACGTGAAATGTGGTGGATGTATAGTCTGTAATTTCACAATTGAAGGAAAAAGTTTTGTATTTGATAACGTCACCTTTAAATGCAATACACTTACAAATTGTAACACCACCAACGTGATTTATTTGATCCAATGTCCTTGTAAGAAAAATTATGTAGGACAGACTGCTCAGAAAATCAAAACCAGGATATGTCAACACAGGAGCCGCATCAGATGCCGCACGCCAAACGCCCCATTGGTGGAACACTTCGAGGAATTCAATCATAATGAGGATGACATTCGTTGGACTATCTTGAAGTCATTGAAGCTCCCACCAAGAGGGGGCAGCATGTCCCACCTACTGAATAAAGAAGAGCTTAAATGTATAATACTACTGGACTCTATTCACAAGGGACTTAATCGAACAGAGGACTGGACATCACTCCTCTAAGTAATTGTATGCAGCCCTATATTGTATTTAATGTGTTGTCTGTGAGATAATATGATGTGAACACCAGGAATTTGAAAACAATGATGCTTTAACCCTATCAACTCAGATGTGTATGTATGTAGAGCATGGCTGGCCAGCACTACTCGCCTTATCTGCACAAATTTAATTCACCCCCTTGTAGCAGCACCTCACGCCACAATACAATATGTTAAATAATCCATGTCACATCACTTAACTAATGCCCAATTCACAATTGATAGAGCTTTTATGTCTGTGTCACTCCCGATATCCCAGGCATAATTATTGTGCAATTCGAAAGTAATGGGCAACCGGCTGAGTTAACCTTCACAAGATGTCCGCCAAATAGCTAGCCACTTGATACTAGTTCCCCGATCACTTCAAGATGTCTGCCATCACTAAATCACTGGAATTAGTCCTTCTTTTATTTTCTACGACATAAGCCTAGCCCACGAGGACTTCACACACAGCGGACCTGCGCTGCCACTGTGAAAGGGGCAGAAGCTGATCGAGCTTTGCCCAACCCGCCGCTGCTTCCACCCAGAAGCAAGGTAAGCCCGTGATTAGAACGCCGGTAAACAGAACACTCTGTCACTCACGGAGCCCGGTCTCTCATTAGGTTATCTTTTCCTCCCCAGCAACTGGCCGGATTGACTCCAAGCCTCCAAAAGAAGAGCGCCTATCCCTTTCCACGCCCCCGGCTACAACGCACGTAGCTAGGTAAGCCCTCCACAAGCTAAAGCGCATATCTGTAGCACTCCACTCAGCACACTGTAGCACTCCGACCAGTCTCGGAGCCGTGCCATTAACGTTTAACTTAAATCCCCAGCAACCACGAGGACCCATCAGAAGGAAACCTCGAAAACACGGAAAATAACAGATAATTCTCCCCACCCCGACACGGCCCACACTACATGTGGCCAGGTAAGCCTCCCTTCCTCCGTGGAAAACTTTTTAATGATCCAATCTGAGCCCCAGTCTAACGGCAACATTTTAATTATCTCACAGCAATTGATGTTGCAAACCGGGTGAAATTCCCTTCCTCCGGTAAGAAGAATTATTCTAATTAAAGGCGACTAGTAGTAGCGCCAGGTAAGCCTTACCTCTTAGTGCAAGTGCGACATGGAAACTGCACACTCATGGCAGCACGACCATTTAGCACTCATTACCCTGCACAGGGAGTTAAACCCTGAAATTCCGGCTCCTGCAAGGATTTACTCTTGCCCCCATTGGAAGGTGACTGCCCATAGGCACTGTTTCACTCACTGAGTCACTTCATCACAGAGCACTAGCAATGCAATAAAAACATCCCCTATGTCACCACGGATATAACACAAGTTTCGATGAATGACACCCATGTCACTGTGCCGTTTTTTTCCGCACTTTTCCACTTGTAAATAATTTTTTTTTTTTTTTAAAAATTCACAATCACACCAGCCAAGAACCGGCGAGTTCAAGTAATGAAATGGCCTTTTAAAACTTATAATTGTGCCCTGTCGAGTATTAAGTTTTCTTGAAAAAATTTTCTTTGCTGTAGGCCTAGGCCTTAAAATTGTCATTATTTTCCCCCCCTTTTTCTTTACAGGCTTCATTTACTGCAGGCACTTACTGTAAAAACTGTCCTGATGATGATCCCATTGTATTATGAGCCCTTAGGGATCGAAACGTCGACGCAATATGCAGTGTAGCATATTACTTAATATGTTTATTTGAAATTGTTGACAATGCAGGGTGAATTTGTTGTAACTGTATTTACTGTAACTACAAGTCACCTTCTGGCTCAAAAACTTCTTGCTTGCCTGAAAAGCTTCTTCTTTGCTCTATCTCCCTCTTCCTGGTCTATCTCTTCTAAACCTTTTGGGATAGGTACAGGACTGTACCCTATCTTGCCACTATCTTTGGCCTCTCCATGGGCCAACACAACTCTACGTTATCCTATGAATAAACTTACGTCCGGCTGGGCGTTTTTCAAAAATATAGTACTGATTGTAGTCTATATTGTTATCTTCTTGTCATATTGTGAATCCTTAGGACCCCTGTTCTTTAAAACGAGTTAAGTAACCCACGGTCCGAAGGTCCCCTACTGGGTTCCCTTGTGTCCAAAAACCATACTTTTTGCTGGGCCTTCTTTAGATTCTAATGCATCACATAAAAACTGCAAACATTCAAAATACTTCACAATCCAGATCTGTGAGAAGTCTGTTCTCACCATGGAATTTTACAAAACATATAAATCTGGGTTAGCCATACCCTACCTAAAGAACGTATCAGACCACTTCTCTCAACAAATGATGACCTACCCAGGATAATCACACCTGTATTCTTGGCTCTGGACATTCATGTGTCCTGAAATGCAGCACTTTCAATGGCTTCTGGGGTTAATCTCTAATAGGCTATTTATGAACATTAGTGGACCAAATCTAGATTTGAAAAAAAGAGATGTCAATAATAGGAGGGATAGTTGTACATCACTAATTGTTTTGTTAAAGTACACAAGCAACAAGTAATCACGATCTGCATACGAAGTTCTGCTCTTCTAGATTACATACATTATTGGTTTACAGATTTTGATGACACTGATGTTTTTCTGGCTTTTAGATGTTCTTGTTAATCTTTGCTGGAATACACAAAACATAATCATCAGAGACATGCTGAGACCAAGAGTTAACAATGAAACCCATTCACTAAAGTTCTTGCGGGTACTTGAGAGTGTTCCTGAAGGTTCTCGGGTTTTTTGCTCTATAGGTCACCCTTAATCAGCAACGTAAATAGTAAGCAGTGCTGCGTGAATAAGGGTGCAAAATCCTTGCAACTATAGCAGCTTTCATCTAGTCCTCCAACTAGTACAGGCTGAATGCTAACAGAATTCCTAATGTGCTTATTAACACTTTCTGAAAAGAAAATATCTGGGGTCAAGTGGAGACCACTTACTAGTTACCAAATTACTTGCATTCATGCTGGAGAAATGCAAAGTGAATACATTTGAGAGGGGGTGGGTTGTATGGATGTGGGTTTATGGATGTCTCCTGTGGTTCATAAATGTCATCCATATCTTTCATCATTTTCAAATGGATTGCACTAATTCCTTATTTAGAGCAGTTCCAGTCAACACTTCAGTGCAGGGTTGACAAGCTCCCCCCAGTTTGCTGCCTTCTGTGGGAATGTCACATCTACCGCAGTCACAAAAATGTTGTCATCTCACTGATCCAATTTTACTACATTCACAATGGATAAATGAGGAAGAAATCAGAGTTTCCTATTAAAAACATCTTCAGCACAAGCTGTGGATTATCTTCAAACACCTGTGAAACGACCAAAAGATTCAATTTGCCTGAATTGCTGCCTTATTCTGCAAAAGCTTCTTAACTCTTGTGAAATAATATTTACAGTAAAAAAAAATACTCTGGACTGCACAAATGTGCCTCCTTACTGACTTTTTATTCAGTGTCTACATGGGCAGACTGTGGGGCTACTCACGTATAAAACTATAAAAGTGTGGACAGAGATTGAGATTTCTCCTGGAACATACATTTAAGTATTTTGTTGTATTCACCAGCTTTCCCAGTACTACGTGTGAAAAGTTCTGCCAGGCCTGTATTTGTGAGCATTGTACTGGAAATGTCATGTGACTGTTTTCGTGGCCTAGTAGTTCTGCTATGCAGAGTGCTACATAGTGTGGAAATCCCACAGTGGAATGGAGCATCCTGTATAAAAGTATGTTTTTTTCCTCCAAGGTGCTCCTAGAGTAAAATATGTTTCCTTCTGGGAAAGCACTTCCAATCCACCCTCATCAAATCAAGGGGTTATTTGTTCTTGTTCCCATCCCGGAAGCTGTGTTATTCCAGCACTTCGCTACACAGGCGGTTTCTTCATGAGGGCGTAGTACGGTCGCCCCCGGCCCCGCCCACTGTGAGCCATGCTAAGTGTTAAAAAGTTAATTGGCAATGAAATTATTTCATTGCCATTTTATTTTTCATCAAGTGGTACTGCAGCCCTCAACCCTCTCCGGAGCCGTGTCCACGGCTGCTGAGTGACTGCATAGAGGCTTGACTGGACACTCCAAAGTGCACGTGTCACTTTCACCGGCAGTCTAGCACCGGAAAAGCGACATGCGTACTTTGAAGCGCTCCAACCAGCTGTCTTAGAGAGCTGGGTGGAGCGCAAGCACAGGCCTACAGGGCCTGAAGGGGTGTTCAGCCAACCCACTCCATCCAATCCTGGTGCTTCTCTCATGCTGGTTAACAGCATGAGAGCAGTGTCTTGTTTGGTTAGGGGAACTCCCCTACCACAGACAGACTGCAGAAGAACATCGAGGAGGAAGCACAGCTCGTTGGTAAGTACAATTTCATTTGATATAATGTATGCTCAATCTGTAATGCATGTAGTTTCGTTTTTGTATGATTTATATTAGGTTTTCGGTTGGAGGGTTTGTTTTTATTTGGGCTTTTGAAGGAGGGGTTGATTTAGCTTGGGCTTCCAGTGTGATGAGTTGTTTGGGAAGTGGTGGGACACTCGCCTCACCACTTTCACTGAATGCCTGCCGCCCCTGCTTGGCTAAAGTAAACATCTGGTAATTTCCATGAAATCTCTGATAATTTCCTTGGGAGAGAGAGAAGTTTGAGAATGACCACAACTGCCAAGGTAAACCTCACCTTGGAAAGTTTACTTTCCATTCTTTGAGTTGTAGTACTGGTGTAGATGTGTAGAGAAATCCATAGTAGAGAATGCATCTATGCTCACAGAAATCCCTTTGTAAAATCGTGTTAGACCTAAAAAACATATTTTCAGTCATAAGCGTTTACATCCAAAAATACATTAGGGACTAGGCTCCAGTGTTTCAAAATGGAAATCCGTAGAGTTCTTTTATGAAGAAAGATATGTTTTTCTTGAATTCAACATGGTATATGTTCATTTCTTTTCTACTTTTATTCTTTGAGCTTGTATAAAAAGAAATGCGTAAACACTGACCTGCAGGAGCAGTCACTGAGGCCCTCGTGGTGCCTAAAGCCTCAGAACAACTCTAAACATTATTACAGAACAAAACAAAATGACTTAATGTGAAGATTTACTCCAGGCATGCATAAAAAGTAGATGTTTCATGGCCAGCACTAGGTGTACATGCCTCGCTTTCATTACATATTTATCTATAAACTGCTTCCCTTTTCTATTGCAGACCCCAAGCTTCCCTCTCCTTTATTTCAGCCCACACAACTATTCATTTCAAATGACTCACCTCTGTGGTTTTTTTGCTAGTAATTCTCTGTGGGCTTTTGTTTCCCACCCAGTCACTTTCTTTCTTTCTTTATTTTATTTTGAAGGTTTTATATGGCGCTTGCTCCACCCGAAGGTATCAGAGCGCTTTATATTTGCATGATAATAAACAGAAAAGAACAACAGTTGTTATTAGAGAAACAGTTATACAAGGTGCTCTAAAAGAGTATACTGAAACATTTAGAGTACATAGTGAGAAAGGGAAGGAGAGGATAGTCAATTAATTAGTAGAACAAATATGTTGTTACAGAAAACCAATTTTACAGTATACCAAAGGAGGGTTGGAGGACATAGCAGTGCGGGGGGATTGGGTAGGTGAGAGGGGTGGGATGGGAATACATGGGCTGGGAAGGGAGGGGAGAGGAGTATGGAGGGGTCAGGAATGGGGTATGTAGGTGCAGGAGGGAGGCGGTGGTGCATAAGAAAGGAGAGAGAAAGTAGCTAGTACGGTGAGCGTGGGATTAAGTCCCCCAGTATTTAGTGAGCAGGTGTACTTTAAGGTCTGTTTTGAAACTGACATGCAAAGGGTTACATCGAGATCTTTAGGAAGGGCATTCCAGATGTTGGGGCCTTGCGAGAGAAGGAGCAGGATTGGAAGACTTTTTTTTTTTAGTGGTGGGGGTAGAGAGTTGGTGCTTCTCAACGGTCGGGGGCAACCAGCTTTATTAAGTTTGGTTCAGAGGTAGAGTGGAGTCTTTTGATAGAGTTCTTTGTGCGTAATGCAGACAATTTTATAGGAGGATCTGCCTTCGATGGGAAGCCATTTGAGGTCCTTGAGGGCAGGTGAGTTATGGTCAAAACGTTTACAGTCAGTTGTTAGTCTGGCCGTTTTTTTCGAGATGCCAGAGTGTGAAGAGTGCTCCTTTTGCTGAGTTCTTTATATGGGAATTCAGCGTAAGCTTACAGTTGATGGTGATGGCAAGAGATTTGACTGATTCGTCGAGGGAGAGAGAACAGTTTAGGGCATTAAGGTCAGTGTATGAATGGGAAGAAGGTTGTTTTTGGGAGAGACGAGAATGATCTGAGTTTTGTTAGGGTTGAGTTTGAGATGGTCGGTGTGGAACCAGGTTTGAATCTTAGTTAGGGCAGTGTTAAGGTGTAAGATATCAAAATGAGATTTTATTTTATAGTACAGTTGGGTGTCATCAGCATTCAGGTGATAGTTAATTACACTTGTTTAAGTATGAGGGTAAGGAGTTCCATGAAGAGGTTGAAGAGAGCAGGAAAGCGGATAGATCCTTGAGGGATACCGAGGGAGACAGATGTTGGGCAAGAGAGGCAGTTTTGAATTTTGATTTGTTGGGTTCTATGTTGGAAGTAGGAGGTGAACCAGTTTAGGACAGTGCCAATGCGATCTTTGAGTGCATTGACTATGGTTGGGTGGTTAACTGTGTCAAATGCAGCAGTGAGGTCGAGAAGGATGAGTAGGCAGGTCTTGCCCTTATCCAGGGCAAGGTGGATGTCTTCGACTATATTAAGCAGTGTGGTTTCAGTTCTGCAACCTTTGCAGAATCCGGATTGTATGGGGTCTAGTAGGTTGTACATGTCAATGTGTTTGTCCAATTGAAGTAGGGGGCGCATTTTTCAAGTTCTTTAGAGAGAAGGGGGAGGTTGGAAAAAGGGCAGAGGTTGTTAGGGTCATTAGGGTCAGCCTTGGGGTTTTTTGGGATGGAAGTGATTTGTCTTAGTTAGAGGGAGACAGGAACACTCCCTTTTGAGAGGGAGGCATTAATGATATTGGTCCCAAAAGGGACAATGAATTGCTTAAGATCTTGGACAAGGGCATATTGGAGAGGGTCTTTTGTGTGAGAGGATGGTTTAAGTTTGAATAGGATGTTGAAGACTTCCAGTTCAGAAACGGAGTGGAAATTCTGCCACGAGGCATTGTTTTTAAGCTGTGGGCTAGTGAGGTCGGGTTTTGGAGGGGTAGATGATGGAAGGAGAGGTGAGGGGGTCAGGGGTGGATTCAGGGGGAGGGGTGGTAATGGTGTAGTATCCAGGGGATATTGAGGGGTGAGCAGGAGTTGAGTTCCAAGGAAGACACAATCAATTTTGGCAATTTTTTCGGTGAAAAAGTTAGCAATTTCTTCACATTTGTTAGTGAAGTCCAACAGGTTGGGGGTGCAGAGGAGGTTTGCTTACTATTAATGTTGAACAGTTCTCTGAGTCTGTTCTTGGCACGGGAGAGTTGCAGGCGAAAAAAATATGCTTTTTCAGAAAAGATATGTTTTTTGTAGGAGGATCATGCGGTTCTAAGGATAGCGAGATGGGAGGGGGAAGGGTGTTCTCTCCATGTTTTTCAGCAAGTCTAAGTGAGTCTCTTTGTTTGCTAAGGTCTAAGGAAAACCAAGATTTTGAGGGGACATTTTTTAGCATTTTAAGTTTCAGAGGGGCAAGTTGATCTAAAACCTCTGAGACAGTTTTGTTAAAGTACTGAGTGAGTTCATTTGCATTTGAAGAGGGAGGGGTGAGATGAAGTTGGGTTTGGGGTTTGTGTTCCAGTGCGCCAGGAGGGATTTGCTTAAGATTTCTGGTCATAACCGTGGTTTTATTGTTTTTCACTGGGGCTGGAGGGGCTGGAGGAGAGATCGTGAACAGTATGAGATGGTGGTCAGACTAGTCGATAGGGATGATGTTGGATAGGGATGCCAAATCAGAGTTAGAAAAGATGGAGTCAAGAATAGCTCCTTTGGAGTAAGTAGGGGAGTGGCAAAGTTGTTTGAGGTTGCTAATCTCAAAAAGATTATTGAGAAGGTTGATTTTGGAGTTATCAGGTTAATTACAGTGAAGGTTAAGATATCCTAGGAAGAGATTTTTGGAGTTGAAAAGTAACGATTTTGTTAGAAGGTCAGATAGTTCTTCGGTGAAGGGAAGAGGTTCCAAGGTGGGTGGTAGATTTTATGTTGTCGTATTGGGGGAGAGCTTTTCATTTTGAGTTCGTATCCTAGATATTTGAAGGTTGTGTAGTCTGTGTTCTTGATGTTCTTGATTAGGGAGAGTTGTAGTTCTTTTTTAAAAATAATTGCTAGTCCTCCCCCTATTTTTTCAGGTCTGTCTTTCCTGAAAATAGAATAACCGCGGGGGGGGGAAAGAAGGTTAAGGATGGGTGTTTTAGTGATCTTCGAGCCAGATTTCTGCGAGGAAGGCGATTTCAATATCTTCGTTAAGGATGGTTTCTGATACTTCGGTCGCATGTCGGACAGCTGAGCGGCAGTTCGCGAGCATGCAGGTAAGGGTTTTAGGGTTGGTGTTGGGGGGCATATGTGAATGGCGGTGAGTTGAGGAGGTCTGGGGGAGCTAGGAGAACAGTGGATTCTGCTAGTCCCCATGATAACAGGAATGTTGGAGTGAGGGGAGGAATGATCTTTAAGTGGGGGTTTGTTAAGGTAGGAGTTGCAGAGAACAGAGAGGTCGGGGCGGGGTAGACACTCGAGGTGCGAAGGGGTCTGTGTGAACGGGCATGTAGAGGTGTTGTTAACCAAGGCTTGGGATATGGGCGTTTTTGAGGGCTAGCACATGGAGCAGAGGACCTAGGGGGGGCGGGTTCTGGGGTTGTAGGATTTGAACCAATTGAAATCTTCTTTGAGTTGGGTAAGTTCAGTAACCAGGGCAGAGATATTGCAGTCCAAGCTGCAAAGTGTCTGGTTAAGGAGAATGAGGAGGAAAGTGGTACGGGTTGAAATGGAGAAGGAGTTATAGACAAAGTATTTAGATGGTTTATAGTTTGGTGAGAGTGAGAGGCCAGGGGGGGCAGACCTGGGTCGTACTGGGCTTGCGGGAGTGGGGAAGGACAGGGGAGGGGAGGGAGATGTGAGCCGGTGCTGGGAGGGAGGTAGAGGTGTGGTGCCGGACAGCCTGGTGATAAGTGAGGGAGAAAGGGAGAGAGGAGAGGGGAGAGTGTGAGGGTTGTGCGGAGACTTGGTAACAATGTTTTGGGTGGTAGTGTAGTTCAGGGAGGGAGGAGGAAGGACAGGAAGGGCTGTGGGCGTTAGGGGGCAGTTAAGAGGGGATGGAGGGGGGTTAGGGAAGTGATAGGGTGTTGGAGGGGGACGTCCTTAGGAGACTTGGTAGTTTGGGGGAGGTTGAGTGCATTAGAGGAGTTGAGGGGTGGATTCAAGGGAGGGTGCTAGAATAGAGGTCGAGGAAAGGGATGTGTCATTAAGGGTAAGTGTGTCATGGGGGAGTGGAGTTTGCCTCTGGGAGGCAGGGAGAGCCGGGAGGGGGCAAGGGGGGAGCCGGTGTGGGGAGGGGGAAAATAATTGAGTTTTGGAGAGTTCAAGAGAGGGAGATAGAATAGAGGTAGTGGAAATGTAAGTGTCATTAGGAAGAGGATTTGGAGTCGGTGGCAGGGGGGAGCCAGTAGGGGTCTTGGGATTGTGTAGGTGTTGGGAAAGAAGTAGGTAGGGACAACTGGAAGGAGAGAGTGCTGAAATAGTACTTGGAAATGGCAAGGTGGTGTTCGGAGGCTTGAATCTGTATGTTGCCAGTTTTGTAAATGGAAATGTCTATTTCACCTGGGAAAAGTGATGTTGGAGTAGTGGAAAGTTTGAAACCGTAGGAGATTTTGATTGTGTTAGATACTGGGAGGTGGGGTAAAGGTGCTCTTCCATTTGAAGGGGTGTTTGGTGTAGAAAATCTAGTTGGTTTTAATGGGGGACGTGAGGCGGTGTAAGTTGTCTTAAATTAGGGTTTTGGGATGCTGGATTTGTAATTTATGTTTAAAATTCTTTTCGGCACGTTTTGAAAGGTTGGGAGGTTAAAGAATGGTCCAAAAGTTTGGTCCATATTTGGTGAGGGTGGGGTGTTTGTAGGTGAGGGCCGGAAATTCGTTTTCACAGCAGAAGATTGAGAGGTTTGAATAGCGAGGATTGACAGCCGTGTGAGGGTTAGAAAGTTCAGGCGAGATAGAGACAGGACGGGGGGTATTTTGGATTGGGAGGATACAAATTGAGAGCGAATAAGGCCGAGGTTAGTGTCCAAGATGGGGCTGGATATCAGTGGGGGAGGGGGAGCAGTGAGTAGGGGTTTAGGTTAAGAGGAAGTATGTGGGGTAGTAAAGAGGAGGTATGATTCAGAGTTCGAATAGGTAGTAACGTTCCTCTGTGTGCGAAGTATAGGGCATACACTGCTTAGCAGAGTGGATAAAGGACAAAGGAGTAATTGAATGAATAGGGAGGTGTGTGGCAAAGAAGGCAAGGCAAACATCAACAATTGGAGAAAAAAAAGATCAGATCAGGCAGTTTATGACGCATACAGGTCAGATGAAATAGCAAATGGCTAAGAGGAGAAAAGTGAAATTGGTGAGTGACAAAAAAGAAAGCAGTAGTATTGAGTAGGGCATAAGATCATTTCAGGCCGATATAGTGCATATGCATATGGATCAGATTAGATAGTGGAGAAGAGTTGAATGGAAGTGAGGGTAAAGAAAGAAACAACAGTTAGATAGGTCATAAGATCAATACAGGCAATTTATGATACATATGCACTACATTAAATAACAATGAGGAAATACGAGGAAAAGAGAGCCATAGGAGAAATTAATGAGAAAGAAAAGGCAGGATTTCATGGTGGAGAGATCAGAACAGGCTGTTTAAAGTGCATGTACGTAGGATTGAATAGTAAGGAGGAGATGAATGGCAGTGAGGATAGAGGAAAACAAGAATATGATAGTGAGGTTCCGTGACGGTTCCGTGACGACTTGAACCCGTGTTTTCAAGTTTGTCGGAAATACATAAAATTAGTATCAGCGAACCGCAAATGATCCATTTAGTATATCCTAGTGTTTTCGCTACGCTACGAGCAAGAGCACTCCTTCCACTGACACATTTCTGATATACACACGGCATCCATCTTAGATCGTGGCCGCCATTTTGTGTTTCCTTGCCCTCACATATGCAATAGCCTCTGATCATTTCATTCACTTCACTTTGATTAAAGACACGTAGCCTTAGCCGGAGATTCACCTCTTACGTGACACGTGCACCTTAAGCCAGATCACGCTGAAGCTGCATGACTCGACAAAGGCTGCCTCCTCTGCCCGAGGCCAGCCCACCTGAACTGGTTTTCCTGTCCATTGTACCTGATCATGATTAGGCGGCCGAAGCCGGTAGCCTTGCCCATTTACAACCCACAAACATCTCTTATCCCGCTTTTCTATCTTCTGCACCTGGCTCTGCTCCTTTCCTTCTGGGCCTTTATTAGGGGGAGGTAACGAACTTTACGATGAGGCGGTCCGGGTCTTGAATGCAATATTGACAAGGGATTGTGATGGACTGGTGGGAACCCCTCTTCGTGATGTTTGGTATCAGATATTATCGACAGTTCCTGTGTAACGCCAAATATTTATTGTTTAGAGACACAAAGGTTTGGGAATGTACCGACATGTGAAATATTTGCCTAGAGCACAATTTTTAGTATATAAGGAGCAACCCACTTTGTACAAATCGAACAGTCTCCTAGATTCTGCCCGTGTGTAGATTCTGTGATTTCTGTGTCCCTGCAGTAATAAACCTTTGGTCTTTGACGCCACCATCGAGAAGCCCGTGTTTCTGTTCATTTGTGCACCAAGGCAGGTGGGACTCCGGGGTCTTTGGGTGTTGTACCCTGACACCTCTGGACGGAACCAAAAAGTCCAGAACTCCAATTGGCGCCCAACGTGGGGCGACGTCATTCGGTACCGGTCCAAAAGCCTGAAGAGTTCGAGAAGCTTCGTGTGAAGATTCCTGAGGGAGGCGCCCCACTTCATCGATCCCGGCATATCGCAAAAGTGGCCCTGAAGTTCTCTTCCACGAGGGTTCCCGTTCAGGACGGCTGCAGTGGGCCGTTGCCTTGACCGTCGCCCTGTCTTGGACCCGAAGTGGTGCAGTCCTTAGTACGGCGAAACGTGACGGGTTTCTCCTTGGTGACGTCTTCAGTGCCTCAGTTAAGTATTTAGTGATAGCTAGCTGGTTACTTTTGTGAGGATTGTTAAAAATCCTTGATCGGTTCTTGGTTTGGTTTGGTTTTGTAAGATTATCACTAGTTGTTCTGGTTACGATAATCTATTTGGTTCAGTTTTGGGTATCAATACATCAGTTCGTTTTGGTAGGCCTAAGTTCTTGGTTCAAGTGCACAATTTGTTTCGTGTTTTGTTTGTTTTGTGTTCCGGACTGAGAATGGTAAGTCGGAAAATGTTGTCTTGTTTTAGTTGCAACAGTGACTCACAATTAGAGGATTCCTGTCTGGTTCCTCCGATTGGGACTCCCCTATATGACCTATATTGTAAGTATGGTGTGGGTCCTATAACTTATAATGAGATATGGATCCGTTATTGTAAGAAGGATGGTGTCCTTAGTTGGCCACTGCATGGTAGTTTTGAACAAGAGATTCTCGACAATTTAGAAGCGAAATTGTTTAGGAAGAAAGCCCGGCCGGCAATGTTTGACTCTTTTCGTTATTGGCGGAAAGAATCCAAACAGAGAGAAATGAAAAGGTTGAAAAAAGAGCAAAAAGAACTAGAAGAGTTAACTCTAGAGCAAGCGACTAAGCAGTTGCAGGCTAACGAGTGTGAGAAAGCCATAGATGTAGCCATTAGAGAGCGTAACTTAGCGATTGACAAGTGCTATCCTGCCTTGCCATCGAAAATGGCTAAGATACTGGAGGATTCCGAAAACGATCCTCTGCTATCTTATCTGTTACGGTCGCCTCCACCGTATGCACAAGGTGCTACGGCTCCACTTATACCGAATGTTCAATTGCCGGTTGCTGGACAACCTGGTGTTCTTGTTCCTCAGAATCAAGTTCCTATACCTCCTGTGGTGAATGTAAATGTTCCTACAGCTCCTCCTCTTCCTGCACTGCCCGCTCCTATACCTACCACTGTACCTATTGGTCCTCAAACTATTTTCCTCGATACTCCTACTGTTTCGTCATCTATTCCTACCTCTACTGCGTTCTCTATGTCTGCGAGTGTACTAACTCCACTTTCTGTTCGTCGAAGAATTACTGATTCTGTTACTAATATGCTGTCTCCTATATATAAAACCTTGATTAAGACTCCTACTCCTGACTCTGTTCAGAGACGGAGTCAGCTTCCAAGTACTGAGGAACGGGGAGTTTTAGACTCCACAGCTCTCAGATGGATTACAAAAGTTAGAAGATATAGTACGAAAGATGTGTTAGAGACATTTATGCAATGGGGAGAGCCAACGCAGCGATACGTCTTCGACGAGATGTGCTCGTTGTTACGTGAGGAAATAGAAGAAGACGATGTCGAATCAGATTTGGAAGATTTAATTAAGATTCAAAAAGAGTTTGCTGCTGGAATGATAGTGGGCGATAATATAAAGGAAGCGATGGAACTCATTTTGAGTTTTAGGAATGATCCATCTCTTCGTTCGCCGAGAGATTTAGAGAAAGGTAGAATGAAGCCAAGTCGCCAATATCCTATGAGGGAAGTTCCTCCAATTTGGCGCGAAGCAGTACAACGTGATGATAATGCGGGTATTGCAGCTGCTCCAGCACAGTTCCAAAGAGTATGGATACATATTCCGTGGAAGCGAGCAGAAGTGTTAGCAGTGAAACAGGCCTTGCCAGATCCACGTAAGAATCCAGCCGGATATTACAAGGAATTGACACAGACAGTTGAGGCTTGTATCATGAACTTAGCCGACATTGATATGTTGTTTGGTAATGTAGTTCCACAACCAGTGTGGGCTAAAATTCGTAGAGAGGATCATCAGGCTGCTTTAGGTGGTGATTGGGCAGCTATCACTGCAGCAGATGCTCAACAAATAGGTGGTGCGAAACCCGAACCCCTAATTGCTAATCTGCCAGGCAGAATAATAGATTTAATGAAGACTCTGATGCCAGCATTGCGTGTTAATTGGGATAAATTATCCGCATGCAAGCAGAAGAAAGACGAAAGTGTCTCCGACTTCTTCACGAGGTTCGAAGAGACTTTTGTAGACCATAGTGGTCAGGATATGAGCACTGAAGGAGGACAGAGATTGTTTGTCGATAAATTTGTGCATAATTTGTTACCCGAATTATGCAATAAATTGAAAGACTCAGAAAGTGCGTGGGCTGTATCTACGACAGCGCAAATACTTGCGACTGCACAGTACTATGAAAATAGGGATAAAGAGGAAAAGGAGAAATCAGAGAAGAAAACGAAAGATTTAAAGACTAAAGTTCTTTTACAGCAGGCGTATCCGCCTCGCACGAATCAGACTAATATGCAACAGAATTCGTATCAAAAGACAGATTATAATTCGACCAGGCCTCAATACCAGTGGAATCAGTGTGCGTACTGTAAGAAAGAGGGTCACTATAAAAATGATTGTCAGATTTTAGCGCAAAATAATGCGGCAGCAGCTCAGAGAGGTCGTGGTGGTTTTGCACAGAATTCTAGAGGTCGGGGACGAGGTGCTATGCCTCCACAAACTAATGATCGTCCTTCTAATCACTTTGATCAGCGAAATGTACAGTCAGCTCAACAGAATAGATCTCAGCAATATCTTGTTGAGGATTATTGTGAAGTTGAAGAGGGATTTCAACAAAATGGGTACTAGGACAGCCATGGACAGAGAGAGGGAGTAGTATCAGTTCCAGTGGATCAGAGTGGGCCTTATGTCGCAGTAGCAACATCAGGTGTAGTCGAACCGTTTCTGTTGGATACTGGTGCCGCGAAAAGTTCTATCATGCATGCGAAACTCCCTGGCGCACCTTTGTCTGGCTCAACAAATGTTTCCGTAGGTTTTTCAGGCGCCCCTGTGTACAACCCGATATCTGGTCCTTTGTCTATTTCTGTTGGACCGTGTCAATTGAAAGCACCCTTAATTTTGACGACAGGTTGTAATGAAAATCTGCTTGGTTTAGATTTGTTAAAACGACAATATATGCGACATTGTACTGTTCTCCGGAAGGAGTACAGCTTACTTTGGGTAAAAGACTCACCTCTCCGATGTACTTGTCAATGGACAAACTCCCGCCGGAGCTACGTTCACTCCCTGATTCTCTTTGGGCGACTGGTCCCAATGATGTAGGTCTACTAGAGATTCCACCGTATGTAGTAACTTTGAAAGCGAATGTGAAATTTCCAAGAATTCCTCAATATAAAATATCGAATGAAGGTGAGCGTGCACTCTTATTGATTGTGCAAGATTTAATTAAGAAAGGTGTGGTTGAAGAAACGCGAGGAAATGTCTGTAACAGTCCTGTATTGCCGATTTTGAAACGAACAGATCCTACAAAGCCTCCAGTTTATAGGTTTGTCATAGACCTTAGAGAAGTTAATAAGATTGTAATTCCGCAGTTTCCTGTAGTGCCAGACATTACTGCTTTGTTAACATTGATTCCTGCTACAGCTACATGGTTCTCAGTCATCGACTTGAAGAATGCCTTTTTCAGCATTCCGATAGCCGAGGAAAGCAGAGATATTTTTGGCTTCTGTTTAGGAGGTCGGAGTTTCAGATTTAAACGCGCTCCACAAGGCTATTGTGAAAGTCCATCTATTTACAGTCAAGCTTTAAAAAGCCAGTTAGATTCTTTTGTCCTTCCTCCAGGTTCTGCCCTAGTACAGTACGTAGATGATCTTTTGGTGGCTGCCGATGACAAGGAAACTTGCAAGGCAGCTACAATTTCACTATTGCATCATTTGTCTAATTTGAATCATAAGGTGTCACCTTCCAAAATGCAATATTGCTGCCAAGAAGTAACCTACCTAGGTCACCTCTTATCAAAGGAGGGAAGGAAGTTGACCCCAGAAAGAATAAAAGCAATTACGCAGATGAGTGTTCCACGCACACAGAGGGAAGTACGTGCCTTTCTAGGTATTACCTCTTACTGTAGGCAATGGATCCCAAATTTTTCACTTTTGGCAAAACCGTTGGTAGCTTTGACTGGGAAAAATGTTCCGAGTCCGGTGCCATGGTCTGATGAATGTCAAGAGAGTTTTGCTGAATTACGAAAAGCTTTGTGTTCAGCTCCTGTATTGGGCACACCTGATTACAGTAAGCCATTCACGCTCTACGTTCACGAAAGAGAAGGTTGCGCGTTGAGTGTCTTGACACAGAAGTTTGGTGATAAACAACGCCCTTGTGCGTATTTCTCATCAACATTAGATCCGGTAGCTAGAGCATTGCCTAGTTGTTTGAGGGCTACAGCGGCAGCTGCAGCTTCCATTCGACAATCTGCTGGTTTGGTGATGAACAATATGCTAGTGGTCATGGTTCCTCATGCAGTGGACACACTCATGAACCGAACGAAGACACAACACCTTACTAGTGCGAGATTATCTGGTTACGAGCTGACGTTATTAGCGAGTCATATTCAGATCAAAAGATGCAATGTATTGAACCCAGCAACATTGTTGCCGACTGATCAAGAGTCGAGTGATTCTGAGCCACATGACTGTTATTTCAAAACGGAGGAAGAGACAAAAGGTCGTATCGACTTGAGAGATACTCCTCTATTCGACCCAGATGGTACGCTGTATGTGGACGGGTCATGTTTTAAATTGGAGAATGGTGATGTGACTGCTGCCTACGCGGTAACGACTTTGAAGACGATTGTGGAGACTGCAAGAGTGAGTCAGAATTCTGCCCAAGCTGCAGAGTTAATAGCTCTTACGAGAGCGTGTGTTTTAGCTGAGGGAAAGAGAGTGAATGTGTTTACAGATAGTCAGTACGCATTTGGCGTGGCCCATAGTTTTGGCCGGTTGTGGAGAGAAAGGGGTTTCATTACGTCCCATGGGACTAAGATTCAACATGGTCAGCTAGTTAACGACTTGTTAGAATCTCTAACCTTACCGACTGAAGTTGCGATTGTGAAGTGCAGTGCTCATAAAGCAATCACGGATGATGTTGGTCGGGGAAATGCCTTTGCTGATGAAACCGCTAAACAGACAGCTAGAGACATGATGAGTAGAATGTATGTTGCTACGTCTGCAAGATGGATTGCTGAGTCTGGAATGTGTGAGGACACAATGGAAAGTGTGAAAGAGATTCAGAAAGAAGCGACTGAGGAAGAGAAACGCGTATGGAGAGAAAGTATGGGCAAATTGGACTCGAATGGATGTTGGATCGACTTGACAGAACAGCAGCGTTGGATGTTGCCTGATGCATATGTGCTTGCAGTAGTGACGATGGCGCATGGAGTGGCGCACATAAGTTCTAAAGGGATATGTAAGATGTTAGCTTCGGTTTGGAAGAATGAGGGAATCAGTAAGTGTGCAGAGAGAGTGGTGAAAAATTGTATGGTGTGCTTGATGCATAATCCTGGCAAGGGAACTCCAACTCCAGCTGGTCATTTTGCTCCTCCTTCCTGTCCCTTTGAAGTAATACAGTTAGACTTCATTCACATGGAACGCTGCAACAATTTAAAATACGTCCTGGTGGTGGTTTGTGCTTTTTCCAGGTGGATAGAAGCATACCCACTAAAGGACAACACTGCTTTATCAACTGCCAAAATTCTTCTCAAAGAATTTTTCCCTAGGTTTGGAATGCCACGGATTGTATGGTCAGATAACGGAAGTGAGTTTATAGGGAAAGTTATGCAGAGTGTGTGTGCTGGTCTAGGATTGAAACAAAAATTTCATAGTGCGAACCATCCCCAGTCTGCTGGTTTAGTTGAGGGTTACAATGGCACCCTCAAGCTTAAAATAGCCAAAATTCAAGCATCCACAGGTTTGGCTTGGCCAGACGCACTTCCTTTGGCCTTGTTATCAACGAGAGCAACAGTGCATTCTAGAATAGGGCTTTCTCCATATGAGATTGTATTTGGCCGCCCGGCAAATGTCTGGGGTGTGCCAAGGCCTAAACAATTCTGCTCCATTGAATATCCTATGTTGATAGACTATCTTTACGACTTGACTGCTAAATTAAGTCTTATTCATCAACAGGTCTTTGATGCTTTGCCAAAACCTCCGGAGAGTCCAGGGCATCAGCTGAAACCCGGCGACCACGTGGTGGTCAGAAATTTTGCGAGGACAAAGAATCTTCAGCCTCGCTACATCGGCCCCTTCCAAATCCTGCTGGCGACGAGGACAGCTGTACGTGTTGCTGGTCGCAAGCACTGGATCCACGCTTCTCACGTAAAGCGTGTTCCACTGCCGCTGCCCTACGACGACTGGGTGAAGAAGGGAATTGGTGCCTCCGAAGCTGAAACAACTCCGAAATTTGTCCCTTTCAGCGATGCCGATTTGATTTCTGACACTTTGAAACGTGACTCTCCTCTTGAAAAGACTGCTTTGAACATTGAAAATTTGTCTCCAGCACCAGAAGAAACTTTGCCATCTGCGAACGTAAACTCTGCAACAGCTGCTAGTGATACACTATTCTCCGATCAGACAGTACCAGCGAAGCAGAAATACAACCTTAGAAGCCATAAAAAGGACTAATAAAGCAGGCAACTGCATACTGTGATTTTGATATATATATATATATATTTTGAACTTTTGCCTTCAGCCAGGAAGTTTGTTATTGTTTATTGTTTTTAAAATTGCCTTGCCGTCTGGGTAGCCGTAGGGTCGTGGCTGTGTGCCTAGTTTGAATTTGCAGGGGTCTGACACAAGGTCGATCTTTCTGTTAGTACTGGGAACTCCCAGGGCTGACAGAGGCATTTTCATCTACGTACACATCATCAGTGGTCGCGAGCGGATTGTAGAAGATGGAACTTCCTGCGCTGCAACGAGAAAATGTGATTTACGTTCGCAGAAACAGACTAAATAGAATTCTTCATAGCAAATGTTTCTTGATGCAATGTGCCATTACATTTTTGATTGTTTTAGCAACATTGGTGGGTGGAATTGTCTTTAGCATAAATTTGATTTTTGTGCCAGTATCTACAGTACCTCCCCTTGATCCTGCTATTTCTACTGTTTCTTCTATACACTCTTTTCATTCGTTTCCGGAACATGAGCAAGCTCGACGCTCAGAATTCATTAATAATACTTTTGTACAGCTCTTGCACCAACACCAACTGGTAGTTAACACGACAGACTGTTGGGTGTGTGGCTTGATACCTCACACTATGGATAAAGGTATTCCCTATCTGGTTTTGCCTTTCAGCTACAATGGATCATTTCAGGCCCTTCAAACCATCTTTGCTTATGCTCTTGAGACCTATCCTCCACGTCCACCACGTTCCACTAAATATAACTCTGCCAACAAAGCTTTAGTCCAGGGAATTATTGACATGGTCAAAGACGTCAATAATACTCCATCATACCCTAGAGACGAATTGCGAGTATATTTAAGTTGGAATACTTCAGAGTATCGCCTTAGTCTAGGAGAAAGCAAGCGTAAAAGCTCAACTCCAATCTGGGTCGTACCTCACCGAGGTCAGGTCTGTTTGCAAGGTAATGGGAGAAATCCGAGAGCTCAGCTAGGGAGGAGTGAGTGCGTAGAGACTTATGTGTTTCCGGCTAACTCTTCCCCTGCCTTTCTTACTGCTAGGGGTACCTATTTCATTTGTCGAGACAGAGCTTATACATGGTTGCCTGCCGACTTCTCAGGATCATGTTATATTGCTCGATTATTGCCTCCGACATACACTGCTTCACCTGATTACCACAGAACAAGAGTAGCGAGAGGTGTCTTCAGCAAGGAAGATACAGCTGGTCAGGAAGCTGGAGACTTCTTCAAAGGCTTCCTTCCGTTCTGGGGGCCTATGGCCAATAGTAGAAACATACGTCAGCTAACACGGGTAGTTGAATCTACTATTACCGAAACTGCTGGTGCCCTTAGCAATCTGACAGCTGAGCTTCAGGCGGATAGGCTCATGACATTGCAGAACCGTATGGTTCTAGATGTTATACTTGCAGATCGAGGTGGGGTATGCAGAATGATCCAATCGAGCTGCTGTGTCTTTATTCCTAATAATGCTCCAACAGTTTACGAGGCGATCTCTAAGTTGCACAAGATTTCGGACTCCATACATGTAGATGAGGGAAACTGGTCCTTCATGGAGTGGTTTTGGACTCTGATCTCAGCGTGGGGATGGAAGGTTCTAATGGTCATTGGTGTCATCCTAGTATTCCTATTCTCATGTTGTCTGATTATCCAGTGTGGTCCTGCTCTGTGTAGTCTTTGTGCTACAACCTGTTTTAGGAAACCACCTGCGTTTGGAGAAAAGACACGAGAAAGGATGATGATACAACAGCATGTCACTGACCTGATGAGCATAGAACTAGATTCAGACATAGATTGAGTAATTGCCTATGTAAGGGCAAAAGGAGGGTCTGAGGTTCCGTGACGGTTCCGTGACGACTTGAACCCGTGTTTTCAAGTTTGTCGGAAATACATAAAATTAGTATCAGCGAACCGCAAATGATCCATTTAGTATATCCTAGTGTTTTCGCTACGCTACGAGCAAGAGCACTCCTTCCACTGACACATTTCTGATATACACACGGCATCCATCTTAGATCGTGGCCGCCATTTTGTGTTTCCTTGCCCTCACATATGCAATAGCCTCTGATCATTTCATTCACTTCACTTTGATTAAAGACACGTAGCCTTAGCCGGAGATTCACCTCTTACGTGACACGTGCACCTTAAGCCAGATCACGCTGAAGCTGCATGACTCGACAAAGGCTGCCTCCTCTGCCCGAGGCCAGCCCACCTGAACTGGTTTTCCTGTCCATTGTACCTGATCATGATTAGGCGGCCGAAGCCGGTAGCCTTGCCCATTTACAACCCACAAACATCTCTTATCCCGCTTTTCTATCTTCTGCACCTGGCTCTGCTCCTTTCCTTCTGGGCCTTTATTAGGGGGAGGTAACGAACTTTACGATGAGGCGGTCCGGGTCTTGAATGCAATATTGACAAGGGATTGTGATGGACTGGTGGGAACCCCTCTTCGTGATGTTTGGTATCAGATATTATCGACAGTTCCTGTGTAACGCCAAATATTTATTGTTTAGAGACACAAAGGTTTGGGAATGTACCGACATGTGAAATATTTGCCTAGAGCACAATTTTTAGTATATAAGGAGCAACCCACTTTGTACAAATCGAACAGTCTCCTAGATTCTGCCCGTGTGTAGATTCTGTGATTTCTGTGTCCCTGCAGTAATAAACCTTTGGTCTTTGACGCCACCATCGAGAAGCCCGTGTTTCTGTTCATTTGTGCACCAAGGCAGGTGGGACTCCGGGGTCTTTGGGTGTTGTACCCTGACACCTCTGGACGGAACCAAAAAGTCCAGAACTCCAATAGGGCATAACCTTAATGCAGGCATTTAAAAAACCCAGTTCCATGCCTTGCATTCCTATTATGGTCCGTCCTCTAACAGAGAACTTACAACGAAGAATGCACCTTAGAATTAAAAAAATAAAATACTGTTCATATTGTACTATGAAAAAACAGTATTGAACAAAGTTTTAGAGATCTTAGTGATGCTTCAAAAAGATCAAAAGGAATTTCCACGGTTATGTTTTATACAGTTTGATCCAAACAAAAGCACGGCCCAATATGTATTTCTTGATATTTTTGTACCCACCGAATGTGGTACTACAAACTGGCAGAATGCGGTGTTACTCCAAAATTGGTAACCGCATGCTCTGTCATCTCCAAAATGCAGAGATGAGACATATTTACAAGAATGCCGTGCACCCCTGCATTTCCCCTAGCGCTGACGCTAAAGAAGCTGCCTAGCGCCAGCAGAGGCCACCTTGCGCCATTTTGCTTCTCCTGTGTTCAAAAGGCTCCCTTGAGTCAACGAGGTGGCGAGCTCTCCTGGGAAGCACCTGTGTGCCTGTGGAGAGGTAATGTGACCTGTGAAGGCTTGGGCACCATTTCAGCAACCCCTGATGACTTGTCTTTGATCCTTACTACTTTCTGCTCTCTACTGATGATGGGTTAAAGCCAGAAAGACATGTCTAGAGATAACAGCACTACCTGCACCAACTTTGGTGAAAGACTACTGCAACTTTGAAAGTAAGTATTATGCATTTACCAGGATGCAATTGGGTGAACTGTGCTGGGATGAGAGGCAGTGTGCTTCCTCCCCCCTGTGTTCAAAAGGCTCCCTTGAGCCAACGAGCTGATGAGCTCTCCTCTGATGCACCTGTGTGCCTGTGGAGAGGTACTGTGACCTGTGAAGACTTGGGCACCGTTTCAGCTACCCCTGAAGACTTTTCTTTGCTCCTTATTACTGTTTGCTTTTCTACTGATGATGGGCTAAACCCAGAAACAAGTGTCTAGAGATAAAAGCACTACCTGAACAAACTTTGGTGAAAGACTACTACAACTTTGAAAGTAAGCATACTGCATTTACCAGGGTGCAATGGTGTGAATTGTGCTGGGATGAGAGGCAGTGTGCTCCCTCCCCCCCTGTGTTCAAAAGGCTCCCTTGAGCCAACTAGCTGACGAGCTCTCCTGGGATGCACCTGTGTGCCTGTGGAGAGGTACTGTGACCTGTGAAGACTTGGGCACCATTTCAGCAACCCGTGATGGCTTTTCCTTGCTCCTTACTACTTTTTGCTCTCTACTGATGATGGGCTAAGCCCAGAAACACACGTCTAGGGATAACAGCACTACCTGCACCAACTTTACTGAAAGACTACTGCAACTTTGAAAGTAAGCATACTGCATTTACCAGGATGCAATGGGGTGCACTGTGCTGGGATGAGAGGCAGTGTGTTCCGTCTCCCAGTGTTCAAAAGGCTCCCTTGAGCCAACAAGCTGACGAGCTCTCCTGTGATTGTGTAAATTCTTTGATAATAGAACCATGCCATGTAACATCAATAGATCAGGCCTTTGGGCGGATTCCATGTTCACCCCCGCTGTTGATAAAGTAGGCCCCATAGTGGGCATTTTTGAATGCACTGTGTATAAGAAAATTCAAGCCATGATGAGATTTGTTCCCAAATCCTCTTTCAACCTCAACTACCAAGAATATCAAGCCCTCAAAACTCTATCCTCCAGTAATAAGGACATGATTAAACCCAGTAACAAGGGTGGGGGTATAGTGGTACTGGATAGCTGTGACTACAGAGAGCAAATACAACTTATGCTGGATGTACCTGAGCATTATCAGAAGGTCACCACGTACCCTGAGCAGAGAATTAGAACCGACATCCTGACAATTACTCAAAATGCTCTGGATAGAGGTTCTAGCTTCAATCAGGAGTTTGAGTATCTCAACAAACCTTATACGAGGATCCCCATACTGTACAGAGTACCTAAAACACACAAAGACACCAGTAAGCCCCCGTTTAGACCTATAGTATCCACGATTGGCTCCATTACGGAACCATTATCCTAATACGTGGATGTATTTTTGAAGCCTCTGATTTCCAACCTCCCTTCCCATGTGAAGGACACAGGACATCTTATCAGTAAAATTGAAGGCATTGCATTCAATCCATTTACTGAGACTCTTGTATCTATGGATATTGAAGCATTGTATATGAACATACCACAAAGGGAAGCACAGAAACAGTTAAAAGCGCTCTTAACAACAGTGACAATCATGCTGACCGGTTATTTGTCCTGGAATGCATATCCATCGTGCTCCCGGAGAACGACTTTGAGTTTAATGGATTTGTTTTTAAACAAATGCAAGGGGTCAGTATGGGGCAGCCTGCGCCCCCAATGTAGCCAACATCTTTATGGGGACTTCGAAGAGGGTTTTATCTTCAATGAGGTTGCACTCTTTTCTGAGAGTATCCTTCACTGGAACAGATTCATAGTTGACATCTTTTTCATCTGGAGGGGTCCAGATAAACAACTCACTGAGTTTTTACTATGGATTAACTTGTGTGATCCCCACCTTAAATTCACTCCTAATGTTAGCAAGGAGAGGATTGAGTTTTCGTACATCTGGATTCAGGCCATTGATCAGGTTATTGAGGTATCCCTTTATACTAAACCCACCCCCCGGAACATCCTTCTTCATTATGAAAGCTATCATCAGCAAGCGTCAAAAAAGCAGTATACGCTTTAGCCAGTTCCTCCGCATCCGGAGAATCTTTACCACCATTAGCGAATATACCATGCATGCAGAGCTCTTAAGGAGCAAACTACTTAATTGTGGGTAACCTAAGAGAGTGATCAGAAAAGCCTTCTAGAGGGCGAAGTATTACAATTGTGAAGCCCTTTTTCAAGGCAGACCATGGACAGAGAAAGACAAGCTAGTCTGCGTTACCAGAAACTCTAATGTTAACAACAAAATATGTAAAATCATTACGTCAAACTGGCATATTTTCAATTGTAGGCAGGGTACCCCACTCCCCAGACCAGTTTTTGCTTTTCACCGCAATAAGAACTTGTGCAACTTGCTCGTTAAATCGGTCTGTAAGCCAGAATGTTAGTTTTTTAAAAAATGTATCACTGGGGGTAATCCTGTTGTAGGTACACACAAATGTGATAACTGCCATGCATGCAATTCTGAAATGGTTACAGCAGAACTACAGTGGGGAAATAATTCTCTGCCCCTGCAACCAAGGGTATGTAGGGGAGACTGGCAGAGAATTTATAGTAAGATTCAGTGAGTAAAAGTCAGCTATCAGAAATAGACGTAGCAGGGCACCATTGGTTGAGGATTTGAGCAACCATGGCTTTTCGGAAGGAGACCTCAGATGGTTGATTCTAGAGAGAGTTACACACCCCATTTATGGAAACATTGATGGGATTAGATGCAGAAGAGAGGTATTCTGGATATATACTCTTCAAACAGTAAGGTCGGGGCTTAATGACCATCTTCCATGGGAGAATGCCCTCTTATGAGCATCTCCGAACTTCTGACCTGTTGCGACTTTAGTATCTATCATGTCTTGTCGCTAGATGCAACCTCCCGATTGCAACTTGCCTTGCGATACTATTGGTTGGTATTTTTTCCACTTCTGGCGCCGTATCTTATCCTTTTCATTATACGTTATATACTTTTCTTTTTTACTTTTTGTCAATCTACGCTGAACCGTGTTTTTTGTCTTCGTTAATTTTTTCTAGATTTACCAATTTTAGCTTGTGTGAGTCAATATATATTCTTATTTCTATGATCAGCATCTTCGGCTAGGAACTTAATATTGAACCTGAAATTTGCATCTGAAGGCGTATGATGAATGTCTCTATATCATCATTTACGTTTTTTCTTCGCAACACCCTATTATTTGTTTTCCTCTTTTCTTTACTCGTTTTATCTCACGTTGAATGTTTTCTGTTAGCATTAATTCTTTTTAGACTTATTATTTTGAGCCTGGGTGTGCTAACGTATGTTCTAATTTTTATGATCGACATCATCGGCTGGAAACCCAACATGGCGCCTGAGTTAGCACTTGAAGCTTTTTGCTGAATATCACCATATTTTTAATGATGTTATCCCTTTCTAACGTGTATGGTAGTCCCGCCTACCCTCTTCCAAATGGCCATATGTTTTTGCGTGGTCTGAACACTTTTACACCAGCGGTCAGGGACCCGTACGGCATTACACGCGTCAGATATTTCTCTCGGTACGACTTAGGTAATCTCTGAAACACCATGCTTATACATGTATATATTTTATTTTTCTGTTCGCTTCATTGACTCCCTCTTATACCGGGATTTGCGGGAGGGGGTGGCGTTATCGTGGCTTAAGGACATTTTTTGATATATACATTGTCTTTAGATTAACTCTTGTGTAAGCTAGGATTGATTGCCATTGCCGAGTCGCTACTTTGGGGTGCCTTATTTCCATTTCACTCGCCTGTTCTTTTTATTTATTTTCAGGACTATACCTTCAGGAGAGTTATGCCTAATCTGTAGGTCCTGTTTCCGACAATCTTGGAACTCTTTATCCCCGTATATATTTCGGATTGGGGATCGCTCCATACTGAGCCTAGACGTAAGTGGCGATTATTAGGCCTGGGTAGAGAACTACGCTTCGTTCGCGGAGTTTGCGAAGTTTCGGCAACTTCACACTTCGCGGAGCGCGCGAAGCTGTCGCCTACTTCGCAATCTACAGCGTAGCGTAGTAGTTTTTCTTCCTCGCGCGCTCAATAGCATTCTCGCATGCAAAGTAATGATTTACCGTGGTTCTGCGTTCGCTTTCTCGCTTTTCTCACCCGTTCGCTACGATGTTTGGAATCCGGCCGCACAATCCAACCTGACTGTGAGAACGCGATAACGTCATTCGGACGCGTGAACAAGTAGTTGTGTTCCCGAACAAGACGTGCACCTCGCGAACGCGATATTCGCGAACTAACCAAGACAAAAAAAGATCAAGTAAGGACTGCCATTCATGGCATCATTATGAAGGAATATCTATGTGTGAACGTTGCCCCCAAGGGCCTGTGGGTACAAAACGCCCCACGCATCTTTCTAAAAGATGTTGCTTTCTGGATAGACTGGTCCTCAATATCGTGGAAATGCACCAGAGATTATCTGATGCTAATCATAAAAAAAGCAACAAGATTCTTGGAGTCATTAACAATTAAAATACAAGTCAGTGAAGCCAAACTGAAGACAACAGTTCAAATCTCTGTACACTAGAAAAGACTGGATGAGATAAATCAGGAAATGAATGAGACCAAAATTATATTACCCAGAGCAAAATTCAAAAGCTGAGTAAAGATCTGCAACGGTTCTCAATGGAGAAAATGCACCCCTAATCGAAAGGCGACTGTGTCGTACTGGACCAACAAGGAGATGTAGATTCAACAGGAGAGACCTACAGAAACAACTCTGACTGGAGCAGCGATAAAGGAACAAATCCGAGATGAGGGAGGGGCCAATATAGATGGAACCAACGTTGAAGAGCCAACATCTGGCAAATGACAAGATACTTTGATCAACCACAACCCAACTTCCAACCTTACATGCCAAGTTTTCAAGGATGGAAGAACCCATATTTCCAAGGACCTCAAACAATGGGACCAATGATGAACATGCAACCACCTCCTTTTTTAGGGAGAGGCCCAAACACCCAGATAGGGAGAAGAAAAGGAGTGACCTGGAGCGAACAGGAGAGACAGGTACACACTCGCAGCATGACCAAAGAACAACCCGAACCCAGTTCAACTAATCATTGGTAATCAATTTAACCGATATTATCCTCATGGCAGATCAAGAGAAAGTATTGAACAAAAGACTTGGCTTTGTTCCCACACTCTATTCTCAAACTACGATAATAAATGGCAGAATTGTGTAGGATGATCAAATTGAAAGCCTTTTTCATGGACATAGAGAACCAGATCCTAGAGAGTGACACCAATCTAAGGCCAAAATCAACCTTTTGCCCGCCTAGTCACATGGTTCCTGTAGAAATACAGGCATTCGAGCAAGCAATTATGAAGGAGGTGGAGAATATCAAACCCATTGCAAAGAAACCTTACATTAACATTACAAAACAAGAACAGGGAGCCCGGCCCCAGAGTAAGACTGCAGCTCTCCTAGCAGGCTGGAGGAACATGGCGGCAGTAGGCTGAACTGCCGCGGTACTCCGCTCTAAGCTCTTGCGGAGCGTTTGTATACTTTGCAAGAATGAGGACACCTTAAGATTTTTTGTTACTTTGTAACGTAGGGTGAGCTAATAACAGGCTATAGTTTAATATTGCACCAAAGAAAACAAAAAGAAAAGCAGAAAACCTTGTCTCCGGGCGAGCCGTTGGCCCGGTCTCTCCTCGCTCTTCATGTGCTTTCAGAGGGGCGTGTTCCGAGTTGATTCTATGCTCGACTGAGCTCTCTCGAGAAGCTCAGAAGCAGCTCTGCCATCACAGCGTACACGGACGCCAGCAGTATCGTGGAAGTGGTGTTGAGCCTCCCTGGAGCTCCATCGGGGAAGACGGCTGCAGTCTCTTCGCAGAGACCTGTGCCCTGTAAGTGAGGCCGCGGAGGGGGGGGGAAATCTTACGGAAAGACCCTGCAGCACTAGCGGTGACTGTTTCGATATGTACGACGGAGGCGGCAGCAGAAGCAAGAGAATTGTGTCCGTCGGAGTCAACAGCAGTAAAGAAGGTGAAGGGGGCAAGGAGGGGGGAAACAGAGAAAAGTAAATGTGACAAGGCACTGGAGGAGGAGGAGATATTTGAAGAGGGGTTAGACCCGGGCACGGGTCCAAGTATAAAACAGAGAGGTAGTAGTTTGGTTAAAAATCTACACTCTACTACCTTTGGAAGCCTGTATTTAAACCAAGACAAGCTCTCCACGAACTCATTTTCATCAAGCACTACAAAGGGTCGTAGAGGGAGTAAAGCTAGCAAGCATCAGAATCCATCTGAAAAAAGAGGAAGAAAGGCTAAATTGACCAATTGGAAAAAAGGGGGAGCGTGTGGGCCCCCGGACCTGGAGAACAGGCTGGAGTTTGAGGGGGAAGCTCAAGATACCATCGCAGAAAGACCTGAGTTGGTCAAATCGAACAGAACCAATAGTACCAACGACAGTAATAGTGCCAGTGCCAGTAACAGCGCCAGTAAAACGTCATTAAAAACCTCTTCTTACCTCTCCTCTGATGCGAAGCCCAAACGAGCAAAAACATCTAAGAAAGGAAAAACAATTCTAGACTCAGGCTCTAAGATAACGCCATCATTGAGATCCTATTTTAAGGTCATTCCTCAGGTTTTGAATCAGGCGCAGAGCAATTTCTCCGTATCTCCGGTTATAACTCCGAATATAGTTACATCAGACAGTCAGGCCTCTTTAGAGAGTAGTTCACTAAATATGGAGGTTCATAATGAGGATCAACCTTCTGAGAAGGGTTGTGGATCTACTGATTCTATTTTGACAGATGCTAACTCAGCTATCCTGTCTACTGATAGATTAGCAGGGCCTTGAACATCACAATAGTCTTAGTGACTCCCTAGCTCTCCACGAGACTGTCACAACTCCCACAGTGTTAATTAGTTCTGCGGAAACAGAAGTCTGTAGCCTTCCTGGTGAGCATATAAGTCAAGATACTGATACAAGCCTCGAGCCGGAAGAGACAAGATATCAACAACTTGAGTGTTCTCTAAATGTAAACCAAAACATTCAGCAGCAGCCCACTTATAATCCCCCTCCTAGATTAGACATCCCTCTTGGACTACCTGCTTTTGCCACAAATATACCCCCCGATCTCTCACTCTCCTCAATAACATCTATGTTTTCCAATTTATCGGCTGACATTAAACGGGGGTTTGAGGAGTCATCAAAAATTCAAAGAGAGATCAGGTCCTACTGTGAGTCGTTAGATAGCAAAATAGACGGGCTTTTTGCAAGAACTGGAGTGCTGGAAGAAGCAACAGCTGTAATGTCACTTGAATTGGAAAACGCTAAGGAGGATAGAGTCAAACTCAAAATTGAGGACATCGCTCTAACTGATAGAATGGAGGTCCTGGAAAATAATGCGAGGCGCTGTAATATCCGCATTTTAAATGTACCCGAAGGAGGAGAAGGTTCTGATAATAAATCCTATATCATCCAACTCCTTAAAAGATCTCTCAATCTAACCTATACAGAGCAGGAATTGAACAGAGACATCCAGCAGGTTCACAGGGACCCCTTTAGGCGAAATCTTCAGCAGACGAATCCCCGGAAGATACTAGTTAACTTTCACACTTTCCTATTGAAGGATCATATTCTCAACTTAGCCCTTAAACAAAAATCCCTATCTGGAGGTGACTTCACTTTTCAAATCAGATCTGATCTCTCAAGGGCAACCCTGGATAGACAGTGGGACCTGGGCAGGAGAATGGAGGCCTTCAGGAATCTGGGTGCATCGGTCCAGTTAATCTGTCCTGCTGCTCTGAAGATTATGTTTAATAACAAAATGTATAACATCCGCACAGTTCAGGCAGAAGATGACCTATTGATGAGTATTGGTACTCCTAAAAGTTGAGACTTGACCAGGTCAGGATTGGGCTGGAGATTGGGGTATGTCCACTCTTTTTGTTTCTGGGCTTGAGTATTGAGTATATATATTATAACTCTATCTTGATATTCCCCAGCTTTAGGTTTTCCTTACTTTTAGAAGCTTATAAAGAAAGAAAAAAAAGAAGTAAAGAGAGAAAGAAGAAAGAAGAAAGGAGAAGAAGGGTAAAGAAAAATGGAAGAAGAAAAGGGGAAAAAAGGGAAGGAGAAAGGAAAAAAGGAAGAAAGGGAGGAAAAAAACCTTCACAAGAAAAAAAAATCCAACTACATTTTTTAGTAGAGCTATAATACAATAACAAACACAACAATATCAACAATCTAAAAAAAAAATCATAAAACTTAAACATCTTATTTCTTGAGGAATTTACTCCTGATTTTTGGGTCTTTTGGGAATAGCCATAATAAATTAAACTATAGGCAGATTTAGTTTGTCCTCAACATTATAACTAATAGCGCCCAGAAATAGGTCTCTGGTGTCACAGTTGAGAAGAGAATATGCTATGGCGGTTAAATTACGGAAAAAAGCCATTAAAGATGAAGCCTGGGATTCTTTAATGGATTCCACAATTCTCAATCAAAGCTCCAAATTCTGGGCCATAATTAATAATCCCTTGTTTGCTAACACCAATAACTCGGACCTTGATATAAATATCCCGGAAGCAGTCTGGATTAACCATTTCTCCCATATATATGGCTCAAATGATACAGTTGAGGTTTTTGCAATACCATACTCCTTATCCTACCCCACCAAGCTAACTTTTAGTAAATCAGAAGTAGAGTTGGCAATTTTGGGCTCTGCTGCCAACAAGGCTCCGGGACCGGACGGGGTACCACTGGACCTCTACAAATGCAAACCTGAGCTGTGGGCGGAGATCCTGGCTAATGTTTTTAATTGTGTACATGAGGGGGGTTTCCCAAAAACCTGGGCATGTTCAACCATAGTACCCATTTTTAAAAAGGGCCAAAGAAGTGACCCCAAGTGTTTTCGTCCAATTTCTTTATTGGATTCTTCGATGAAGATATTGGGCAAGGTCCTGTTAGCGAGAATTAATACCTGGTCTCTAGAGAATGACATCCTAGCAGAAACCCAGTACGGGTTTCGTGCAGGCAGAGGGACAGAGGATCAATGCCTCAATCTTCATCTGATAATCTCGAAATACACTATTGCTAAGAAGGGCTCAATTTTTGTTGCGTTTATGGACCTGTCCACAGCTTTTGATTTAGTTAACAGAGCTCGGCTGTGGACCATGTTATTAAAATTGGGTCTGGATCCACCCCTTGTATATTTTTTGGCTGAACTACATAAGGATCTAAAAGCCTCCATTAGGATGGATCAAGAGGGGAATTGTACAGCCTGGTTCAAATCGTGCAGGGGGTGCGGCAGGGCTGCATTCTTGCTCCCATGCTGTTCACCCTCTATATAAATTCACTTGAGGAAACTCTTTTAAATGCCACCTTGGACATTCCGCGTGCAGGAGAGACTAGAATTCCCGTTCTACTGTACGCGGATGACGCAGCCTTGATAGCGCGTACGCCCATTGGTTTACAAAGACTTTTAAATGGTTTTAATGATTTTATGTCTTCACTGGACTTAGTGATAAATAACTCCAAATCGCACGTCATGACTTTCGGGACTGTTAAAAATAACTCTAAACAGTTCTATTGCAATGGTGACGTAATCACTAATGTCAAAACTTTTACTTATTTGGGTGTGATTTTTGACTCCAGAGGAAGCTGGGTTCCCCAAATTACAGCTAAAACTAAAGCAGTTAGGAGTTCGGCTAACGCCATTTTAAGCTTTTCCAGGAGACTGGGCGGGAAACCAACTGGTGCTTTATTAAATATCTACAGGGCGAAATCTGTGGCTATAGCCAGGTATGGTTCAGGTTTGTGGGGGTATGTGAACGGTGAGTCGATCCAGAGGGAAGAAAATAAGTTTCTTCGATCAATATTAGGGTTACCTCAGTCCACAGCCACGTTTTCAGACACCCTTCTTATGGCCCCAATTTTGTTATGGATAAGGACCTGGACTAACACCAATCTAGGCCTGAACCATAAAATTTTGGTGGACACTCTAAAATTGGATAATTTCAATAAAATAGTTTGGCTTTCTTATATTCAGAAATGTTCTTTGGTTCTTGGACGTCCCGATATTTTTTCGGCCCCCCAAGACCTAAGGAAATCTGATTTGGATTGGGTTAAGCTCAACTTTATTAGAATTAAAAATATGGAGAGGGAGGAACAACAACTGACCAAAACAACGGTCAGAGCTCATTATCTGACCATCACTTCCCTCTCTATTCAACCATACCTTACAACTGTTAACATCCCCTTTCACAGGTGGCTTCTGGTTAAACTCCGGTTTAATCAGATTTATATGGTGCTCTGTGATAGTCAATGCTGGTATAGGGAGGAGGACGCCCCTGTCTGTAACTGTGATAACTTTTCAGTACAAGATAATATGCACTTTATGTTGTTTTGTCATTTCTTTACTGTGCCCAGGCAGAAATACCTGGCTCCATTATTGAAGGATAAAACCTTCCAACAGGCAAAACCAGCCCTCCTGTATCTTCACCTTTTGGATTCTGCTTTGGCTATGTTTAGCGTGGCCAATTACCTTGTTGCTGCAGTTAGGATTAGGAGGAAAAGACTTAAAATTTAATACCTGGGCTTTTGCATGGAAGGCAAAATTGGATAATGCTTTGTGTATTTGTAACTTGCTAAAAGCGTAATATGTACTCCTATTCTTAGCTGTATTTTTAAGTATGATTCATATGTTTTTAATTGATGTTTTTTAACTTTTTAATAGTGTGAATCTGTAAATAGTATTGACTCAATGAATTTGTATTTTCTCAAGTTGTAATATTGTCACCTCGATATGAATGTAGTATGCTTTTATGATTTTTAACTAAATCGAATAAAGTGGTTTTTGACTTGACTTGACTTGACTATAACTAATAGCGCTTCGTGGGGCTTAGAGTGGGTTAGGGGTACCAAACCGGACGTGTTCCGGTGGACATACAAGGGTTCCCCAAGGGACGGTGGGTTGGGTTCACGGGGGTGAGGGTTAGGGTAAAAAAGTATATAAAGTTCCTCATCTCTGAATTGGTTGTTGACAATATTATTTTTGATAAAATGGACAAAATACATATCTCAGATAAATACCAAGGACTATAAGCCAGTAAAATCTCGCCTCGCTAGATACATCAGCCATGAGTACTATTAAGATTCTCTCCTGGAACGTTAATGGCCTACGCACCAAACCCAAATCTAACACGATACTACAATATATACATGATTTTGATGTGCAGGTCATTATTCTCCAGGAGACACATCTGGTTGAGGCTGAAGTGCGCGACTTGGTAAATAAAAACAGTTGGATAGATCTAGCTGTTACCACTTCTCAAGATGTTAATACCAGAGGGGTTACCATTCTTTTCAAAAAAACAATTACTACCAGACTCATAGAGCAGAAAGTAGATCCCACAGGTAGTTGGGCTATTGCGACAGTTGTGATAGGTGGCTCACGCCTTATGATAGTGGGGTATTATGGGCCTAACCGAGATGACCCCGCTGCCTTGGTATCATTATTCTCTGAGCTTTTGCACTTTTCAGAACCGATCATAATAGCAGGAGATTTTAATATTGTACTCAACCCCGCATTAGACAAGACTACCTCTAGCCGACAACATACCTTGTCTAAATCTAGAGATTTTTTACTCAAAGCCATGTCTCAATACGGTATTATAGACATTTGGAGGCTGAGGTCAGGACAGAAAACTGGTTTTACTTTTCGAAATTATAAATATCGTCATAGATCCAGGATCGATTTCTTTCTAGTAAGTAGAGCTTTGCTTAATTTAACAAAGAGTGTTACCTACTTACCATCCCACCTGTCGGATCATTCGGCGGTTCTTTTAGATTTTGAAGTAATGATTCAACCTCCAATCAGGTCATGGTCTATTGATAAGTCTTTCCTTACATCTCCAGATGATGTGGAGTACATTAGAGTAGAAACACAAGAATTTTTTCTAGTTAATATCAGATCTGCGAGTTCAAGTTCTGTATGGGACGCTTTTAAAAGTTCCTTGGGAGGGGTTATGAAGAACAAAATTACGTTCCGAAGGAGGCAGTACACCCGAGAAGTTGCATCTATTGAAGCTAACCTTCTGCTAGCCCAGACTGAACTAGATACTTTTAACAATGCTTCGGATTCGGTTACGTCGGCTAAAGAGGAGGAGTTGCTGAAACTTAAAGGGCAACTAGCTTCAGTACTTAATCAACGCATACTTCAAAGGTGGGAAGCAAGTAAACTGGCCCATTTTGAATTTGGAGAAGGGGCAGGTAAATTACTTGCTCGGAAAGCTAGAACTGACCGGACCCGTTATAATATAGGGTCTATAAAAACTAGTTCAGGCACTGTAACTTCTGACTTAGAAATAAGATCTGCCTTTAAAGATTTCTTTCAGACCATATACCAGGAGGACAATGACATCTCCTCTGAAAATATAAAGAAGTGGCTGAGTAACATTTCACTGCCATCACTTTCCCCATAACAAAGGGCCTTTTTAGATGAGGCAATAATGGCTGAAGAGGTAGTGACTGCTATACATAACAGTAAAAGCAGTAAGGCGGTGGGGCCAGTTGGCTTGCCCGCTGAGATATATAAACACCTAGCGGGTGAAATTGCTCCTTTTCTAACCGTACTATTTAATCAAATTTTGCTGGAGGGTGATCTACCGCCCATATCTTGGAATGAAGCATCGATAACACTCATTTTGAAACCAGGCAAGGTTTCTTCCGACTGTGGCTCTTATCGCCCTATTTCCATACTTAACACTGACTACAAGATCTTCACGTCACTCTTGGCTAAGAGGCTGGGTCAGGTTACTCCCTCAGTCCTACATTCCAACCAAAAGAGCTTTGTTAAAGGTTGCCAGCTCTTTGAGCTGACATACGACTTGATAGGAGCAATCGATATAGCAACTAGCTCTTCATTACCCTTGGCTATTCTTACATTGGAGGCCACAGGGTTAACTGGCTATATCTGTCGGAGGCCTTGGAAAAATTTGGTGTGAGTAGGGCCTTCCTCAGGGCGGTGGAACTCCTATACCATAATCCATCTGCGTCGGTCTTGGTTAATGGCGGCTTGTCAGAACCATTTACTATTACAAGGGGTACACGACAGGGTTGCCCTCTATCGCCCCTGCTTTTTGATCTCTATATTGAGCCGTTTGCTCAAAAAATTCGGGAGGAAAATAACATCATACTTTTTAAATATAGAGACTGGGAAAAAAAGGCGTCTCTTTATGCCGACGATATCATGATCATGACTTCAAATATCAGCACAGCATTTCCGACAGCCATAAAGTTAGCATTGGAATTTGGTAACATCTCGGGGTATGAAGTTAACGCCACCAAGACCGAGGTTATGGTGTGGAATAGCGTAACATCTGGTCTTCCTGTGCAACTTTGTGATAACATGAGATATCTAGGCATAAGAATTGTTAAGGATATAAATCTGATCGCTTCTACTAACTTTACCCTTGTTGCTAAAGAATGTAGAAAATTAATGGGTTCCTGGGGTCATCTCCCATTGACACTTCTGGGTCGCTCAAATCTAGTTAAAATGTCCATTTTACCTAAGTTGACTTTTATTTTTAACAGTATACCACTATATTTTGAAACTTCACCAATAGCGAAGATGAAGAGTGATATCTCTTCATTTGTTTTGAAGAACAAAGGTGTAAGAATAGCCTGGAAGAAATTAAGGCGTCGCAGGGAGAAGGGTGGTTTGGCAGGGCCGGACCTCCAGATTTAAGCCTGTGCCTTTCAGATGTCACATGCCCGAATGTTAGTAAAAACTCCATAAGATCAAGACATCGGGTTGATGTTTGCAACATTATTGCAATGTGAAGGGATAGGGCACATGGGGTTTCTTTTTAAGTTTGGAGACCCCAAATTTTTCAAGAAGATCAAACTGAAAGTATTGCTGGGCCTAGCAAAAACTTGGTATAATCTTAGAGTAACTACTAAAATAGGATACTATTCAAATAGATCTCCTATATGGGATCTCCCTGTTCCCCCTGGTTGGGTTAATGATGTGTTGATAAATCCATTAATAGACGCCGGAATCTCAACATGGGGCGGCCTGTTTGTGGAAGGGGACATGCTTTCCTGGGAACATCTAGCAAGGTGGGCCCCAATCTCTCCAGATTTAAGTTTTTACAAATTTCAAGTTGGGCGCAAGCACAAGCATCTGGGATTCCGCGTCGTCCCCAAATGCCCATAGGAGGAAGTAGTCAATTGGAATCTTCTCTACTTGATAAAACACCGGCACCCAAGGAGGTTTCTTTTTTCTACAACCTAATCTTGAAGGAGATAGACGGGGAATTCCATCTTCCGGACCAACTTTGGGGCTCCCTGTTGCCTTCTTTCAATTTATATGAACTATGGTTAGCCTCCTGTAACGTACTCTGGGATATAGTCAAACGAGCTTGGCTTCGCAGAAACCACCTATATACTCTCCACAGGGCTTACTACTCCCCCCAGAGACTGTCTAAATTTTCAACCAGGGAGCCAGTGGCGTGTGCCCGGTGCGGCCTAGTGGAGGCCTCGGACGCCCACATGTTTTATGATTGTCCACATCTAACATCTTATTGGCAATCAATAAGCAATAAACTAACATCTTCAATAGGCTCCACTGTGGTTATAGATCTCCGGTTAGTAATATTTGGAGTAGTAGATCAGAAGTGAAGCTTACCTAATAACCTTTTGTTCTACTCTATGCTGGTGGCCCGACGAGAAATTTGCAAGCGATGGAAAGAGGCTTCTCCTCCGACGTTACATGACTGGTGTTCCTCCATGTTACAAATTTCAAATATGGATCTTTCCAGGGCCGGGAAATCAGATAAAAGGGCCTTTTGGCAGAAACTCGATTGGTCTCAATAGTGTGAGCTGGTTTTTTTTTTCCTTTTTTTTCCCCCCAGTTCCAATGATTACGAAGCCACAATACACTTTTTCTGCTATAACATCTTCGTCCTCTTCCTAGGCGAATTGGTGATAAAAGCAATGGTGGCAACTGGCTAATGGTAAATATCTGTATAAAATGATACAGGGTGCAAAGATTGAATGGTTGAACGACATAGCTGAAGGGTTTTGGTGGATCCTTATATCAAATATACCCTAACCAGTCTTCGACTGAGACAGCATGTCATACTCAACCTAAGCCACTCTTCCCTGTCCATTGGTTCTACAGATTAGTACTATGGTGGAGATGAGGAACAAAGACATTTTTTTTTTAAAAAGAACAGAGATCCATGAATGAGCTATGCAAACATGAAAATTTAATTATCAAATGAGCGGACAATGAGGGAGCGATTGTCCTCCTAAGCAAGCAAGGATATGAGAAACAATGCCTTGATCTTCTCTCAGAGGAAACATTTTACAAAAAGATCACAACCGATCCTTCAAAGAGATTATAACGAACTGTTGGATTAATGGTTGAAGAGGCTGGAAACAACCAATGGATCTTAAAACACGAAGCAGACTTCCGCAGGACAAAATCATCACGAGTACCCTATTTCCATTCACTACCCAAGACCTACAAGAACAGAATAACACCACCTGAGCGCCCGATTGTTTCGGGAATTGGGTCCGTATTAGAGCCCTTGTCTCAATTTGCAGATCAGTTCCTCAGACCTTTAGTACAAAAAAAACCTACGTACCTGAAGGACACACAAGACCTCCTCAACCAACTGGAAGGACAATACTATGATGAAAAGACCATGTATCTGGTAGGACTTGATGTAGAGAATCTCTACACGAGCCTCCCACAACAGAAAACCCTGGAGACCTTGGAAGACATTCTCTTTTCTGAGGAATGGAAATATAGGACACCGAGACACTTTGTCCTAAAGTGTTGTAGGTTATCTCTCACAGAGAACTACTTTGAATATGAAGGCACGCTGTTCGAACAATGCCATATAACTTCTATGGGTAGCACATTTGCCCCGATTGTGGCCGGACTATATGTGAGTAGTTTTGAACAACAACATTTACAAAATCAAAACAACCCATATCTCACACGAATGAGCTTTTGGCTGCACTACATAGACATCGTCATTATGATCTGGGAAGACATCCAGAAAGCACTACAGGAGAGATTCACTTGCTCGTCAGACAAGAAACAACTAGACTTTCTGGATGTCACAATCTACACTGAGAATAACACTCTCCAAACAAAGACATTCAATAAACCTACAGCAAAAAACAGCATACTTTCTTACACCAGCTTTCATCCTCGCCCTCTGAGAGACAATCTGCCATACAGTTATTTTTTGCGCCTCAAATGCAACTGCAGTAGGCTAGAGGACTACAAAGTGCAAGCAAAAGGATTAAGGCATAAACTTGAGATGAGGAACTACCCTATAAAGACCATAAGGAAATGCCAGAAAAGAGCCCGCAATCAACCGAGAGAGAGTCTACTTGAAACTACTTCACAATAAGTACCAGAGGACTTACCTACCTGCGTCACCACATACAGTACATCAACGAACACTGTGAAGAAAATCATGAATAAGAATTTGAGGATCCTTACATCAAATATCCTACAATGGCCAAAACCCAGATTCGCAAACAGAAGGACGCGAAACATTAAGGATTTCCTAGTGCACACAAGACCGGCACCGATCATGTAGAGAGAAACCATTACTGCAGCAAGGACATTATCTGTGCTGCTCGTGGTCAGTTTTCAAACTCACCAAAGCAACCAAGTACCTGTAACTTCTACCCAACTTCACCTGGACGTTATGTCATCACACAAACTGTAATACCACACATGTGGTTTACATGATTGTGTGTCCTTTGAAACTAAAATGCATAGGGATGACATGCAGAATAATTAAGCAACGTGTATGTGAACATAAGAGTAACGTGAACTGCAAGAGAGCAACTACCAAGATGAGTAAGCACTACATCGAAAGCAACCACAACATCAATAGGCTCAACTGGGAAGTCCTGGGAACACTACACATTAAGACCAGCAATGCTGAATGAATTCTTTTTGAGAAAGAACAGCATTGGATCCATCATCTTATGACAGATATGGTGGGATTGAATAATAATTTTCCGTGGTACGCATTAACATGAGTCCCCACACATTATCAGCAATGAGGTCATCTATTCAGAGAAATACCCAGTCATCAACATTGGGACACCGTGGTCCCTAGGACTATCCAAACTGAATGACACGCTTACAATAAAGAATACAGAACAAGTATAGACACAAGTGCATCATGAGACTTATACATAATGACAGAATTTGAACTTAAACATAAGGAAAATATTCAATGTATGCAAACATTTCCGTTCGAATTATTAAATATGGAACTAACCCATCATTTTGTCATATAATGACTCCCACCACACCTTTGGGTTAATTCTCTTTTTTATTTACATATTGTTTGAAACAACTATTATTGACAGTTAGTTGCAAGCGGAATGACTCCCCCTGCCAACCCCTCACACCAATCAACTATCTCCAGAATAGTCTTTCTACCATTTTGCCAACCACTAGTTTCAACCACTCGTGCAACCAACTATCGTCAGAATAGTCCTTCTACTCTTTTTCCCTAGCATTCTAGGTGAATAGGAGCTCTGCACGGGCCCACGTCACCCGGGTCACCGCTCACAGAGCCAGAACAAGCCAGTAACTTAAAGGAACCGGTGAGCTGCCGTCAGGAGACCACGCCACAATGGAAAACACTGCTAGTAAGACGTGACTAATCCTCTTTAATTTTCACAGAATTGGGTTTACACTTGCTCATCAGCACCCAAGGAAGCCCAGTACAGCGATAAGGAGGTAACAAGAATCTCACGGTATTATGGACATGTCACTATCATGAATGTATGTGCACTGAATGGTAGTCATGTCTGGAACTACAAATCTTTCTATGCTGAAATGGTACCTAGATGGCACCAAAATGCATTCATTTAATTTCGAGACAAACGATGACACAAAGTAAAATAACGGTCTCCGCCCACATGACCAGTGCCTTGATAAACATTTTTTTACCTTCACGAACATTGTTTACTGTGACTATCACTCTGACCTGTCTGATAAGAACCACACACACTAGAGAGGGGGAAACAGAGAACTGAGATTGCGCAGGGCAGATGGACAACCATAATGTATATTTATATAGAATGTAATGTGTTCTTACAGTATACAGAATTGAAAGGAGCGATATGATAAGAGTCACAGTGGTGATGGGTATACATCTGAAAGTCACCCAAGTATTGCCTCTCACACATATGGGATGACTAGTCTCAGAATCTTATGAACCAATCATATGATAGATTAAAAGGGACATCATGGAAGTTGCTTCAAACAATAAAAAATGAACAAGAATGCGATAACTATTGTCCGGATGGACATGAATATCGCTGAGGCTTCCACTGGGATTTGCCCTTTTTTATTTCATTTTTATTAAATATGTTTTAAAAAATAGCCTGGGTTAGAGAGACTGCTTCAAATTGCTAAAGTGGATCGCTCCTTTTATACAGTTTTTAGTCATTGCACAACATGGTGAACAAAAGGTTACAATTCAGTTCCCACAGTAAACTTCGAAGGGTCGCTTTCATGTATTCAGGGGTCCGGAACATAATTACAGTAGCATCGCCGGTTCCCAACTGTAAAAGTACATCATCCCACCATTAGTACATTCCATTCCGGCTGTAAACGAATTGAGGAAGAGTCAGAAACAGGTGAAAGGGAAGACAGAAAACAGCTAGAAAAAGGGTGTAGGGGCAATATCGGAGACACGATTGCAGGATCAAAGGAGACATGCCTAATGCATGCACGGCTGAAACAATAGACCGGCACGGCAAGATGAGCCTCGAGCGGGGCCATCTGCCTTGGCCGTGTCATCCCCCTGGTCATAAAGACACCCTCAAAGGAACACGTGTCTTCCGCAAGATCTTGGGAATCCCAGGGTCACGAAGCGAACAGTGTCCGTTCGCTGGCTACTTGAGGGCAAGAAACAAAATGGATGCGGTATCTAAAATGGAACCCATGGGTTCAAATGAAGAAACCCACGAATAAGATGAACGGTTCAGGTTAGCGTAGCGAAAACGCGTACACCCACTAAACTCGTCATTTGCGGTTCATAGATACCAAACTCGTCCATATTCGAACGAGTCGAAAAAACACCACTTATAATTGTCACGGAACCTCAGACGCTCCTTTTGCCCTCATGTAGGCAAGCACTAGTCGATATCAGAATCAATCTCGATATTCATCAGATCATTTAGATGCTGCTGCAACATTATTCTATCCTTCAATGCTTCCTTGGTAACAGATGGCCGTCTTATACACGTTGTAGCACAGAGGCCACATAAGGCGGGACCACACTGTACACAAAGACAACACGTGAACAGAAATGCTACAACAACCCCAATGATCATCAGAATCTTCCAACCCCATGTCGAAATCAGGCCCCAAAACCATCCTAGTACCGTCCAATCACCTACGTCCACGTGTATGGACTTGGAGATCTTATGCAACTTCGAGATGGCTTGATAGACAGTTGGAGCATTATCAGGGATGAAAATGCAGCAACTCAAATGGATCACCTTACATACACCACCTCTATCTGCAAGAACAACGTCTAAAACCATAAGATTTTGTAACGTCATAAGCCTATCCGCCTGAAGCTCTGCTGTGATATTACCAAGGGCACTTGCAGTGATATTAGCGGTCGATTCCACCACTCGAGTCAACTGTCTCAGGTTCCTACTATTGATCATAGGTCCCCAAAACGGCAAGAAAGCCTTAAAGAAGTCTCCTGCTTCTTGACCGGCAGTGTCTTCTTCGCTAATCACGCCTCTCACAACTCTGGTCTTGTGATAATCCGACCCAACTGTAAAGGTCGGCGGCAACAGATTCGCAATATAACAGGTGCCTGAAAAGTCACGAGGCAACCATGTATATGCGCGGTCGTAACATACAAAATACGTACCCTTGGCAGTCAAAAGAACAGGGGAAGAGGCCGTAGGTAAAACATACGTTTCAGTACAGGCACTCCTCCCAAGTTGAGCTCGCGGACTTCGGCCAAGTCCTTTCAAACAGAAGTTACCAAGATGGGGTACGATCCAGATCGGAGACGAGCTTTTAAGCTGCCGATCACCCACTGACGTGCTATACTCAGCCTCACTCAGATCTCTGTATGCTCGCACTTCTTCCTCTGGAATAAGCGATGCGTCAAAAATATCTCTATCTAAATCGGCAATCGCTCTTGCCAAAGGCTTGTGGTACGGGCCAGGACCATGATCTGCAGTGCGTGGCTCTCGATGGGGGTAGGAATCTAGTGCGCTATGAAACATAGTTTGGAATGCTCAAGCTGACCCCTGGGAACTATAAGGAAGAACCAAGTACGGAATTCCCCTATCCATGGTATGTGGCATTAAACCACACACCCAGCAGTTGGTAGTATTCATCACCAACTCATGCTGATGAAGAAGCTGAACAAAGGAGTTATTCATGAATTCCGCACGTCTAACCTGTTCGTGTTGAGGCAGAGGGTGAAAGGAATGAGGAGAAACAGTAGGAACAGATTTTGGTTCAGAGGAAGAAGTAGGTGAAGCAGAAGGCAATAACGATTGTATTCCGCCCACCAATAGCATAGAAACAATCAAGAACAGCAGGAACACCTGAAACAGAAAGCATTTAGTCTTTACAACCCTGTGTAGTACTAATCTTTGCGCTAGAGTCTTCTCCACTTCCGACAACTTTGAGAATTCCATCCTCTAAAAACCGTCCGCAACGTTCTTGACGCACTTCGTTCTGAGTAGCGATTATCAATCCCCAGGAGTTCCTAGGAATCGACAAAAGTACCGACCTAGTGTCAGGAACCTGCTAAACAGAAGGAAGTACCCGCACGGCCCTACGGTCAACCCGGATGTAAGGTTCTTTAATCAAAACATTCAATTATAATACAAAATCTCCTAGCTGTGGAAAAACACACACGTGGAAAAGAACTCAAAAACTAATAGAGGCTACAAGTGTTCATAATGTTCAAAGTGACAATAAGGGGTAACGTGAATTTCAAAAAAGGGGAAAAAACCAAAAGATATTTATTAGTCTTTGTTATGAGAAGGAAGGAAATATCTGCTTCTTCCAGGACGAGTCTGCTCCTCGAATAATTGTTCAGGTTGCGGAACAGAGTCCTGTCGGTCAGATGATAGTTCAAGTCTTGAGTTTTCCAATGGCGGAGGTTGAACAAAGTTATCTGATTGCACTGAAGTGTCTCCTACAGGCTGAGCATCACTGAACGGCACAAATTTCACCGGAAGTTCTGTTTCTGTTGCGGCAATGCCTGTTCTCACCCACGAGTCTGCTGGTAAAGGTATTGGCACCTTCTTTGTATGGGTGGCATGCACCCAGTTTTTGCGACCCTCCAAACGAACTGCAGTTCTCGTGGCGAGAAGAACCTGATAAGGGCCCACAAATCTCGGCTCCAAGTTGTGCTTCCTGGCGAAATTTCGGGTGACAACCCAGTCACCCGGTTGGAGCCGATGTCCAGGACACTCTGTCTGTGCCGGCAGTGCTTTAAAGACCTGTTGATGAATTAACCTCAGTTTAGCAGTCAGATCATGAAGGTAATCAAATAACATTGGGTACTCAAGACTATGGAAGACCCTAGGTCTAGGAACCCCCCAAATGTTTGCAGGACGGCCGAACACAATCTCATATGGGCTAAGCCCTACTCGAGAGTGTTCAGTCGCCCTGGTCGACAAGAGAGCCAGGGGGAAGGCATCAGGCCATGATAAACCAGTCGTAGCCTGAATCTTTGCAAGTTTCAATTTTAGAGTACCATTGTACCCTTCAACCAAACCCGCTGACTGGGGATGATTGGCGCTGTGGAATTTTTGTGTAATTCCAAGGCCCTTACACACACTCTTCATCACACTCCCCACAAACTCACTTCCGTTATCTGACCATACAATCCGTGGCATTCCATACCGAGGAAAGTATTCCTTCAGTAGGACTTTCGCTGTGGACAAGGCAGTATTATCTTTCAGAGGATAGGCTTCGATCCATCTGGAGAATGCGCAAACCACAACTAAAACGTACTTCAGGTTATTACATCTCTCCATATGGATTAAGTCTAGTTGGATAATCTCAAAGGGACATGTAGGAGGGGCGAAATGGCCAGGTGGTGTAGGGGTGCCTTTGCCGGGATTGTACATCATGCATACCATACAATTCTTAACCACTCTCTCAGCACATTTAGCAATACCATCATTCTTCCATACTAGGGACAACAACTTACATATACCTTTCGCGCTAATATGTGACAAGCCGTGTGCCATAGTCACAACAGCCAGCACATATGCATCCGGCAGCATCCACCTCTGACTTTTCGACAAGTCAATCCAACATCCATGCGCATCTAACTTTCCTGTGCTTTCTTTCCACTTAGTGTTTTCAGTTTCGGTGGCCTCATTCTGAATCGCTTTCACACTTTCAACAGTGTCCTCACACATACCAGTCTCTGCAGGCCACCTTACTGAACTCGTAACATACATTCGGGTTGCAAGATTTCTAGCTGTCTCTTTAGCAATCTCATCCGCAAATGCATTACCACGACCAACATCATCCGTCACTTTTCGGTGCGCGCTGCATTTAATAATCGCCACCTGCTTAGGCAATGTAAATGCGTCTAAAAGATCGTTCACGAGCTGTCCGTGTTGGATCTTTGTGCCATGCGATGTCATGAAGCCTCTCTCTCGCCACAGTCGACCAAAACTATGTGCAACGCCAAAAGCATATTGGCTATCGGTAAACACATTCACTCGCTTTCCCTTAGACAAAACACACGCTCTCGTCAACGCAATCAACTCTGCCGCCTGCGCAGAATTCTGATTCAACCTCGCAGTTTCCACAACCGTACTCAATGTTACCACAGCATACGCAGTCGTCACATCACCATTCGGCAACTTAAAACACGAACCATCAACATACAAGGTAGCATCGGGGTCTGCCAATGGAGTGTTTTTTAGGTCAACACGACCCTTCGTTTCTTCCTCAGTTCACAAATAGCAATCATGTGGTGGTACGTCATCTGATTCCATATTAGTTGGCAACAACGTCGCCGGGTTTAGGACATTACAGCACTTTATTTGAATATGACTTGCCAAAAGCGTCAACTCATTACCGGACAGCCTTGCGCTCGTCAAGTGTTGAGTTTTTGTACGATTTAAGAGAGTGTCAACTGCATGCGGAACCATCACCGTAAGCATATTATCCATGACCAATCCTGCAGATTGTCGAATGGACACCGCAGCCGCCGCTGTCGCTCTTAGACAACTCGGCAACGCTCTAGCTACAGGGTCCAAGGTCGAGGAAAAATATGCACATGGACGCTGTTTACCGCTAAATTGCTGCGTCAAAACACTTAACGCACAACCCTCTCTCTCGTGAACGTATAGTGTAAACGGCTTGCTGTAGTCAGGGGTACCTAACACAGGAGCCGAACACAACGCATCACGTAATTCAGAAAAACTTTTCTGACACTCTTCGGTCCATGGCAAAGGAGTTGGAACATCCTTGCGCGTGAGGGCTACCAATGGTTTCGCTAACAAGGAAAAATTCGGAATCCATTGCCTGCAGTATGACGTGATACCTAAAAAAGCACGCACATCTCTCTGAGTTGTTGGCACAGTCATTCGAGCGATCGCTGCAATTCTCTCTGGGGTCAACCTTCTTCCCTCCTTTGACAATAATTGACCTAGATAGGTTACTTCTTGACAACCATATTGCAGTTTAGAAGGTGATACCTTGTGATGTAAGTCACAGAGATGCTGTAAAAGCGACACCGTAGCAGTTTTGCAGATCTCTTTTGTGTCAGCAGCCACCAGCAAGTCATCCACATATTGGATCACAGCCGCACCAGCTGGTAACGCAAACGCGTCGAGTTGACTCTTCAGGGCTTGGCTGTATATTGATGGACTCTCACAGTAGCCCTGAGGAGCGCGTTTAAACCTAAAGCTGCGACCTCCTAACGAGAAACCGAATAGATCTCTGCTTTCCTCAGCAATCGGAATGCTAAAAAAAGCATTTTTCAGATCGATCACTGAGAACCAAGAAGCAGAGGCTGGAATCAAAGTCAGTAAAACCGTAATGTCAGTCACCACAGGAAATTGTGGAATCACAATTTTGTTCACCTCCCATAAATCAATAACAAAACGATAAACAGGAGGCTTAGATGGATCAGTACGTTTCAAGATAGGTAACACAGGACTATTACACACGTTTCCCCGAGTTTCCTCGATAACATCTTTCTCGATCAAATCATGGATGATCGCTAACAACGCTCGTTCCCCATCAAGGGAGATAAGATATTGGGGAATACGTGGCAATCGCACATTCGATTTCAGCTGAACAACATAAGGAGAGATGTCAAGCAGGCCCACGTCGTTGGGACCCGTTGCCCACAAAGATGCAGGAAGAGAACTCAATTCCGGTGGGAGCTTATCATATGACAAATACATAGGAGAGATCACTCTCTGACCCAAAGTAAGCTCCACTCCCGCAGGAGAACAGTACAAAGTCGCATATAAACGTTTCAGCAAATCCAGGCCCAAAAGATTTTCACCACAACCAGCAGTCAAAATCAAGGGAGCTTTCAGCTCACGATACCCAATTGTAATGGGCAAAGGGCTAGAGACCGGATTGCTAACGGGGGGGCAAGAGAATGCGACGGAAACATTCGTTAAGCCAGACAAAGGTGCGCCAGGGAGTTTCGAATGCATGATGGAACTTTTCGCTGCACCAGTGTCCAACAGAAAAGGCTCAACTACGCCCGATGTGGCAACTGCGATGTAAGGCCCTCTCTGATCAACCGGAACTGATACTACTCCCTCCTTTTGTCTGTGGCTGTCCTAGTAGTTACCGTCATCAGTATCACGCTCGATAAAATCGTCCACATGATACTGTGCAGATCTACCTGACGATGAACCATGCTGATCAAAGCAATTATTAGGATCAGACGAATTATCAGAACGTTCATTTTGATTCTGAGTAGCACCACAACCTCTACCTCGCGAGGCCTGCTGAGGACCACTGCGACCTCCTCTAGATGAACCACCATTATTTTGGTCGCGCAAAACCGGACAATCAAACTTCAAATGACCCTCACCTCTACAATATGCGCATTGGTTATGTCCTAGCATAGATCTCTGCGTAGAAGAGTCATTCCGCGACGGTGACCTTGCAGATTGTGATTGCGATCTATTCCGTTGCTGAGAGTCATTCTGATTTGAGCGCGGAGGATACGCTTGTTGTAACACAACTTTCGTTTTGAGATCTTTCGTCTTTTTATCCGCACAATCATTTTCCTCCTTCTCCCTATTTTCGTAATACTGAGCTGTGGCCAATATCTGAGCGGAGGTAGAAACAGCCCACGAGCTCTCAGAATTTTTCAACTTGTTGCTAAGGTCAGGCAACAAATTCGCTACAAATATCTACGAACAGCCTCTGACCTCCCTCGGTGCTCATATCTTGACCACTGTGATCGATGAATGCCTCCTCAAATCTCGTAAAGAAATCGGAGACACTCTCGTCCTTATTTTGCTTACACGCAGACAGTTTATCCCAATTAACTTTCATGGCTGGCATAAGTGTCTTCATTAAGGTAATGATTCTTTGAGGCAAAGCCGTGATTAACTGCTCAGGCTTAGCCCCACCAACCTGCAATCCGTCAGCCGCTGTAAGCGCAGCCCAATCACCGCCTAACTCAGCTGCGTGATCTTCGTGACGTATTTTCGCCCAAACCGGTTGAGGTACTACGTTGCCGACCAACATGTCGATGTCGGCAAGATTCATGATCGTAGCATCCACTAATTGGGACAACTCTTTATAGTATCCTGCTGGATTTTTGCGAGGGTTAGGCAAAGATTGCTTAACCTGCAAGACTTCCGATCACTTCCATGGGAGGTGTATCCACACTCTCTGGAAGTGTGGCGGAATAGCAGGATTAGCAGCAGGATCACCTGGCATCCACACTGGGGGAACTTCTCGCATGGGATACTGACCTGGCGTTGCCATCCACTCCTCAGATTCATCTTTAAACAATGCTCGAGGTATTACAGTGGGACGAAAAGATAGAAGATGTTCTATAGCACGTCGAACATTGCTACCCACAATCATACCACTCGAAAACTGAAGCTGTAGTTCAGTTACATCGATCGGTACTTCGTTTACTTCATCATTTGATATCGCTTCACGTAAAAATTTGCACATTTCATCAAACACAAATCTCTGTGTAGGCTCATTGAATTGAGAGAAGGTCTCAAAAATTATGCGCGGGGGATTTTTAAGGGGATACCGAATTCAATTACGCGCCATCCGAATTAACGTATCACGTTCCCTACCACCAGGAAGCTGGCTTCGGCGTTGGGGAACATCAGAAACATCGGACCCAAGATGCGGTCCAAAAGGAGAGTAAAGGTTAGCAACAGCGTTAGGAATGCGTCTTCGAACAGATGGAGAAGAGGAGAAAAGTACAGGGGCAACAACATGAGGACTAAATACAGGAGCAGTAGGAGCGGTAGGAGTAGCCACAAGAGCAGAAGTGGCGGGAACAGTAAGTTGAGACAGTGGAGCAGTAGGAACAGGAGCAGGTAGAGGAACAGGGACAAGAGGATTCGCAAAAACAGGGCCAACGACAGGTTGACCAGCAGCCGCTGGAACAACAGGTTGAGGAACAGGGGGAACCACAGGCACTGTAGTATCCTGTGCATATGGAGGTGGCGACTTCAATAGGTAGGATAACAAGGGATCCTCCACTGCTTCCTCTCCCTTCTTATCAGTACTCGATGGTAGAGCGGGATAACACTTTACCACCACCATACGTTGCAATCTATCAAAAACTTCCTTTTCCTTCTCTTCTTTGTCACGCTGAAACTGCTCTGCATTTCTCATCGTCGTAACGATACCTTCCCTCTTATTAAGTTTAAGCTGCTTGATTTCTTTCTGCTTGGCTTCTTTACGCCATAACCGAAAGGAATCAAACATGGCCGGCCTTGCTTTCTTTTTGAACAATTTTGCTTCTAGATTATCCAAAATTGATGTTTCAAAATTACCATGAGGTGGAAAACTAAGGACACCGTCATCTTTAGTGTAACGGACCCAGCACTCATTATATGCGATAGGACCCACACCATGGCGACTATATAACTCATAGACCGGAGTTCCAACTGGAGGTATCGGACATGAGTCCTCCAATTGGGAATCCGCACCACAACTTTTAAAGCAACTAAACCAAGTACTACGGCCAGGCATCGTGCACACTAACCGAGTTTCACAAACTTCAAGGGTTATCTATTTACGATATCCTCACAAAAATGCAAGACCCTTGGTCTTTGGCGATTGCAGTCGTCAAATAGAACAACTAAGAACAAAATACGAAGAACCACAAATGCAACCATGCAACAACTAAGCACCAACAACAACTAAGGACTCTGGGAGCGACCCACAAATACTTAACTGAAAGGACAATGGCGTCACCAGGAAGGCCCGTCAATCGTCTCGCTGTACAAAGGTCTACGCCAAGCGCCAAAACAGGTCGACAGTCAGGGCATCAGTCCGTCGCAGCCGTCAGGAGGCAGGGGATCTTCGCGGGAAAAGTCTTCGGGCCACTTATCTCGACAACAGGATCGATGAAGCGGGGTGCACCTTCCCTCGGAGATTTCACACGAAGTTCCTCACGATCGTCGGGCTTTGGACCGGTACCACTGATGTCGCCCCTTGTTGGGCGCCAACTGAAGGACTGGGCTATTCTAAGGCCCAGCGGTGCCAGGGGACAACACCTGAAACCTTCGTGGGTTACCTGTTCCGGCGTACAAATAACAGAGAGACGGGACACTTCCCTTGGCGTCAAAGATCGAGGTTTATTTACTGCAGGGAACACAGAAGTCACAAGAAGTACAACGTGTGTAGGTTCTAGGAGACTGCTTCAAATTGCTAAAGTGGATCGCTCCTTTTATACAGTTTTTAGTCATTGCACAACATGGTGAACAAAAGGTTACAATTCAGTTCCCACAGTAAACTTCGAAGGGTCGCTTTCATGTATTCAGGGGTCCGGAACATAATTACAGTAGCATCGCCGGTTCCCAACTGTAAAAGTACATCATCCCACCATTAGTACATTTCATTCCGGCTGTAAACGAATTGAGGAAGAGTCAGAAACAGGTGCAAGGGAAGACAGAAAACAGCTAGAAAAAGGGTGTAGGGGCAATATCGGAGACACGATTGCAGGATCAAAGGAGACATGCCTAATGCATGCACGCTGAAACAATAGACCGGCACGGCAAGATGAGCCTCGAGCAGGGCCATCTGCCTTGGCCGTGTCATCCCCCTCGTCATAAAGACACCCTCAAAGGAACACATGTCTTCCGCAAGATCTTGGGAATCCCAGGGTCATGAAGCGAACAGTGTCCGTTCGCTGGCTACTTGAGGGCAAGAAACAAAATGGATGCGGTATCTAAAATGGAACCCGTGGGTTCAAATGAAGAAACACACGAATAAGATGAACGGTTCAGGTTAGCGTAGCGAAAACGCGTACACCCACTAAACTCGTTATTTGCGGTTCATAGATACCAAACTCGTCCATATTCGAACGAGTCGAAAAAACACCACTTATAATTGTCACAGAACCTCACTTAGAACCCATTTTTGACACTCTTTTACACTTTTTTACCCTTTCACTTTCTCAAACCCAAGTGAATGCGTGGGGTTATTTTCGTGGATAAGTATATGATAGCGCTAAGAGATATTAGACGTGTGTCATGATAGAATTATTGAGCGGAAAGTGCGGGTGAGCTCGCATGCCACATTGATATTATTGGATTAACATGGTTATTATATAGAATCTCATGAGTGCAATTGTACATCGCAATGAGGGCCCTTGCAGTGTTTTTTTAATTCAAAGCAGTTGCGGAGCACAGGTAATTTCAAGTTGGTTCCAGTAAGATATTGCGGGCAACTTCATTGGATTGCAGGTAACACACTTCCGCTGCGCCTAACTGGACGCAACAGAAGTAGAGTGAGCATACTAGTACTCCGGGAATCTGAAAGCAACAGAAGGTTTATAGCGCATGCGTGGCTGGTAGCAAACGCTGTAACATTTCCGCATTTGAGGGAGAATCCGGTGTTCCATAATCCGCTGCCCCCGTGTGGCAGTGGCCCCCCCTGTTTTGCGCATGCGTACGCATGCGCACATTACGGCTGATGCCGTGGTACCACGCCAACCATCATTCCGTGTCATCATCATTGCGCATGCTCTATTCGAACATGGCTCGCGTCTCGGGAAGAAAGCGCCCGCGGGGTCCTTTTGCCGACCTCTGTACACAGCCCGTCTCCGTACCCCCCACCTGCAGGCCGGTATTGCTCCGCATTAAAGCTGCTACATATTTATTTAAAATGTAAACCGTGTACCCGGGAAGCGTGTTAAACAAATTATTATACGAATGATCACAGTGCATGTTGCGATGCTAAGCTGCCTGCATTACAACAACATCAGCGTGCCTCTTCCCAAACCCCTCTCCCTTTCCTGCTGTAATCAAATCTCCATCATAGATGGTGATTAACATGACATTAATTAACATGAATTTAGAACTGTTCCAGCCTCGTACACCGCCTCGGGCTGCTGGCGGCTCGAGGCTGTGAACAATGTTGGCACAAGGACCCCGGGGGTGCTCTCTGCCCTTCTCCGCCCCGTGACGTAGGGGGTGCAGCCCTACACGGGGATACAGTGAATCTCGGAACACCGGATCCACAGCAGGGCAGACCAGCAGGTACATCAACAATTAGATGAGGGTGGCCATCAGGAGTGAAGGGGCAATAGTGCTTGTATATTGAAACATGATATTTGTTATCATAGGGCAACGATCGGGAAAGATAACACCACGAGAATTAGATTTACGGACAACAAGGATAGCCGATATTAACTATGTAAGTGCCAATATTTTTACTATTCATAGCGCCTATTACAGGATTAGAAGGCATTGTGACAGGAGATTGTCATGTCATTTAATTATAGATTGTGCAACGGAATTGATAGCCCTGGTCTGCCCCGGTACCTATCACAGCTCGAAATACAGATTACGCCGCAACAGGTGAGACCCGTGCACATGGGTCATTTGTGATAGCAAGCACGTCAATGAATAATACCGGTAGGAGGCAAAGAAATGTGTATAAATTGCTGAAAATCAAGGGCAAGTGGATATATATGCCGATAGCTGAAGTGAAAGCGGATGTTGTTAGTGACGGCAGAGTGAAAATAAGGGACGGATACTTGACCATTGCTCGCTTATAGTTACAATAATATGGGAACCACAAGATATGCGTAATATATAGTATGGCCAGGTTAGAAGATCAAGTGGTGACACTAGTGGTACATAACGGGACTAGACTAATATAGTGAAAGCCTGTGGAGGTAACAAGAAACACCCGGGATTTGCTCAATATGAGGACGAGACTAATATTGGTAATTTCTATCCACTTTGTTTTCCCACTGGCATGTTTTGAATTGAGCAGCAACCAAGAATCCTTATCCACATAACCAACTGAATATTCTACAGAAACCCTAACCGTGTCTGAATTATCACCGGTTTAGTGGTAATCACCTTTCTCAACTAGTCATACTGAAAGTGCATTCGAAATTTGGATTTTGTATGGAACCAATAGGCAGGGAAGTACATAGGGATAGTAATGGAGTTTCTACCCTTGGTGTGTATTTATCCAGGAAGTGATCCTTTCACTTCTGATTGAAGGAAGGTATGTACTGGCATGCCAATAATTTAGGAATTACATTCCCATTTCTCACCACACACTGCACCAAGAATTGCAACGGAGTATAATGCACAAGAGTACGGGTGGTAGTTCTATCTCTTTTATTATCCTCTGTTACCCTCTATATTCTTTTTTCTCGCACTATTTCCCATGTCACATGGGTGGCACATTTTCGCGCATGTTCATTGGAATCTTGGAAACAGGACATCACAAAAATGTGATGTGGCTGAAAGAAAATGTAACTAATGGATAAAGAATATGTAATTTAAACCAAAGAAATATATTGATGTCACATTCTTTATCCTTTTTGCATGCTCACTTAAGATTCTCAAGCCTTCGGGAAATCTTCCTTTTGAAAATGCACTATTGCATCAACCGAGCATTATGTAATGTACACTATTGCATCCTAAGTGATGGTATTTGTAACTGATATTCTGGTTAGAATAGTCAGTATTGTACATATTTTGTTTTATCTCCAGCCCTGAAGAGTCGGAGTGTAATATACTTTGACGAAACACGTGTCGGCTGGCGATGCGTCATTAACCGCCAATCAAGTACTTACCAATGTAATGCTTGCTGGTTAGTAATTAGGGCTACCACCAGAGTACGGGATGAGCAACATGTCACCAATTGAATGACTTGATAAGTGTTTCTCACAAAAAACTACAATGGTGAGGAGCACGTTATGTTGAGACTGATCACTTTGTAACAATATGTGGGATGGATGCATGTAGCATGTGGGTGAGCACCCTAATGTGTTAATCACACACTAGTAGAATCACAAGAGAAGTGTAGTCTGGATGTATGAAGAAAGACTAGTAACACTCAGTTGTGGCACTATTAGCAAATTGTAAATGATGCAAGCAATACCTTAGTAAGCATGCTAGAGTTGTGGATGGGCATAATCATGACATATGATGAGATTTAACGTCTAATGAAATTGACTAAATTGCACCATTCCTGTACCATGACCCTAAGCATTAAAATGATTCTTTATAATGTATTTAGAACAGACACCATCTTCAAAACAGATGAAAGATATGTATTTATCAATGTGAGTTTGTAAGAAGAAGGCATAGAAATAATACTATCACCAAAAAAGAGTCCCACACTACGTCCCAGCAATTGTAGAAGAGAGAATGATAATCTCCTTGTGTGCTATTCAAGGGTTTTCTAGTGACTAGTGGATGAGCACCACATTTATGCAGGATTCTGCTTAAACTGACAGAAGTTGCACTATGGCCTGCTCGAGAGGGTTTCCTCTCTTGAGCTTGCAGTTCATTGGACTTATTTACTTAAGATATTTCCTGGATTATTTTAAGGTCACAAGCATATATCCCTTAAGCAATGACAGTAAACATTACGCAAAAATAGTAATGACATAGCAAGAAATAAATTGGGGGCATTTGGCACTGCATAACTTCACAAGCACAGTAATATACATACTAGGTATGATCTAAAATGATGGTGTAATGATGGTGTACCTCCGCTTGTGCCTCCTTCAGCCTCCCTCTAACTGCATGTAGGTTTTCATATCAAAGAACTAATGAACTATTGACTATTGACCCTACCTTTAGAGCCCACAGCCTTACAAAAAATGATTTAATTGCACTCTGCCTCTGATATTATAACTTGGAACTCACTTCCTATGATCTCTGCACTATTCCTTACCATGTGACATTAAAGATGGATAACAAAATTACTCTTTTTAAATTATGCTTCCAAGCTTTGTCCTATCCATACCTCTCTTTCTTGTGCATTTATGACCTACACCCTACGCTTGATTCTTCATTGATCTTGATTCTTCTTTGTCCTTGCCTTCCTTCCTCTTACTTATAACATTAGGGGCCCGATGTAGGTAAACGCGATTTTCCGATTTCAAAATACCGAGGCGGGCCGAATCGGTATTCTGAAATCGGAAAACGAGATGTAGGGGAAAAAACCGAATGAATACCGATTCGGTCGGCATCGGTAATGAGATTCGGTACGTTCCGATTCTGCTCGGTCCGAATCGGAAAGTACCGAATCGGCCAACAACGATTCGGAAATCACCGAATCGGCTACCACCGAATCGGATATTCCCGATTCGGCGAATACCGATTCGGTAAAAGCCGATTTGGTAAAATCCGATTCGGCAATCATAGACCCATGGCGAAAAAGCCCATAGGAATGCATTGAAAGAACCGATTCGGCTTTTACCGAATCGGATAATACCGAATCGGATTTTACCGAATCGGTATTCGCCGAATCGGTAAAAGCCGAATCGGCAATAGGCGATTCAGCCAATGAGGTGGCTCCCCCTCCCCCACCCAAACAGGGAGTGGCAACCCTGGCAGGTGCAGCTAATTAAGAAGTTTCTGGAAATATCTGGAAAGCCTGCCTGAGCCCAACACACACAGTTAGCAGCAGTGGGAGAAGGAGGTTGCAAACTGAACAGGAGAAAATGGCAGATCAGGCAGGAAGCCAGAAGTCCTCCCAAAAGAGGAAGCCCAAGTTCACCACCACCGAACTTCAGGTGCTGGTTGAGGAGGTGGTGAGGGTGCACCGCCAGCTGTTTGGCAAGCTGTCCCTCAACGTGCCAGACAGCACCAAGAGGAGAATGTGGGCCGACATCGCCCAGAAGGTCAATGCTGCTGGTGTCACCCCCAGGTCCATTGAGGAACTGAAGAAAAGGTTTTACGACCTCCGCAGCCTCACGAAAAGGAAGCTGGCTGACATTCAAAGGCAGGCTGGACTCACTGGAGGAGGCAACAACCCGGCGCCACCCCTCACCGAGCTGGAGGAAATTGTCTCCAGCACCATCGAGAGGGAGAGCATCGTAGGAATCGGGACCCTGGACAGCTCTGCGAGAGCCACAGCTACAGGTAAGAAGCATGCGCATCATGACACACCCTACCAGACACCTCCCCATTAGACACAATGCATAGGCAAACACCAGCACTGTACTGTCACCAACATACAAGAGACAAGCATCATGGTACATGTAGTCAGCAGAAGTTAGCCAAATATGTCAGTGCAGAATCACAAGACAGGAAACAGTGTGACACGGTGTAAGGAGATGCAAGGACATGTGGAATGCCATAATTGTACTGACTGTAATACATCGGCACTCAGTTTACAAATGCTTCTTTGTACCTAGGGGCACCATCAGGCGGCACAACTGTGACAGCAGAGGGAGCAGCAACGTCCAACACTGCAGTCGCAGGGCCGAGCACCAGCCAGGCTGGCCAGGAGGAGGAGGAGGATGAGGAAGGAGACACCCCAGGGCTAGGAATGGAGGGAGTCCTGGTCATTGACTTCCAAGCAGTGCACTCCCCAGTACTGGCCAGCACACCCCCCTTGCAATTTTCACCAGACAACTCCCCTACAAGGCAGACCATTCCGCCTACACCAGCTCCTGCCACAATCGTGGCCTTGCCACCTGTCCAACCAGTCCTGGGAGCAGGGGCTCAGGGACCGGCCAGCACCACACCCCCACCAGTGGCACCCCAGCCCACTCAGCAGGCCGGAAGCAGCAGTGCCCGACGCCGTGCCACCACCACCACCACTGCTGCACCAGCACGGGAGGGCAGTGTGTTCATGGGCCTGGAGGGACAGATGGTTAAAATCCAGCGCCAACAGGCCAGATCCACCATGGCCTGCCAACGCCAGCTCCTGCAGCACAACATGCAGATGGGGGAGTTGGTGAAGGGTTTCCAGTCTGTTGTGGACAGCAACAAGGAGGTGGCAGCAGGGTTAGGCAGGCTGACCACTGCCATCACCCACTCATCTGCCAGACAGGAGGAGCATGAGGTTGCGCGCAGGAGGGATGCCCGGGTGCTCAACCGGGCCATGGCCCGCCTTGCAGCGGCGACCGCACAACTGTGCCATTGCAGCTCCAATCAAGAATCTGTGCTCAGTCAGCATACAGCTGAGCTGACTAGGGGGATGGCCAGGATTACCACGGCCATGGAGGCCATGATAATATCAAACACCGCCTCCAATCCTGCCCTGGACCTGGGTGATGCTGGAGACAGCAGCAGCCGCAGCAGCCCGGCCAGCGCTGCATCAGAGCCACGGAGGAGCACCAGGCGATCCGCTGATGCTGCTGGGCATTCGGAGGGGGCCGAGGGACACCCCAGTGGGTCTGGCAAGCGGGCCAAAAAATAGCCTGGCAAGGGGGGATGAGCAAACCAGAACCCTGGACTTTATTTGAGTTTACAATCTCCATTTTTTGATGCACATCAGTGCTGTAACTGTGGTGTATCACTATTAAAAAAAATTTTTTCCAAGCAACATTTAGCTGTCTTTGCATCTGTACTCAGTCAGAAATAGTTCTCAGTGATCTCCTCACGTCTGTATCTGCCATCACTTGGCGTACACACCCCAGCTGGCTGTGTCAGTGGCACAGCTTCGTCGTCGTCATAGTCCTCGTAGTCAGACAACTCCACCTCAGTGCCCTTCTTGACCGCAAGGTTGTGTAACATTGCACATACAGCTATGATCTTGCAGCAGGTGATGGGGGTATACTGCCTTGCACCTCCACTCTTGTGCAGGCATCTGAATCTACTTTTCCAGATGCCAAAGGTCCGTTCAACAACATTCCTGGTGCGTATGTGGGCCCGGTTATACCTCCTTTGGCTGGGTGTGGAGGGGTTGAGGTAGGGGGTGAGTATGAATGAGCGGAGGGCATATGCACTGTCGCCTGGAAGAGAAAGGGGTCACATTAGACACATGCATACATGTATTACACCTACCTACTATGTGTTATGGGGGTCTGATGATGTGGCTCACCTAGGAGGTATCCTTCTCCAAAATCGCCAGCCATCAGCCGTGCATATATGCCGCTCTGTTGGAATATATAGGAGTCATGGGTACTTCCTGGAAATTTTGCTACCAGGTCTGTGATGGTGCACTTGGCATTGCAGATCACCTGCACGTTGATGGTGTGTGTAGATTTCCGATTGCGGTATATGTATTCGGTGTCCGCTGGTGGGCAAATCGGAATATGCGTGCCATCTATGCAACCGATGATTTGGGGAAATTGTGCCATCTGGTAGAAGTCAGCTTTGGTTTGTAGCAGTTCTGCGTGGGTTGCAGGGAATGAGATGTATTGGTCCATCCTGTCTATCATGGCGTCAAGGAATATGTGGAAGAACCTTGACAGGCTGCTCTGGCTCACCCCTCCTGCTGCTGCTACTCCACTTTGATAGCTGCCAGACGCTACCAGGTGTAGGCTGCATAGCACCTGGACGTGCGCAGGGATGGCGTGTGCCCTTGGGGTGTGGTGGTCCAAGTATGGCTTAAGGTCCCTGATGAGCTCAAGTATGGTGTCAGAGTCCAGCCTGTATCTCTGTAGGATCTCAGCCTCAGTGAGCATGAACAGGGTTATCCTCTGTCTGTAGACCTGTTCATTTCTTAGCCATTCCCTCTGTCCTTCCTGCTGTAGCCGTAGCCGCCTCGCAATGACATAGAAAGCTGCCATCCTGCAAGTTGCAATGCATTTTGGGACTGTTTATATGGGTTGGAGTTGGTTACCACCTGATTGCAATCCATGGTAAATACCGAGTGAATTCTACCGATTTTGAGCCGATTTCGGTGTTTCTGTGCCTCCCTACATCTCCCCAACTGTCGGAATCGGGGAATTTCCCGATCGGAGATTCATATGAATCGGCATGTTTTCCGATTCGGCTCATGTCCGATTCGGTATTTTTTCCGATTCGGTACATGGACCGAATCGGTGATTTTCCGAATCGGTGTCACTAACGAATCGGTTCTTGGACCGAATCGGTGATTTTCCGATTCGGTGTCACTAACGATTCGGTACTTGGACCGATTCGGTGATTTTCCGATTCGGTGTCACTAACGAATCGGTTCTTGGACCGAATCGGTGATTTTCCGATTCGGTGTCACTAACGAATCGGTACATGGACCGATTCGGTCTTTGTAACCGATTCGGTGTTTTTCCGATTCGTTACATATCCGATTTTCGGTATGTACGTATCGGATTCTTTCCCATTCGGTACTCATTCCGAATCGGTTTTCTATCCGATTCGTTCTGTTTTTGGTTCCCTACATCTCGATGGCTGTTTACCGATCGGTAAGGGCCAAAAATCGGTATTTTCGGCCGATACCGATCGGTAAAGCCCTACCTACATCGGGCCCAAAGTCTCTTTTTACCCCACCACCTCTCTTTCTTGTGCATTTATGACCTACACCCTATGCTTGATTCTTTATTGATCTTGATTCTGCTTTGTCCTTGCCTTCCCTCCTCTTACTTATAAAATGTAGTCTCTTTTTACCCCACCACCTCACTAATTTCTTCTTTGCAATGATGCTTTATGGGATTTCACATTTTTTCAATAAGCATACTACATTCTGCTGCAACGACCATGTAAACTGTTGTCAATCTTTACTGTCTATAATTAATGCTTTTGCATGTTAAATGTACTTTTGTAATCATGCACTCTTTATAAACAAAACTATGGTGCACAAGCAACTAAAGTAGTTATTTAGAGGCCGATTCACAGAACTAATCTGAGATAAAATCCTAAAATGACCACTTTTGATATTCACAGAAGGCATTTAGTAGTTGTAAAGTTAGGACTCCTAACTTTACTACTGCTAAATGCCTTTTGTGAATACCGAAAGTCGTAAAGCTAGGATTTTGTCTCAGTTTAGTAGTAGTAGTAAAGTTAGAAGTCCGAACTTTACTACTACTAAATGCCTTCTTTTATACCAAAAGTAGTAAGTTTAGGATTTTATCTCAGATTAGTTCTGTGAATCGACCACTTAGAGTTTTTCAGCTATTGTACAGAATACCCAGTCTGTCCAACTGATGGCCTGTCCACTCTATTTAGAAACCTCACTGCTCCACTGGAGGAAACAGTACACCAATGCCCAAATGGATACCAGGTTGTCAGTATTCTTACCTCAGACCAGATGGTCCAATTAGGTATGAATGTTCTCACATACTTTTTAATGTTGGGACCGCCAGGATTAGAGTGACAGGCCCAAACAGAAAATAAATGACCCACACAGTCTAGGAGAAAAATCCCAGGATTCCCAGGTATCACACGTTTTGTTTTTCAAAAATATACTCCCTCTTCTGGCTGTAGTCCGCTCTGGCTGCGAAGTGTATGTCTCCCCTGCCTGAGCAGAATGTACAGCCTGTCAAACTCAAAATAACCCCCAGTGTTCTAAATTGTAAGCTGCACTAGGGCATCCGGATCATGTCCACACTATATGAACTGCAACTAAATAAATTAAACTATATGAGGTTTGTAAAGGAGTGTTTCATTGCAACATTCTCAACAACCAGCCAGATCGGCGATAAGATCGCAAAACAGGCGATAAGGCGCGTTAGCAGCAGGGATTTAATACCTGCTCTTACATGGTGTAAAGTTGGACGACAAACTGCACCAGAAAAGGGAGCCCAGCCCAGAGCCACACCTGAAGAACAACAGAACAGATGTCATGGAGCCACTGATCATGCATCCTGGACACCCAAGAGGGCCACAACACCCACCACCATCACCCCCAGGACCCCACCCCTGTGCCCTACCATGGGCACCCCCCTACCAGCAAAGATGTGTCAGATCAACTTTACGAAATCATGAACAAAACAATTTGATGTCACACAATTACAACACATAACATTCATGTGTGGTCAGAAAAGGAAGAATTACTCATACATCTTTGAATTACCAAACAAAATATTTTATTCAAATAAAACTCAAAACAAGGATTTTGAAGAGTCATAGCAGGTCTTCTCTAAACAATCTGTAAGTCACAGCCTGCAAGACAAAATTTCAGATAAGAAGGTGCGTCATGTGCTCATCAAAGGACAGAAAGAGAGAAAGAAAGAAAAAGAGAGTGAATGAGAGAGAGAGAGAGAAAGAGAGAAAGAGAGAGAGAGACAGAGAGAGATAGAGAGATAAAGAGAGAGAGACAGAGACAGTGAAAGGAAGAGAAGGAGAAGGAGGGAGAGTGCCAACACTGCGGAACCAGGCCTCACTGTTCACCTGCTGCCACCGGTGTGTCTCCAACCATGTGCTGGTATGCACTGCAGTCCACCAGGTCCCTTATCTGAAACAGAGTCCAGATTTATGAATGGCAGAGTTCATATAATTTCACACGCCATTATCGCTTGCCCGCCCCTGCGCACACTGGCTGCGGCACCCCAACCCCTCCCACTGCTCAGCTTTGACTGCCTGCCCCTGCGCACCCAGGCCTCACGGCTCACCTTCCGCCACCGGCATGTCTCCAAGATGGCCCACCACGTGCCGGTGTAAGCTCCAAGGCCGGGGCCCACGACCTTGGCAGCCTCCACATCATTCAACCCCGCACCGCTAAACACCAGGTCACACAAACTGATTCTGGGTCTTGATTTTGCTATGGCAGTGATCATATCAGTGCACACAGCATCATTGCTGGCTGCACACCCGATCAGCCCTTTAGGTGTCACTAACTTTGTGAATCGCGAGGCAACCCCACATGGTGGTAGGCAAGCACTGCCCGCTGGCTCAGGCCTGCACTGCGGTTCAGCAGGGCTCACACAAATCCTTACCAGTCTGGACCACCAGGACGGGGTATCATTGCAGGCTGCACACCCCCTCAGCTCTTAAGATGCCCCTACCTCAGTGCACCGAAAGTCACTGTCCCGTAGTGGTAGGCCTGTGCCGGCCGCAGTGCATCTGGTGCTACCTACTCTCTGCAATGCAAGCCATGGACCCTCTATGATTGAGCATCATGGTGGGGACGCCATCATGTTACCTCAGGCAGTGGGGGATGCGATTTGGTAGTGCCCTAGGCCCCAATGCATAAATAATAACCACATGGATACACCCAGATAGAGAGTGGAATTGGCATCGACCACGTGCACCCAGCACTTTTTATTGGCAGGGTCACGTGTCCTGTGATGCGTGTTATGGATGGGTGTGGTGTGGTTGTGAGCCAGCCGCGAGGGAGTGGCTGTGACATGCTGACAACTAGACCTGTGATCACTACAGGGAAGACCTGGGACATGTAGCGTTGTCACCCCTCCTCTGAGCATAAGCGGAGTGGGCTGGCCTGGGGTATGCCAGTCCAGCGTAAGGGTGTGAACAATGACCACGGGGTTCTGGGCGTGGTTCCGTCATGGGCTGTACAAGGAAGTCTCTGTTGTGGTGTTGGCGAAACCCAGACTGCAATCGGCAATGTGTCACCCTGTGACTTAAGTCCCACAAGATAAGCTACATGGAGGCGAGGGGGAATCACTGACCCTACATTCATCCATACTCCCACACTTGAATGCTCATGGACATGACACATCTGTGTGAAAATGAATGTTTAATGCAGATTCAGCAGAGTGTTGTCACTGGAGCAGTACAGCGCCATGCAAACCCCACTTTACATTGTGGACTGTGGAGGGCCAGCCAGAGTCCTTTAGGGAATGACAAGTTCATCGGAAGAGGAAGAGTTCAGTCCACAGTCTGAATGCTGTGTCATTTGTGACCAGACAGAATATGGCAGTCCATGTCGAGGTCCAAGGTGAGTGTCGCAGATTGTATCGGGGGTCATTGGATGGTGATGATGCAGAGGGCAGAACCAAGCAGAAACAGGCCATATGGTGGAGTTGAATGCTACAGCTTTCTTCTTACCAGTAAGGCAGATTCATCCCCATCTTTGTCCTCTGCTGTTTCATGTGCCTCACATGCGGTTGTTGGTGTTCTGTCTCCACACTGTGTGGCAGTGATACTTCAGGGGCTGGAGGTGGAATGTCTGCCACACTGTGTGGCACCGACACTTCAGGGGGCAGAGATGTGGATGGGATGGTAGCAGCTCCTTTCATCAGCGCCAGACTTTTGTGGCAGCAATGTCATGAGGAGGGTCTTTAGGGCATTGAGGGACCCAGCTACCTCTTGCTGGTTTGCAGTCGGGGCAGCCACTGTTTTCACCTGCATCTGCTCCATGGTCTCCATTAAACTCCGCATGTGTCCCAACTCCTGGGTCTATCACCACCCCCTTTTGTACCCCAACTCCTGGGTGACATCGCTGGAGCCACTCTGACTAGACAGATGTCCTTGTCTCTAGTTTGACCTCCAGCGATGTCAGCCATGGATCATTGGAGAGCATGGAGCGGACTGCACGTGTCCATTAGAGACTCTGAGTGGTCCCTAATGGGACTCAGACACCCACGTATGGCATCTAGCTTGGCTGCCATGCAGTCGAACCCCACCCGCACCTGTTCAGCCAGCTTCTTGTGCACCCCAACACACGGCGTTGGAAGGCCATGTGTTCTCTGTGGGGGTCCTGGGAGGCAGCCGTGGTGGTGGGTGCTGCCTGCTGTGTCGTTTGTGCAGGGGATGCTGTCTCATCGATGCAGCTGGGTTGCCCTGCTCCTCGAGGTGGGTTGATGTAGCTGTCAATGAACTGTTGGAGGGGATCAGTGTCGTAGGTGTGGTGGTCCTCTTCATCATCAGAGAAGTGAGGTTCGGTCTGCTCTGCAGGAGGTGTTGATTTTCCCTCTGCAATGTGAAGGGGAGATGCAGTTAACTTTGTGTTCATATGTATGTTTACGCATTGTACATGTTTACATACAGACCGATTGCATGACATGGTACATTGTGACTGTTTGGGAGGCGCTGCCTATTTGATGAGGGACAGTGGACATTTTGACAAGATCACGGATGTGTGTTTGTACTTGTACATTGTCAAATCACATTTCTCTGCCATGCCAAATGTGATTGGCCAGTTTTTACACATACGCGGCACCAGTTATGTCCTTTGTTCTGTTGTGGACGTGTTGCGGTTTGTGCCACATTGTTGTCAATGTTGATGTGCTCTGCATGTTATATGTGTGTGCTGCATGTTGCACACTTGGGTACATTGGTCTCTTGGTGGGATTTGGGGGTCTGGGGCATGGTTTGTCCGCAGATGTGCTATACTTAATTGTACATATGTACAATAGTGCCCATCTCCCCCTGTACCCCCAGTCCCTGATCGTTACTCACCCATTTGCTGTTGTGTCTGGTCATGTTGAGCAGTGTCCGATCCCCAGACTACTGCCACCGTCTCCACACTGATGACTGTGGACACCATTTCCTCCATGTCATCCAGCTACTCCTGTGGTGCTGGACTCCCTCCTCCAGTCAGCATTGCTTGGTTTTGCATCATTCCAGGGCCTCTTGACCTCCATTGTCCTCTTCACCACTCAGACTGCATTCACCTTATCCACAATGGACTGCCATATTCAATTTTTTGTTGCCAATGACGCAGTGGAGGTGATGAACAGTAGTTGATGGTGTTCTATCACCTCCGTTATCAGGATACTGTTTTCCTGCGGACTGAACCTTGTCTTCCTCTTCTTCTTGTTCTTGCCCTTCCCTGACCCCGAGGTCCCAGGCTGGTACTCCAGAGGGCTTGTCCGGTTCTGGTTGTCCCCTGTACTTGCTCCGGCTACCTCCATTTTCCTTTGCAGTTGTTTTGCTTTTCTTCGTTTTTTTTTCTACTTTTATAGTGATTTTTCCTGCCTTCGCACTGATTTTGTTATCGCGGTTGGGACCATCACAACATTTTTCACGTTGGGGTTTAGATTTTTATCGCGTCCCAGTGACTTTATGAGGGTACATATGCTGCGGTATCAGGAGACTATCGCATGTTACCGCCGTGTTGTGAATAGGACGTGCACACAGAGTTATTTTCAAGCGATAGACGGCGATATGGAACATTGCGATAACCGATTTTGGCGAAGATTATCACACGTTTTTGAGAATATCCTCCATATTACATTTAGAATCTTCATGTTAGTGGGATAGAACCCTCATGTTAGCGCAATCTTTGTCAGTTGGTGGAGGAGCATTTATTGCGTGCAGCTTGCTCTGTTTTCTGTGCAGTGTTAGGTTGTTACTAATAAATTCCTTAACTCCCAACTTGTGTTGTATCCTCACTGCAAGAACTTGGTGATGAGTACACCTAGACGAAGACTGGTGTGTATCTAAACAGCTATTGTATATGAGCTGCAGTGCATCGATACTCTGCAAGCAGTACAGGAGAGTTTCAGATTTTAATGAAACTACATTGCTGTGTGTGAGGCAGACATAAGGCAGTGGATGGTTTGTAGCTTTCCGCAAGTAAGCTGCCACTGCAATAGCTTGTAGGAGGAATTTGAGGTGTGAGGCAGATAAAAGACAGTGAGGAGCTTCCAATGGTTTGCAGCATCCTACAAGTTAGCGACTGCTGCACCAGCGTGTACGTGGAGTACACCAGGGGTGGTGACTAATTGAATGCAAGCTGTATTTTACAAGTGGGAAGCGGGGTCAAGAGAAAAGCCCGCCTCCATTGTGAGTAAGCACCTCAATTTTGAGTGCCATTTTGTGTGCCTGCCTCCTTTCAGTGTGCTGTCTCCATTTTGAACATTTCCAAATCGATTGAATAGGAAATGCTATAGCCATTTTAAATTGGTCAAAGTACTATTGACGCAATCCGGGCCAAATATTAAGAAGGAGCCATTTTGAATCAGGGAAACAGTAAAACTTGCTGCCATTTTTTTCGGGCCATTTCACTCAACTCAACACTGCTACTGTTAATTTACCATACCTGATAAGTGGCCATACCGTATAGCATAGTGGACAAATAGAATAATCGACAGTGCTATGGGAGGCAATCATTCTAAGAAGAACATGCCCCAAACTTTGCAACTGAAGTGAGCTCATTATAAATCATTAACTGAGGGTAATGTGGCGCATACTTTGTTTAATATACAAACATTGACCAGTTTCATTTCAGGCCAAAAGTACTAATATGGTAACCATAAAACATCAAATTTTACACCTCCACAATCATTTACTGGAAAATCAGGTGAGCCTTCCATTAAGTGGGAAGAGTGAAGAGAGTATTTCCTAAATTATATATCCACATTTGAAGACGATGAAGACTTTATTCCTGAATGAAATAAAAAAGTGCTATTCTATTTTCTGTGATTATGGTGGCTGAAGATTTTTTGTTGCATTAATAAAAACCTGAGGGCACAAGGGTAAGAGTACATATTTACTAATGTGTTAGAAGACTTGGATGCATATTTTGAACCCAGTGTATGCGTGAAGATTGACAAATATTTTTTTCCAGAGGAATCAGCGCAAGAAAGAACCTATAAAGGATTTTGTAGCATATTTTTTAAATCTGGCATTAACATATAGATTTGGAGTACTACGTGATGAATTTATAAGGGACCAGATTGTCATGCATGCAGCCAATCCCAACATACAGGAAAGTCTTTTAGCAAAAGGTGTGTCATCTTTGCAAGTAGTAATTGACATTGTTAAAAGGGATGAACTAATTGGAAGGTGTGCCAAGGCATTGAAACATGAAAAGGGCACAGAAATCATAAGAATACAACTAATCAAAAAGACCAATGAAAGAGTCCATAAGAGTCAACAACATTTGACTAATAAGAAAAAACAGGTGTACAAAACACAGATTGGGTAAGTGGATATTTATCTCTGAAAAAAATGTTTCCAGCACAGAAGCAAAAATGTTCTGGATGCAGAATTGTTGGCCATTTCCATAGTGTGCAGGAAATAAAAGGATAACATGGTACAGATTTTGAAAGGAGAGTTGTCCGACTCAGAAGAGTCTCATAGTGAGGACATGAATATGTGCATACTGAACATTAGCGAAGAACAGGGAAATTAAGTAGAGAAGAAGGGGTAAGCCAAGGGTCAGAGATGCAGACAAAAGAAATGCATATTTCATCTAGGACAGAGAAATTGCCAGGAAGAAAGAGGAAACCTCTTTGTGACATGGACTTTGGAGAAGTGAAATTACAAATATTGGCAGATTAAGGTTCACCCTTACAATTGTGAATGAGAGTGTTTCGTCGGATAAATTTGTATCCACTTCGGGAGAATTTCTTGAACCACTTGATATCTCGACGAAACATTTCACAGGGGAAAACAAGGATATTGTGGAATTTAGAAATTAATTTTTCAAGTTGAAGAACAGGCAGGCAGAATGTAAACTGTATGTCTCTAGAAAAGGACTGCATTAGGGTGGAAAGATATTGGGAACTTAGGAATGATTTTAGATCCTAACAGTGCTGAGCCAGTTATGATCGTAGAGCTTGAAAGTGACATGGAATCATGGGTTTTGGAACCACTTCCCAACGTATTTTCGGGTAAGATTTGAAGATTAGAGGGGTTTCAACACAGTATTATACTGAGGAATGTTGCTATATCCTGCATCCATAAAGCAAGGAATAGTCCTATGGTGGTGAGGGAGGAGATTTTGAGGTAATTAAATAAACTGTTGTCTGCTGGTATAATTGAAACAATCAAAGTGTCTGATTAGATGGCCCCATTAGCGAATGCTTAAAAACTTAATGAAAAACTGAGGATATGTGTGTATTTAATGGATTTTAACATGAATATCTTAGTTGACCTATTCCCCCTACCAAGGATTAACAAGATGTTATCCATGACTAAATGTGCTAAGTGGTTAGCACAATTGATTTAACTGCTGCAGGTATATTTGCACCCTGATAGCAGAAGATGTACAGAATTTACATCTATTGGGTGCTTTCAGTTTTTGAGAGTTCCCTTTGGACTAACGTCAGCAGTTGCTATGTTCCCAAGGTTGATGCATGATTTGTTCAGGGAAAAAAAGATAGTCATTTTTTTCAGGATGATATATTGGTTATGGGCAAAATTAGGAGCGAACATGATAAGAAACTCAAATAGGTACTTGAAATCTTGAATAAAAAGGACCTTACTGAAGAGAAAAACAAGTGTAAAATTGCCCAAGGAAAGGTTACATATTTGGGTCATAAGGTAAGAGGAGAATGTATTAGGCCCCAAGATTACTTGATAGACACTATAAAGAATGCCCCTTCACCTACAAATAAAAATGAGGTGAGAGCATTTTTAGGATTTGCTGAGCACTATTAAAAATTTATTTGCAATTTTTCTAGAAAAACATATCCCATTAGGCACATTTTGAAAGGATGTTACAGATTTGATTGGTCTGAAGAATTTCAGACAGTAGTCACAGAGTTGGAGGAGGATATTTGTAAGGCTCTGCATTTGCGAGGATTTGATATTAATCTCAGAAGCATTGTTACAATGGATGCCAGTGGAAAGTGTTTTGGGGCAAGGCTGACAAAAATCAATTCCCAGGGAAAAGCAGTAGTAATCACCTTTGCATCATGGGCACTATCTCCGGTAAAGAGAATTATTCCATCATAGAACAGGAGGCACTTGCTTTCGTGTGGGGTCGGGAGCATTTTAAATATTGTATATGACTTGGGTGACACTACGAAGCGACTATAGACCTCTTACTAAAGAAGTAACAACAAAGGGAATGATCAATGCATCCCCAAGGCTAGCATGTTTTTCTTTAAGATTGTTAGGGTATAACTGTGGTACAATACATATCTGGAGTGAAAAACAGAACAGCATATTTCTGGAGCGGATTTTCTCTTTCCATGAAGAATGTGCCTGAGTATGAACTGGACGAATGTTGTTTTAACAGTTGAAGATTAAATCAATGCTCAAGAAAATGATCCTCTTTTGAAAGAAGTAGAGACATTAATCGTAGAAAGTTGGCCTGAAATAAAAATGCTAAATAAAGTTGAGAGGTTTTTGGGAATTAAGACATAAGCTGGCATTATCACTATGGGAAGACTATGAAGAATGGCAGATTGAAACACCCAGTAGCCTGAGAGAAAGATTACCAAAACTGTGCCATGAAGACCATCTTGGGATCCTGAAAATAAAGATGAGAGTAAAACACTCATATTGGTGACCAGGGATGAATAAGGACATTGAAGTGAAAGTAAGAGAGTGTGTGCTGTGTGATGAATTAGATAACACTTGATCTATTTGAAGACCACTATTATATCCTGCAAATATGCCTTGGGGAAAAAAAAGTGGAATTGACATTATGCGTCCAATAAGAGATGAAGACACACAAAAGTTTATTATAGTGATCATTGTTCATGTCTCAAAGTGGCCAGAGGTGAAAATTGTTTTAAGAACAAACTCTAGTAAAATTGTAAATTACTTGATAAAGTCCTATTGAGAGAAGGGCTACCTAATGTTATACTTAGTGAGAATGGGATGCAAATTCTATCCGATGTATTCAAGTCTTTTATAAAAGGAAACAGTATCTGTCACAAAACGATATCACTTTACTATCCTGCTGGTAATGGGGCAGTTGAGATTCAGCAAAGTAATAAAAGGTGCCATTCAACAGGCTGTAAATGCAAAGTTAAACTGGAAACTGAAGTTATACGTATGGTATGAGCATAGAGAAATACCCCCTATGATGATGCAGCACATTTCATTCAAGCTAATGAGAGGAAGATAGCTGTATCCTAAGGGCTGCCAGGAAATGGCATGACATCAGCTATGAGAAAAAAAATCACTATTTACCTGGACTACTCCAGACGTATGCAAGAACAACAGACATCTTTTTGGGGGGTCTAGCACAAGCTACAGGACCTACAGCTGCAATATATGCTCCTCTACCCTGCAAAATTGAAAGTACTGACATAAGGCAAAGCCCACTTCTTTGAGACCACGGAAGAGGTGAGGGAATGGCTGGAGATTCGTGGGTATGCTTTCCCCCGCGTGAACAACACGGCCAAAGATTGAGATGGGACACCTGTTCAAATAAAGGGACACAGCAAAATGTCAGTCCTATGGAATCGCAGGACATGGACTTGCAGGAGGAGCAGAGGATCACCATAGGCGATGGTGGTACCATGCATCTAGGCACACTAGGCAATGGAAGCCCGGGGTCACCGACTACATAAGTAATGCTGGATCCAGAAGAACTGCAACAGATGCTTGGCCTAACGGTGGATGTTTGTCCCAGAGACTTTGATGGACGTGTGCCTGATAGAGTTTGAGATAAGGATTGACTGAAATAACTGGATTACTGGTCATTTACACTTTTTAATGCTTTCTACGTGGGACTGGGATGAGCATGTGTGGATGCCTGAGGAGGTGGTACACCTGCATTGATTTTTAACACGGCTATGAGCTGTGTGGCTGCACTGAGGTGCGGCAAGTAATAATGGGGGGAAGCAGGGTATGAGTGTGGTTGAGATCAAGGCATTGTTGAGAATATACTGCATTAATTTGTTAGAAAGTAATTGATGGTTTGTTAATGGGCAGGCTTAGTAGTGAGGGTCGCTGCGCTGAGGTTTTTCACTAGCCCCTGTTGGGCACCTAGGAAGCAGTGCACGCCCTGGCACAAGCATGGGTTGGGCAATAACGACTTTGCATTCCGTGGGCGGGGAGTTTTGTTTTTGAATGTGTTAACTGTTGCGAGTCCTGAGGGTGTGCAGCAGGTGGAGATGACTCGCAGTGGTCTGTGGTCGACACGAAGTGTGAATTTCATGATTCACAGGCATGGCAATGATGGTTAGGGTCCTAAACTGAAATGACAGAGGCTTGGGCGCATGCATGAAGCATAATAAGGCGCTCTCCTTTCTAAAAATACACCATGTCTGGATGGCCTGTCTGCATGAAACACATCTGGACATCACAGGGCTGCTAGAGTGACAAAAAAGAGGCAGGGTCAGACAGTTCATTCCTCCTACTAGAGGAACACTGGTGTGGATGGCTCAGGGGAAACCATTCACCCTTATATCTAAGGAGGCTGATGTAAATGGCTGATATGTGCTACTGCGAGCCACAATAGACGTCCACAATATCACTATATTGAAGGCATACGCTCAAAACACAAATAAACCTGCATTTTATCAGTCAATGAAAGTCTTAACCCCTTCGATGCTGATGACGAGCTCAGCTCGTCATCACCCATGGGTGGCGTGTGCTGATGACGAGCTGAGCTCGTCATGTAGCGCGGTAATTTTAAAATTGCCGCACAGCGCAAAAATCGCCGCAGCAGCGATGCGGTTAATAGCCACTGAACTTGAGGCACCACTATTGTGGTTGGGGGACTTCAACTGCATGCTAGGCCCTGACTTGGACAGACACCCGCCTAGAAGTGGTACAAAACCACAGATGACTAAAAGGTTGCAAGCATTATTGAGGGGGTTGGGTCTATGGGATGCTTGGCGGGAAAGGCACCCGACTCAGAAGGTCTTTACATGCTATTCACCCATGCATAAGACACATAGGGGTATATTCTCAAGAACGTGCGATAATCATCACCAAAATCGGTTAAAGCAATGTTTCATATCGCCGTCTATCACTGGAAAACAACTCTGTTAACGTCATATTCACAACATGGCGGTAACATATGATAGTTTCCCAATAAAGTATCAAATGTCCACAATAAAGTTACTGGGACGGAAATATAAATCTAAACCCCAATGTGAAAAAAGTTGTGATGAGCCCAACTGCGCTAAAAAAATCTGCGATAATCTCGGCCAGGCCTGGAATTCACACACGTCAGGCGGGGAAAATCACTGTAAAAGTAGAAAACAAAAACACAAACAAAACCAAAACAACTGCGAAGAACAATGGAGGTAGCCGGAGCAAGTACAAAGGAAAACCAGAACCCCGCAAGCCCCATGGAGGACCAGCCTGGGTACTCGGGGTCAGGTAAGGGCAAGAAGAAGAAGTAGAGGAAGACGCAGTTCAGTCCACAGGAAAGCAGGATCTTGATAACGGAGGTGATAGAACACCATCAACTACTGTTCTGTCCTGTTCTGCGCTGCCTCAGTGGTAGTCCGGGGGTGGGGGTGGTGCTGGGGGTGGGGATGGTTCTGGGGGTGGAGGCGGTGGCTGTTGTGGCCCTCCTGGGTCTCCATTTTCCATGATCGTTGGCTCCATGGCATCTGTTGGTCTTCAGGTGTGACTCTGGGCTGGGCTTCCTTACTGCAGGTAGTCGTCCTGCTTAACACCAGTAAAAGGCAGGTGTTAAATCCCTACTGTTAACGCACCTTATTACTTGTTTTGGTATCTTATCGCCGATCTCGCTGGTCATCGAGAATGTTGCGAAGTGGTGTCGTGGCATGTTGCACGGGAACGCTTACTCTGCATATCATTAGCTTTAGTTGCTGGTGTCATCTGTGGCAATGTTTTTTGCAGTTGTAATTGCAGGGAAACTGGTTATGCCGGCTGTTTGCACCAGCTTGATAATAGGGTGATACATTTATCGCTACTTTGGCTGCGTTAAAGTGCTCTTAACTCTGCGATATGTCCTTCAGAATATGCCCATTAGCAGGCTGGGCAGGGTGTTAGTGATGGGGATTCCCGAAGTTGGAAGTTACCCAATTGGGCTGATTCCTGTCAGATCATGCTCCAATAAGCTATATGGTTCAGTGGAACGCCCCCGTCCAGGGGCCTCCGAGCTGGAGAAGGCCATCTGACAAACTGGAAGATCAGGAGGGGAGGGAGACACTGTCCCATGCGCTAATGAAATATAGGACCCTCAATTGGAGGAGGACGTCGTCCAGCAGAATCATGGAGTGGGAGGCAATAAAAACGGTTTTGAGAGGTGTGGGCATGGGAATAACATGTGGGGTTTTCCATCAGTTGCAATGGGAATTAAGGGATGAAAAGGGTACCCTAGTGGAGGCCTTGACAGGGGATCAAATGCACTCGTCCAATGACAGTCGGTTGCGTGCGGTACGCACGCAAATAAGGGCCATATGTATCAAGCAATATTGCAATCTCAAATGCCAAAATTCGCAGAATTTCAGCGTTTGCGATCAAAATTTTGCTAAATGGTATGTATGAAGGCAAATCTGCGTGCAGAATAAGGAATCGCAAAATTTGTGATTCCTAATTTTGCGATTGCATTTAAGGAATCGCAAATTTTGAGATTCTTTAAATGCAATGTAAGAAGCACCAAAAAAGTGCAATTTGGCCTTAGGGAATCGCAAATTACCACCAACTTCAAGTTGGTGGTAGTTTGCGATTTCTTTAAAAAAAACTTGTTTGCGTTTTTCAAATGCAATGTGTAGCACATACATGCCCTTAGGGCATATGTGCATCACATGTGCACCCATGCTTATTTCAGGGGTGCAACAGGGTGTCCTTTTGACACCCTTGCACCCTTGAAATTACATTCTCAATTTGCGATTCTCTAATTGCCAATCGCAAATTGAGAATGTCTTCCCATTCTTTCCTATGGGCCTCTAAACGCATCGGAATGAATGGGGAGGTATTCCTTAATTGCGAATCGCAATTTGAGATTCACAATTAAAGAATATGTAGGATTCGGAAAATTTATTGCAAATCCTACGCTATTTGAGAATCACAAAAGAGTATTTTGATATACATGGCCTCTAAGTGACATCTAGGACAGGTTGGACAAAAATAAGCACAGCTGTTGCCGCCAGAGGCTCCACGCCAAACAGGATAAATCCAGACACCCTCTGGCCTGGATATTACAGCAGGAGCAGATGTCCCAATTGACAACCTGCTTGTGCGGCTCAATGGGGGGGGCATGGTATATATCAGGGCAGATATATTGGAAGTGTTCAAGCAGCACTTACGGACGGTGTCCACGGCAGATATTGCCTTCCACGCAGACTGGTAAGTCCTGTTCTTAAGGGGATTGTGCTGTCACGCCTCCTATTGGCACGGAATAAGGACATGAATGCACAACTGACTGTAGAGGAGATACTTGAGGCATTGCGGGAGCTACCCAAAGTCCAGGCACCGGGGGTAGATGGGTTCCTATCTAAATTTTACCAGGTCTACTCAGCGTAGCTGGCACAGCCACTATTACAGGTGTATGATTAGGCATATGAGCAGGGACATTTGCCCCCAACTATGTGGTAAGGGGAGATATGTTTGCTTTTGAAACTTGGAGGTGACGGCCAGGACCCAGCAGCATATCGCCCACTCACAATGATCAACTTGGATGTTAAAATATTGTGCAAAGTACTGGCCAAATGATTGGCCTCACACATGCCCCACCTGATCCATGAGGATCAATATGGGTTCATACTGAACAGTAACGTAGGTGTGAATATAAGACTATTAACACAATCATGCATGAGGTACAACACAGGGAAGAGGAACTGGTCCTGGAGGCAGTAGACCTCCAGAAAGCCTTTGATACAGTTGATTGGGGATATCTGCATGAAGTACTGAGGGCGACAGGGTTTGGCTTGCGGTTCTGCCCGTAGGTAAAACTCCTCTATACCAAGCCGAGTGCTTGGGTACATGTAGCCTGAGCAGTTCTGAGATGTGGTCATTGGGGCTAGGCATGCATGAGGGCTGCCCGCTGTCACTGCTGCTCTTTGCACTAGTCATTGAACCTATGGCAATTCAGGCTTGAAAGGACCCTGAGCGAAGGGGTATACAGATGGGGATGATCGCATGTAATATCGCTATATGCTGATGGTGTCCTTTTCTAGATAACCTCACTTTGATAGGTGATACCTAAGCTGTTGCAGCTCCTAGAGGACTTCGGTGACTATTCTGGCATAAATCCCTGCGCTTCCCGCTGGCTGGTTTGTCTAATCTCCCCTTGGAGCAACTGCCCAATCTTGGAATGCGATGGGAGACGGTACACTTCAAATACCTGGGTGTGAAGGTGGCACTTTAAGATTTTGCGGTTACTACACCTCCATGTGAACAGGGTGGGCGAAGCACTGAAGTGGTTAGTGACTTTCTGGAACACTCAGCCGCTCTCCCTCATGGGCAGACTGGCAGTGTCTAAGACGGTGGTCCTACCACGTTGCCTATAAGTGGTCTAAAACTCGTTGTGTGGTATCCCTGCCCGAATATTGAAGCAGTTGAACTCTGTACTGGTGTCCCTATACTGGGTTGGCCGTTGTAGTAGAGTGGCCTTGAACACGTTAATTCGGCTGTATAAGGAGAGGAACTGGAAGCCTCCAGGTTGGATTTATATTACTCTGCAGCTCACTTACAACACGCGACCCAGTGGCTGGATGATGGGGTCAACTGGGATAAAAGACTACTGAGGGGGTCAGTACCACAGGACAGGCTCCAAACTGCATTGATGGAAGGCGCAAGAACCCCTGATGACATGTCCTATACAGTCAAATATACTGCCTGCATCCAGCAGTCATTTGTGGATTGAATACCAAGACAAGTACCATTCCATTGGGAACTCTCTGTATGGATTCTTGCCCCAGTGTGGAAAATGATGGAAAATATGTCATTCCAGACATGTAGGGAGGCGGGCTGTCATGTATTAGCCGACCTGTTCCCAGGCAAAACCTTTGTTACCTATGAGCAGGCCTGCGAGTGCTTTGGACTGGGTCAGGGCCATTATCTACATTATGCAGGACTTTTGGACTTCGTTTGATCGACTTGGCCCACAGATCCCATAGTTGCACGGACAACACATACATTGGGTATAATTCTCACCTGTGGGCCTGGGCGCAGGTTTATCTCTCTCCTATACAATGCCATGAGGGTTGAGTCAATGAGCCCTCCACTCAGGGCCCGGCCGGCATGGGAAGTCAGAGCCCTTAGGTGAGAAGACGTGCAAAGCAATAAATGCACTCACACATATGGTATCCTGCAATGCGCATTCCAAGTTGATACATTTCAACTACTTACACTGCACATACATCACATCAGTGAGGTTGCACTACATTGACCATGACTGCTCAGATGCGTGTCCTAGTTGCGGCACAGTTTGTGCGGGTTTTCTGCACTCTGCATGGGGGTGTCCTGGTGTGTACCAATTCTGGGCCTGGATGGTGGATATGGTGAAGGGGGGGGGGGTACAGGGTTTTGGGTGGAGATGACACCACTGTACTTCTTATTGGGACATGTTACGAAACCCAAAAAGCAAAAGATGGCATTTACACTCTTGCAACTACTCCTGATTTTAGCAAAGCACAGGGTTCCAATAACGTGGATGGTGAGTCATATCCCCACAGTAGAAGAGTGGTAGGGGATGTGCGTGAGTGGACGCTGGAGGAGGAAGCCCACATGAAGGCCAGTCGGAGAGATGAAAAACTGGGGGAGGATCTCAGGTCATGGAGGAAGTTATGCAACTTGTTGTTAACCCCTGAGGAAAGTGGTCAGCATGACTCGGATGCGAGTGCACGAACGACCGAGGAGGACTCAGACTGATGTACTTGATATACTAATGACATGCTCTTTGACATATGATAACTGGTAATGCCATAAGTGAAAATGTACTGCCTATACACCTATACTTTGCGATGGGTACCAGTTGTCCATCCTCTTTAAAACTGTAACCCTTTTGTGACTTTATTGAAAAAGACAAATAAAAGTTATAAAAGAAATGAGAGGGAGGATGGAAAAATCTAAAGACCGTTTGGGTTGGATGGTAGCATCAAGTCAAGTGGATTGGTCATTCAATGCAATTGAGAAAAGATTGATCACTGCTCAGAAGGCACACAAACAGCATTTTGATTGTAAGCATAAGGTGCAAAACATTTAGGGCCTGATTCATAAAGGGTCTCTGTACTCGTGATTAAGGCCCCGCATTCTTGTGGAGTGTCCGCTCTTGAGGCAGTATTGCTGGTTTGAGAATTCACCCTGCAGAGATTCCGCCACAGTGCAGAGACATCTCCATGACTGCGATGCCTCCACCATGAATGCAGAGACCATTTGCGAATCAGGGCCATACTGTGAAGGTGGGAGATTACGTAAGGGTGAAGAAGGCTGGGTTGGTTGCCAAGTGAGAAATCAGATTCTCAAAGCCATTGCAGGTGGAAAAAGTATTTTGTAATTCCCTTATTCTTAGCGATGGCAAAGTCTAGCAATTAAGATGCATTTTAATAAGTGGAAAGGGATTATGCCAGCACAATGTAACCCAATTACCAATAATGATTGGCTTTCACAGGATAATTGCAAATTGGAACAAACTGGTGTAGAAGGAAACAACTCACAGGACACTTTCACTTCTGTATCTGAACAAAATATAAGGAAGACAAACAACCGGATAAACGAACCAGGACAAGATGAATCAGGAGCAAAGCAGGCACGTAGATATGTAAGCAAACCCAATTCGCAGGCACTTAAATATGTAATCAAACTCCATTGGCAGGCACGTAGCTATGTAAGCCAACCCCATTCGCAGGCACGTAGATATGCAAGCAAACTCCATTGGCTTAAAATTAGATTGGTGAGTAAATGTGAGCAACATTATGTATTATTTCTATTTTGTTTTGATTGACTTCCCAGTTTTACTATGGTTAAGAAGTGATACAATAATTGTTAGGGTACAAAATGTATATTTTTATCGATCTAGTATTGTTTATATTGTAGAACTATCGGTTGCTGTATAGGGGGGTGTCGTATTTGATTGTATTTGATGTCAAGTTAAACCCTTCATGTTAGTGGGTTAGAACCCTCGTGTTAGTGTGTTCTTTGTCAGTTGGTGGAGGAGCATTTAGTGTACATAGCTCACTTTGTTTGCTGTACCATGTCAGGTTGTTACCAATAAACTCCTTACCTTCCAGTGCGTGTTGTCTCCTCACTAAAACAAAATGTAGAGCAAAACATGCCTCCTCACATTGGGTTACCGGCAGCACGGAATATGTTTATCTATGGGCAAATAAATAACTCTCTGCTTGACATGAGAAAGCCAACATTTTTGTAATGGCAGTTCCAAAATATACCTCTAAAAACACCTTCATGCATTTCATGTAGGAATTAGTTACAGCTTACTTTTTTTTGATTTTCACATATAGGTGCAGGTTTTATCAGCACTTTAAGGTGCACATGCATCAAGCTGTTTAGGAATCGCAAACGGTGCGATTCGGTAAAATCGGCCGTTTGCGATTCCTAAATACCTTTTTAGTATGCATCATGCATTTTTTGAAAAATCTATATTTTTACCGAATTCCAAAAATGCGATTGCTCTTAAGGAATCGCAAATTTGCGATTCCTCAAAAGCAATGCATCATTTATAAAAAAATTGCGATATTTGAAACTGGAAGTGCAAATTACCACGAGGTTGAACCTCGTGGTAATTTGCAAAATGGTTCAAATATGCTTAAAATTGTTTTTTTTAAACTGTGCAATTACAGACACACATGTCCTAAGGACATGTGTGTATGTAACTTGTACTGAAAAGTACATTTCATGGGTGCAGGGGGGGTCATTGGACCCCCCTCTCCACCCTTGAAATGCATTCATGAATTGCGATTTTTCAATTGCGAATTCGCAATTACCATTGATTCCTATGGGCCTTTTAGCCCATAGGGATGAATGGGAATTGCGAATTCGCAATTGAAAAATCGCAAATTTCATGCGAATCGGTAAAAATTGCGATTTTTACCGATTCACATACAATTTGCAAGAAAAATTGTGCATAGGCTTTTGCGAATTCTTATTTGCGATTTGCTATTTTTTGCTAATAAGAATTCGCAAATGCCGATATTGATGCATGTGGGCCTAAATACCGTCAGGTAAAGTACAGACTAATTAGAAATGCATTACTGCTGCAGTGTATTGCCAGTTTTGAATTTTATATAACGCCAAAAGTTAGGAGTACAAAGGTACATGCTGTTTATAGTGCATAATGAAGTATGGTAATTACTCCATAGTAATTATTGTATAAAGTGTAATCATGTTCATACCAGTTTTTCTGTGAAAGATGTGTAGAACATATGTTCTTCAACTATTTTCATTGTTCATCTATTGGTGATGCCTGGATGTATATTTATTTGTTATTCTGCTGGGATAGCATTCCTCCCATAGTAGAAAACATAAATCATTTACACAGCTTATGTCTGTGGCTACAGGCATATATTATATAACTGATACAAACTAATTGGATCCCAGTGGGCAAATTGCTATATATTTTTTTTTTTTCATCTGCGCTGAAAAATGTCTCCTGGAATCTCCTTTCACAATGTTGACGGGAACATAATGCTTAGTTGTCAGAGATTTAATAGGGGAAGGGGATTATGTATGTATTTGCTTTATAAGCTAGCACTAACAAACCTGTCCATTTGCAATAGCGCTTTACATGATTTTTGTGCGGTGCTTGAATTACTTAAGGCAGCGAGCTCTGCACATTTTACTTTTCCAGTTTCTGAGTTACATTAGTGATTTTTAGTAATCAATGCTACTGGGATGGCAGCGTGATATTCAGTCAGTACTGACGAGGTATATGGAATGTCAAATAAGCACACTGTAGGGCCACTGAGGACCCTGACATATAGGACAATTTTTTTTATTTCATCACAACACGTTCCATCTGTGTGCGTATGGCTGGTTTATGAGCATTGCTGTATGTCCTGCACATGTACCATTGTAGGGCCTACTAAGTGTCCGTACCTTCTGGAAAACAATGTTGTGAGTTTGTGCGAAAATGGATCGGCCCTAGGTAAGACACTTAAAAGAACAAAGGAGCTTTCCACTTTTTAGGCACTCATTCATTGATTGATTTATTTGTTTTATACAGATTCATAGAAGACCGGGTTCATTTCTTCGCACTAAAAAGTATACACCAAGAGATCAAAACTAATAGCACGACGAATACAAAGGGGCAAATTTACAATAAGTGGCGCATCCCTGCATATCAGCAGGGATGCATCACTTATTGCGCGCCGTGCCTACGACACTATGGATGCGCCGCATTTACAATGCGATTTACAAAAGGGGGTGGTGATGAACAGAGTGTCTGAATTAAGCAGACCACTCTTACCCAGTCCAAAGATCAGGGCTTGATCCATCACCGTTATTTATCTCACTGCCCCATCCCAGCTCAGAACCTGGCTATATGCAAATCAGTCTGTCCCTGGCCCAGTGCATCATGGGAACAGGGCAGACTAAACTACCAAGCCAATTCTTCACCAGAAAGGAGACAAGCTACCGGGGACCGGTTTCTGGCATTTCAGCCGTCTTCGGCATTTACAATGCGGCGCACCATGGGGCAAAAACGGCACAGATGCGTGACACATCTGTGCCATAAAAGCGGCGCATTGCTGAAGTTGCGTCGCAAGCGCGACACAGCTCCAGCAAGGCTTGGGGGGCCCTGTTCTAACACAGCTGCGTCAATCCTGTGGGCTAAAGAATGTTGATGGATTAAACCCAGATCTTTAGACTGGGTGTGAGTGTTTGATTGATTCAGATGCTCCGTCCATCACCACCCCCTTTTGTACTGCTTTTGGCCGCCATAAGTGTGGCAGGGTATGCTCAGACGTGAGTCCCTTGCTCACTTTGCCACTGGATTCAAGCAAGCCGGGGTGAAGACAGCTGGAATGCCAGAAACCGGTCCTCGGAAGCTTGTTTCCGGTCCAGGGAAGACATGCTTGGCAGTTCGGACTGGACTGTTTCCATGAGGCACAGGTTCAGACTGATTTGCATATGGCAATGTCTGAACTGGGGTGGCAGAGTGGGCTAAAGAATGGTGATGGATTAAACCCAGATCTTTTGACAGGATGTGAGTGTTTGATTGATTCAGATGCTCCGTCCATCACCACCCCCTTTTGTACCGCTTTTGGCCGCCATAAGTGTGGCAGGGTATGCTCAGACGTGAGTCCCTTGCTCACTTTGCCACTGGATTCAAGCAAGCCGGGCTGAAGACGGCTGGAATGCCAGAAACCGGTCCTCGGAAGCTTTTTTCCGGTCCAGGGAAGACATGGCTTGGCAGTTCAGGCTGGACTGTTCCCATGAGGCACAGGGTCAGACTGATTTGCATATGGCTATGTCTGAACTGGGGTGGCAGAGTGGGCTAAAGAATGGTGATGGATTAAACCCAGATCTTTTGACGGGGTGTGAGTGTTTGATTGATTCAGATGCTCCGTCCATCACCACCCCCTTTTGTACCGCTTTTAGCCACCATAAGTGTGGCAGGGTATGCTCAGACGTGAGTCCCTTGCTCACTTTGCCACTGGATTCAAGCAAGCCGAGCTGAATATGGCTGGAATGCCAGAAACCGGTCCTCGGAAGCTTGTTTCCGGTCCAGGTAAGACATGGCTTGGCAGTTCGGGCTGGACTGTTCCCATGCGGCACAGGGTCAGACTGATTTGCATATGGCCATGTCTGAACTGGGGTGGCAGAGTGGGCTAAAGAATGGTGATGGATTAAACCCAGATCTTTTGACTGGGTGTGAGTGTCTGATTGATTCAGATGCTCCATCCATCACCACCCCCTTTTGTACGGCTTTCTTTCTTATGGGCAGAATGGTAACAGTTTGGTGTTTAGTATAGATGAGTTCGTAATGGAGAATTCTCTCCAGAAGTGGGAGTATATATGACATTACGGTGAGGGAAATGTCAGTTTGTGAAAGTAGGCATTTTGATGTGTGTGACTGTGTGCCTGGCAGCCTGTCTTATAATTCACATCTGTGCATTCCTGATAGAGGGCCGTAAACATAGGGTTCACTGGAAACTGCGGACCTCTTAATCTGAAGGATGTTTCTAGGATGGTTAATTTGGGGTGGAATTGGCACCTGCATTTCAAGGGGCAGGGGTTTGCCCCACTAGAGATTGTGATCAACCTCTTGAGATAGGAGGGCAGGCAGGACAACATTTGGATAGGACCTGTGCATTTCAAAGGTAGCCTTTTGATGAACCATACTAGGCTGGTTAAATACCGGGTAATTGACAAAAGGAATCATTAGGGCAGGAGAGACTGCAACTAGACTATCCTCAGACTCATGGTGGCTTGGACCTTGATGTGCTCCAGGAAGAGGCTATCACTTTGTGGATTATGCGTGTACGTTGCTGGCTTGCAGCTATTGCCAACTGTCGTGGCCTGTGACTCGAAGTACTCTCCAAAGGCCGGTGAGCTGGCCTCCTGTCCACGAAATCCCAGGGACACAAAGGATCTCACTGTCTCCATGAGATCGTAAGGACCGCACTGGGTGTGGCAAAAACAGATGGGAGTAATTGTAATTAAGACAAGGACCGTCCTGCCATCATCTCGCTTTGAAAGAGGAGTGTTTGTGCAAAGATAAACATCTATCTGAGGTGCCTGGGCGTGAGGAGTTCGAGGAGTGTGGGGGAAGCTTGCAGAGTATGAGGAACCAGTGTTTGCAACTATGTGGACCTGTGCTTGCTAGTGTTCTAGAGAGTGTCCTGTCTGAGGTGTGTTTGGGGAACTTAAGCAGGGTGGTGAGACTGTCCTTGCCTCCAGATTGGGAAGACGGCAGTGCATGACATTGCGGCCTCTGTCTGAGGTTGTTTGCTCCCTCTTCCTGGACACATGTCACAGGGTGCTTTGTTTTTGCAAACACTGAGACATGACCCGAGGGGTTTTGTATGACTTGTGGGCATCTGCAGCTGACAGTTGACGGTCTACGTCGGGGCACATCTTCACTTTAGAGGAAACATTTGTCTAGACATGGAGGTACCATCTTTCTGGGTCAGAACCTTTTGTCTACAGGACGGCGGGGGTTGCGATGCCACACTTGTCCAGGTACCTTCAGGCACCTGGATGTCTAATCCGGATGGATGAAACTAAGGAACTGTTTCTTTCTGTGTTAGGTGGTTCTGGTTGTCTAGTCAACAGGGTGCCAGCAGGGGCAATGTGTATCCTTGGCTGGTGGAGTTGAAGGACTGAGTGGCTGGGCCACGAGGCATAGGCAGAGACTAATAACTGTTTGACCTTTCTGCAATGGGAAAGTCCGACAATTGTATATAACTGAAAAGTGTATATACAATATGTATCTAATTTTGATCTCTGTGTATGTGTATTACAAAGAAAATTGTTTTTACACATACAGTGTGGTTGGAGTCTTTGATGGCAAATGCTGTGTGTTGTGAGGGGGTGTTGTGCCAACACTTTACACTTGAGCCCTTAGAATAAGACTGACTGATCAATGCTATGCTACCAGAGGGAGAGCATAGGTTATTGGACAATTGTATCATACCCATCCTATTTGGAACCGTGGATTCTGACTGGCTTTGATGCGTCTCAGCCAGCCCATAACTGTTGGGTCAAACACTCTGCGTTATCACCTAATAAAGTCTGCAAAAAAGTAAATTACAAAAAATGGCAAGGACTGTTATGTAATAGTATCACAGTATTTCCTTTCTACTTCAATTGGTTAAAGCACATCCCATCCTCAACCTTCCTGAGGCAATAATGTTAGTTTGTGTCACACTCTGTTACATTACTCAAAAATGTATGGATAATTTGTGTGCCCATGTCCATTGAATGTAAGAATATAAAGAAGCTTCAGATTTGAAAGAGATGTGCCACAATGATTATATAAAGACAAAAACAAAGTTGGGACAAAACCAAGCTTTGAGCATCTCTGTCCCCCATGGCCTGTCTAAAGATAAAAAAAATTGAAATACCTTTTGGAATCTATTTGTATGAGCATCTCTAAACTGAACACCAAGGACTCCAGCGTATGAAGCAGCACCTGGTCATCCATGGTGTCAAATGTTGTGTAGAGAGCCAAACAGAGATGGACAGCCTTAATATATTTGTCAGCACATTGGCATAACTCATCCGTTGTAACAACCACCTCTGTTTAACTACTGCAATCTTGTTGGAAACTGACCATAGGATGCAGAAGACAATTAGCTTCAATGTGTTTGGATAATTGGAAAAAACAACTTTGGTCTGTAATTTGAAAAATGGTCTTGTTCTGGTTACGATTTTTTTCAAGAGAGGTATAAATCAAACCTGTTCATATTGTCAGGAACAATACTGGAGTCAAACTGTGCATACCAGAATAGATCTCACCATGCACAACTGTAAGAATATCTACAAAAGATCCAGAAGATTCACTATTCTTACCAACGAGGTAGGAAAATGTGGAGGAAACCTCTGTGGTTTTGTTGGAAGCAGGTCAGTGGATTGTGAAGGAGGTAGGTGTTAGGCCTGTCATGCTTGGTGTGCCTCACTTACACTTCAAAAGGCTGCCTCCAGCACACACACAAAGAGATTTGACATCATTCTTCTGTCACCCTAGGCTACTAGGAGTCTTGGTGGGGGAAGGAATGATCTTTTCAGAACCAGATGTGGGAGTAGCCAGGATGTTACCACCACTTCAAAGGCTGGCACAAGTTATACATATTGGAACTCCTGGACCACCCCTTCAGTACATTCCTGGATATGTAGAAGACTCCAGAAAGATCATCTTGTTTACCAGAGGACAGCCCTGCTGCTAGAGGCTTTCTGTGACCCACAGAGGACTGCCCTGCTGCTACCAGAGGAATCTCCGGGTGCCAGAGGACTGCCTATGTTCCTAGATGACTGAATTGGTGCTTGAGGTCTGCCACATTGAAGCAGAACTGAACCAATTCCTTGGTCCTAGGCTACCTGAGTGGTTCCAAGCGTCAGTTGGTGGACCGACTGTTCAGTGGCACAGCAAGCTTCAAAGGTCTTCCTTCAACTTCCCACTTGATGTGCTGCAACTAGACCTACATGGACCTGTAAGTGGACCTGCCCAAGCCCTGTTGGCCATTGATAGAGTACGTTCCTGGTCCCCTAGAGATGCTTCTCCAGGTTCTGGATCTCTGGCTGGTATTAGAATGTACTCCTCTAAAATCCTGAAGCTTTGGACTCTTCATGAAGTGAACTCCCCTCATGGAGTACCTCAGGGCTCCATCCTTAGCCCGCTCTTTTTCAATCTCTATCTTAGACCCCTAGCGGATCTTGTGGAAAAAGCGGGTCTTACCTTCATGTCGTATGCAGACGATTCTCAGATTGTTTTTTCATTGTCTGAACCCAAAACATCATCTTCATCTCTCCTTAAAGATGGCCTGCTGTCCATTTTCAACTGGATGTCAACTAACCAGTTGAAATTAAATGGAGACAAGACGGAGATTCTCCTTCTGGGCAAGCAGCCAGAGCTCTGGAGCTCATTATATTGGCCTGCCCAGATGGGTAATCTCCCTATACCAGTGCCACATGCAAGAAACTTGGGAGTAATCCTGGACAATTCACTGTCCATGAAACAACAGGTTAACAAAGTAGTGGGCCTCTGCTTTACTATCATTAGGTGGCTCAAGAAGATCCTCTGGATGCTGCCTAGCTCCATGCAGAAAACGGTGGTCAATGCCTTAATTACATCCAGGCTTGACTACGGGAACATCCTGTATCTAGGTGCAAATAAGGCAGTTACAAAGAGACTGCAGCTTGTACAAAATGCGGCTGCTCGACTCCTCTGTAGCATACCTAAGAACAGCAGCGTGTCGAGGGTTGAGAATCGTATTAGGTTTAAGGCCTTAAACTACATGTTTAAAATCAAAGCTGGTACCGCTCCCAAATACCTGCAGGCACTAGCTTTTCCCTACATTCCTAAAAGAAACTTACAATCGAAATCAGCAGAAAAATTCTGTGTACCCAGATTCAAGCTGGCCAGGATGGGAGGAAGATCTTTTGCCCATCTGGGTCCTTCATTCTGGAACACACTCTCAATCCACATACGAAAGGAGCAAAGTCTTCTCACGTTCCGAAAGGAGATAAAGACCTGGTTGTTCGACCAGTAACCCTGAACGACCCCTGCTGTATACTCCATCTACCGTGCTGTGTTCTTAGGCGCCGGGAAACCCTTTTTGGGTAGCTGTTTGCGCCATATAAGTTTATAAAATAAATAAACGGGCCAGTGCGCGCTGAGACTCTTTGCACTTCAACATGAGATCAGCACTTTGTGCTACAGCAACGACAGCCCGCAGTGACTGCCAATGGCAAGCTCCAGCAGCTCCCGCATCTTCGTGCTACAGCGACGATCATCTGAGACACTCTCCTTGCAGACTTCTATATCATAAACTGGACTCTACTCGCTGGACTTTGAGAAGGTAACTTTTAAACAGAACTAACCTGTTCTCTGTATCCGGCCCACACTCCATAGGGGTAGCGCCTGAACTAGGGACTTTCCTTCAATCTATCAGGACCACATGAGTGCAAGTGGCATTTTGCTCTTTTAGATGCTAAATTTGCTTAGATATTTAAAATTGCACACCTGTGGTTCTACTGATTGGATTTTTGTTGTTCGATTATCACTTTATTTATTAAAATGTAAGTTATGTTGCCACTTTTTTAATATTTTCGCACTGCATAAATACTTTATACAATGTCTCTAAGTTATACCTGGCTGCTTTTGTGCCAATCTACTAGACGGTTAAGCACAGGTTAACCCCTTTAATGCAGCTTTCAGCCGATGACTGACGGCCACATAACCTTCCCAGTGCATCTGTCGGCTACTGGCTGACACTGTGGAGGGCTGGAAAGGCTTCTCCAGTGCTTGCACCGGATTATTCCTTTTTTAAAACAAAGGGCGGGGGAGATGTGGAATCACTTCCGTAGCAGCCCCTTCCTGCCAAGTTGTGACCCTTACATCGAAAACCCCACCAGAGCAGCGAGCAAAATGAGGTCAGTGTTCTCTTCTACTTATGCGGGGAAAAAATAAAAAGACGTCCCCACATTTCAGGGAGGCCTCATTGGAAAGGTGAGCATCTCCCTTTTCCAATGATGCCTCTCTGAAACAGTTTCCTGGATGTGGAACGTGGATGTGCCATGATCCACAGCCAAGAAACTGTTTAGCGAACAAGAGATCTATGTTGGTGGGTCGGCCCTTGTGGCACGCCCTGCCCTCTGGGGCAAATTTTAAAAAAGATGTGTTTTTCATGGGGGCAGCAATTGCACCCCAGGGTGGAATGTAAAAAAAAAAAGAAAAAAAAATGGGAGAAATTGAGGACAGCCCTCTTGCCATATGGGTGTTTGGACATTTGTTTTCCCTGTGGGCTGATTGCGGCTCCCAGGGAATCACATTCCCCCCCAAAAAGCATAAAAATGTTGGTAGGGGGGTCAACTCATGTGCTCTGTTGCAGGGCATTTATATTTGTTTTTAAATAACACACTATGCATAAAAATGTATGGTGTATATACCACACAAATCTACCATCTGCAGTTTATTCAGTAGATGGTTGATCTATGTGGCATATGCAGTATATAGCAAATGAATGAATGTGTTTGCATGCAGGGGATGGGCATGTGCTAAGGAAAATAGCCATCTTTCAGTTGCTTATTTTTGCATTTGGTTACTGGCACTTGTGAGGTGAAATATTTCCCAGACAGAATTACCATGTTTGCATATCATGAAATAAATTAAAAAGTGCCAACTTATGCTGCATAATTTGCCTTTCCCTACAGCAAAATTTAGTCAACCTGTTTCATAACTTGGGGCGCTCCTGCTGCATTTTTCCATTGACACTGATGATAGCACTGTGAGGAGCATGCCTGTGCACAAATTTTCAGGGGCTATTTTGTTGAGATTAAAAGTAAATTTGTAGCTTGGGGAAATTACTTTTATATTGTCAGTGGCCCAGCAGCTTTCCAACAATAAAGTTTTGCATTAGCCATGACATAAGTACGCTGTGTTATTGGGTATGTGGCAAGGTGAAGTAATACTGTGTCTTTTTGTCTTCATTAGTGTCTTTAGAGAACATGAAGATTCCCCATGAAAGTTACGTCTTTTTACTGTTGCACTCATCTTACAAACACATACTTCTTCTGCCTTCTATAGAGGACTGTGTTTTAGAAGGAAGGTTTTAGGCAGTCAGCAGAGATGGCATCTCAGTGGATGACTGCTCAGCATGCCCAACTCCAGTAATTGGAGGACAGCTCAGCTGCAGGGTCAGAGGCTATAAAACATATGAGGAAGAGGAAAATGGAGCAGGTTCTGGAAGTGATTTTTCAATCAACAGAGTTCCATCTTCCAACTCGTCTTCCAGCAGTTGTGAGGGACACAATAATGGCAGCCGTGGCATCCCTTCACAAGCACAGTATGTGCAGCAGAGTGACCAATGTTCGGATGGGTGAATACAAAGTCGATGTAAACCATGATGTGTGCAGGCCAGACAAAGGCAATACAAATAAAAGCAATGTCACTGTACGCAACAACAACATATGCCAGTATAACAATGCAGATACTCATAAATGCAGGGTCAATGAATGCCATGAACTATGCATTTGCAACAGTGTCCATACTCATGAATACAATGTCAATGTATGTCATAATCCATGCTTGTATAATAATGTTGATACCAGTAGAAACAATGTTCATGTACGTCATGATCGAGACACATATAACACTGTTTTTTTTATTTTATAAATCGTTTTTATTGAGTAAACAAAAACAAAGAAGACCAAAACAAAAAGGGACAAAGTGCAGTGCAAATCCGATAATTTCCAACAATTCCCGTGCATTGGTGCATTATTCGACATAACGTTACATTCGATCAATACTTCAAAGAAATGTCTCATACAGTACTTAATGATAAAGACAGTATTCCCCCACATGGTCCGCTGACAGTGGGGAGGTATTGCTGAAGGGTGTGCATATCATTCCCCTACTAACATTCCATGCTATCCAAATTTTCTTCCATTTTTGCGGGCATCCTCTACTTTCGTATACTACCCTTTCCGCCTGCATGCACCAGTCCATATCGGACTCCCATTCTTGAAACTTGGTTTTGAGTACGCCCTTCCATGTTCTAGCTATGTTGGGTTTCGCAACCATATATCCTAGGGAGATCCACACTCTCTCAGTTATTGACAGATCAGTTGCATCCCAGATATTGAGGAGGCACAAGCGGGGCAAGTCCTCAAAAGTTTTATGGCAGGTTAAGTACATTGTTGATGTGACCCTCCCCCAGTATGTCTGTAGAATCAGGCACTCCCACCACTGAAGCAGGTAGGTGCCAGTTTGACCACAACCCCTGGGGCAGGCAGCGGAGCTCAGGGCACCCATTTTTACAAGCACCAAACTAGTGTAGTAAGCTTTGTATAAGAGTTGGTGTTGGATAAGTTTAAACCGGGAACGGATCGCCACCTTCCGGGGGGAAGCTAATGCCTCTTGCCATTCTTCATCATCAATGTCCCCGATGTCCTCCACCCACCTTGCACAAATTCTCCCTAGTGTGTCCGGTGTATTGTTGAGTATTTTACTGTATGACAATGAAATAGCCTTTTCCTGGAGGTAATCGTCCACAAGCTTATCCTCAAGGGGCGAGTAAGCCGGCAGTTCTGTGCCCTTGGGTATCGCCCTTAGTAGCACATTCCGGGCTTGGAGGTATCTAAAAGTTTCTCCGCTCTGCAATTGGTAATCCAGTTGGAGATCACTGAAAGGGATCACCCCGCCCCTCGCCCACAGGTCATCAACCCTTGAGAGACCTATCAAGTCCCACTTGTCGAATCCAGGATGCTTCAACAACATTTCCAGTTGGTGTGTGTCGAGTAATGGAGTGACTTGTGTGATTCTAGCTTTCCAGACCAACGTGGTTGTCGCTGTGTGCCATATTTCAATTGTGGTAGAAGTTGGGGTTTATTTAGGCACATAGTTCCTCCCTCCATAGAATGCCCTGGGATAATTACTGGGGAACATATTGTGTCTATCCATCTTGTAAGCGGGATCTGTCCCTGGTCGGTGCACCCAGTGATTGACGACCACTAACTGGGAGGCCCAATAATAGTTTTTGATTGCGGGTGAGGCGATGCCTCTGTTGTACCAGCTTTTCATGAATTTAGTCAATGCTATTCGGAGGGCCTGTAGTTCCAAAGCAAACGAGTCAGTGGACTCCAGTTACTCGCTAGACTCGCGCTGTGTAACGCGCTTGCCGCGCATCTTTTAAAGGCTTTTAAAGCATTTTTACTCTATTGTGCATGCTTGTACTTGTCTAACCCCCCTTTTGTTATCCAGGGCTCACCTTGACTGCGCGCTTAGCAGTCTCTTACTCGCTCTTCCAGCTCGCCGCCTCTTGTCCACGGGCGCCCACGCAGGAGATCAATTCCTGCCGGGACGCGCTGGTGGCCGCCATCTTAGGTGAGGAGGGTGTGTGGGTGAGCGGTGCAGCGCTCGGACCAGCACCGCCCCAGACCTATAAAATGGCGCCCCCTTACAGGGAGCGCAGCGGACGGGCGCAGCGGGCACGCCGTCAGCGCGCCGAAGTCGCGCCTAAGTCCAGCCCGCCTGCGCCCGTCTGCGGCCGGACGGGCCCAGGGGCTAGGGATGCTACCACTCCTATATCCTACTCTTCTTTTGCTCTTAGGTGCTTACACGCTTCTGCCAGCCCTCTCCCACCCGATACCTGGACTCGCATTACATCCTTCGGCATTGCAGGCACTCCACTCCCTCATCTTATGCCGACGCCAGCACTTACTGCTTCGGCTTCTATCGAGTCACAGATTCGGATTTTATATTTAAATACCCGCTCCATGGTCAAGCACCAAGCAGACATTCTGCACTTACTTATGACAGAAAGCCCCGATGTCCTATTGCTATCGGAGACCTGGCTCACCGATGATTCACTTCCTGACATCCTGGCTGCGCTGCCCCCAGATTATTTCCTGCTGAATACCAATCGATCAGGGGGTCGCACCGGGGGAGGGGTGGTGGCGGTGATACGCAAGGATCTCAAGATTATCACCTCCGCAGTCCTGACTTTACCGGAAGTAGACACCCTGGTCCTTAGCCTTGGGACTGAGGTAGGTGCTGTCACTCTCATGGTACTCTATCGCCCTCCCCACTCTAAGCCGTCCTTCCCTTCATCTTTCATCGATCAGCTTACCAACATTGCTACCTCCTCCCCCCGTATTATCATCATTGGTGATTTCAATTACTGGTTCCAGCACGAGGACGCTGGCCCGCACGCTTCCGAGCTATTCGAGGGTCTCTCGAGCCTGAACTTTGTCCAACTAGTCAGGTCTGCAACCCACAAGGGTGGCCATATTCTCGATCACATCTGGACCCATGGGGTCAAGTCCTCTCGCCCACTAATTACACCCTGTGTGTGGTCAGATCATTCTTTGATCGACACCACATTCACGGCGGCTGGCCAGATCAGGGTCCCCCCGCGGGAAGGCGGTACTGCTCGTAAGTGGAAGGCTGTCGATTCCTCCAAACTGCTGGCTCATCTGTCCCAAACTTGTCCCCCGCTACCTAATGACATCAGTACCGATGGGATTTATCTGTTGGTGGCAGACTGGCTCATGTCAGCCAGTGACATCTTTGCCCCCCTAATTAAGTTCCCCCAATCCCGGCATAGTAACTCCCATAAATGGTTTACCCCCCCATCTTAAGACCCTCCACCTGGAACTTCGGCAACTTGAGCGTAAGTGGAGGAGAGACTACTGCTCCCTAGGCAGAGATGCCTATGTGGCCGCCCGCAATAGGTACAAACTGGCCATCCTCGCAGCAAAAAAAGCTTACGCCTCAGGGAAAATCTTATCTGCCCCCTGCCAGTCGAAAGAAATTTTTAAAGTTCTTGAAGAATTTACTTCCGATCCTAGGACGCTCCCAACTCAGACCCCCACACAGGAAGCATGCAATACCATTAGTACCTTTTTTATCAAAAAAATTGTATTGATTAGGGACACCATTCCAGTTATTCCTCCTGGCGCTGGATCTGTTTCCTCTCCCCACAACTCTCTCTCACTTACACAACTCCCTCTTCTAGATTCTATTTCTCTGGCCACTCTCGCCACTCGCATTAAGTCTGGATCTCCAGACGACTGCTGCCCTCCTTCCATACTTCGGGACATCTGCCACTCTCTACCCGACTGCATCCTCCCTCTGCTAAACTCCTCTCTCTCTTACGGTACGGTGCCGGGCGCCTTCAAGGAGGCTGTGTTGGTGCCCCTTCTGAAGAAACCAGGGGCTGACCCCGCCGTCCCGGCAAATTACCGTCCTATCTCTCTTCTACCCTTCTTTTCTAAAATCCTGGAAGCCCACGTCACCACCTGTCTCTCACAGTTTATCGAGAGCTCCAACTTTCTCGAGGCGAATCAAGCCGGCTTTAGACCCGGCCACTCTACGGAGACAGTGATCTTGGCCGTGCTGGATGCCTTGAGAGACGGTGTCGACAAGGGTACCCCCCAGGCCTTGGTATTATTAGATCTGTCAGCCGCCTTCGACACGGTGGATCACAACATCCTTCTCCACCGTGTCGAACAGGCTGGCATTCAAGGCCTGGTGCTGGCCTGGGTCAAATCCTTTTTGACGGGCAGGTCTCAGACCCTCAGTCTGGGCACTTTCAGGGCTCCCAGGGAGCATTCGCCCTGCGGGGTCCCCCAGGGTTCCTCTCTATCCCCTCTTCTCTTCAATCTTTATCTTCGCCCCCTTCTTTTTTATTGAGGCAGTGGGACGTCACCGTGTTTAATTACGCGGACGACCTACAACTCATCTTTTCTCTTAACTCCCCCTCTGCTATTACCAACTTTCAGGCAGCTATGTCCCACATTCTCCATTGGATGGGCCACAACCAGCTAAAATTGAACCCCGGTAAGACGGAGCTCCTCCTTCCTGGTAGGAGTGCCACCTTCTGGGGGGCCACAATTCTGGCCGGCAGAACTTGGTCCTTCCCCCACTCCTGTGACCTCGGTGAAGAGTTTGGGGGTCACAATTGACTCCGGCTTATCCCTCGGGCCGCAGGTGGGGACGGTGGTCTCGTCCTGCATTTACCAGCTGCGCAGGATCAGGAAAGTGGCATACCTTCTCACACCAGATGCCCTCCTGCGGATCATCATGGCCCTCGTCCTCTCCCGCTTGGATTTTTCTAACGCAATCTACCACGGTCTGCCTAAAACATCGATGGCCAGACTGCAAGCGGTTCAAAATCAAGCAGCGAGATTGGCCCTAGGGATCCCGAAGTGGCAATCCGCCAGGCCCCTCCTTGCCAAACTCCACTGGCTCCCTGTCACCTCAAGGGTAGCATTTAAGATCGGCTGTATCATCTTTAAATCGTTAGCTGGGGCCTGCCCCGTTTTTGTAAAATCTCTCATCACTCCCTACCGCCCACCCCGAGATCTGAGATCCGCTCACCTCCATCTCTTGACCGTCCCCTCTTACAAGCTCTGCAGATCTGGAGGCCGGAGATTTGCATACCTGGCCCCCAAGCTTTGGAACTCTTTTCCTTCACCTCTTAAAACCTCTAATACTTTGACCCTTTTCCGTAAGTCTTTAAAAACCTGGCTTTTCCCCCAATCTGGCTAGTCTTTCTGTCCTTCTTACTTCCAACCAGCGCCAGGAAACCCATGGTGTCAGTGCGCTCTACAAGCACCCCCTACAATACAATACAAAGAGCGTACCTGCGCTTCAAAGGTATTAAAATACTGCACTGAGACCAAACAGGGTGTGGTTTACAGGGCGTAGATAAAGCAGAGGAGGGCCATTATTTTATAAATGGTGTCCCTGCCCAATAGGGTAAGGGGCAGGGTTTTCCAATTTTTTACATCGGCTTGGAAGCGGCGCAGAGGAGGAGACAAATTATGGTTGTAAAAAGCTGCAGGGTTGGTTGTGGCGTAAATACCCAAATATAAAAAAAATCTGTAACTATCTTAGCCCCGCAGTCTCTAGGCAGGGTTGGGCGGTGTCCACCTCCCTGCCTCGTTCCCTTCTGCAGTGTGAATGTTGCAGATTGACCCTCATTGACTATAATTTGGGCTAATGGATCCGAATAAAGAAGACACAGCCAGGATTCCTCCCCGAACCCATATCTTTCAAGTGCGGCAAATAAGAAGGGCCACTCGATCATGTTGAACGCCATTTTGGCATACAGAGACACGATCAGTGCCTCTTCTCGAATTGTAGCTGCCTTGCCCAGAAACCCATGGAGACGTCAAAGGTTCAAAGCAGTATTTTTGGCTGGCATAAAACCGGATTGGCCTGGGAGGATCAATTTATGGAGATGAGGTAGAAGACGCTGTGCCAGGATGTTAGCTAGTAATTTGACTTCTGGGTCTAGGAGGGAGATTGGCTTGTACGAGCCAGGGCGTTCGGGGGTTTGCCCTTTTTGCGAATAACAACAATGTTCGCCAATCTCTGTGTTGCAGGCAGAACCCCCCTGTTCACACTTTCCTGTTACATTTGTATAAGGTATTGGTCAATTGTGGATGCGTTTGATTTATAGAGTTCAATAGGAAGGCCACTGGGGCCCATGGCTTTTCCGGGCTGCAGGGCGCCAATCGCCGTGGACACCTCCTCATTGGTCAAGACGGCGTGCAAGTCCTCTACATCTTCGGGGTCAAGAACGGGCAGTCCCAGGGTGTCTAGTAATTCTTTTGTTGCCCTGTGTGTGGAGGCCTGAGTGGAAGTATAGAACTGTTTGTAGTGATCCGCGAATGCCTCCGCAATCCCAGCTCTATCGTGTTTTCTCGTACTGTCCTGGCCTATAATCTCAGCCACCCATCTGTTGACTGTATCCCATTTGTCTAACCAGACTAATAGTTTACTCGCCTTGTTGCCGATATCATATATGCGATGCTGGGTGACCCAGTGTTGAGCCCTCGCTGCATCTTCAGCAATATTTCTATACTCTTGTTGTTTCATGAGCAATTTGGGTTTGGTGCCTGGTGTGTCTGACGCCACTAGACCACACTCAAGAAGGGCAATCTCACCCTCTATCGTCTGAAAAGTATTTTTTTTCTCTGTCCTGTGCCCTGCTATTGCTGCCATCCCGCTCACCTCTCACCAGCGTCTTGTATGCCTCCCACAATACGATGTCTGAATCTACTGATCACTCGTTTTCAATAAAGAGTTGGGTGGTCGTTTCAGTAAGTTTATCTCTAACTGTCTGCATCTTAAGGTACCAAGGGTTGAAGCCATTTCGTGGTGTGTGGGGAAAGGGGCGCTGCCATAGATTGCTACCAATGATGAATGATCAGAGATGCTCCTGGGAAGAAAGGAGACCTCTCTAAACCTGGGGAGCGGAGTGGCTTTGCAGAAGATATAATCAATTCAGGACATACTACCGTGGACTCCAGGAAGGAAAGTGTACTGTCTGGCCAAGGGGTGACACACCTTTCAGATGTCTATCAGACCCATTACCCAGAAGAAATCCATTAGTATCTTACCGGGCACTTCGCCCCGTCTGGGTGGCTGCCTATCTAGTTCACCATTAAGGGCTGCATTACAATCCCCACCCAGGAGTAAGTCGGCATCGGGCAGATTTAATATGTGGGAGCCGAGTGCGGACGGTATCATAGAGTACAATCTAGGATGCACATACAGTGAGGTCATATTAAGGGATTTACCCTCCCAAAAGCCCGACACCATGACAAATCTTCCAAGTGGGTCGTGAGCAGCCGTTTGGACCTGGAAAGGGAAGGAGGTGTGCATGAGGATGCCCACCCTTCCAGACCCCCTCGCATAGCCCGAGTTTATACCCCTATCTATTGAGTGTGCAATAAGACGACCCTTAGATGTGAGTTTCCTGCAGAATCACCACCTTGGGGGCCAGTCGCTTAAGATATTAGAAAAGTATTCCACGGTCAATTCAGTCCCCCAGGCCATTTACATTCCACAAGAGTAGTTTAAAGTGGCTCAAGAGCAGAGCCGTTTCACATTTAGCGCTCATTTAGTTGTTGTAAATGGGCCATCTCCAACACAGGCCAACAAGGCTGTAATAATAGGGACACATCCTCCCACACCCACCTGGCGACCACATCTTAGACACTATGAACGGTCTACATACTGATCGATCTCCTAACTGACTATTAATCCAAAATGCACCGGAAAGAATGCTTTTTTCAAAGCTACACCATAACATAAAATTCACAGTAAGACTATCCCATTGAAAGCGCTCCAAACCCACCCCTCCCTGCCTCCCTGCAACGTGGACTTACAACTGCCCACCCCCCAATTTTGTAGAGTGCCAGAGTACCCTTAACTAATAACCTTTGTGAAGGGAAACGCTACACAGCTGAACAACTCAGACCGGGAGATCAAGTTCCCCCTTATTCTTGACTATACTAGCTCATAATATAAAATTTTGCAATCTTTTAGTCCATGACTGTTATCGAACTCCGAAAACATAATTAGAGTGTCTCACCTCCCTTGGTGGCACATGAAGCTGGACATGTGTCTTAGCGCCATGCAGCCAAAACCCATCAAATATACATACTTGACGGTACACCCACATGTCCACTATCCAGCATGGCATATTTCACTCAGCTCTAGTTGAGACAGACCAAAATTCTTCGCACCTGTGACCGTCAATGGCACCTCAAAGTTCAGGGAGGGCTGCCCAGTCACCATTATAGCATGACCTTTGTAACAGATCAAATACCCTCCTCTCGATCTGAGCCTTCTTGGCGATTTTTGTGACCTTGGAGGTGCCTTGAAGAGGTATTTTTCTGAGCGACAGGAGTTCTCCATCCCTCCAACTGATCCCAAACTTCCTCCGGGTTCTGAAAAAAGTAGGATTTCCCCTCCACCAGCACACGGAGCTGGGCTGGAAAAAGCATTGTGTACTTCTAGTTTTTGTCCCGGAGTGCCCGTTTCACTTCCAGAAATAACCTCTGCATCTTTTGCACCTTCAGTGTGAAGTGTGGAAAGAATGTGATATTCAAATTTTCAAACTTGAGGGGGGGGGGGGGGGGGGGGGCAGTGCATGCCATTTGGAGGATAATGTGCCTGTCCTGGTAATTGGAAATTCTCGCCAAAATGGGACGCGGAGGAGTGCCTGGTTTTGGTGGTCCTCCAGGAATTCTATGAGCAAATTCAACTGAAAAATACTGTGATAAGGATCAGGGTTGCTGGTGTTTATGAATGAAGTCTTCGACAAAGAGGTCTGTAGTCTGCTTTTCCGCTCTCTCGGGAACCCCAAAAATGTGCACATTATTTCTGTGCTCGCGCCCTTCATAGTCTTCAAGTTTTCTCTCCAGATCCGAAGTTTGCACCTGAAACCTTTTGACAATTGTTTCCAGCGTTTTTGTAGATTTGTGGAGCATAAAAACTGATTCTTCAGTCGCTTTGACCCTGTCCCCCAGATTACGTAATTCTGCATGCATGAGGGTTACCTCGGCCATTACCAAGCCTATTTTTTGTTCAAGTGCTGCACGGACACCCTGGATATCTTCCATTACGTCTACCAGGGTTGGGGCCCCTTCCTCCAACTGCAGCTTTGCGCCATGGGTGCAGCTCTTTCTTCCGAGCCATCCATCTTGGACTGTGCAAATTTGTCAAGCTTCATCTGATGGGTCTGCTTAGCCCCCCTAGCTGTCACTTTAAAGTAGCTCCAACGGTGTTCGATGTCTTGGGGCCACAAGTGTTCAAATCAGGCACAGTTGCCATGTTGAAGTAGGTGGTAACTCCCAACCTTACACCTGACTGCATTGGTGGCCGTCCACGTCGTTGAACACTTTCAAAAAGGCGGCCCACTCTGAATGCCAGGGCCTGCTAAACTACTGCAGATCTAGCCAACACTAGGCATCGCCGCATGCACCCCTACGCCAGGCCACAGGCAGAAGCGGCAATCACTCTTAAGATCTCCAGCCTCCAAGGCCACACAGTCAAGAATAGAAGCTGGTAATCTTTCAATTGTGGTTAAGTGGGTGTTTGCCCTGGATTAGTATTCTGCTCGCTCCGCGGGTGCCCCTGGATCACACCAGCTGCCCCAGTGCGCATTGAAGACAGAGGGAGGCAACAATGTCCACTTCTCAGGCCCCCGGGTCAGTCCATACAAGGTGGGCGATGGATATTGGGGGCAACAAGTAAGTAGCAAGGGAAGGGAAGCACCACTGACCCCAGCACCACAAAGTTAACTCTGTGCCATCAGGGCACTGGACCCCTCGCGTCTCGGAAAGCCCGACAGGAAACCTCCAGACTGCACAGGCTTACAGGCTGAACTCGCAGTCATCCGGGGCCGCCTTGGGACTTCCACGCCAGTCGCCGACGGGAGAAGACAATTGCATCCGTGATCCATCTAGAGACGTCAGAGCTCCGCCGGACTTGGACCTGGTCACCTGGAGGAGTAGGGGAGCACGGGACAGATGAATTATCTAGGCTTAGATGGATAGTTGAATGGCTATAAGAGGATTTAGATCATCATCTGACGGAGCTCTAGTCCTTTGCAGCCATATTGGGTGTTGGCTGGTCACACCCCCGTATAACAATGTAAATATTAGTAAAGATAACATCAATTCACGCTATGACAACTGTATGCACAATATTGAGGATGTTGGTAAAAATGATATCAATGGCTGCCACATTATTCATGGGAGTTATAACAAACTCATATTATTGCTGCAGGATTTACCCAAGGTGACCTCCCCATCAAACCCAAATCAGAGATACATGGTCAAACAGGCCCTGTGACTCCAACCCACGGTTATCGAATGGCAGGTCACAGGTGGGATCTCGCTTAGCCCAAAGACAAACATGCACCCAGGAAAAACCCTGATCGTTCTCACAGATGAACAGTTCCACCACAAACAGGTCAGAGATAATAGGCCCAAATAAAGCACATTTATAACAAGGTGCACGTTCCCCAAAAATACCACAAAATTAGATGCCACATGTAGATAGAAACACTCAGTCAATCAGAACATGACATGCAAACCCTACAAGGTGATCAGCACTTCACACACTGGACACATACACACTGGCCCTCACTAGCTCTCCCCGACGTCGAGAGTCATCTGTATCCCTTATCAGGTGACCACATTTTTTATTTATGACTAAGATGCTTTTCCAAGAATGCAGAATTGTTTTATTGTGCCTTACATAAAGTATATATTGTTGTCCAAAACTTTGCACATCGAGAGACTTTCCCCAGAAACATTCTGTTGAGACTCTCCCAGACACTGTGTTTAATGATACCAACTTGTTTCTGTTTTGCTAAACACCTCTTGTCTTTTAATTTCTTTAAGGTAAAGTTATATCTGAGCAACACCGTATCAGGGTAGACCAACCCAGAGAGTGGGCACTTGCAGTGACAAGCTCAGCCAGGGTGCTATCTAAGCAGCCCCCAATTTAGTTTAGCCCCAAAATCAGGCCTTCACTGGTGACCCTGGATGATAAATGAATACATAAAATAGTTTTTTGCCGCGTACCAATTTCCATGCTGAACAATTTCTGAGGGAGCATAGATGCAGTTCAGGGCCTCATTCTAGGGCACATGATTGGTCTCCCACTTCATTCGAAGAGATTAATATGTTTTTGGGACTTACCCTCAAAATGGGGCTAGTGCACAAACCAAGCTTGCAGCTATACTGGTCTACTCACATGATTTGAGTAACACCCATCTTTGCACTGCACAGGAGCAGCAATTGCTTTGTTTTTGTTGAAAAGTACGGTGCATTTCAATGACAATTCTGCTGAATTGCCCCAGGATCTTTCAGAACATGACAGGTTGATCAAAATTTGACCTGTTGTGGACCATTTGTCTTCCAGGTTTCCACAGTTTTACATGCCTAGAAAAATATAGCAAATGATGAAAGGGCAGCTACTTTTCAGGCACTACAATGTGAGAGAAAGAGCTCACTATGGCATTAAGTTGTAAATGCTGTGTGAGAGATCTCCTGGCTATTTGTGAGAGTGTATACAGGGAAGTACTCCACTCTAAACCCTGTAGGTTGCTCTCCCATGCTAGGAGTCACATAAAAGATTGTATGGGAGCTTGCCCAGCGCCTCCTTTACAAAGGTTATAACCTTTATGTCGACAACTTCTATACAGGAGTAGAGCTGTTCAGTGAACTGTACAAAGCTGGCACTGTGACATGCAACACATATCGGTATTTCTGCAAAGCATGCTCACAGGTCTTTCACCAATTCTGCAGCCTGAATATCGAGGAACCTTACCTGTTTGTGCAACGGCCGGGCTTGACTCCGCCATTTCGTCTCTGCCATCGACCGGCCGGGCTTGGCTCCGCCGGTCGAACTCTACCTCCCAGCAGCCTCCAGGGGGAGGCGCCGACGAAATCAAACAGCGCGCCAGGCGGCGCATAAAGCTCCGGCAGGGGCCGAGTCCCTTGTCTTTCACCAATTCTGCAGCCTGAATATCGAGGAACCTTACCTGTTTGTGCAACGGCCGGTCTTGGCTCTGACATTTCGTCTCTGCCATCGACCGGCCGGGCTTGGCTCTGCCGGTCGAACTCTACCTCCCAGCAGCCTTCAGGGGGAGGCGCCGACGACACCAAACAGCGCGCCAGGCGGCGCATAAAGCTCCGGCAGGTCCCACGTCCCGCGAGGACGCGTGCGGGACGCGCCGGACGAAGCCCGGACTAAGGGCGGACAGTCTAAGACAGTCCGAGACAGGCAGAGATTGGACTGGGCCTGTCACTCTGCCCAAAAGACCTTCAGGTGAGGCTTTGACATTGCCGGGGGTTATTCAGGCCATTGTCATTACTGCTCCTGTTCAACTGTGTCCGAATTGTACTGAGGGCCCGTGATTTCTCCTGTTGACGCAACCACTGAAGGCTTTTGGATGGGCATCTGCCTATTGGTTTAGGGTGCGCTATGGCTTGTAAAAAGATATCTCCCGTTAAAAACACTATGGACAACTATCTATTTCAGGTAGTTGCCAAAATCAATAGTGATAGGAGATCCTCACTTGGACTGGGTGTTTCACCTACATCAATTATACCGTCTGTGCCGATAACGGACCCGGCCCAATTTCCTGAGCCAGACAACACTAGTAGCAGTCTAGTTGTTATACCTGACCAGGCGGATAACGCCTCAACGATTCAGTTAGACTGTGTAGCACTAGACAGCGATATCGAGGAGGAGGCTGAACATCACTTATCCGAGGATAAAGCCCCCACTCCAGTGCCCGCGCCACGCACCACCAGAGGTGCCAGAAAGGGCCTGCCCAAGCGTGGAGGGTTAAGATCAAGCCGGAAAAAGTTTGCTTCCCCTCTCAATAAGGTAATGGTGGAGGATGACGGAACAATTGATGATGTTTGTATGTCTATAACTAACGAACAATTTAAGAATCTGTTGGACATGATAGACACTAAGGTACAGGGAATTGTAAAGCCATTGGTAGGTAGAATAGAGAAACTCACTAAAGAGGTTAATCGTTTAGGGGTCTTATTGAATATTACCTTAGCTGAAGTAAGTAAATTGCCTGATGAAGTCACAAGCAGGGTTGAGCAAAGGAAGGGCCCCTCCATACCGGTGGGCGGTGGGGTCTTCCCTATATCTGAACACCCAGTGGCTCCCTTGGTACCCCCATTGGTCGGTGTGCAAGAGATATTGGTCCCCCCAGTTGTTGCTTCTGTTACAGAACCCGTGAAGGGTTCGGTTGAGCTGATAGTGGAGGCTTCTCCTTTGGTCTTGGTCCTAGCTAACGTCCCCATATTGGACCCGGGTCAGGAAGAAACTACTTCATCCCTGTTGTCTAAAGCCTTACACTGGCTGACAACTATTATGGTAATAACTCCCTGGGGCAAGCAACAGTTGGCAGATGAACTAGTCAAAGCCAGGAGGGTCGAGTGGATAGGAAATAGTGTAAAAAGATTCCGGGGCGATTGTGTTGTCTTACATTTTTCAGATCCAGAGGTACTATCCAACATACTGCCCAATCTCCTACCCCCCCCAGCGAAGATCCACTGAGATCACTCACCTTAGATTTCTTTTACCATCGAAGTGGAATGTTGTTACAACGAAAGGAAGGAGGGTAGCGCAGCCCACAGGATGGGGACTAAATTTGGAAAACAGATTCTCAGCTCTTTCTAACTTAAATGACTGTGATTGACTCCCCATTGGCAAAAGTGTAGCACCTCTAGCCATTGTTGATCAAAGCTTATCTAGCTTTCCTGCCCAGAATGCCAATTACCATAGTAATGGGAAGACGAATAACACAGTAGAGTTAGTAGCAGGCGAGACTTGTACAAAGAACCTTATACCTAAAGCGCCAGCTGGATGCGTGTATGGGGTAGCTAACCTAATCTCCTGGAATTTGGCTGGGCTGTCCTCTAGACTAGATTGTGGGGACTGGCTTGGCTTTGTTACTCTATTCGATATTTGCATATTCCAGGAGACTTGGGCATGTGAACCTGTCTTTGTGTTAGGATACCTGAACTTCTCTGTGCCAGCTGTAAAGGGCGCGAAAGGTAGACCAATGGGGGGGCTTACCATTTGGATTTGACAGTCCCTAAACCTTAGAAATAAAAGTATGGGTACTAGTCATAATGATATTCAGTTAATCAGGATAACTACTGATACTTTTGGGTCACTTGATATCTATAACATATACGTTAGGAGTGCTAAGGGTGGCCGACCTGAAGTGCTAACAGCTTTGGATAACTTCCTTGATGATCACTCCCACAAGAACAACATTGTTATAGTCATAAGTCTTTGAAAGCCGTTTTGCTGTTCTGACAGAGTGCTGTATTACTTTAAAAGGGGTTTAGACATAGAAAGTGTAAACGGGACCTGTCTCGGTCGGAGTACCGGAAAAGGGCAGCGTCAGCACATTCCTGTTCGTATACGGGTGCGGCAAGCGTAGATCAACGGCGTCTCATATCGCACTAGTTTCTTGCGCAGCAAAACGGCTTTCAAAGACTTATGCCAGATACCTGCTGCAGCTTTATCGGTTTCTAACTAGGTTCTTCTAACGTTCAGCGAACTTTCTTCCAGCGCCACCACCCGATTTCATCTAGCCACTTACGTCTGCTTTCCATTTCATAGTGGCGTGTTACTCTAGAGAAGCTTGCGTATACCTGACCCCCTCGTGACCTATTCATCGTCATCTGGGTGTGTTTGAGGCCCTGACGAGAATCCCTTACGAATAGATGGGGATTTGAAACGCGTAGGCCATGTCCCAACTGGTCTGCTTGAGAATCTAGGAGATATCACTACTCTTGGATCCTGTATTTTTTGTACATTACCTATCATTGAATTCATTGTATTTAATGGTGCAAAATTCGAGAGATCTATTGGATTGTACTGTTTTTAATTAGTTTGTACTGACGTAGTGTATAATTTGTGCAGATCTAGTTTGTACTTCATTTTTACTGTAGTGTCAGTATGTGGTATGTGTGATGTTAATCAAGTATGAATGTGTTGAATGTTTACGACTGTGATATGATTGAGGTTTTTGAATGATTGAAGATTCCATTGAATGTAGTATAGTGTGTCCGTGATTTTTCTAATGCTTCTCTTTTTTATGAAAAATAAACTATGTTATGATCATCGAATTCTTATGAAATAAAACTGTGATTATGTAGCAATACCCTATCTTGAATTAATTGTCTTGATGTGGATGACGAGTGTTCTCTGAATTAATGTTATCAGTATTGGCAATTTCTTTCGTTATTTGATCAAGAGGAGAGAGCCCGTATCTATCTGTCTTGCCAGAAAGGATTATAAAGTATGCATAGCAAAAGCCAAGAGAGAATGGGACGAGCAACATTGGTGCAAATTGAAAAAGACTAGCGATAGGAAGGATTCCAGAGCATTCTGGAATATTGTTAAATTGGGTAGTGAGAGAGCTGAAGAGTCTCCAAATATTAATGTACCACAAGAAGCCTGGGTAGAATTGTTAGTTCACAATATACTCTTAATAGTCAGGCTACAGATGAGGATAGTTTTATTATGACTTTTTCCCAAAATAGCCTCTTTAGTCATAAAGAGATTATGTCTGCTATTACTGCAGTAAACAGAGGGCGTGCTCCTGGTTTAGATGGAGTACCCGCTGATATTTTTTTAAATGATAGAGAGCGTTGGTGCAAATATATCTATTTGCTTATCAATTTTATTGCCAAGGGAGCTTCATGGAGAGGTGCAGTGATAACCCCTGGGTTCAAAAAGGGAGACCGTGCTCAGCCATGTAACTATAGGCCTATCAGCCTCATCGACACTGTACAAAAAATTGTTGGCCGTGTGGTCGTAAATCTACTCCTTGAATGGGCGGAGGATAATAACATCTTATCACCCTTACAAGTGGATTTTAGAAGGGCAACAAGCACGGTGGACCAAGTGTTTTGCTTCCAATTACTACAGTGGAAGACCGTGGTGCTGGGGGGAGGTAGACTGTATGCGGCTTTTGTCGACTTGCGGGCTGCCTTCGACCTGGTTCCGCGGGCCAAACTGTGGCAAGTTTTGCATAGTTTGGGGGTCCCGAAGGAACTACTAACCCTGATAATACGCCTCCACAAGTTTAATTTTGCTAAAATCCAGTGGGGCGGCCACGGGATGGTCACAGCTGATTTTCCTGTTGAGCGAGGAGTTAGACAAGGGTGTTCAATGGCTCCAACCCTGTTCACTTTGTGCATAAATGGTGTCGTCTCCCGTTTGGTACCTGTGTCAGTTGACGCTCCTTCTCTTTCAGGCCTAAAAATCCCCATATTAATGTTTGCGGATGACACGCTAATTTTATCTAAAACCCCCAGTGGTTTGCAGCGTGCTCTGTCGATCTTTGAGAACTTTTGTGGGGAGCATGGACTTGAGGTGAACACTACTAAAACTAAACTCATGATCTTCAAGCCGCATCGCAGCTTTAAGTCCAAAATTATGATGAGCGGTCGGCCTCTAGAATTAGTCAACTCATTTACATACTTGGGTATCCAAATCGCTGACAACAACAGGTGGAGTCAGCACTTAAATATTGCTACACTGCGACATAAGCAAATAGCGGGCGCCATCAACTCAGAACATAGGAAGTCCCTGACTAAACCAATCAAACCAGCCTTGTTAGTTTATGAAGCTAAGGCAATTGGGTCAGCACTTTATGGTGCAGAAATGTGGGGCTTTGAAAATCTGAATTCCTTACAAGCCTCAGAAAATAAATTTTTAGGGGCACTTACTGATACACCTAAAAGCACTCCGTTGTTACCTCTCCGATATGACCTTGGCAGGAAACAAATCAAGGATCTGGCCAGTTTACGCCCGATTTTGTACTGGCGTAGACTCTGGACTACTCTCGAGCTCTCACATTATGCCGCAGGTTTTATGAATGTCATCAAGGCTGACGGCTTCCATAAGATTAGCTGGCTTAACTCACTGAAAGCTATTTAGTTTGAGCTTGGGCTGAGTTCTTTATGGCTGGACCCTGCTGGTCCATCATTCCCCTCAAAGATTGTCCTAAAAAATATCTTCTGGGAAAATGTTGCTAATAAAAGCTTAAGCATTTCTAGCATCGGGTCTATGACCATGTGTTTCCTCGAGGCCAAACTGTATCCTGCTTTGGAGTCATATTGGGATATCATCTCAAAGCCGGGTGATAGGAAGCTCTTATTTCAACTAAGAGCTGGAGCACTCCCCATAAGAGCATTGACTGTTAATTGGGGTACAGGGGGAAGTGACATTTGCCCAGCTTGTGGAACGGGGAAGGAAACATTGGGCCATTTTTTGTTTTCCTGTAAAGTCTATTGTGTACCAAGGCGTGTCTGGTTAGCACCTATGTGCAGGAACCTTGGGACCACATGTAGTTCTGTAGCTCTGCGCATCATTTGTACGAGCTCCCTTACTTGGATTTTGATAGCCACAGCAAAATATGTTGGTTGGGCGTGGGCGATCAGACAGAGACTGCTAGTTAAATAACTATTCTCTGTCTGAAAAAACGGTCCCCAGGAATTTGATATTACTGCTTTTTTAACCATTAAGGATTATATATCCAGCCAGAGACTGCTAGTTAGATAACTATTCTCTGTCTGTAATATTTGTCTTTTTGACATTTTTACTACTGTTTTTTAGATCACCAACGTCCTATATCTTTATAAAAATTATTAACAAATGAATTAATCTTTTTTTTAACCATTTAATAAGTGTTGTAATGTAAATTTTTAACTGAATGCACTTTTATAAATCCAAAAGTGCTGTGTCATTGTGATTGACTGTAAAATGTAATTCAATTTTAAATTTTTGTGTGTATTTTACTTTTATGAGTAATTACTCGAATAAAGCACTATTTGACTTTGTTATTGCTGCAAAGGATTCTCACAGGAGCATGTTTGTAAGAAGCTCTAACATTCAGGAGCACTGTGTTGCGTTCCAAGGATCTGCTCACAGTCAAGTTCGAGAATGACAAGGTTCTTTAGCTATACAATGTGAGTCGTAGAACTCACACTTGGTATGAGAAGCTGTTAACCCACCTGATCCAGACAGCAACGTGTTTATGTGGTTGTATGACGTTACAAGGCATACTTTTACAAGGCATGCCTTTACAATGCAGTTTTTCACATTGCAACATCCTTTACAACGCATTCCATTACATCACATGACACCACATCGCATTTGAAGAAACTACCCTTACATTGCATTCCATTACATTGCATACTACTTTTACAATGCATACCATTACAACGCATACCATTAAATTGCATTTATGGTAAGTATTGGATAATAGAGGGGTAAAAATTACTATTCTAACTCCAGGGGGTGCAACAGTAGGGTAAGTGTTGGATAGTGTAGGGGTAAAATGTACTATTCTAACTCCAGGGGGTGCAACAGTAGGGTAAGTGTTGGATAGTGTAAAGCAGAGGTCTTCAATCTGTGGGGCGCGACCCCCATGGGGGCCATGGAGTCCTGGGAAGGCAGTCGCACATTCCCCAGCCTCACTTTGTTTTGGAAAAGACAGCCTTCCTAGGACTGTTGATTTCGCAACTTAAAGTAGTGTGAAAAGCTTTTGTGCCACGATGTCTGGTCGCCTGAAAGAAATGCAAATGTGCCCCATTAGTTAATCTGCAAGTGCAAAGGGTGCTTGGGACCCCATGAATCACTCCAACCTTTGTTATGACAATTTTTTTTTCTTTTCTGGGTAGTGCAAACAGCTAGCAACTGGGATGTGAAGTGCTTACTTTAAATCCTAACTGTATTTACTGTCTTTAGTTCGCCCTAAGAAGGTGTTGAAGGGGCATTTATGTAAAAATAAAATGCATTGCATGTGCCCTGGTATTACTAAAATCTACATTTTGGAGGCTTCATTTTTTCGTAAAGATATTTACACATTTTGTATCAGTCTATCTTCTACTTATAAAATAATGACTTACATATTCACAGTGATTTCTGTCACAGGCTGTGACCCTTTAGCACAAAAAATACACAAATCACTATTCTCCACTGCATGAACCAAAATTTAATTTTATGTGTCCCTGGTTACACACAGACCTTTGCAGTGCATTAACTAATAGAGGTTTCCTTATGCACTACGGTGCATTTCCCAGTAATAACGTTTTTCTTTATTTTTCATTTACGCTGCCCATTATTATATATGTAGGTACCTGATGGTGAAAGACCTAAAATACGTACAAAATATTTTGGAACGTATTTATTAGACTCTTGTGCCACCACACCATCACTTTTTTAATGCTCCAGCAGCGCAAGTGTCTCAACCATACCTATGAGATGGTGCAAAGTCACCCTTCATGGCTTTGCTTGGCCTCATAGATATGGAGTAAGTCAAAGCATCAAATGTCACTGCGTTGCCTTACACTGCGCCAAGGAGATGTTCCATAGGTGTATTGTGGGTGTTCCCACGCAACACCCATGGATTTTGATACTGCCCCATATTTACAAAATCTTGTAAACCTGGGGCAGCGCCAAAAATGTATGCCTCCTCAGCAGAGGCATAACGATGAGAAATGTTATAATTTCTCCTTGTTTTATTTTCCTTTCCATGTGTGCTGCATTTAGCCGCTCACATAGAAAGAGGAAAACACCTCTTCGGGTTGTTTTTGTGAAGGAAGGTGCCGCTTCCTGCACAAAAACAATCCTGCCTATGTTGGTGCTAAGATATGGTATAGGCAAAATTGCTTACAAGGGAATTTTTTGTAATGTATTGTAAAACAGGAGGTTGATCAATCTTGACTGAGAGAAACTTAGGACCAACTTAAAACAATTAAAACCTGTTTCTCATCTAATTCAATACTTGATTATTCAACAAAGTTGTAACAACTCACTGTAGAAAAATGATACACGGGAAGTAGATTTTATGAGAAAAAAATGTATGTATCAAATTTTCATTTTATGGGGTACAATTTCTTTGAAAACAGTGAAAAATAATCAACAATGTAAAAGTGGACAAGACATAGATTAGTTGTTCTTTAAAATCCACTTGCGTTGTAGTCCACTCTTTTAGGTTACATCACAACGAAACTTATTCACTGTATGCAAAGATAACGTTGCATGGAATTAATCTGACAACAAAAGATGTGGACTGATATGTCGACGTTTCGGCCTTATCATTGACAAATCCTCAAGGCCATCCTCAGGACCTTCAATCTTTTGTACAGTATGCCCCTCTGAGTCTCCACCTGATCGGCTTCAACTGTGTGTTTAGTACGGAACCTTAGATTCAACCGTTCCTTATCTGTTGAAGCTCGTGTTCGAAAATGGTATTGTGGCGTCTTTTGTCCGCTTCCACAGTAAATGCTTCGTATTACAGCAAAACTTCGTCCGGCGTGGCTCAGTCTAACTTTTCCCGTGAGACTGAACCACGCCGTGTAGCATTTTTCTACAGTGAGTTGTTACCACTTTGTTGAATAATCAAGTGTTGAATTAGATGAGAAACAGGTTTTAATTGTTTTAAGTTGGTCCTAAGTTTCTCTCAGTCAAGATTGATCAACCTCCTGTTTTACAATAAATTAGAAAAAATTCCCTTGTAAGCAATTTTGCCTATACCATATCTCAGCCCAAGCTCGCAAGGGTTTATTGGGTCACCCACTTTCAATATAACTATGTTGGTTCTAGGCAGCAATTTGTGCGCCAATGAGAAAGGACAGGACTGTACTGTATTCCATAAATAAGGTGCATTCCTTACCTTTCACATGGTGCAGGGCAGCGCAGCAGGAAGACTTGTGGCGCTGCTCTACGCCAATTCTTCTTAAGTTAGGCTGTTTTAGCTACACCTCTGACCACGCCCCCAAGCTCACTGACCTTTGGTGAAACACTGTTTAATATGATTTCCCCACCATAAAAATGATTTGCTGTGGGACTTGGGGGAGTTTATGGTTGTCGATGTGCAGTACCAGGTTCTAGACATTTTGCTGGGATGGGGTCCTTACACCTAAACAATCTGGACAATGGTCCCTCAGCATCAAAACGTTAGAAGACCTCTTGTGTAAGGGTTCTATGTGCTGTAATGATATGCGTTGTAATGTTATGCGTTGTAAAAACTGCATTGTAATGACATGTGTTGTAATGACATGCGTTGTAATGATATGCGTTGTAGTGATATGCGATGTAATGGTTGCGTTGTAATGGCATGCGATGTAAAGGATGTTGCGATGTAATGACTGCGTTGTAATGGTAGTGCGATGTACAAGTTGCGTTGTGAAGGTTGTTTCCCTGTTTATGTTGTTTATCATCAGACTAACACAGGAAAACTCTTTCCATGACATTCAGTTGAGTGTCAGTGAAAGTCTTACTGCTACAGAGGCAGCATCCTCTACTTCATATGCTCTGGAGGAAATGGTAAAGCTGCAGGATCAACACTTTTTTCAGAACAGCATTCCTGAAACAGCTGCTCTAAGCAAGGAAAGTGGCAGGAGAGACGTGCTTACTGTTCCAAGTGCCCATCTCAGCCAGCCCTGTGTTTTCCTACTTACTTCATGTTTTACTATACGAAAGTGAAGCATTGAGAAATTGACTGAGGTGGATCTGCCGTGAGGTAAACCTTTTAATGGTTGTGCATCGATACCTACCTTCTTTGGGCCACTACTGCACACCTCCAGCATGATTGCAGATCATGCCGACAGCATGACACAATGCAAAGATGTGCTGTTCCTGAGAAATTTATTTGCCTCTATCGGACAGTCTGAGGAACCGAGCGGCTCATATTGCACTGTTGGCTTTGTCTGGGAACACTCCTGAATGTGTATTTGTGACCACTGTTTCCGCACAATGAAAAGGTGTACTTCTCATTAATATTTTGTTTATCCAACCGGAGCTGTCCGACTAATTGAGCCGCCCAGTATACTGGTTTGAAGTATTCTTGCATGCATTGCTAAGAGGATGTCTTATTGAAGGTCCCAAGATTCCACGGTTTCTAGAGAACTTTAGCCAAGTGACATTTGTTCTGATGAGATCCTTAAAAGTAATTATGGGTCCAAACATTGACATCTCTTCTCTAAGTCTCTTTCAAAACATGTTATGTTTACCAGGAGGCACATTTTTCATAAAACAAAAAGCAGGGGAGGCTGTAGGGCCTCCCCAGCTGCCCCAGGGACCTCCACCACCCCAGGGCACAAATGCAATATTTACAGGAGTCTGTTACAGACTGCCAGCCCCCCTCCCATTTTTTTTATATTCAAAAATTAAAATAGAGGGTGTGGCCCCAGGGGAAAGGGTCTCCAGGGCTCAAAATGGTCCATGGAAGGGCGGCCACATGGCCTCCCGTCCTAAAATATAAAAAAATATAAAAGGCAGAAACTCACTGGAGGCCCCACCCTTTTTCTCCACTACTCTGCAAATGTGCCTCCTTGCACGCTCCTGATTGGGGAGGAAGTCCCAATGGCTCCTGAGGGTCTTTAGGGGCCATGCAGACCTCCTGTTACTTCCAGTAAGCCCGACAGAGTGGGATTGCTTAGAGGCCACGCCCCCTCTCCACCACTCTGCAAATGTGCCTCTCCGCGGACCCTAGAACTAAAGTGGACTTCTTCCCCCATTGAGTAGTGCAGCAGGAGGCGCATTTGCAGAGTGGTGGAGAACGGGGGCGTGGCCCCTGATCACTTCTCAGCAATCTACCTATGTGGGTCTTACTAGAAGTAACAAGAGAGCAAGTTGGCCCTTAAGGGCCCTCAAGATCCAAGGATACTTCACACCCAACTGTTAGTGCGCCAGGAGGTGCATTTGTAGAGTGGTAGAGAAAGAGGGCGAGGCCACTGAAAACCTCTCAGGAAACCCCCTGTGTGGGACTTGTTGGACGTAAAAGGAGGAGTAGTTGCCCCACAAGGACCCTCAATAGCCAAGGGGACTTCATCTCCCTACTAGCAGTACACCAGGAGGTGGGTTTGCAGAGTGGTGGAGAAAGAATCCTGATGTATGAAACTTACTGGAGGTAACAAGAGGGGTCCTTTGCCAACTACTCCTCCTGTTATCTCCATTAAGTCCCACACAGCGGGATTGCTAAGAGGTCTTCAGAGGCTATGGCCCCTTTATTCACCAAACGCGGCTTGTGGTGCACTACAGGTTGGAGGATGAAGCCTAGTTTACTCCTGAGTGACCTTGGGGGCAAGGAAGCCCTCCTGGTACCTCCTGTAAATCATGCACAGTAGGATTCCTTTGAGCTGGTTGGAGGCCCAGTCCCCTTTCTCCACCACTCTGCACAAGTAAAAAAAAAAACAGAGAAATCCACTTAAAAACCCAAAGGTTACAGGGACTTTATAGTTAGGAACTGGAATTAAGAAAAACTTCGAAATTCCCTGAAAAAAACACAAGTTACAGAGATGATATAGTTAGGCTCAGGTTTCACTCATACAAAACCAGAGAAATTCAGCAGTTATAGTTGGCTGAGCTAACTATAACTCGCGCCCCAGCAATGCACTGCTTATGACCTCATATATTACATATTACATCACTCATGACATGGTCAGTGAATTCACTGATGGCCATCACAAAAATGTGCAACCCATTTGGTATTGTTTTGCACTCAATGTATCTGGTCAGTGACATCAACTCCCACTATTTCTTGGATTCTGCAATTTGTGCTTCGTATATTTGATCAATGTCTCAGCACTACGTCATCTCCACTAATTTTGATACATGATGAAGTGTATATTGTTCTTAAGATTGTGTTCTGTAGCCTTTTTCCAATAATATTAATTATGATCCAAGTTACTAATTGAGTTTTCATACTTACAAAGCAAAAGTAGAAGTGTTGGTGAATTAGTCCCACAAGACATTTGTTGACGTATTACTTTAGGAAACTCAGGCAGAATTCCCCAGCATGTTAACTTAGTTTCAGTGGTAGATATATTCATTCAGTGTGAAGAATGTAGGCCTAGGAAGGTTTTCTCTTACACCCCCATCTTGCATCCACAACTTGGAAGGAGTTACATTTAGCTCAGTGAGAGCTCCCAAGGCGCATGGAAGACAAGCTTACTTGAGCTTCAAGTAGCTAGCAATGGAAGGCTTTAGTATAGGTTAACTTTCAAGTATACATAATTAGCCAGGACTTTGATGATGAGAGAGACACATCAATGGGTAGAAAAGGCTTAGACTTGGTGTGTTTTCACAGGGATATTGCATAGGTAGAATGCAGGTAGAAAAGACAGTACAAATACACATGCGATCACGCCTACTTCAACAAGGAATTCACTCTAACACTGAATTACTCTTTCACTCAATTCAATTAAAAAATCTTTATATGGTTTAATATCAATTGACCATGAAAAGTACAGGCTTACAATTAGTTGAAAATCAACTCATTACAAGAAATCAAAAATGCACTTCATCAGCAATTATCATCAAAAGTGTAGTATATATTTCTACCTACAACATTTCTAAACATATTTCAGCAAGAGAGAAACAACCACACCTGATAAAATATTTAAAAAAATGGGATAGTAAAATTCATAAAATGCAAATAGGCCACATAATGACTAAGATGATTAGGCTTTCCTGGTACATATTACCCTCCTATAAATGAGACAGTATTAAAACAGTTTAACAGATCTAATGATAAATTTGTATCTTCCATATTCTCTATAACTCAGTTTCCAATAGCACAAACCTGATTAAAAAGGCAAATATTTATCTCACAGATCCTTCCAAAATACACTGCAATAAAACACAAAATGCATATGAACTTATAAATGCTTACAGAACAATACTGTCCCTAATGCGAATTGTGCCCCATGTAAATGAGGCAATACTGAAACATAACAGTGGATTGGTCAAAGAGTACACACATGTTTTAGGGCAGCCTTATGATCCTCTTTATTATTTCCAACAAAAAAGGTTTCAAATAATATCTCTGCAAGTCCATCATAAAACCTGCAAAAAAGGTTAACGTGCTCAGTGCTTTGCTTTGAGGTCTCATCAAATGGACATGGGTTACTGTTTCTTTTCTGTAAAACCAACTAAAAGGTGCAATATACCTAGCCACAGCCTTGTTAAAATAAATTAATGCTCGGGCTTTGAGACTATGGACAAGTATGCGGTAAACCTTCCTCAGAGAATTTTAATGCATAGAGTGTAACCATAGCTTTTGTACCTTTGCTGAGCATCCTAATTTCTGCCCTTGTGCCTAATAGTAAAGTTTTCCTTTCATTCTTATGCAACACTAACACACTGTGTGGTGATGTAATTACAGACAGGAAATATAGATGCTTAAATATTTCATTAATGTGGGCAAGACAGGGTATATTAAAAGCATGATCAAGTACTAAGCAGTCCATAATATTAGATCACACAAAGGGTGTTTCAGAGTTAGCTCAGATTGACTGCCAGAGCAAAATTACCTTAAGTATAAGTAAATCTTCCAGATTGGTTAACCTGCTCTCTTTTTGCCTGATATATGTTGAGGTGGAGGTCTTTATACTTAGCAAGCATTTGATAAAGATATTGGGCCATATGTATCAAGGCTTTTGTGATTCGCAAAGGCCGAAATTCGCAGAATTTCGGCCTTAGCGAATCGCAAAAGGCCTTTTTAGCATTTTTGCAATGTATCAAAAAATAGCATCATAAGGAATCACAAAAATCTGCGATTCCTTATTTTGCTATAGCATTTAAGGAATCGCAATTTTGCGATTCCTTAAATGCTATGTAAGAAGCATTTTAAAAATGCAAATTCAGGTTTAGGAATCGCAAATTACCACCAACCTGTAGTTGGTGGTAATTTGCGATTTCATGTAAATATGCACAATTGTGCATTTGTGAGGGTGGCATATGACGCACATACATGCCCTTAAGGCATGTATGTGCGCCATATGCGCACACATGTCATTTTCAGGGGTGCAGCAGGGTGTTCTTGAGACACCCCCTGCACCCTTGAAAATTCGCACAATTTGCGATTAGCAAATTGCGATTAGCAAATTTCCCCTTCATTTCTATGGGCCTCCTGGCCCATAGAAATGAATGGGAAGTATTCATTATTTGCGAATTCGCAATTTGAGAATTCGCAAATAAAGAATATTAAGGAATCGCTAAAATTCCTAGATTACCTACATACATACCGTTTTGCGAATTCCAAATAGCGATTCCTTAAGATTCGCTATTTTAAATTCGCAAAACGGAAGTATGATACATATGGCCCATTATCTTTGGTCTCCAAAGGGACGCATGATGTGTGGCCCCAAGTTCTTCCTCCATACATGGCAATTGATAATGCTTCGTATGTATTAATCATTTCTCTTATAGGTCAACTGCCCAATTTACTCGAGAAACTAAATACACCCTCACAAATTCTACTCATTTTTGATCTCGTGTTTTGTACATGATTTTCCCAAGAACCATTGCTAGCGAGTAATATACCCAGATAGTTAAAACTGTCACCCCTCAGAATCGGGAAGCCTTTAAATAAATGAGGTCTACATTTCTCAAAAATAAGTGTGAAAGTTTTAGTGCTGCTAATCTTTAGTAACCTCACCTCCACATAGTCAGCAAATGTGTCCATCAGACTCTGCAGACCGACTGTAGTTCTTGATATCAATACTGAGTCATTGGCATTGAGTAACAAAGGGACCAAACGACCAACAGACATAGGTGCAAATGCCTGCAGAGCTCCGAGGGTATCATCATCCCCATTAACATAGAAGAAAAAGAAAAATGGGACTAAAACACAGACTTACCAAACTCCTTTCTTGACTCGAAAGGGTTAGGTATACTCCCCGTTTGGCCCAAAGCGTACCGTTGCAGTCAATTTCTCATACAGTTTGGCAAGAAAGCTAACAATATTTCCCAGTGCCCTCAGTGAGAGTAGTGCATGCCATACGGTCTTTTGATCCACCAAATCAAAGGCAATACGGAGATCAGCAATACATAAATACAATGAGCCAGGGTTAGTATATTGCTGAACAATCAGGTTTAGGTTAACGCACTGTTCTACAGTTCCCACGCCTCTTTTAAAAGCTGAGAGAATAGAGTTTTCAATGGCTCACTGCTTCAATCTTTGTGAGAGAACCCTGCCCATCAATTTAGCAGAAGAGTCCAAAAGAGAAATATGGTGATAATATTTATGGTCATATGAATCGTCTTTCTTAAACATGGGCACTATAATAGAATCTGCTGAACTAGGAGAGCTCTTATTCTCAGCAGGGGCATTAAGCATGTGAGTAAGAATAGGGCCCCAAAGTTCCCCCATAGCCTGAAAGACATTGACCCAAACGCCATCTGGTCAGGGCGCTTTGCCCCCTGCACTATGAATAAGGACGTGAAGTACCTCTTCCAAGGACACTTCCAAAGGGCTACCATACGTTGGGATGACAATCATACATGTATCACCCTCTTGTGTGCAAAAACTATATGAATAATGCTCATCCTATGCATAAGAGGGCACATGCAAAGTAAGTTCATGACATGAATCATCTCTTAGAAAAGGAGCATTGACTGTTTTCCAAAACAAAGTGGCATCATTGGTCTTGGCTGCCTGTACCAAATTGGCCCACGCCTCTTCCCTAACATACCCTTTCCTGTTCGCTAATGCCAATGTATAACGCCTATCTAAGTTGCGTGATACTTGTAAAGACTCTAGGAAAGCTATGCAATGCAATCTGCAGTAATTTGGCAGCCCGAGAACATGAGTGAGCAAACCAACCTTGCTTCAGTGAGCTCCAGGGTCTAGATTTGTGTGTCAGGAGAACATTATTTGACCCAGCAATAGCCTCAAATTCCTCTAATAGCCGCTCATTGTCACCTTGTCATCCAGTCAGTATCTAAACTCTCCTGCATTAATATCTAACAGCCATTGCAGCACCACTGATGGAACAACTCTGTCCACTTAATCTGTACCCCATTGGGCCTTATGGCATCTATACTGGTAACTATTTTGCGTACCTCCAACCTCTCAGCATGCATTAACAGAGATAAGGTCAGGGGGTTTATGATCACTTACAGCCATAGCTATTATTCTATAGTCAGTAGCAAGGGTCCCGTTTGAGTAGGAAACTCATACATGATCAATAATCGTCTGGCCCCTCTATAAATAAATGAGGGAATATGACTAATATCCACTTTATTAATCTCTAATGATAGTAGGTCATACTTGAAAATTAAAGTTTGAAGGCATGTTCTTAGACATTGTGGTTGAAATGTGACTGACTGAATCAGTAAAACTCTCCAACCCATAAAATTAAAGTTTTGGGAGCAGGCTTGCAAAAAAGTATCTAGGGCAGCCTCTAACATAGTGACAACCGAACTGCGGGTGGAGTCGAAGATAATATTATAAAAATGAATTTTAACCAACTCTAACCCACCCTTAAAGGACAACCTCACAAGCTGATAATAGGACGAGACAGTAAAAGACCTCTAATCACAGGTAACTTGTTAGAAATAAAAGTTTGGAGACCACCCTTTGGGCAGCTGATGATGAATGCAGAGCAGGGGTAAAGTAGAAACATTCCACATGGCAGGGGTTCACACTCCAAGTTTCCTAAAGATAAATCAAATGGGTCATCGTAATAAGATGTATCCAATACGGGGCAAGGTATTTATTTTTAAAGCTGGCTAAGTTTCATGAAGTGAATATACATTTTCTGTTGCAGACTTCAGAAAGTGACAAATGAGATGTGGTGATTTGTCTAAAGTCACAGCTAAGGGCCTCAGAAACAGCTAAACCAGCGAGAAGAAAAGGACAATGAGGGGAAGGAGTTGTAGGTCCTGCAGTGGGACCATAACTCGGGCTTGTAAGGTTGGTTTGATCTTCCTTACTCAAATAAGCAAATGATTCCAATCCACAAAGAGCAAAGTAGGTAGCCTTCTCCCTCAGCACCCCAGCACGTACACACGCAATACCTCAAAGAGCTTCACTGACAATCCGTTCACAGCTCTTTTCAAACTCCGGACACATTCAAAGCCATACACAGCACTGGTCTGGCATACCTCAATACCTCCTCAGATTTCAGAAATCTTCCAGGCACCTTTACTTAGCCAAGCTCCTACTTGCACACATTATATGGGTACTCAGCACCAGAAGAAGGAGAAGTGACTTCTCCTAATTGGTTCCATAAGTGTGGAATTATGTACCTGTACACAAGTGCGCCAACCCTAAAATTACTGCATTCATTACAAAGCTGTACACCTGCCTCTTTGACTAGGTTAGTCAATGGATCAGCCATGACTGCTCTTGCATTTGCATCTGAGAAAGGATACTCTGCCAGGTGATAGTGTGCTTTACAAAAGAATCCAACCATTACAGAGAACTCTGAATCCAAAGATACACCCGGGGTAAAATGTTTGTCCTGCTTGCCATGTTCATCCTCTGTCAAAATAAAAGATGTACAGTTTAGTATATGACAAGTGCATGTCAATGCACATAACAGTGGAAGGGACACATGCTACGTTCTCACTGACTACCTTGTGTGTCAAAAAATAATGTTCTTTGTAGTTTAGGTTGTGCTCTTTGGGGAACTTGTATACAATAACACAAATGCCAATACTGATATATTTTCATATTATATTTCTTTTCTCCTATATTTTTTTTTTCAAAACAACACTTTTTTTAAAAGAATAATTTCAAAGCTCAATTTCCAAACATCATTTAAAAAAACCTATCAATACACAAGAAAGACATTAGCAACATACACAAATATTAGAAATGACAAATTAATCACATTGTTTGTAAAAAAAAATCCCACCATAATCACAATTATACACAAAACACTCATTAAAAAGCCTACGTTCTGTTGTTTTGTTTTGAGTTATTTTTTTAATTGCCCACAAAACCTCTTTAATTGGAACATTCAAATTCATTATTTAGCAGGCCAACACCAAACAGTATGCATACTAGGCTCCGAAAGAAATCATCACTCGTTTCAATAATAATTTTTGGGGAGCTGCAGTATTATCATGTAAAAAACACTTGATTGGTGAAACACTGTTGACGTGTTTCAGACCCCTTTATACTGATTCTTTGGGGTACTCCTCAGGAGACAGAACACTAGAACACTGAAAAAATAAACAAAACAATAATCAATAAGGTATCTCAGAATCATGCATTACTTCGCTCTGAGTTACCCTAATTCTACACACTAACTTAGTTGGACCCCAAAATGATTAATCATCGATCGGAAAGCCTTCACATACCTACAATAAATAGAACAGAAAGTCACACTATTTCCAATAGCTACTATTGGTCTATGGCCAAATGATTTTGAAGGGACTTACATTTATCCTGAAAGGAAGCTTCCATATTACAGCCACATGGTTCCTATTTGTATTTTTGATGTCCTAAAACCAGAAACATAAATGAATACCATTCTCAGGATTCGCAGCCACCCCCGCGGCTTCTGCTGGCTCCGATAACATCTAGCATGGCGTATTAACTGTCTAGAGATACAGCTTTTCGCTAATACGGAAAGATAAAATCAACTAACCTTTATCAGCTGACAAGTAGGGCCCACACTTCAAGGTGAAATCCTAACGCAAGTAGCTACCATGATTCCGGATCCTGTTCTTAAATCATTCAGCATGTCTTTCGTGTAGCGGAATTCATATTTTTCAGATCTATCACGGACAAGAACGTTTTTGAAAACTTAGAAGAACACAAAATGTGTTCTTTTCTTAGTGAAAAAAATAAGGTGAAAGCAAACTTGGTTGAATCGGCTCATCCAAATGGAAGCTTAGATGTCAATAAGCAAGAGATTGTCGTTGGAGCCAACCTGGCACAATATTCTTCCACGTATTGATCTATGGGTAGTGTAAAGAAGACTGGCCCAGTGGTTTCTGGAAATTGTAGTCATTGTTTTTGCAAGCAAAAGTTTGGGGACCAACTTGTTAGAGCATCAACTCCGAAAGCATCTGTAAAAAGTACAATGCACCAGTTTTTAAACCTCCAACCAATACAGGGACATCACAAATGCGGTACTTGCATTAATTGTCATCTAACTATTGAATGGTCTGTCTTTGCACATAAGATCATCCACTGGAAACATACCCCCAGATGCATCAAGCACCCATTTTGCAAATCCTTATTGGCGAAAAGTAAGGATTCACTAATAAGGAATAGCAAAATGCTATGCGTGAAGATCTCTCTTAAAAAATAGCAATTTCTTAAAATTCCTTAATTGCGACTCGCAAATTGCGAGTCACAATTAAGGAATACCCCCCCATTCATTCCCATGGACCTAGAGGCCCATAGGAATGAATGGGAAGACAATCTCAATTTGCGATTCTCACTTAGAGAATCGCAAATTGAGATTGCAATTTCAAGGGTGCCAGGGTGTCAAAAGGACACCCTGTTGCACCCCTGAAATCTGCATATGGGTACATCTTGCACACACACATGCCCTAAGGGCATGTGTGTGTGTAAATGGAACTTTGAAAAATGCACTTTAGTGCATTTTTCAAAGTTTTTGCAAATTACCATGAAGTTCAACTTCATGGTAATTTGCACCCCCTATTAGCGAAATCGCTAATTTTTTTACTTTAATGCATTGCATTTAAGGAATCTCAATTTGAGATGCCTTAAATGCAAGAGCAATTTAAGTAATCACAATTTTGCGATTTCTTAAATTGCGATTTTTGCATTTGGGATGATACATCCCAAATGCAAAAATACCGGTCGCAAAGGGGCAGATTCTGAGAATCTGCCCCTTTGCAAGCGGGTTTAAGCTTGATGCATCTGGGTCATAGTGTTTTTTCGAATTGCAAATCTAAAAATGTGGTGTTAGAGTTATTTGTCTGTGCAATAAATTGTATATTGGTAAAACCAACCAAGAAGCACGCCAATGTATAATTCAGCACAAATCTAGGATTAGAAAAAAAGTCCTCACTACTCCTTTGGTCACCTTTTGGCTAAATGAGAAATATCTGGAATCAGAATTAAAATGGACAGTTTTGTCAGTTATTCAGACTGAATATCAAGGTGGCAACCCAGAAATGCAATTAATACAGCAGGATGCATTCCTAATTGTTAAATTCAATACTGCTGTTAAAGTGCTGAATGAAATGACGGAATTAATACACTTATAAATCAGTGTTGATTGTAATTCAGTGTAAATATGAGGACTGGTGTCTTGATTATACATACTTTCACATAGGAGAGTACATATTATTATTGACAATGTTTTGCCTATGAGGCGGAAGCCGGAGGTTAGCTCTCTGTATTTTCGAAATTTAAAACGACTGATTACTATATTCGTTTTTGTGTTTTAAACCTCTGTACATATTTTAAACTCCTCAGTTTTACATTACCGCCCCCCCACCCAGGCGAGACTAATTCGCCGAGGTTGGGTTCATAATCACGCACTGGGAAGCCAGCAGGTCGACTTTGGGCGCCATCTTGTGTTGGGAAGGCTGCCCGGCTTGCTCTGCGCCCCTCCCGCCCTCCCAGGGTATTTAATAGGCGCTCACTCGATCACTCAGTAATTGACAATGTTTTGCCTCTGAGGCGGAAGCCGGAGGTTAGCTCTCTGTATTTTCGAAATTTAAAACGACTGATTACTATATTCGTTTTTGTGTTTTAAACCTCTGTACATATTTTAAACTGCTCAGTTTTACATTAGGCGAGACTAATTCGCCGAGGTGGGGTTCATAATCACGCACTGGGAAGCCAGCAGGTCGACTTTGGGCTCCATCTTGTGTTGGGAAGGCTGCCCGGCTTGCTCTGCGCCCCTCCCACCCTCCTCACGCCCCGCCCCACTATGTATATTAATAACAGAGCCGCCCGACCGCGCAGCGGGCGGGCGCAGCGGGCGCGCCGGCGGCGCGCCGAAGGCGCGCCAAAGGCGAGCCGGTCTGCGCCCGTCCGCGCCTGGCCCTTCCCCCCCCCTACCCCCCGCATCTGTTATACAGCAGCTCAGCTACTGTCTCTACGCCCCATGACCAGTCACTTATGTTAAATATCCCACCCTATGGCTCTGCCTACAAAGCTTGCAGCATACTGCCCTGGCTGTCACGTTACATTACCATCCATTCGTAAATCTATTCAGACTGGCAAGCACCATCCCCTGGAATCTTACACCATTGCGCTCACAAATGTCCGCTCGCTTGGCAAACACAGCCAGGACATTCATGAACTGATACAGGACCATACAATAGACATCCTGTTCATGACGGAAACCTGGATGGGACAAGCATCTGACCCGGATCTTGTCATAGCCGTCCCTGTGGGGTTTACCACTTACAGACTGGACCGGCAAACCAAGAAAAAAGGCGGCGGCATTGCTATCATTGCCCGGGACACCTATAGCGTAAGGCATTCGCTAATTCCTCAGACTTCTTGCGAAGCACTGGAATTCGCAATAAAACTGACCCCTTCCCACACCTTCAAAGGGATCCTTCTTTACCGTCCACCGGGACCCAGGGGTGACTTCCTGGGGGCTCACAGATCCTTTCTGGAAACATCCGCGCCGGAGAACTCCTTCACCATTCTAGGTGATTTTAATTTTCATTTTGATGTGCCCGACAACCCCGATACAGCCACGCTTTTAGCTGACATGTCCACTTTTGGTCTATCCCCTTTGGTTCATTCCCCCACGCATGAAGGAGGTCACACGCTAGACGGCATTATTTCTAATGCCTCGGGCCTCAAACTCACAACAATACTTCCTTTAATTTGGTCGGATCACCATCTCATTCTGGCCTCACTTCCAGCGAGCGACCCCCCGGCCGGCAAACCCTACCCTACCCCCGGTCTCCCCTACTTGGCTTGGGACGACTTAGATGTAGGCAGACTGGAAACCTTGCTTAACGATACCCTCCCTACGTTATCTCCGGACCCTAACAATGCCACGTCCCAATTTCACAACTGGGTGAGCTCAGCAGCCAAAGAGCTGGTTCCAGTTAAACAACGGTCACGCAATAGATCCACTCCCTCGGCCCCATGGTACTCAGAGGTACTGCGTACCCAAAAGCAACAGTGCCGAAACAGAGAGAGACACTGGCGGAAGGGTTACTCACCCGAAGCCAAACTCCTATATAAAGAGTCGGTAGCAAAATACAAACAGCTTATCCTGGACGCAAAAAAAAATTATTATTGCAATAAAATTGAAACCGCCCAAAACTCTAATAAATGCCTATATGAGACTACCAAACAACTGGCTGGTTTCTCTGTGGATCTCACACCTCCCCCGTCACAAACCCTTTGCGACGCCCTATCTAAGTTCTTCTTTAGCAAAGTTGACGACATTTACAGGGTTTTCGCCAACAATGCTACTTTCTCTCATAGGCCATCAACTCAACCCGAAGGACCCATTCTCTCGCAGTTCAGCGAGGTCACGTGTCTGCAGGTGCTAAAAACAATATCCACCATCAAATCGGGGTCAGCCCTCGACCTGTGTCCCTTGAAGGTCCTCAGACCTATCATGGAGGCAGTCTTACCCACTATAACCAACATCTGCAACTCCATGTTTAACACTGGCATCTACCCCGAGTCACTAAAGAAAACCCTAATAAAACCTTTGCTCAAAAAACCCACCCTTGATAAAGAAGAACTCAAAGGCTACCGCCCCATCGCCAGTCTCCCACTATTAGCTAAAATAGTGGAAAAAATTATGAATGTCCAACTCTCCTCCTTCATCGAGGATAACAAATGCCTAGATGAATCACAGTTTGGCTTCCGTCGCTTCCACGGAACCGAGACGGCCTTGGTTAAAGCGGCGGACGACATCAGATCTATCCGGGATGCCGGAGGCACCGCTGTCCTGATATTACTAGACCTGTCGGCAGCCTTTGACACGGTCGACCATTCTACCTTGGTCGACCGTGTCGAGAGCATAGGCATCCAAGGCAATGCCAAAAATCTGCTTGCATCTTTCCTCGACAACAGGACCCAGGTCGTCACTGTGGGACCTTTTGAATCCTCCCCCCTGTCACTACCGTGTGGAGTTCCCCAAGGCTCATCCCTCAGTCCGACACTATTCAACATTTATGTGTCGGACCTTGCCAACGTCATCAGGGCACACGGGATGAGCCTCACTTCATACACTGATGACACTCAACTGGTCCTTGCCGTCAAAAATGACGGGCTCCAGAAAGCCAACATGTTCAACCAGGGAATGTCGGCTATCGGGAACTGGATGTCACATAATTGTCTGAAGCTAAACTCTGACAAATCAGAGGTTGTAATTTTCAGCAATCTCTCTCCGGAGTGGTCCTCCCTTTGGTGGCCTTCATCCATGGGCCAGCCCCCAGTCCCAGTCGTCAAAGTGAGGAATCTGGGAGTCATGTTTGACAACTGTCTGAACTTCCTTCCCCACGCCTATCAGATATCCTCTTCAGCCTTTCATAAACTCAGGCTCATCAAAAAAAATTTGCCCTACTTACCTGAGAACATGGCAAAAACGCTGGTAAGCTCCCTGGTGCTCTCCACCCTAGACTACTGTAACGCTCTGTTTCTAGGGGCCCAGGAGAGAGTGTTAACAAAAATGCAGTCTATACAGAACGCGGCTGCAAGGCTCCTGGGGCGAATCCCTAAATTCCATCCAGTCTCACCCACCATAAAACAACTCCATTGGCTTCCAGTGAGGAAGAGGATTAAGTTTAAAGCCTTATGCCTGGTATATAAGGCTTTACACAATGCTGTCCCAGCGTTCTTCACTCAGAACCTCACCCCCTACTGTCCATCCAGAGCATTGCGCTCTTCCAGCTCCCTGGACCTGGTGATCCCCCGAACTAAATCTGTCAACTGGGGTGACAGAAGATTCCTTGTGGCTGCTCCAAAACTATGGAACACACTACCTCATTCGATTAAGGCCAGTATGTCCTTATGGTCTTTTCGAAAAAACATCAAAACTTGGCTTTTTAATCAATGATCTCCTAGTCCCCTGTTGGCCAAACATTGCAGTTACTTAGCGCCGAGATGCCCACGGGCCTTCGTTTCGCGCTTTATAAATGTCATAATAAATAAATAAATAAATAATTATATGCCTAACTTGAAAAACGTTCTCAAATATTTCTATGTCTTTGCTTACCAACACAAAAACTACAATTCCCAGAAACCCATAGATCAATATGTGTAAGTCTGTGCACATCTGAGCTATGGCCCAAAATCCACAGCTACCAACTTTGCAAAAAAATGCCAGTAATAAATGGGAAAAATTATATATCCATGTTGCGTTTTGGGCCATTTCCTGTTGTGCGCAGTAGGCCTACCGACAGAACTGAGATGCTATTTTTATTGGGAGACCTTAGGAAATCCTGGTCGGAGGGAAGTTTGTGGTTCCCCACAGATTCCAGACATTTCCATCACAGAAATGTGAGGCAAATGTGTTTTAAAAGTCAAAGTTTGAGGTTTCTAAGTTATCTTTTAAGAGACTTGCAAGTCACACCATCCTGGATTCCCCAAGAAGTCTAGTTTTCAAAAATGGGCAAGTTTGCTAGGTTTCCCTAGGTGCCAGCTGATCTAGGGCCCAAATCCACAGCTACCTACTTTGTAAAAAAAAGTGGTCTGTTATGAAGGGGAAAATTCAATGTATCCATGTTGCCTTTATAGCCGTATCCTGTTTTAGGCAATAGGCCTACCCACACAAATGAGGTGCCATTTTTGTTTGGAGAATTGGAGGAATGCTGGGTGAAAGGAACTTCTGGCTCCCTGCGGGTTCCAGAGATTCCATAACAGAAATGTGAGGAACATGTTTTTTTTGCCAAAGTTTGAAGTTTGCAAGGAATTGTGGGGAAAAAGCTCAAAGAGAGCCACACAAGTCACCCCACCCTTTATCACCCCAGGTGTCTAGTTTTTAAAATCTGCAAGTTTGCTAGGATTTCCAAGGTGCCAGCTGAGCAGGGGCCCAAAATCAATAGCTACCCACTTTGCAAGGTAAGTGTCAGCTTTGTGCGGGAAAATGTAACGGCCAACAGGCCTACCTAGACAAGTGAGATACCATTTTCATTGGGAAACTTGGGGAAATGCTGGGTGGAAAGCGTTTGTGACTTCCCACAGATTTCATAACTTTCCATCACAGAAGAAACATGAGGAAAATGTGTTTTTTTAACTAAAAGTTTGAGGTTTGCAAGGGATTATTGGTAAAAACAATTGGTGAGAGCCACACAAGTCACACCACCCTGGATTCCCACTGGTGGGTAGTTTTCCAAAAATATGCAGGTTTGCTTAGTTTTACTAGGTGCTGGCTGAGATAGGGCCCATAGCCCACTTTGCACAAATAGGGTCAGTCTCAGTAGCGGCTGCTGCCGGGGAGTAGTTATAGGGTGGGGATGGGGGATGTAAAAAAACAAGAAACGGGTAAAAATAAAGAAAAGCACACTTACCTTAACGGCCACCGGCTCTACGCCATTTTCTTCATCCACAATGCATGAACGTGAAAGTTTGAGGTTTGCAGGGGATTCTGGGTAAAAAACCTGTTGAAATTCTAACAAGTCACCCAACCCTGGATTTCCCAAAGTGTTTATTTTTTTACAAATGTGTGAGTTTGCTAGGCTTCCCTCGGTTCCGACTGAGCTAGGTTCCAAAATCTGTACTACCTGCATTGGGGAAAAAGGATCAGTTCTTGATGGAAAAATTTGACAAGTCCATGTTGTGTTTTGGCCTATATCCTGTTGCTGGCAATAGGCCTATCAACACAACTGAAGCAGCATTTTTATGGAAGATATGTGATAGCATAAAATACTAGAGCATTAGTTATTACCAGTTGAATTTCACTGCATTTGTGACTTCCAAATGTCAGCCAGTCTATAGGAAAAAGACCCCGACAAATTCAGATATGTGCAAATAACCACTGCTCCTACACTCCATACTTTGTGCCCATTTCAGAAATACATATGTTTACTTCATACACATTTTGAACTCTACATATTTCACCATATGAAGTGGTGTAAACTTGGTACACAATGGAAAACCTTTGTACAGTGCAGCTCAGTAGTTGGCACTAAGTACCTCAGGTTCTTTGAGAACCTACCACCCTATTTATCCCTGCAACCAGAAGGGTCTAGTAGATGTAATGAGATATTGCTTTTGTAAATCTACCATTGTGATAAAAAGTTACATATAAAAACGTTGTTACAAATAGCCGTTGTTTCCTACTCATTTTTAATATTTTATTTTTGTAACCATTATTTGCTTTGGGAAAACCTGGAGGGATTTAGAAATATTACCCCTTGCTGAATTCTAAATTTTTTCTAGGTTTCAGAAATCCATAGTTTTCCTAGATCACCTATGGGTTTCACACTGATTTCTATCACAGACTGGGAGTAGGTTGAGCACAAAAAATTGGAAAAATGCGCTACCTCTTAGAAAAATTTCAAACTGGGGTACACAATATGTTATTTTTGACACAGCTCTACATGTTTTGAAAGCTGGAGAAATGGTGACTTTATCAAAGCAAACCATTCATAGAGACAATTTCTAGAAGAAAAAACAGGACACTTTCACCCAGAGCACACTGTTCCTATTTTTCCTTAAAACTTTACATTTAGATATATTTTGCCTATTTTCTTGGTTCCCTCCAGGGAAATCCACAAACCCTAGGAATCTTTAGTATACTCTAGTGTTGGGAAAGATTGAGTGGGAAAAAAAAATCAAGCCGCCCCAAAGGCAAACTACACCAAATAGCCATAAAAGGACTTAGCACGGGGGGAGGGGGGGATGGGGTCAGCAGTTAAGGACTTAATTTAGTTCACACAGACAATGATTGTGGTTGTTTCTAGAGAAGGATTCTCATCCCCTCAACCAATAACCTAATTTCGTACAGTAAGCTAGACCTTCCACTCACTAAGGCTATATCTAATTATGGATATCTTGTTTGCAAAGAACTCTGCAAACTGTTTTCAGGTGGAGTAACTATGATGCCAACGACGTTCAAGTTGATTGAGATTTTGACGCAATTAAAGCAAACTGACATTGAACTGCCCTGCATCAGTTTAGGTTATTTTGAACAACCAGGGACATATTTACAAAAAAAGTCATGCAGCACAAGTCACTTTGCTGCGTTGTGTGACAAGGCAGGAATGTGCCACTTTTAAAAATATATGTCACATTCCTGGCCTTTGCACTGTGCTGGTTACTGATGGGCTGCCTAGTGCCATCACAGGCTTCCTTGCACCATGGTGTAAGGGTGCCTGTATTGCATGCAGGATTCTTTTTGTGCAGGAAGGGGGATCTTCCCGCAGAAAAACAATCCTAAGAGGATTTTTCCTCTTTCTATGTGTTATGCAGAATGCAGCACATATAGAAAGAGGAAAAACAAGTATAAACAATGATACTTCTCCTCGTAACTTCTCTTTTAGGGCGGCGTACCTTTTTGGCACATTCCCAGGTTTACCTTTTGTATTAAATCGGGGAATGCGTCAAAATCATTAGATGTTACATGGGAACACCCAGCCAACACCAATGGAAATGTCTCTCTGGCACAGAGTAAGACAACACAATGATTTGCGTTGTGTTGAATTACTCTAGATCTATCCTATTTCTCAATTTAGTAGTAGTAAAGTTAGGAGTCCTAACTTTACTACTACTAAATTGAGAAAAATCCTAATTTTAAGACTTTCGGTATTCACAGAAGGCATTTAGGAGTCCTAAAGTTAGGAGTCCTAACTTTACTACTACTAAATTGAGAAAAATCCCAATTTTAGGACTTTCGGTATTCACAGAAGGCATTTAGGAGTCCTAAAGTTAGGAGTCCTAACTTTACTACTACTAAATTGAGAAAAATCCTAATTTTAAGACTTTTGGTATTCACAGAAGGCATTTAGGAGTCCTAAAGTTAGTAGTCCTAACTTTACTACTACTAAATTGAGAAAAATCATAAATTTAGGACTTTCGGTATTCACAGAAGGCATTTAGGAGTCCTAAAGTTAGGAGTCCTAACTTTACTACTACTAAATTGAGAAAAATCCTAATTTTAAGACTTTCGGTATTCACAGAAGGTATTTAGGAGTCCTAAAGTTAGGAGTCATAACTTCTGTGAATACCGAAATGAGTAAGTACATTCTGTGAATACAAAAAGTAGTAAGTGCATTCTGTGAATGCCAAAACAGTAGTAAGTTTAGGATTGAGTCTTAAGTTCATTCTGTGAATTGGGCCCCTGCTCTATATCTGATAGATAGAGTGTCCTGAACATCACCTGCCTCCCTTCCTTGTGAGGATACTGATAGTACACACAATACTTCTGCTGTATTTCCAGTGTGTTCCTATCTCTTTCCAAAAACATGCAATACTGCCTGTGTCTGTAGCTCCACCGCCAATTACTAACACCGTTTCAACATAAAAAGTGTGTAAAAAAGTGTGTGGGAAGTAAGAAGGTACCTCACAGAAACAACCGCCAGGGAATTACTGATAGGTACTCATCAGTGTGTTCCACTTATCATCATTGGTACCAATCCACTCGAAAAGCAAAAGTGCAGATAATGTTCCGACTCAATTAGTGAAACAATCTGAAAAAACTGAAAAACCCGACCCCTGAGTTAGTACTCCCTACATGAATTGTATGATTCTAACCTGTTAAAAACGAGCTAGACCGAACCCTCACACTACAATTGGTTTAATTCACTGCTGGATGTCTGCTCACATTAAAAACAAAGAACTACTGTTGTACTACATTTCAATTTATATGAAGCCAAACATGTTTCATTGCCTAGCACTCTTTAACAGCAACTTCTTCAGGGCTAGGGGTCAGTCCATGCCACACAGTGACTTCACAGCTTAATACCTGTGGAACACAGACACAGACAAAGACACACACAGCGTGACATCCATCAATAATTGCTCTATGAACAGCCGTTCATTCCTTATGTAACTACTCATGGGACATTTTCAATTACCTGTTGGTTGCCAACTACTGGCATACTTACAGCCACCAGTTCTGAGAACGTGTGCGCATCCACATTTCCCAGATCTTCAGGTCTCAAGAACTCTATGTCAACCTGCAAGTAAAATTCACCTTTATTCATCCATGAGCAACAAATCATGTTTCTCCTATACTCCTATACATTTTGGAGGTAGGGTATGTAAATAAACATCATATAGACAGTTACTGACAAGAAAGGCTTTCATGGGAGATGGGAATTTACTCTTTGTTACCTGAACATTTCAACTCCAAACATCACTTCAGTTCAGTGTAACACATTCTATTATTTGATTAAACTTTTTACACAGGAAAACCAATATGTTTAAAATATCAAAGTTCCTGCTTGACTTGGTTCATATTTCCATTCATCTCAATATGAGTCCACTCCAAGCCTTATGCCTTATGCAGACATATGCAGACTTAAGTGTCATTCAAAACCACTTGCTGACGCTTCACAGGAATAGCTCTACTTCTGTTGGTATACAAATCAAACACTCCATTTTAAGAAAATATTGGTTGCACCTTGTTAATAATCTATCATTAAATCACATTATTTGGGCCCCTTTTCCCTGCAATGGAGGTTTTGTCTAGGTGCCTGAGGACTAAAAGGAGTCAGGTTATACTACAATTTAATTACAATTTAACAATTACATTGCAACCCAATTGGCCACACAGTAAAACTCTGAGTTGGAAGATTGGATTATGTATGGAGTATTACAAATGCAAAGTCAAACTGATATACACAAGTCTCTGGAATATATTGACTCAATACAGGATTACAACAGGCATGCCAAAGCGACACATTAATTTAACCTTAGCAAAATAAAACATACAAGAAATTTCATAATTGCAATGCAAAATATTAAAAAAAGGATTTATTGATCAGTATACGATTTGCGGTCCTCTTGCCTGTTTTGCATAGGGAAAAGCCAAATCTCCTTATCAAAATCTACTCTAAATAATACTGGATGAGGAAACTCTAATTAAATTTATTACAAGAGAAAAGTGTCAGCATAGCAGAACCTCTGTAGAAGTTCTCTAAAGGGAAAGCATATTGTATGGCATGAAGCCAAACAACAGAGGTGTCGCAAAAATGTCTGAACATCTCTTACTCTAATAGTAGTCTGAATAAACTGAGGTGTGATCATCAATTATACCCTGAAAAAGAACCTTCAAGAATGCCATGTCACGTCTCATTATTTTCGACCTTCAAACAACCTGGCAACTACACTTAAAACTCATTTCCTTTGGTCCACAGTAGTTCTTCCTTTGTTTGTTAAGGCGTCTCACACTTGCCAAAAGTACTACTCCCGAACCTCACTATCTCTCTCAAACAATGTTTCTTCTTTATTCATAAGATCAAACAACCGCATCTGCAGCGGAGGGAAAAATATTGCCTCTAAGGCAAACATTCAAGTTGAAAATTAAGCATTAAGAAATCCAAATGCTTAAGGCCTTTTTAGTGTGGCATGCATCTCAATACATTTTAGATGCATGGTTACAGATACATAAACAGTTATTATATAGATGCAGAGTACTAGTCAAATGGAGAATTTTCTTGTTATAAAATAAATGCAGGGTATTTTTCAAATGACTACATGAATATATAAGAATAAACAGTATTATTCATACCACACAAATGAACATATATATGAGTACTGAAATTCGATGTTACTGCAAGAAAAACATTAATATGCACACTCATATAAATGTTGAGATTACACAGGAAATGCACCTTCTGTATCTCTCTGGTACACTACATTATGTTAACAATGATACGTCACACTAATACATGATGTCATGTGTAAATATATATGTGGCTTAATCAAACAAATAGGTGGAGCCAAAAGTAAGCTGCACCAGTCCCCCCTCTGATGGCGAATTAAGCCATTACAGTTCATAATCTGATGTTATCAGATGGACCATCTAAAACCTTGTAGTCTTGAGCATCTTTCGTCTAGAGTCTTCAAGGCTTTTTATGTCATTATAATACTTACTCTGACTCTCCTCTAACTCTACATCTGCTGGTTTCCTCTTCACTCCTCGCCTAACTTGTGCATTCTTGTATCCCTCAAAAAAACATAATAAGAAATTCTGCACAAAGGGTAATTATCAAAAGAGGTTTCAAAATGGCGGCTAGAATTCCACTCCCCAAGCTTGAGAACTACTTGCCTATTGAAGCAAATCCACTTCCAATAGTCTCCCAAGCACCTGTTGCTTCTAACTTTTTCAAAACCTTTGTCAAACCAGATATGTTCTGAATATATTTCTCCACTTTACGTTCATCTTGTATGTAGGTATAGCATTACTTAACTTTTAACATCCTGCACACTCCGCACTCCTTTGTGAGTAAAAGGTTTAGTGTAAGTCTGTTTTGCAAAACCATAGACCTTATCGCAAACATCTCATTATCTACATGTAATAAATATGTGTGGTACTAGTAGCCAATGTATCTACTATTGTAGACAGCTTTCTAATTTTCAAATTATTTACAATTACTCCAACAGACGGGATTATCGCTCCATAAATATCTCCTACTACTTCTGCTGCACTAACACCATATCTAGTTCTAGGTCTAGTTTCCCATACAGGATCATTAAAATGTTGCGAAAGGTAAATCTTCAGGAAAACTATACCAAGATAACTTATACTGTGCCATCTATGGACAATTTAAAATATGCATACTGTCCACAAATAAAGTACACGGTAAGAATCACAGAATTGCCTCACTCATAGAAAAGTTCATTCTTCCCTCTCACCTCAAAAATATATCCACATTCGCTCTTCCCAATAAATAATGTGTCTATATATACCTCTGATCAAGGTATATACACAGCTTTCCTTTATGTTCCTAACATAAGGTCAAGGTGGGCAAATTTCCCTTCACCTGATGTTCAATTTCTTAAATAAGCAATACGATTAGTACTACAACTACAACTAATAGTGTGCCTGCTATGAAATATATATGCCTATTAGTATTAGAACTGGCTTTCCTTTCTTTGTCAAAACCTAAACCTTTGGGTAGAATGTAGCAGCTGCAGAATCTTCTTTGACAGTTTCCATATGTGCAAGCAGCAAAACCAAAGTTTAAATGATATGCAACAAGAATATGTACAAAGGCCTTTGTGAGTCTTCCTTAGCCCTAATTTGTGTTCTTCTAAAGGACAACAATAGGCTCCTTCAGCTGCCTTGTGCCTCAGTACCATTCTTTCGTCCTTACAAAGTCTATATAAATGTCTGTAAGTAGAAACTGTTAAAGTTCATTAACAATCAGTTCTGGAATGAAGTCTTTCAGTTCATCGACTAGCACAGGAAACTCATTTGCATCCAAGAAAGGAAACTCAACCACATCCAGAAACACATGTCGCGAACCACACAATCTTGCTAACAGAGGAAGTTCAAAAGTAATATAAAACTGAAGATCAAATTTCTGATGTTTCAACGGAACTTTTATAGTGATTCCAGAATTACCAGAACACATTCTCCCTGCCATTTCCAAGGAAGTAAGTCTATTCAGGGTAAAAGTACCTCCGACCGGGCACTCTTGCTCTCTTTGACCTTCTAAATAAAGTCTTCTCTCCTCCTCCGTCACTCAGATCAGAATCTTCAGTAACCTCTGTGATGACGGGGAGGTCATCTTCTCTCTTTAGGACCAGTCTCTCCCTCTTCTGCCTTCTCTGCCATTGTTCTCCTGCAGCCACTCACGGTTCCACAGCACTAGGCCCTTCTTTGGGGTCTGAGTCTGGCTCAACAACCAACTCCCCAGGATCCTCCTCTGGCTGAAAAAGTGATGTTTAGGTTATTGCTGGTCCCCTGCAGCTTGACTAACCTGCTCCCATGATCTCTTGAGCACTACTGGTACTTCTGAGAGAGGTGCTGTTATATCATCAAGGGGACACGGAACTCGACAAGTATGGGAAGGATGTATTCAGTTAGGGAGACTGCCCCACTTCACAGCAGTCGTGATGACACGGATCACCTGGAAGTGTCCACACCAGCAGGGTCTTTCGGACATGTTCTGTCACCAAGACACAGGCTCTGGGACCAAGGTCATGGCACTACTCCTTATTAGGCGGGCTCTGGTGGGTTCAACCTGATCAGACACAGAATGCAGTACATCATCCAGTCCTTTGCAGTAATCATGCATCAGATCATCAGTAATGTTCAAAAGCACATTTGCAAGTACAGCTGGGAGCCTCATTGCCCTGCCCATGATGATCTCATGGGGGAAAATTGTGTTCTTTAATCAGGTACGCTGCAGAGACTTATTAACACAAGCAACAAAGCATAAGTCCATTTCAAAGATATAGAAGCACACTTTTTTGCAAACTTGGATTTGAAAGTCCCATTGACCTGCTTCACCAGCTCCAAAGTCTCAGGTCTGTAGCTAAAATGCAGACTCCATTCAACCTGTAAATTATGTTCAACCTGTAAATTGGCACACAACATTCTCAGAATTTCATTGTTGAAGAGTGTGCCTTAGTCAGATTCCCAAAAAGTCGGGAAGCCAAGTCTGAGTATGAATTGTCTCAACAACTTTGCTACTGTGAGACTATTGCTCCTTCTTGTGGGGTATTCCTCAACTCATTGGGAAAAGATACACACAAGAACCAACACGTACTTCAGTCCATTACACACAGGCATTTAAATTAAGTTCAACTGCATCCTATTAAAGGAACCACCTGACCTCTCTATGTGCCTCAACGCCACCGCAGTCCTTTTCCCTACATTGTTCTGTTACCACACATCTATGGCACATGGCTTTAGCCATTAATTTAAACCTGGGACTGAACTAGGACTGCCTGAACAACCGGACCATTGCTTACCACCCTACATGAGTCAGACCACGATAATGCCTAGCCATTGGTGGCAGCAACTATTTGGCAGCACACGTCTGCCATCTCTCAAAACCCAGATCTCATCTTCATCTCTCTTAATGCATTAACCCAACTCAGCTGTTTCTGCCTCTGACTCTTCTTCCTTTAACCTCTTGATTTCCTCCCAAGTATCAGATGTCATTAACAGAAGGTTGTAGTTGGTCTCGTCTGGCACATCATTCATATATTCACCATTAAAAGTGCAAGCGTTATGAGTTCGATACTTTGCAACCTTGTTCACATATCTGTTACGAACAGTCACATAGTCATTCCCCTTGCAATGGGCAGCCCACTGGATGACTGCCATTTGGGTAGGCATCTGCAACGCCTTAAGGAGTTTTCAGACCTGCTCCCCGTTCCTAAAGGGTGACCCAGAATAGGTAAGTCAGTCAATCAACCTTCTTTATTAGCTTTTCCAAATGAAATCATAAAAGGCATAAAATATCATAAATATTTACGCACAAGTTATCACAGTCAAAATCATCCATAGTTTAACACTCCAAACACTCCCGAAAGGAAACATACAGGACAAAAGCAGACAAATGGGGAATTTAAAAGCTGTAAAGACAGTAAAGCGGGCCTGACTTGAGAAAAAATCATTGGTTTTAAAATTGGAATTAGAAACTTGTGCCCCAAAATATTATATTTTGGACAGATCATAGTGACATGAAAAGTATCATTAATTGTTATATTATCACAATACAGTGGGATAGGTCCAGGTACAAAAAACAACTGTTGTCAGAAGGGACAAGGTGAGGGAATAGATTCAACTGCAATAGATCAACAGGCTACATTGAAGTCATCTTATGTTCAAGGTTAAATATGGTTTTATGTTGCTGACAGTTTGCACTGAGATTGCATGCCATATAGAGTGTTTTGCTAATGCTAAATCCTCAAGCTCTGATGCCCACTTTTCACTAAGCGATGACGCTGTCCTTTTTCCCATTGAGCGTGTTAAGGTAGAGGGATTATCAAACAAATCGGACCTCCCCAGAGCACGCAAGTGCCCGGCCACATACGCCAGCCAAGGGATAAGGAAAGGGTTTCCCGAAGGTAAACAGTCTTGCAGACCTAATCGGCTAAAGCTAAGTTCCTCCTTTAACCAAATCAGGTTCCAAAGCTTCAAAGGGCCAAGGCGTAACTGGTCGATGAGGAAGTCTATATATGATTCCTCGTGGACAATTTTAGAAGGTATACTTTGGGGGACCCATAGTAGACTTCATCAAAAAATCTTTTCAGCAACCTGAAGAGTGGGAAACCGACCATAGCCCCAAATTCCGCTACCATTGCTCACTAAGGAATGCACTTGGCCCTGTAAATTTCCAGGACCAATTTGATGTGAGTTTGTCCTAGTCAATGGGAGAAATCTTTGATGCTAAATGTCAATCTGTTAAAGACCAAAACATTGTGGGATATAAGCAAATTCCCCTTTAGTTCCAAGTCTAGGAAAATCCCCAAATACTTAAAATGTTCTATGTGACTGATATGTTGGCCTTCAACTACATGTTTCATCGTTTTGGTGTTAGAGGGGCCAGAGGAGGTCATAAACACCCTCAGGTACCCTTAATGCTCGAAATCATGACCAACACCAAAGCTGTACTGACTATCAGTCAAAATGGTCACTCTCTGCTGGTCTGCCTTAGTAAGAGCATTCAATTTAGCCACTTGGGCTGAGAACACTCATCGGACCACAAAGCTACTAATACTCCTAAAACTGTACAGACTGCCTAAGCAGCTCAAATTATCTTCATTGTTTTGAAAACATGAGGCATCAACAATTAATGTAAAATTAGATTTAGTCAGTGGCTTGTCTTGTAAATATGGTCTTGGCTTGGTGCACTGTTTAGTAACATAATAAAAGTCATGTTCCACTTCATTTTCATCTTTGTCATTTTCAGGGAGACACAACAAACTAGCAGGATTCAAAACAGAACATCTTCTTTAAAGTTATATTCACAGCCACAAGTATGATATGTTCATACCGGGTCAGCTGGCTATTTGCCAAACTCTGTGTGGAACTACTAGTCAACAGTATTTCCACAGAGTGACGCATGTACACCATTAACCCCTTTGATGCTCATGACGGAATGATTCCGTCATGCCATCGGTGCCCCTGTGCTCATGATGGAACCATTCCGTCATGAGGCCAGGGTCACGAAATTCCTCTGCTGCAGACAGCAGAGGGATTTCTATTATTCCCCTGTGACCTTGGGAGCTGGGGAAGAGCTTCCCCAGCTCCCGAGGCCCCCTCCCTGGTTTCTGTGCCATGAGGATCAGCGTGCACGTCGCGCTGTCCTCATTGCACAGAAACTCAGTTTTACTTTCTATGTGCTCAGGGGGCTATCGCAGCCCCCCAGGTACGGAGAAATACAGGAGAGGTATCATTGGAAAGGGGAGGGCGATCCCCAAGCAGGGATCCACCCACTAGACACCAGGGAGGGGGGAACAGCCCCTTGGACAAGGGCCTTTGGTCCTCTAAATTATTTTGGTGAGATTTTGTCTTTTTGCCCCCTCTGAGGGGCATGTGGGGGCAGTAGCCCCCAATCTGCCCCCCGGGGGGGCCAAAAGCCCACTTAATGCCAGGGATATTTTTTTTATTATTATTTGTGGTGGAGGCTGCCCAATATGGGCGTGCCCATGCCCCACCCACCTCCCACTAAAATGACAGCCTTTCTGCCCCCCTGGGGGCAGATGGGGGCATTAGCCCCAAATCTGCCCCCCAGGGGGCAAAACGCCCAGTAGCTGCCAGGGATTTTTTCGGCAAATTTTAATTAGGGTTGGGGAATTGGCCTTCCCGTTTTGGGCAGCCCCCACCCCCGCAGGGGGGCAAAAAGCCCACTAGAAAGCCAGAGTTTTAATTTGGGCAAATTTGAATTAGGGTGGGTGGCCCAAAATGGGCAAACTCATGCCCCACCCCCTCCCCGCAAAAATTACAGCTGCCCTGCCCCCCTGGGGGACAGATGGGGCAGTGCCCCCAATCTGTCACCCCAAGGAAAAAAAGCCCACTAGACGCCAGGGATTTTTTGGGCACATTTTAATTAGGGTGGGGGCTGCCCAAAACGGGCATGTCAAGGCCCCCCAAAGCAACAATTTTAGCCTTTCAACCCCGTGGGGGGATGATGGGGCAGTAGCCCCCAATCTGCCCCCCAGGGGGCAAAAAGCCCACTAGACGCCAACGATTACCCTGGCTTTTTTAATGCATGGGGGTGGGGGCTGCCCATAATGGTCATACCAATGCCCCCACGCCCCAAAAAAATTGCCACAGTGTTTCTTCCCCCTTGGGTGCATATTGGGGCAACTCCCTCCCCCCCATATTCTCTCCAGTGTGGCAGAAAGCCGACTAGGCATAGAGTTGTTTTTAGCAATATGCCTACTTCAAGATTTTGGGGCCTGAGCGCAGCTGGCACATAGGGAAACCTAGCTAACCTGTACATTTTTTAAAACTAGACACCCAGGGGAATAAAGGATGGGGTGCTTGACTGGCTCTCACCAGGTTCTGTTACCCACAATCCCTTGCAAACCTAAAAATGTGTTTTAAAAAAGCACATTTTCCTCACATTTCTGTGGGGGAAAGTTCTGGAATCTGCGTGGATCCACAAAAATCCACCTACCTCGCTTTCTCCAAAGTCGTCTGAGAAAAATGGTACCTCACTTGCGTATGTAGGCCTAATGCCCTTGACACAAAATGGGCCAAAACACAACGTGGACACACCACATTTTCACAGTGAAAACTGACCCTTATTTTGCAAAGTGCCTAGCTATAGGTTTTAAACGCTAGCTCTGCCGGCACCTAGGGAAACCTAACAAACCTATACATTTTTAAAAAACTAGACACCCAGGGGAATCCAGGATGGGGTGACTTGACTGGCAGGTTCTGTTACTTAGAATCCCTTGCAAACCTAAATATTTGTAAAAGAAAACACATTTTACTCACATATTTGTGGTGGAAAGTTCTGGAATCTTTGTGGATCCACTAATTTCCACTCACCCCACGTTCCCCAAAATCTTCAGATAAAAATGGTACCTCACTTGCATGGGTAGGCCTAGTGCCTACGAAAGGCAAGTGCCCAAAACCTATTGAGGCAACATCAAAATTACCTATCAAAAAACAACCTGGTTTTGCAAGGGGGGGTCCCAGGAACTTTTGGCCCCGGGCTTGGCGGCTATCTAGGGAATCCTACCAAACCCACACATTTCTGAAAACTAGACACCCGGGGGAGTCCAGCGAGGTATGGCTTGCATGGGTCCCCCAAAGTTTCCGAACCCAGAATCCCCCTCAAATTTAGCTGAAAAATCACTTTCTTCTGAAAATTCGGTGTGGGAAAGTTCTGGAATCTAAGTGGATCCACAAATTTGCTCACACCCAGTGCTCCCTCCAAGTCTTTTGATAAAAATTATACCTCACCCGCGCGGGTGGTTCAAGTACCCGCGACAGGCAAGGGACCAAAACCTATTGAGGTGACATCAAAATGACCTATCACAAAACAACTTGGTTTTGCAGGGGGGGTCACCTGGGTTTTGGGCCCCGGGCTTAGTGGCCATCTTGGAAAACTACCAAACTCAAACATTTCTGAAAACTAGATACCGGGGGGGGGGGTCCAGCGAGGTATGGATTGCATGGGTCCCCCAATGTTTTCCTACCCAGAATCCCCTTCAAACTTCAAATTTAGCTGAAAAAAATCTGTTTTCCCATAAATTTTTGCATGAGATCACTGTGCTGGCACAAATGTCCTACCACCCAGCGTTTGCCTTGTTCTTCTGAATAAAATGATAACTCACTTGTTTGGGTGGTCCGAATGCCTGTGGCTAGGAAGAGCCCAAAACATAAGGATTTAGAGTATAGCACCGAGAATTCTAAAAGCTAGAAAACTTTTAAAATAAGTTTTTAGCCAGTTCTACTATGGACACCCACACAGGGTGAGGTATCATTTTACTTGGGAGTACAAGGGGAATCCTGGGTGGTAGGACATTTGTGCCAGCACGGTTATTCCATGCAAAAATATGTGGAAAATTTGTTTTTTCTAGCTAAATTTGAGGTTTGCAGGGGATTCTGGGTAGGGAAACGTTAGGGAATCCACGCAAGCCATACCTCTTTGGACTCCCCAGGGTGTCTAGTTGTCAAAAACATGCAGGGTTAGTAGGTTTCCCTAGATTGGCGGCAAGCCCGGGGCCAAAAAACAGGGCCCCCCCAAAACCAGGTATTTTTAATATAGGTAATTTTGAAGTTTCCACAATACGATTTGGGCCATTTACTGTTTCAGCCACTTTTCCTACCCACACAAGTGAGGCACCATTTTTATTGGGAGACCAGGGGAGACGCTGGGTGGAAGGAAATTTGTGGGTCCATGGAGATTCCAGAAATGTGAGAAAAAATGATATTTTCAGCAAAATTTGAGGTTTGCAGGGGATTCTGGGTAGGAAAATGTTGGGGGACCCACGGAAGCCATACCACACTGGACTCCCCCAGGTGCCTTCTTTTCAGAAATGTGCGGGTTTGGAAGTTTCCCAAGATGGCCGCCGAGCCCAGGGCCAAAAACCCAGGTGACCCCGCTTGCAGATCCAGGTTTTGTGATAGGTAATTTTGATGTCTCCTCAATACGTTTTGGGCCCTTGGTTGTCGCCAGGACTTGATCCACCCACGTCAGTAAGGAACCATTTTTATCGGGAGACATGGGGGAACATTTGTGGATCCACGTAGATTTCACAACTTTCCCACTCAGAAATTTAAGAAAAAAGCGATTTTCTTAGCTAAATTTGAGGTTTGCAGGGGATTCTGGGTAGGAAAACATTAGGGGAACCATGCAAGCCATACCTCGCTTGACTACCCCAGGTGTCTTGTTTTCAGAAATGTGTGGGTTTGGTAGGTTTCCCAGATGGCAGCTGAGCCTGGGGCCAAAAACCCAGGTGACCTCCTTGCAATTCCAGGTTGCTTTGTGATAGGTAATTTTGATGTCTCCTCAATGTGTTTTGGGCCCTTGCCTGTCACGGGATCCACGCAGATTCCAGAACTTTTCACCACAGAAATGTGAGGAAAATGTGTTCTTTTTTACAATTCTTTAGGTTTGCAACGGATTCTGGGTATCAGACCCTGGTGAAAGGCAGTCAAGTCACCCCATCCTTTATTCCCCTGTGTGTCTAGTTTTCAAAAAAAGTGTAGGTTTGCTAGGTTTCCCTAGGTGCCGGCAGAGCTAGGGTTAAAAAACTACAGCTAGGCACTTTGCCAAAAAAGGGTCATTTTTCACAGTGAAATTGTGGTGTGTCCACGTTGCGTTTTGCACCGTTTCCTGTCGCGGGTACTAGGCCTACCCACACAAGTGAGGTACCATTTTTCTAGAAAGACTTCGGGGGAAGAGGGGTGAGTGGAAAATTCGTGGATCCACGCGGATGCCAGAACTTTCCACTACAGAAATGTGAGGAAAATGTCATTTTTTGTCAATGTTTTAGGTTTGCAAGGGATTCTGGATCACATAACCTGGTAAGAGGCAGTCAAGTCACCTCATCCTGTATGTCCCTCTGTGTCTAGTTTTTAAAAATGTATAGGTTTTCTAGGTTTCCCTAGGTGCGGGCAGAGCTAGGGTTCAAAAACTATAGCTAGGTACTTTTCTAAAAAAGGGTAATTTTTCACTGTGAAATTGTGGCGTGTCCACGTTGTATTTTGCTCCGTTTCCTGTCTTGGCCACTATGCCTACACACATAAGTGAGGTACCATTTTTCTCAGAAGACTTTGGGGAGAACGGGGTGTGTAGAAATGTGTGGAGCCACTCAGAGTCCATAACTTTTCACCAAAGAAATGTGAGGAAAATGTGTTTTTTTGAACAATTTTTTTAGGTTTGCAAGGGATTCTGGACAACAGAACCTGGTGTGAGCCAGTCAAGTCACCCCATATTGAATTCCCACGGGTATCTAGTTTTAAAAAATGGATAGGTTTGCTAGGTTTCCCTAGGTGCCGGCAGAGCTAGGATTCAAAAACTACAGCTAGGTACTTTGCCTAAAAAAAGGTCATTTTTCACTGTGAAATTGTGGTGTGTCCACATTGCGTTTTGCGCCGTTTCCTGTTGCGGGCAATAGGCCTACACACATAAGTGAGGTACCGTTCTTCTCAGAGGATTTTGGGGAGCAAAGGGTAAGTGGAAATTTGTGGATCCACGCAGATTCCAGAACTTTCCACCACAAAAATGTGAGGAAAATGTGTGTTTTTTTACATATTGTTAGGTTTGAAAGGGATTCTGGCTAACAGAACCTGATGAGAGCCAGTTAAATTACCCCATCCTGGATTTCCCTGGGTGTCTAGTTTTAAAAAATGTATAGGTTTGCTAGGTTTTCCTAGGTGCCGGCAGAGCTAGGGTTCAAAGTCTACAGCTAGGCACTTTGCAAAAAAATGGTAGTTTTTCATTGTGAAAATGTATTGTGTTCACGTTGCATTGTGAGACATTTCATGTCGTGGGCAGTAAGCCTACGCACACAAGTGAGGAACCATTTTTAACAGGAGACTTAGGGTAATCCATATTTGTGAAGCAATTGTTATTACCTATTGACTTTCGATGTATTTCTGCCTTCCAATTGAAAGAAAAAGTGTAAAAAGAAGTAATTTTGAAAAATGATCGATAATTCTCATGCTAGTATGAGTATTCCCAATTTCAGAAATGTGAAAATATCTACTCTTTATGAACTCTATATTTTGTCCCCAATTTAGAAATACATAGGTGTCTTTCATACCGATTTTTACATGTATACATTTTCCCAGAATAATTGCTATACATAATAAAAAACCATTGCAAGTTGCTGCTCAGTTTTTGGCTCTGGGTTCGTCGGGTTCTTGGTGAACCTACAAGTCCCATACATCCCCACAACCAGGAAGATCCAGTGGATATAATGGCATATCCCTTTCAAAGAGTTGTCATAATTAGAAGTTGCATGTGAAAACGTTGACACAAAAGGCTGTTTTTTTCAACTAATTTTCAATTTTTCCTCTCTCTAACTGTTAGTTTCTATAAAGAAACCTTGAAGGATCTACACAAATGACCCCTTGCTGAATGCAGAATTATGTCTACTTTTCCAAAATACCAATTTCTACCATTAACTGGAAGGAGGTTGAAAGCACAAATAACAGCAAAAATAGGCAATGTCCCAGAAAAATGCCAAAACTGTGTAAAAGTGTGTGGTTTTCTGACAAAAGTCTGCTTTTCCCTGAAATTTGGGAAGATGGGGATTTCAGCACCACAACCCTTTTTTGATACCATTTGCAGGTAATATACCTGATGTTTTCATCTGTAGCCCTTTTTGGCATTTTTCCCCCAAAAAACAAAATTAGCTGTATTTTGGCTAATTTCTGGGTCCCCTCCAGGGGAATCCACAAACCCTGGGTACCTTTAGAATCCCCATGATGTTGGAAAAAAAGGAAACAAATTTGGCATGGATACCTTATGTGGTCAAAAAGTTACAGCGGCCTAAGCGCGAACTCCCTCAAATAGCCAAAAAAAGGCTTAGCACAGTGGGGGGAAGGCCTAGCAGTGAAGGGGTTAAAGGATGACCCATCACAATGTCTTCCATCTCTGTATGCTGACACACACAGCAGCCCAGATTTAATACATCTGGGCAAAGCCACAGCTACTGGATCTAAGGAATCTGAAAAATAAGCCAGAGGTCTACAGGTACTTCGATGTGTTTGTGTAAGTGCATCCCTCCCTCTCACTGCAAAAATGTTGTGTTGTAATCAGGCATTCCTGGTTTGGGGGCATGGCAGAGGCTTTCTTTCAAATCTATGAAGGCAACCAAAACAATCACTGTTCCAGGGCACCGCATCCAACACATTCCTAGGTGTCAGCCTCTGTAAAGGCTTGGCCACTAAGGAAAGTTGGGTATAGACTGGCAGCTGGTGCCCACCTTTCTCCAAAAATATTCGGACTTCTTTCTGTTTTGTAGGTGGTTTCATTTGCAAATCACAAAAATACATGAGGCCATGAGTAAATATATATGTGGCCTAATCAAATGAGAAGGTGCAGCTGAAAATCAGCTGCTCCACTACTGTGCTTATTTTATGAAGTCAGAGTGAAACTCATTCACTCTAGTTTATGTGATTGATCTCCATTAGACCTAATGTTGACTAATGTGACTGTACTAACCATTTTTAGGAAGCAAAGCAACTTTACATTGCTTCACTATACAATGGGTTCGATGCACCTGTTCATCTTACATAACACATTTGTTTGTATCGTCTGTTAAACAAACCAGAACATTTTATTCTTATTGCCTATAGTCTAACTCTATTACAACAAACAATTATAATGTTTTACTACAAATGCACTACAAACCTACACGTCCATTTGACTTTAAACACTAGAATTGCGCTCCTGGAAAAGAACAGCACCAGTATCATGCTCACAAATAAATAGTTTACTTCACATTTCAGCTTGAACTGAAGCTGAATCCTAGGGAAATTCCTTTCAGTTTATCACCCTCTGGTGACCTTGATTACAACACCAAATATAAATACTCTTTTACTAATGGACCTGTTTATTACTAAGCTCTTGTAAAGAAAAAAATATGCATATATTGTACAAAACTGAAAAGATAAAATAGATTGTTATCTTACCATAAAATAAAACAATCTAAAACAATTGGCAGATAATCACACAATGAATTGTGGGTATGCAGCTACAATACAAAAATCTGTGGAAACGCAGATAAAGGACCATCTGCATTCAGTAGGAATGTGCTTATAGTGAAGTGGAGTGATAATTGTGTTAAAAAATGTGCACGCTCTTCCACTCTTGTAGAGATTGCAGCTTTAGACAACTGAGGGGCATGTTAGCAACAAAGTGGCGAAGAGAGGTGTTAGCCGCCTTGGCTTAACGCCTCTCTTTGCCACTTTGGAAATGCTAGGCTGCACCATATTACCAAGGATATGGTGCAGCTTAGCGTTTTCCCCTGCGATGGCGATAAGTTTTACAACTTAACGCCAGCGCAGGCAGGAAAGGTTTGTTTATGTACAGGAAGGAGTTTCTTCCTGCACATAAACAAAGCTTAAATGCCATTTTGTAACTTACATGTGTGCTGCTTTATGCAGCACACATGTAAGTTACAAAATGTCATTTTTAAAAAGAGGTTTGTTTATGTACAGAAAGGGACACCTTTCTGTACATAAACAAACCTTGGCATTTTGCTTTTTCCATGTGTGCTGCACAAGGCAGCACACATGAAAAAAGCAAAAACAAGGTGAAATGAAGCATTTCTCCTCCTTTCGCCACCTTAAGAACAGGTCTGACCTGTTCTTAGATTCGGCCCCGCCAGCTATTATCGCCACAAAAGGGGGTGGTGATGGACGGAGCATCTGAACCAATCAAACACTCACACCCAGTCAACAGATCTGGGTTTAATCCATCACCGTTCTTTAGCCCTCTCTGCCACCCCAGTTCAGACATGGCCATATGCAAATCAGTCTGACCCTGTGCCTCATGGGAACAGTCCAGCCTGAACTGCCAAGCCATGCCTTCCCTGGATCAGAAACAAGCTTCCGAGGACAGGTTTCTGGCATTTCAGCCGGCTTCAGCCCGGCTTGCTTGAATCCAGTGGCAAAGTGAACAAGGGACTCACTTCTGAGCATACCCTGCCAACTTATGGCGAACAAAGCGGTGCAAAAGGGGGTGGTGATGGACGGAGCGTCTGAACCAAATAAACCCTCACACCCAGTCAACAGATCTGGGTTTAATCCGTCACAGTTCTTTAACCCACTCTGCCACCCCAGTTCAGACATGGCCATATGCAAATCAGTCTGACCCTGTGCCTCATGGGAACAGTCCAGCCCACACTGCCAAGCCATGCCTTCCTTGGATCAGAAACAAGCTTCTGAGGACCGGTTTCTGGGATTTCAGCCGTCTTCAGCCCGGCTTGCTTGAATCCATTGGCAAAGTGAGCAAGGGACTCACGTCTGAGCACCCCCTGCCAATTTATGGCGAACAAAGCGGTACAAAAGGGGGTGGTGATGGACGGAGCATTTGAACCAATCAAACACTCACACCCAGTCAACGGATCTCTGTTTAATCCATCACCGTTCTTTAGCCCACTCTGCCACCCAGTTCAGACATGGCCATATGCAAATCATTCTGACCTTGTGCCTCATGGGAACAGTGCAGCCCGAACTGCCAAGCCAAGCCTTCCCTGGATCGGAAACAAGCTTCCGAGGACCGGTTTCAGGCATTTCAGCCGTTCCTCAGCCCGGCTTGCTTGAATCCAGTGGCAAAGTGAGCAAGGGACTCACGTCTGAGCACACCCTGCCAACTTATGGCAAACAAAGTGGTACAAAAGGGGGTGGTGATGGACAGAGCATCTGAACCAATCAAACACTCACACCCAGTCAACAGATCTGGGTTTAATCCATCACCGTTCTTTAGCCCACTCTGCCACCCCAGTTCAGACATGGCCATATGCAAATCAGTCTGACCCTGTGCCTCATGGGAACAGTTCGGCCCGAATTTCCAAGCCATGCCTTCCCTGGATCGGAAACAAGCTTCGGAGGAAGGGTTTCTGGCATTTCAGCCGTCTTCAGCCAGGCGTGCTTGAATCCAGTGGCAAAGTGAGCAAGAGACTCACGTCTGAGCATACCCTGCCAACTTATGGCGAACAAAGCGGTACGGAAAGGGGTGGTGATGGACAGAGCATCTGAACCAATCAAACACTCACACCCAGTCAACAGATCTGGGCTTAATCCATCCCCATTCTTTAGCCCACTCTGCCACCCCAGTTCAGACAGGGGTGGCAGCCACGAAAAAGCTAGTGAACCCATCCAACCAGAAATTAGAGGTGGTGTCCCACGTTTCTTGGAGTGCGATGACGTTATGTCCAGAGACAAATCTGATCCATTCCCTATCATTTCTTTTAGAACTATCTCCTGCCACGTTCCAGCTAAGTAATTTGCACATCCCTACCACATCATTGTTTAGGATGGCTCCCTCCTCTGTCGGGAGAGATGGATCGACTGTTAGTCAGTCTATTTCCTCCAAGCCCGACAGAGGATTGAAACGGTTAAATGTTGCCTCCCACAACCCTCGGTAACTCCCTGGTAATCGTGAGAATGGTGAGTTGACAAGGAAGTTGGTCGCCCTGGTATTTGTAAGGAAGTGTGTCCACGGGCGCTGCCCTCTGCCTGAGGTGTCCTCCCACCCAACCTACTCCCCAGGAAGCGTACAGTTTGCAAAGTGCGGGCTGGGGGTGGGTAGGAGAAACCCAAGGGGTCAGGTCTCAAGGGGTCCCTTAATGAAATAGCGGAGCCATCCCAGAAAAGTCTATCCACCAGGTTAGCCCCGCTAAAATTAATGACCACACAATCCCCCTGGGTGAATTTCTGCTGCTTACCAATCCAACCCACCCTCCTTGCGTAGATGATCTTGTCTGCGATATTCTCCCCACAACATGTATCCGAACACCACCTGTTGACCTTACCCATGAGATCCAGGGTAGATTCCTCCTCTCCTTCCCTGAGTGGGGGGACCCCTATGAAGACAGCCACTAATGGGGCTGGTTCAGGTGGTAAGTTAAGTTTATATTTACAGGGGGTTACCTTCTTAGGGACGGGTGTACATAACTGGTGCTGCAGGCGTGGCTGCGCCGTCACATTTGAGGAAATTGCCTCCTTTACTAGAAGTGTTGTTTTTGTGGCCCCTACGCTGTTACCTCTGTTCTCAATTTGCGATGCCACACAGGGTGCCTGTACCCTTGCCCCCTTACCAGACACCTCCATGCCCCCCTCTCCCTCGGGGCACAACCCTCTATCACGTGTGACTAAGCAAGGGGAATGATTGTTAACAAGAGTGTTAATTAGGGCACATTTCTTTAGCAAACCTTCTAGGCAGGTGTTTAGTGTGTCCACAATGTCCTTCGCAATCCCAACAAGTAAGGGTTCAATCCTAGCGACAAAGAGTGCCTCCAGTTTGTCTCCCATGTGTTCAATTGGTATGCTAGATGTACTCGCAGTGTTGAAGTTATTCTCCATCGCTCGCTTAACTGGTTGGGCGGTTGGCTGGTGGCTCTGCTTTGTGTGTCTGGCTGGTGAACATGGGATGAATGGCTTAGCTGAGGGACATAGGGATGGCAGATTAACAATTGTCACCACTGGGTCCAGGGGTAACGGTGGATTGTCCGAGGGTACAATGTCACCCAAGTCCGTAGGGGTAGATGGAATACTAACTGTCGGAGGGGGGATTGATAGGCCCAGTTCGTACTCGGCATTAGCAATTTCCTTCGTCAGGGCCCCCACTGCCGAGGAAAGATAGGTCATGATGGATTTAGAAAGTCTTGGGACCTTAGCATTTTTCCCACCCTCCTCCATGTTCGACGCTTTCTTGCGCTTCCCCATTAGTAGCGGAAGATGTTAGAGATGTGGTCCAGCCCAGCCTCCTCCGGCCCACTGACGGCCACAGGCGGCCCGGCCTCTGCCCGGGCTCAGCCCGGCGACGCCCGCGCGCGTCCCGCGAGGCGGGAGGGGAGGCTCTCTCTTATGCGCCTCCGGGTGCGTGAGTGTTGCGCAGCTGTCAGCGTCCCCGTGGAAAGCAGGGGACGCTGGGTGATGTAGTCTTTGTGCTCTCTCCTCTCGGCGGCCGCGGTGTAGGAGCGGCGGCGGGGGAGAGCGGAGCAGGTCTGCGAGGCTGCTGTCGGTCGGGAGCTGGTAGGACTTGGTCTGTTAGTGGCCCCAAACAGGTTTACACACCCCCGCTCGCCCGCAGGGGAGGCTCTCTCTTATGCGCCTCCGGTGGCAGAGTTGAAGTGAATGGGTGTTGCGGTGGAACGCCCACTGCAACACCCACTGCACGCTCCCTTTCACAATGAGTTTATCGTGAAAGGGGCCCTATTACCAAGGCAGCGGTAAGTCAATTAACATGGCTTTAATATGGACCTTAATTTTTAGGCAGCGGGGGGGGGGCTAACAATAAATTGTCAGAAAATTAAGTTGATTCCTATTGGTGCTGTTATCAGCTGTACATGTAAGCTTGCATCATCCTTAGAAGTTGGCTTGTTTTCATTGTTACTGTGAGCAGGTAATTGGTATATTTAGCCATATACAAAAATGACCTGGTGTTTAAAGAGTGAATGATTCCAGTCACTCATTGGGCATCGACAAATGGTCATGCTATTATTGAGCAAAGGGCAAATATGAGTACTGCAGGTACTAAGGATTAGTGAGTGAGGGTACAAATTTCGACACGCACCAACAATCATTGAGATACTCCTTCTGGAGTGATTTGTGCGCTATATTAAATGTTTATATCATTGAATATTTATATAAATTATATTTCTCAGTGTTGTAAATCTAGCCTGACACTCAATATATTGTGTTGCAAATCTGAGCAAGGGCTCACAAAGAATGAGTGATGGTATAAATCCGAACACAATTTACAAGGTATACGACGATTCTCAAAATTGACCCACTTATTTACCAGTAAGCGTCAGTACTCCAAGTCCACATATTCTCTCTCACTCTCCTACTCGATGAGTTTCACTCCCCATTTTCAAAAACATATGTCAATCACAAGACATACATAGGATCATATGTACAAGTTCTTAGCACCACTGGAGGACCAACTTTTTTGTTGCTCTGGTGGCAGTTTGCCTTGCACCATATACAAAGTGGTGTTTTGCCACTTTTTGTGGCACACCACTGCTTTGTAAATTATGCTACCCTTTAACACAGACATCTGAGTAAATAGGGTGTGCAATGAGTGTTCCACTACAACACCCATTAGTTTTTGATGCTGCTCATTTAGAAGGAGGTGTAAATCTGAGGCAGCACCAAAAACTAATACCATGTAAGAGCAGGCGATAGAATGGCGCAATGAGAAGAAATACTTGTATTTCCCAACCTTTTGCCATTAATGATTGTTTATGTGCAGGAAGGTGTTTCTTCCTGCACATAAACAATCTTTAAATAATGTCGATTTGCTGCTTCAATGTGTGCTGCAGAAGTAACAAATCACCATTATAGATTGTTTATGTGCAGGAAGAGACACCTTCCTGCACATACATAATAATTCCTGCAAGGCAGGCACCTTTGCACTAAGGTGCAAGGGTGCCTCTGCCTGTACTAGGCAGCACATTTTAGCACCAGCGCTAGGGAAAATATAGGAGTGCGCTGTATTATAAATATGGCGCATCTCAGCGTTTTGTAAATGTCAGAGCATGGCGCTGCCGGATTTGGCACAGCTACGTGCACCGACATTTCTATGTAAATATCCCCCATAGAGTCAGCAATGAGGAAGCACCTTCTTTTACATATTATGCCACCCTGATGACTTTACCAGTGCAGGGAGGAGATACATTTCCTCCATTTAAATTGGAACAGAGTCAGCGAAAGCTTTCAATTCAAAAATGGCATTAGTATAATTGCCTTCACATACCAGAAATGTTACATTTCACATGCATGCGAAAATGACATTTGATTATGCAGAGACTCATTAAAATACTTGGAGTCCACCACTTCAAAATTTGGTACAAAACATTAGGCAAAACAGAAAATGTACGGTGCTGCAGAACTAGTTAATTCTTTAGATAGAAAACAGGATCCGCAATCTCATAATACCTGTTTGAGATTCTAAACATATATTATTTATACACTTTGGATTTATTGATGATTCTTACGAATGGGAGCACAAAATCTGACACCGAAAAACACATTCACCTCCTGTGCCGTGGCATGCCACTTCTCTGTATGCACTTAATTTACAAAAAACCTTAGAAAAAGGCAGGTATTTCATGAGATTTTTCCAAAGACACGGGGGCATATTACCAAGCAATAGCGATAATTATCCCTATTGCTTGGTTAGAGACAAAATATTTACTGCTGAGCTGCGGAGATTTTTATCGCAGATAAACCTTGGTATTACCAAGGTTTATCGCAAATGCGATAAAAATCGGCCGCAATGCATGAATATCGCTGAAACGTCAGCGATATTCATGCATTACCGAGCTAATGGTCTTAGCCATGTTATCCACCTACCATTGGATAACATGGCTAAGAACTGCTCAGGGGCAGGTGTTAGCTTTGGAGATAATCGCGCTTAGCGCAAATATGTCCAAAAGTTGGTAATAGGAGATAGCGATGTCAGCGACTGTTTCCAGTTGCTAACATCTTGGCACGCCCACTTTGCATGTCATTAGTGATAAATTTTTACCTATTACCTAGCTGTCGCTAACTGGTGTTAGCGACAGCTAGGTAATAGGGAGATAATTTTATCTCCGCTTTCTTGGCTTTTAAAGCCAAAAAAGCAGAGATAAACCCCCTTGATAATATGCCCCACAATTCATTGTAATGTTGTTTCGGTCTCGCTATGTGCTACTGCAATTTGTGCAGTCATGGACTAGCGCAGGCAACCTTGAGCCATAGTGAGACTGAGAGGTTGTGTAGTTTGTCGTCTGCATAAGGGTCCCTTCCTGAAGAAAAAAAACTGTTTTAAGCCTATTTTCTCTATATTTGTCTGCTGCAGAACGAAAAGAGTTAAAAACGAGGAGAAGTAAATATATTTCTCCACCTCATGCCAACTTCAGTTAGGCACAGGATTCTTGAGTAAATCCATGTTTACAACTCGTTGTAGGTGTGGATTTGCATCAAATCCAAGGGTGGTTGCATGGAAACACCCATGCCCTACCCATCGAATGCCTCCCTGATGCAAAGTAATGCAAGTCAGCTCATTGTCTTGCATTCAATTACTTTTTGTTACAAACCAACACAAATTGTGATTTGTGCTGGTTTGTAAATCACAGGAGAAAGCTTTGTGTCACATCTTTAAAGAGGTAACACAAACCTAACGCACTCTTTGTAAATTTGGGCCAAAATATTTAGTATATGCAAACATCCCCATGAAATGGTCACAGATTTAAAATTTAGTACGCATTACAACATTCACTTAGCAGGTCATGCACATTGCTGGCAAAATATGGTGGCAGCGTTCTACAACACCAATCAGAAAGCAAAGTATTATGTGAATTCCTGCATCTCCTAGTAATAAACACGATACGCTAGCATAATGCATGCAAAGCATACCTTACAATATAGTTAACTGAGCTAAAATATTCATAATTTCCACACATATGTAAGAACAATTTAAGCATTACGTGCATTTCACTACAAAGTTTTTTTATGGCATTTTCATTCTGAAATATACTTAGATTTTGAAAAAAATGTAATGGCAACCATAGATCAGTAGATGGAACATCCTTTGAATCTGGGCAAACCATATAATCTCCTTGTACCTGGAAATTTAAATATGCGAAATGCAACTGTATAATTCAAATATGTAACTCTACACCTGATGGACACGACCGTGTCTACTCAACCAATAACGCCCAAGGCCCGTAATGCACAAAGTTCCATCCCTTTCTCACCAGATTCATGCTTCATAAATACTAATGCGTGCTGTGGCTAGAGGGTGTTTGCTCTCGTTTATATAATCTGCAACAATGGTGTCCCATTAGCCAATAATACATTTTGCAGTTCTAATAGGCAGTGCGCCGACAGGCCCACAGCCTCGCCGCAATTGCAATAATAATGCTGTCTTTTTACTAAATAAAAACGATATCAGCAGGATTCCTAGAGCTGTGGCTATGCAACTGCAAATGGCATTTAGCTCCATATCTCTGTGGAGGCACAGTTACAAAGCCTGAGGTCCAAATTCATGAACAGCAGTGGCGACGTGGAATGGAAGGAAGCACCGCGAGGACGCTCGGCTTACGCTGTCTGCGTAGCCCCATGTGTTCAAGAAAGAAGTTGGAGTGTACCGGCCGCTCTCTTATTAGGGTTTTAAGTGAGCCGGGTCCTGCGGGTGCTCAGTAATGGCAGTCCTTAAAAGCAGTTGCAGAGACGGGCCCCTATCGAGCTCTTCATTTTCGCCCGCTTTCTTAGAATAGGAAAAAAATCTTGCCTCTGCAGCAGTGCACTGTTTGTGATGTAACTTTAATTTTTTTGCAGTTTTATATTGCAAAACTGGAAGTGCTTTTTATGAACACCTACAGGGCCGGACTGGGAACCAAAATCGGCCCTGGCAAAGTGCTCAGTAGCCCTCCCTCCCCAAGGTTCGGAGGTGCGGCCAAGCTATTTGCCAGGGCTGATGCAGTTATGGGGGGCTAATATTGCAGCTATGCAGCAGAAACTGCCCTGTAACAAAAAAAGCCCCATGGGGCCCAAAAACAGCCCCCAAGTTAGCAGCCCACGGGAGAAATGCCCGGTGCTCGCAACCATCAGTCTGGCCCTGAGCACCAACAAGGACATACACATTTATTTTTTGGTAGGCATGGGTGATTGAGTGATTTGCCCAGAAACACAGGATGTTGAGCCGACGCTGAGACTCAAACCTGCTTCCTCAGCTCCAACATTGGCAGTTCTTTCATTACGCCACAAGATCTCGAGCAAGAGCCAAAGCTTTTTTAATATTATGTACAATGAAGTATATTTATCTTATGCAACTAACAATCATGGACAAAACCAATAGCCCTGGCTTGTTGTAGGGGTAATATTTCTTGTATTATATATGTGGAGGCAGTAATAGAAGCAGCAAAATATGCTGGAGCACAGATTTTTTGCATAAATGTTTCAAGCAACTCTCTTAATTATATCGGCCACACCCTTTTGAGATACCCTCCCCCAGTTTTTACATCCGACTTAAAGCCATGGGAAGGGGATCCGGTGGTCAGTATGATCATATCCAAGTTACCACATTAGCTGTGGGAGCACCATAGATAATTTTGGCGCATAAAGGGTTACTACGTTCTAAAGCGTATTATTGCATTTCCACCTCTAAGTAAAGGTGGGTACGTAATAAGTACTTCCCTACTCCTACACTTTACGGGGCTGTGAAGTGCAAGTTCTGTAATGCACCCATTGAATATTTCTGACTTCTGCCTGCCCCTACATCAGTACTGGACCAAGGCAAAGAGGATGCACAAGGCTAGGGGTAGATTCAAGCTGCTTTGCTGTGAAGAAAAGAGCTGAAATTGAACGTAACAAAAACTGCCACATCTGTTCTATGATGCTGTTCTAGCACAAACAACGAAAACAGAATAAACTAGGAAAAACAAGGGTCTCTAGGATCTAAGAAAAGTAATGGGCTGGCAAGGGAGAGTAATGGCAAAAGGATATTTAGTCAGGTAAACATCCTCCATTCTTTCCCATTTAGCATCATATTATTCATTAGACAACATCTCTCAATTGCATATGTTACCATGTGGAGTAGTGAATCTTCGCTAATAACTCCTTGTCTTTAAAAAATATATATATATTTCATTTATAGAGCTCATGAATCACCCCAAACGCGGAGTCTCTGCGCAGTGACTGCCCTTGACAACCCGAAAGGGGAAGATCAGAACAGCGTGGTTTTTAGCAGCTTTCTGAAGACTAAGTAGATGGAGCAGAGACGTTGGTGGATGGGCAGCTGGTTCCAATATAATGGGGCCAAATAGGAGAAGGCTTTCCCCCCCAACTGAGCCTGTTTTATGCGAGGTATGAGAAGGAGATCCTTGGACCTTGAACACAGGTTCCTGGAAGGAATGTATTTGACCAGCTTGTCTATCATATACCTTGGTCTCAAGTTGTTAAGGGTTTTGTAGACCATACAGCTAATTTTGAATTTGATCCTTTTTCGAAGTAGTGCACCTTATGGAGTAAGGGGAGGGAAGCTGTTCTGCGGGGGGAGGGGGAGTTGGTCACTAATTGGGCTGCCGTGTTCTGGACTATCTGCAGTCTGTTCAAGGAAGATTCCTTGGCTGAAATCAACAGAGCATTGCAGTAGTCCAGACGGCTTAGGACCAATGCTTGTATCAGGGTTTTTTGAGTAGGTAGTGGAAGTATGGGGAAGACTCTGTGAAGAAGGCTTAGTATATGGAAACCGGCCCCAGTTGTTGTGGTGGCATGTGCCGTGTATATCAGGTGTAGAGTTACATATTTGAATAATACAGTTGCATTTCGCATATTTTGATTTTCAGCTACAAGGAGATTAGATGGTTTGCCCAGATTCAAAGGATATTCCATCTACTGCTCTATGGTTGCTTAAAGCTTAACTACTGGTCAAATCGGACCCGAAGATTCTTTACCACTTGTTTTGGGGACAGGGACGGGCCCAGTTCTCCTGGACACTAATTGAGCGACCTCCTCGTTACTGCTTCTCCTAATAACGTAATTTCGGTTTTCTCTGCATTCAACTGGAGGAAGTTGTTACTCATCTAATCAGTGATGGCTTTCATGCCCTCCGCAAAGGTGGTCTGAATGTTGGTGTTATTCTTGTCAAAGGAGAGAAGCAGTTGTGTGTCTTCTGCATAGGAAATAGGAATAAATCCTAAGTTTCTTAAAAGGTTTGCCAGTGGAGTAACATAAATGTTGAACATGGTAGCGCTTAAACATGAGCACTGGGGTACTCTCTTGGTAACATTAGTGCTCTGTGATCTAAAAGGGCCTAAGTTGATGATTTAAGTACTTTCAGCCAGAAAGTTAGTCATCCATTTTAATGCGTTCCCCTGGATGCCTATTTCTCTGAGTCTCCCAAGCAAGATCTGGTGGGAGATAGTATTGAATGCTGCAGACAGGTCAAGCAGTATAAGGAACAATGCCTGACCATTGTCTGCTAGCATTCTGATGTTATCAGTGACTGTCATCAAATGTGGACTCCGTGCTGTGCTGTGCCCAGGTCGGAATCCTGATTGTGAGGGGTCAAGTCAGTTGGAGGATTCCATAAATTCGGACAAGTATTTATTAATGTGCTTCTCCAGAAGTTTACTTAGTGAGGGGAGTAAAGAAATGGGACGGTAGTTAGAAACATCATCTAGAGGGAGTTTGTCATTCTTCCTGATGGGCAGGATCTGAGCTGCTTTCCATTCCTTGGCGAGCCTGCCTTCCTTCGAGGAGCTATTTAAGATGGAACAAATGGACGCAGCAAGTTCATTGGCGAGCGAGCCGGTGGTCTTGGCTGGATCAGGTCCAGAGAAGAGCCAGTTTTAGTCGTTTTTAATAAAGATTCTGTCTCTTCTTTGATGCACACACACAGCAGTCCCCTGCCTTCCAGCAATGTTAGTGCAGTGTAGCAGGCTGCATCTTTTAGGCCCCCTGCTGCACGTCTTTAAACATAGACCTTCCAGGTAAGTCTCTGCTTCTTTCTTCTTGATTTTGCATTACTGAAACCATAAAACATTACGACAGGACTTGCAGAGTGAATGTATACACTGGCTAACATCACTCCTATTTTGCATACCTATCTTCCATGCATTCTCTTCCAATACATTGCCAGGCCCTGAACCCAAAGAAAAAGAGGGAACACCTCTCTGGTCACTCTTTTACTGCACCAAACTGCGCCCTACAAAGGATGACAACATATACAACATTCTACTAACCATGCATTCATGCACCCAATGGTGTAGTGTGATACCTGTCAAAAAATGCACTTTGGCACCCCACAAGAGGGTGGGAAACACTACATAAACTACAATTTAGTTCACTGCGGACTTCACTGAAATTTGCACCTTCTATATCCAAGGCACCCCTCTTATAACAAACATCTTGTGCATGCAAGATGCGTGTGTGGCACCTATGCACACTAGTGCAAGCATGTACTTGCTTGCACATTTTAATGTGGGAACATCTAATCGTTTCTTACATTCAATAAACAGAATGTAAAATTGTGTGCTAGAATGGCTATCGAGTTAAAGCATTCTAAAATAGATTGGGGAGAATAGCATCAGAATCACAGACCCAAAGTAATATTCAGAGTTGTTTTCCCCTTACCAAAACTGTATGAAATACGAAACAGTGTGTTTAAACACAATATATTTCTTTTCGATCAATATATTACTAGATATGGTCAAAATATTGTCCACTGGTACCGAATATTTTGTCACAAAATATTCATAATTCAAAAATTACAAGTGAATGGAGGGTTTTATGAATTTATTATTATTATTATTATTATTATTTCTGAATTTGTATAGCGCCTGGTTACACTGTCAGTGTGTCCCCGCGCTGTCAGAAGAGTCAGTTGCTCCGTCAGTCAGAACAAGACGGGCTAATCTTTAGGAAAGAGGAATGTTTTAAGTTTCCTGCGGAAGATGAGCTCCGATGTTTCCACTCTTAAGCTCAGGGGGAGAGAGTTCCATTTGTGTGCCGCCAAAGTACGAAAGGATCTGCCTCCCATTCTGGCTTTCTTGTGTCTGGGGACAGCGAGAAGGCCTGCTCCTAATGAGCGGAGTTGACGGGTGGGCGTATAGGGGCATAGCAGGTTCCGAAGGAAGGCCGGGCCCTTGCCATGTACGATCCTGTGGCCAATACAAAGGACCTTGAAGTCGATCCTTTCATTGATCGGAAGCCAATGTAATGTTTGTAGGGATTTTTTTGAGGCGGCTCTTCTGGGCAGCCGGAGGACCAGGCGAGCGGCAGCATTCTGGATTGTCTGCAGTCGCCGCCGACTAGTGGCGTTGGCGCCTAGATACAGGGCATTGCCGTAGTCCAATCTTGACGTGACAAGAGCATGGACCAGGGTCTTCCTTGAGGATTCTGGGAGCAGGTCGATGGTTTTGCGGAGTTTCCGTAGAATCGAAAAGCACGTACCAGCTACCCGTCTGGTGTGGTAGTCGTAGTCAAGCTTTGAGTCCACCCATACTCCAAGATTCTTGACCTGATCACTGGGGGTAGGGAGGGGCCCCAAGGTCTGCGGCCACCAGGCAGATGACCAGACTGAGGGGGGTTTTCCTACAATCAGCACCTCAGTCTTGTCACCGTTAAGACGGAGGCAGTTCTTCGCCATCCATCCAGCCATCTCCTGGAGGCATGCTGAGAAGTTCGCGGCGGCTTGTTCAGCAGGTTGGGTCAGAGCGACCACCAACTGGGTGCCGTCTGCGTATGTCACTACTTCCACCCCATAGCGTTCCGCAGTAGTGGCCACGGGGGTGACATATAAATTGAAAAGTGTTGGACTGAGGCTTGATCCCTGCGGCACTCCTTGACCGAGGTCAAAGGTGTCGGATCGAGCTCCTCCTTGCTGCACCGAGAAGCTACGGTTGGTAAGAAAAGATTCCAGCCATAGCCAGGCCATGCCTGTCACTCCTCCTTTCTTCAGACACTGTAGCAACGTATGATGTGCCACAGTGTCGAAGGCTGCGCTGAGGTCCAGGAGCACTAGTGCCGCCACATGCCCGGCGTCCACGTGCTTCCTCAGTGCCTCAGTCGAAAAAAGGAGGGCTGATTCTGTGGAATGGCGGGCCCGGAAGCCCGATTGGTTAGTATGCAGGAGGCCTCTGGACTCTATGTGTGCTGAGAGTTGTTGGTTGACCAGCTTTTCCGCCAGTTTAGAGAAGAAGGGTAAAAGCGAAATGGGGCGCAGGTTGCTAAGCTGGGACGCACTGATGTGGGTTTTTTTCTTAAGAGGTAGTACGACTGCCTGTTTCCACCCGTGAGGGACCTTGCCAGTGTTAAAAGAGGTAGACAATATATGGCCAACATAAGGTGCCAGAAGACTCATGGCACTGGCCAGGAATTTGGCAGGGGCAGGATCGTGAGGGGAGCCTGATTTGATTCCTTTAGCCGTGGCTATCAGGAGGTCCTCCGTCGGAACCTGGAATACTGTGAGGCAGTCTTCGATCTTTGCCTCCCAAGTCGCTTCTTCCTGAGGAGGAAGAAGGTTGGAGCCCTTTGAAATTTGAAATTGCCTCTCGTAGGCTTTCTTCTGCAGTTAAATCTGATGGCAACCTCTAGCCAGAGTCAGTAAAATTAGCAAAATAGGACTCTCCAGGAGGCAAACAATCTACTCCAGTAAATTAGGAAACATTATGAATTTGCCATAGTATTATTTCAACGGTTTTTTCCACAGGACATATCATTATCTCGCTGGATATCACCCCTTCCTCTATTCATCTATTAAATGCGGGGTGTTCCTTTCATACAGGTACATTTTCCATGTTTCCAAAGTGTTAAACTATTTATGGGTTCTCATTTTCTGCAGGATGGACCAGAAAAAATGTCCCTTATCAGACACCTAACTCTAAATGCATGACCGTCGAAATTCCACCATTGTGGTCAATGCTGCACCATCGTAATAGCACTTTAAGAGCGAAAAAAATGATACAAAGTCAGATTCTGTAAATCCGAATACGAATTGCAATGGCGCAGGTCGATTTCACTTGCAAGGATGTGTGGTTTAGGTGACCAAAAACATCTATGAGGGAAAGAACTAAACTGTTTTATCACAAATCATCAGACGCTCAAGATAGAGTCACAGCACATTCTTTATAAGCTGTAAAAACAATTCTGCTCAGCAATATATATATATATTTTTAGGCATTATATTCTTGCAAAAAAGTGAAGTTGACGGGACTATAGGTTGACAAACATCTTCTTAGCAGCAATAGCATGATAAAGATTGGGCAAGAAATGAAAAGTGGGTGGCAGAAAGGCCAGGTAATGTACTCTAACAGTAGAGGAAAGTCATTAAAAAAAAAAACAACTGCAGGTGCCGATCAGGAGATTATTGGGCCCTCTTATAGATGCGAATACCTCGATGATTGGAAGGACAGTTTGGTAAAAGAAGTTCGATCCTACTGTCTGCTCGAGCGAGCACTAGAATGTTGACCTAATGATCCATTCACGATGACCCTGTATGGCATGACCCTTAGCCCCTTAGACTGTGCGTTCATGTCTAGAATATTTGTATATGCATGCATACAGGGAATGATCACTGTGTCTTCGGACTCTCCTATACCTGATAAGCCTGAAACACGCATTTTCAACAGCCTAGAGACTAACCTGTCCCAATAGATTCTGACATGTAAAATCACTCATCATATATAGGAGTAAGTTTTCCTTAAGCCGAGAGATATCTCTCCAAAATGTCTCTTGACCATTAATTTGAGCATTCTGCTACCTCATACTCCACAGCTAGTTCAAATAGGCAGGGTTAGTCGTTTTTTTATTGGAATAGGTTGACTTCACTACTTGTTTTAACATACTTAAAACTTAAAAACCTGGGGGCATATTACCAAGCAATAGCGATAATTATCGCTATTGCTTGGTTAGAGACAAGAATTTACCGCAGCGCTGCGGCGATTTGTACCGCAAATAAACCTTGGTATTACCAAGGTTTAACGCAAATGCGGTAAAAATCGCCGCAAAGCATGAATATCGCTGAAAAGTCAGCGATATTCATGCATTACCGAGCTAATGCTCTTAGCCATGTTATCCACCTCCCATTGGATAACATGGCTAAGAACTGCTCAGGGCAGGTGTTAGCTTTTGGAGATATTCCCGCTCAGCGCGAATATCTCCAAAAGTTGGTAGTAGGAGATAGCGATGTTATCGACTGTTTTCAGTCGCTAACATCTTGGCACGCCCACTTTGCATCTCATTAGTGATAAATATCACTGACATGCAAAGTGGGGCCCAAGATGGTCGTTATCTCCTACTAGCTGTCGCTAACTGGTGTTAGCGGCAGCTAGGTAATAGGGAGATAATTTTATCTCCGCTTTCTTGGCTTTTAAAGCCAAAAAAGCGGAGATAAACCCCCTTGATAATATGCCCCCTGGTTATTTGGGTAGACTGGATTTCGATTCTTTTAGGTTGTCTGTGTCTCTTGACCATTGGAGCTAGACCTTTCAGCACAAGGACACTTCATTTGAAGTAACCATGCACTAAATACATTTCATGATCAACCTCAAAAGGCTCAAAAGACATGAATTTCAAAACTTAAGGTAATACCTCAGCCTTCACTTTTACTAAGTAAAAATATTATTTTCTTCTGAATGCATTAATATAGTACATGCCATACAATAGAATTCGGGAAAAGTGCAATTGTATGCCTCGAATTTTGACAATGAATTTTCTCCCTGCTGAAAAGATCCTTACTTCCAGAAAAGTTTCTAAGTCCAAACTTAAAGGATTCCACCAGGACCAATGCCAAGCAGCACCCTCCTTCGGACTTCGCCCGCTCTGAGTTTTGTCACCTTTGACACAGAGAACATCAAATTTATCCAGGTGAAGCTCCCACTCTGGACCTATACTTCAGCTGGCGGGCGTCAATGAGACCATCTTCATCTTCAGATCCATCCTGCACCCTATCCAGCAGCGATCTCATTGATGAGGACTTTTCTCCCCAAAACCTTTTTTAGGTCAGAAGGTATATTTTGAACCAGTATGAACCAGGTCCTGTATCTGACCGCACTCCATCATGTTCAGCCTTATTTTTTGACTTTGACCAAGTCTAGTGTAACTAGATACTCACAGTTGGTGCTTTTTGGCACTAGAAATATCTACAAGTTTGAAAAAATCATATCTCCCGTTCCTTACATTCGATTTTTGTCCTTTTGGTGTCTAACTGCTGATTAAAATCTGCTCTATTCTATAAACTAGAGTGGGGTTTGTATTGTGTTGTGTTTTTTACTTTTTAACTGTTTTAGTACTGATATATGCTTTAAACATTTCTCCTGAGTAAAGCCTGACCACTCTGCACTACAGCTGACAAGAGTTGAACTATATTATTGAGAGCTAACTGCACCTAGTAAGGAATAGTGCCATTATTACCTAAAGAGGGGTACCATCCACTTCAACTGATATTCCACTTTCACATACAGATACCATCTTATGAAAAGCTCATCATCATCAATGGCATCAGGCAAGTATAATGCTATTGTGTGAAAACAGTGTCACCACCAAATTAACATATGAATAAGGCTTAAGTGTAATAAAATGAAGACAAACAGTGTCACTGTTGGCGATTAATTTTATTTCTGTATTTATTTATTTGAGGTTTTATAGAACGCACACGTGACCCGTTAGGGTATCAGAGCGCTTTACAATGATAACACATTGTGCTCTATAAAACCTATACAAATTTAAGGCTTTAGGGCTAAATGGGATGTGGGTGGATATAATTAGTGTGGGTTATGGGGTTAGTTCTTTTTCTCATCAACAAGGACGCTTACATGATGGATTGCCATCAGATGGCGATCAGCTGAAGTTCTAATGCTCCCGCTACACCACATCAGGACATCAGGATGCAGCATGTCCACAGTCGGGCTGGGTGATGGTTGCTTGCTCCGCATGGTTCTCAGTGTGTGCGGCCCTGACATTGGCCCCAATTAGAGCGATAACGAAAACTGAGAGACAGGCCGAGGCCTGCTACTGTTTCTGGGGTTAGGTTGTACTGAGGTGTTCTCAGAAACTCTGCATTTGGCTAGACCTGTATGCGAACTGGCTCAACTTCTCGAATCAGTCCGATTTCTTCCCCGGTGAAGCCCCATACCACTGGAAAGACGGTGTCTCTCAGAACCAGCGACATATCTTCCACTGTCAGTAAAGGAAATAAGGCAGCGAAAAAGTTTTGGTTTGCCAGTTTAAAGGCAACATCCTCATAGTTAGTCTGCAATTTGATTCCCTTTGGTGTGCAATAGATAGCACAATTCAATTTGCCCAAGTCACGCCCTAGCAAACAGACTGGACTCAAATCACACACCACAAACTGTTGGTGATCCTGAAAGGTTCTGATTTTCACCAGCACCTCGTCCATCAAAGAGTTTGTCATTCTTTTGTTTGAAACTCCTACAACTTGGATCATTCTTCCAGATCTCACAGTGGATCGGGTAGCACCAGTATCAATCAAGAATGAAATATAAAGACCATCTTAGTCGACTTCCACAAATGGTCCACTCTGGTCTACCTCTAAGACTGCTCCAAGAGTACAGTCCTTCTCCCCCCTCAGGCACCATCCTCAGGATGGGTCTGGATAAAATCTATTCAGAGATTCCATTAATAGCATGTGATGATAAATTTGTTTGTCTTGCGAGATTCTAATAGGCTGGGTTACTTGCACTAAGTGGTTCTGATTCCCTCCCACATTAAATGATCTTGGCCTGGTCACAGTTGGTAACTGATTTACGCTACCTGCCACTTGCTTGAGTTTTCCTCCATGCTCTTGATTCGCAGGATTAAGACAACACTCGTGCTTTCAATGCCCAATCTTGTGAAAAAATGACAGGCAATGGTTGTTTTCAGGGTCACAACATCTACCCCTGTCTTTGGATCTATAGGGATTCATCTTCCTCTTCTCTGGCCCATCGTCCCTGCAACTGAATGTACTTGTACACCTCCTGAGATATTTCCCTGACCACGAGTTACAGCTCCCATCATTGCCTCCACCTGCTCTCCTTTCTGGGCATTTGCACATTTGGACTAAACTCAGTTTCTCCATTATCCTCCTATGTTTAGAATCCACCTCATCGCTGTAATACCTGGCATACCGTAGGATTTTGTCTTCGTATTTATTTTACCAACAGATTAGGTGCTGTTGGACCATGAAATCTGATCTCCAACCTCAACCTAGTAACAAATTGGGACACAAATTATCCCATGTCTTTGACGTTGAGTGTGTTTAACCTACTGTACTGCTTGAAGGCTTGTAACAGCCTTTCATAATATGCATGGTCAGACTATTTAGGTTCCTGAGGCGTTCGATCTATCTTAACCCAATGGATATCTTGTGGGGGTATTTTAGACAGCAACCATGTGATCACTTGATTGTCCTTCTTCATGACCATAAGCGAAGGACCATGTATTACTGAGTTGCTCTCCGGTTCAGTGCTAGGCCACTTAACATCTATCTTACAAGCAGACCATAGAGCACTAGGAACTACAATTTCGAACAGGGTGTTTAGGTCAATCCACAACACTTTCGAGATCTTAACGAAGCAAAATAACTTGCTTGTACCTCTCAGCAGGTTTCTCTCACAACCTGGGGAAATCATTTGTGAATTCAGCAAGATCACCAAGGGACACACACATATTCTCCACTAGGCACTCCCCATAATGGATATGCTTCTACTCCTTGAGTTCCCCCTCCTGTAGATGGTCTTTCTCCTGCCGCCTATCTTACACTCGTCCTCTTTGACCACCACTCCTCCCACTTATATAGTATACTCCAAGATCTTATTCCTATTATCAATTCTATGATGTGTGTCTTCAAGCCAGTCATCCTCTTTTCTTCTAGCTTTTGGTCACTCTAAGCAAGCCTATAATTTCTCTGTAGCATCTTTGTCCGGGACAAGTTTACTCCATACTTCTGAGTCAACTCCGACAACTTTTCATGTGCCTGTCTTGCCCTTTGGGTAACATTCTTAGCCGCAAACAGCACCTTATATTTAAAGGTAGACTCCCACTGATGATTTCCTCTAGTTCAGTCTTCAGTCTCATCACATTTATTTACTTCACCTTCAATACGGACTTGAGGGTTTCCTGACTTGACCGCCTATTCTGACTCTCCTTGCTGTTATTATGATCCCTCAGCCATGACTCTAAGTCTGCAACTTCTAAAACATGCTGATTGTCAGAAATTCTCGGACTTGTGCTTGCTTCTTGAGTCATGCCACTTGGTCCTCTCACCGCAGTTTCCCACATTCACATATCTGAACTTGTGCTTACCATGGTTATAGACTGTATGTTACTGGAGTCAATAAATACTTCAGATGATCAGCAGTGGTCTCTAAAGGGGTACTAGATTCCATAGGCACTAAAGTATGGCAATTCCCATTTGCACTTTCTGGTCTTCCCAGCCCAGTCCCTTTGGCATGCATGGATTGTCTCTGACCAAGGTTTCCCACTGATATTGGGTAAACAGGAACAACAGAAATAATAGTAACTGGTACTGCAAGAGCTTCCGGCAACCGTGAAGCAGCATTAACTCTATTCTGTTCCATACCACCCAAGGTGCACACTCCCATACCCCCTACACCTGTCGTTATCACTCCTACATCCCCTGGGACAGGAGCTGCTGTTGTTGATCTTCTCCCAATATTCTTTGTGCCTTTAGTGTTTTGTCCCCCTTCACCCTATAATCCATACAACAAACCATCTTTATTATCACTACTGTCACTCCCATGTGTCCTTCCTTCCTATCATGTGGTCCTCCATCTCCTTATATTGTGCCCACCTGTGTGCATGCTCCCTAGTTCCTGCACAGCATGGACTGCCTTTGACACTCCTATTATTGAGCCTTTTTCATAGGCACCGTTGTGGGACCACCAAAGAACCACCCGAGACTAAAAATGAAGTAATCTGGCAGGCGGTGTCAGTTCGGCTATAGCAGTCTTGGAGCGGGGTGGCAGTGTGACAGCCCTGCTCCAAGACCAACAAAGTCGTAATTAGGCCCTATGACAACTCTCTGAGAAATAGATATACTCTGTCTCTTAAGAGTGATAAAACTGCAGGACACTGCTTGACCCTGGAAGCTGTTTCACTTGACAGAATAGACATCTTCGAGCTGGAAATGTTTACTCTCTTACAGGGTGAAATATGTCAAAGGGCTCACCACATAGGTTATGTATTCTGAGCATTACTTAGTGTGTGTTTTCAGAGCTCTCAATTACACAAGCATTGGTTTTAATTGAGTTCTCATACCAATTTCTGCTACATGTTCAGGTTAGTAGCAGCAGTATCTGAATATCTCTATTGAAAAAGAGTTTTAACAAAAAAGTAAACATAAATGATGCAAAAAGAGAAAAAATATACTTCACTACTAATCAGCATTTGCAGAGCGCTGCACTGTAACCCCTGGTAATATCTAGGCGGTGGGGTGCGAGGTCTCCATCGAAAAGACAGATCTTGACAAAACGGCAGGAAGAGGGAAGAAAGTAGCAGAAAAAGGCAGAACATAGGGCTAAAATAACTAGTGAGTAGAAAAGGCAAAACAGAGGGCAGAAAAACGAGCAGAAAAAAGGCAAACAGAGCAGAAGAGGGCAAGCAAAGGCCAAACTGAGGGCAGAAAAAGTAACAGAAAAAGGCAAAACGAAGCGCCAAAAACAGGCAAAAAAGGCAAAGCAGAGCAGAAGGCAAAACAGAGGGCAGAAAAATGAGCAGTAAAGGCAAATCAGAACAAGAAACAAGCAAACAAGTCATAACCAGAGGCAACAGGTAGATAGGCAGCAGAGGGTAGCAGATTGTGTGAAATCTGGATAGGAGAAAGTTTACAGGGGGTGCTGGCATGATGACCTGCTGGTGTTAAAACAAATATAAGTTTGCCTTAGGAAATGAAAAATGCTAAATTTACCAGCCCAAATCACATCCAGAAAATAAGAGTACGTGTCTGTCATTGCTTACACTCTAGTTGGTAACATGTATGAGTTGTACATCTGAGTAAAGCTATGGCTGTGACAGACATCTACCACAGCACTGATAAGCATGATCAGATGTGTACACACCGCAGGGTGAAATTTCACAGTTGTAAATAGAGACTGTAATTGTAACTGTATTTATACAGTTTGTACTACCCCTGGCGTTAAAGTGCTTTTCGGCGAGTAGCATGCTACTCCAGACCAAAAGGTGGAGTTAGTGGTGGATTAGTAAGGGGAAATATAAATTGGCATCCGGAGTGGTGGGAGTAGTAGAAACATGAGTCTGTTAGTTAGATGAATAGGATAGAGGAGGGAATAGTTTAGAAAGGATTACTTTGGAGTTCATAATAGTAAAAGAGGTTTAGGATGAGTCAGAGCGTCTGTTAGTTGGATTAATAGGATAAAGGATGGATAGAGGCGGGATAGAGGAAGGAAGAGTTTATAAAGAGTTATTTGTGATTTCATAGTAGTAAAGAGGTTTTAGATAAGTCAGAGAGTGGAGGTAGGGAATGAGGGTGAGTCATATATTGGTGATTTAATGAGGTTTGGTTAATTTTATTTTTTGTCTCTGCAGTGGGAGAAAAATATATGTAGCTACATGACCACACCTAAGGAGTATACATACATGCACAATTTAACAGGATCCGCATATGAAATAAAATCAGGTGATATAAAATTGCACAGAGATGTGCTTCTGAGGATGGGACACTTTATTTATGGCCTTTATTTGTGCTGGAAAATAGCCATAAGATAATAAAATTAGCAAACCAGCTACTTTGCACTACTTTGCATCATGGGGTTCCCATGGCTGGTATATGATCGTTCCCCAGCTTCCACCCATTTATTTGATCCAAAGGCTTAGCTATTGACTTTGGTTGACAGGCCATTGCACAGAAAATTAATACCTCCTCAAAGCAGGGTTAAGATGGAGAAATCATTTATTGTCTCCTAACTTTATAAACTTGCTTGGAATAATTGTGGCACTGCAAAATTCTACTTGGTGGCATATCTCACTGGACGGGGCCAGGGCCTCTCTTCTAGAATTCCTATAATAATGGACAGTAACAAGGTCACTTACCTGCACGTTTCAGTTTTCTCTTTAAATATACAATTTTCTATCAGCTTTTGCAACACCTGAAGGCAAAGTCTCAAAAGTATGTGAATGAATCTATTATGTCCTATATGCAGATTATATTGTAACATTAGCTTTCACTCCAAGGGACCTACAAAAATATCTTCATAGCTTACAGAAGTATGCTATAGAATAAAATAAAATGTAAACCGGGTCTGGTGGCTCAGTGGACTAATGTGTCTACAGCAGGGGCCTGTGTTTGATCTTACGGTCATAGGTCCAAATCCTGGTGGGTTCACTCGGTCTTTCATCCATCTGAGGTTGATAAAATGAGCACCATTGAGTTGGACAAAAACAAACATCCATTATTGAGTGCCAAGATACCCGTAGTGGTGAACGTGCGCTTTACAAATACACATGTTATGTTCTTAATGAAATCTTGATATTGAAGTGCTTGAAATCATGAGAAAACTTCTCCACTAATTCAAATAGCAAACAAAATGTAGAACATTTTATCAGAAAAGGAATTTCACATGGAAATAGCCTTAAGAACATGTTCTAACGCTGTTTGATGCCGATGCAACCATTTTGCCCGTCTTTTGATGCTATATCACTTAAAAATATCAAGTCTCATGTATGTGACAGACATGATGCCCTTTTACTTACCGGTAATCTCATTACTCCTGGCCCCATTATCCTCGTCCAATTCCTTTCTTATGGAGATAACCATCTCCAAAGCAGGGAGAGAGCCAGCAGCCAGAGTCCAGTGAAGCACAACACCCCACCAGGAAAGAGGCCAAAAACAGGTCCCCACCTAAGGAAAACTCCCCTAAGGGGTGGCTATCAGACCCAAACCGGGCCGAACCGGACGAGAACACAGCAGCCATAGAGGACCAAGTGCGAAGCGAGCTAAACCCCGAAGGGCACCGAAGACCAAACAGGCACAGCAGGGAAGACCCCACTCCAAGAACACACACCAAGGACAACACCCAACAAACCACAACCAACTGAAGGTGGACTAAACAACTCCAGAGAAAACAAACCCACCCGCCACTGGAAATAAACCATACACAGAATAACACAAACTATGATCAGCCATTGCAAAACCCTAACTCAACAGCCTGGAAAAGGGCCACGGGACACTGGGCCAACCAACCCAACCAAAGAAGGAGGAAAGCAACTGAACAACCAGCCGATCAACCAGCCCAGAGGGCAAAGGGCAGCACTCAGGAGCCACCTCAAGCGAGCCCCAAAACCAGCCGCAGAAGGCTGAATACAAAGCCCCACGACGGCCCAAGAGTAACCAGAGATGCGGACAGACACTGGCTTCAGCTCCCCAGGCCAACAATGGCTGGAAAACAAACACCATGCCAGGACCGCAAGGACAGAGGAGTCACGCAGGGCAGCCCACAGCCTAACCCCTCCTACATCCTCATAGGTTCCAGAGAAGCCAGCTGACTGAACCATGGACCCACCAGCAGAGACAGAAGGTCACGAATATTACGCCCCCACAGGCCTGGATAGAGAGGTACTGCGCCAAACAGCCACACACCAGAAGCACTCCAACCCCCTAGAGCAGAGAGAAAAGCCACCGGAACCAGCCGCCACAACTAAGGCCCCAGAGGCAACACACTGCAAAAAGCGGCCAGGAAGCCAGAGTGGAAGCCAAGCAGCCCGCATGAGCATGCCAACACCATGGTCCTACCTGCACTCATTGTGCACTCACCAGATTGCACCCAGAGTCCAGTCCGTGTTCTGCTGCTAGCTGCTAGTTGCTGCCGGCGGCCAGTTGAGCAGAGCCGAGCGAGGAGCAGCTCAGTTGAACCTCTCCACCATTGTTCCTTGTTTCCTGTAGTCCTGCGGTTTAAGGCAAGCGGCAGGCGGCAGGCGGCTCCATCGATTTGTGTTCTCTGAGCGATACCACTCCCGCTTTACCGCCTAGCCGCGACCGCGACCGTGACAGAAACTACAAGAGCTACAGACAGAGCGGCGTGCTGAGAAGGAGAGAGCTTGACGCCCCCTCCCCCCTGTCCCCGCCATCACCGACGGGACATCGTAGTAAGAAAGCCAATTCTGCTGCTCCCGACCACCTCTTCAGACCCGGTTACCAGAAGGGGGTCGGTGTGCGATTCCTGGCTGAATTGCTGCTGAATCGCCCTGGTGCCGGGAGAGGCGGTGTGTGCGCCATGGGAGTTGGCTGATCCCGGGGTAGACCCAGTGGCGGAGCGACGCCGCGGCCGTGGCGAAGACAAGGTTAGTGGGGGTTTCAACCTGGTCTCTCGAACCCCACATCCTAGCGACTTATTACCGTCACCTGGTACTTGCTCCCTGCCCCCTGCCCGAGTGGTAAGAGGAAAGAGGAAAGAGGAAAGAGGGAAGAGGGAGCTGTGAGCGACCTGCGTACCTTTGAAATTTGGCAAGAGTATAAGCAGAAGCCAAAGCACTGAGGAAAAGATTTGACCCGGCCACAGGAGCGGGAGTGGCACAGGGAATTGTGAGAGTTACCGTAATGACATGAGGGTTGCTAAGGTACGGTAACCAGTCCTTTCAACCTCCGATTTCATCTGCCTCCTTTCGTATCCCTCTGGCTGGGAGCTGTAAACGGAAGTAGTTTAGGTTGGCTGCTCTCAACAACTTTCATTTTAGCCTGCATCTTGATCAAACCAAGCCAAACCAAACCAACCACACAGTTTATTTTGAAGAGGGTGGCAGATGTCGGGGGTGAGCAGGGTTTGAGCTTACAGTCAATGATCCTGCCCTCCAGTCTCTTTTAGCCGGTTCTACATTTTGGTAGCTGTCTCAACAGTCTCCGGTTTGCTCCATCTCAAACTTCCTTCTAATATAGGAGTGTGTTCTGTTAATATAAGTAAACCATATAAGTAAACCACTAGCAAGAGACTCCCATCTGCAACTCTTACAAATCCTAACAAACAAGACAAGATAATTGCGGCTAGAAAATGCGCTCTGGCAAAGAAAGATCATTGGGCTCCCCTAAGAAACGAGCCCGAACCCGAAGAAATCAAGCATCCAATCTACCTGTGTAAAAGCGCAAACAAAGGGGGCCACTCAGTCACTAATCTCTCCTATTGCTAGGATGTTCAAAAAATAGACAAAAATCCCTCAGAAATTTGAATTCATGAAAGAGCCAATAACTGCACTTATGACTATGCCTATACCTATGCCTATGGAATCGGAGCAAGATCTTAAATCCTTACAGTCCCCACTTAAACCTACAAATGGAACAAAAGCAAGGAATGTGACCTGGGACTCAATCGTCCAAGTTGGAATTAATTCCCCTGCTAAGCTGCAAGACAATCCAGAGGGAATAGACCCTCATATAGGCGTAGGAAATGACCATCTATTCTGTAATCTATTTGCGCAAGAACCAAAAAACTGCCCAGGGGAAACAGTGGAATCCTTAGAGCCCTTTAATCAATCTAACGTCATACAGGGAGCTTGTAATGAATCTGTTCCGATACTGCCAGAAGCCAATACGGTCGCAAATCTTAACAAACTTCTTACTCCCTTTGATCTATTATTGGCACCTAAACCAGTTATTAAGAATGTATTAAAAGAAGCAAAACTCTTTCATGTACTAGAAAACCACTCTACAGAAGAAAACGACGGGTTGTCAATGCTAAAATATGATCCGCAGGAATCGTTTGGGCAGGCAAAGAATGGTCACTTACAGAGCCCAGAATGTTCTATCAATGAAATTGGAAGTATGCAACAACAACCATCTGCAAATGGTATTGTATTAGCATTGGCAATCGGATCCGCAAATAAAAACCAATCAAATTTAATAAATGGATCATTATTTACAAAAGAAAACACTCCTTGCCAACAAAGTGGAGTATCTCCAAAGCATGCATCAGCAATCATTCACAAAGGCTTTCCCGATACTGTAATGAAGGATCTCAATAACAACAGTTCCTTAAATAATAATTAATTATATTTTGACTCAAATCCAAAGCAAATTAGGAAAAATGGATGCCGGAACAATTTGGGACATTCATTATCAAACCTCTGTACTAACCCTGGAAGCTTTAGCCTCTCAGTCACAAAATATGGACTTTCAAATTGATATTCTGGGCCTTATGGCAAATGCAGTTGCAGGAATGGAGAATAAATTAGCCGACATAAACAACCTAATAATAAAAGTTCAAGTGAAAAAGGCTCCAACGTGCATTGAATGCACATGTGCTCCAATAATAACCAAATTAGAATTAATTCCAGATGTTGCAAGCACAATACTGGAGGATGTCAAACATGTTATTTACAAACAGACTGTAGAAGATAGGAAGGGGTTGGGAAGACAACCTAGGAAAAATTCAATATCGAAAAATAAACAGGAGCAACCGACCGATCGGTCCATTAAAAATAGTGATAAGTCTAATTTGATTAACCAAACAAAATCAAGTGATGACTCATTATATATCAAGGATAAAAACAGACCCAGAGTTTCAACGAGTATCCAAAATACCGGAGACGAGGTTACAGTGGCTTTTGATCTAACAAAAAGACAAAAAAAGAAATTAAGGAAAGAAAGAAATAGGGTAAACAATGAAAATAGGCTATCTATTGAAACAGACATAGCCGAAACGAACAAAGGAAGAACTAGAACTCCTGATTCCACTATTAGTAGACCTACAACTACTCCAAACAAAAAAAAACAGAAAATACCAGCAAATGGAGGAGAAATTAGGACGCTAGAAACCAAAGTAACAACAACCAAGGTAGAAGAGAACACAATGATTATTAACCAAAAAAAGGACGATCAAAAAACTTCAAATAGAGGAGATCCGAGGACGACACGAGCTAAAATCTCAAAGAACATAGCTGAAGCGATCGCATATTACGACATTTTCGCAAAACCGTTCGCTCCTAGGTTAAAACAAAGACTGAACAAAGATAAAACAACTAGTGCAATTGTAACCTCTGATCCATTTTCCAGAGTATATGAGGTTAAACCTAAACCACTTCAGGAGGCTCAAAAAACAATAAATAAAATTAATTCAAATGGATGCATAATAAATGATCTCACTTTTTTCGGAATTGAACATGATCAAACCCAGAGTATGATTGAAGATAATAAGGTCAATCCCACAAGAGTCTTAGGAACTTTAGTACCCAAGGAGAATGATGTGCATAGCTTCACAAGTCAACTAAACCAAATTCTGAGCGAATGCAAAGAAAACAACCCATCCAATCTATTGAGAACCTGTAAAAAACATGATGCTTTGCCAGTAGATAACAAAATGGGAAATAAAGGTCTAATGATAAACCACAGCAAACGAGATGAAACGCTAAATGAACTGAATTATAATAAATTACAAGAAAACTTAGTTATTGTAAAAAGAGGGAAGAGCAGACAGATCACCTGCATGGAACATAGCAGAATAAGGGAAAATATTGGGATAACAAGTACAAATAAAAAAAGGACCACACAAATAGCCCTCAAACCAGTATATGAATCTAGAGGTCCCCATGATATCCTAATCGAGGAAATATCCTCCGGCTAATGAAAAACGTACCAACTTTAAGTAATATATCAACAGAAGATATCGAAACAGTTGGCTTCCAGTCAAATTCTGAAAGTACATTGCCACTAACACTGATAACAGTACCCATAGGCCCAATAGCAGATTCCATATTGAAGGAGCTTGGTTGTTCGTGATTGGGGCATAATAATAAGTCAAGTCTTGCCAAAGGTTTACCCAACACCCCTTTTACATACAGAAAGTAATTTAAAAAAATCTCAGTCCGTTGAATCTAAAGCGGTGTTCTCCATATTAAAAAAATCCCCAGGGGACAATAAACCTTGAAGTTGAATCTTTTTCAATTCCAACAGAGAAAGCAGATAGAAACGAGGTAAATGACCTCTGGATTAAGGCATCTCTTCATGGCTCCAAGGACCTCTGACCAAACTTACCGCAAATCCAATCCCAAGAAAATTACGGGGTATTGTCTAATTTGAAGTTATGCTCATGGAATATTAATGGTATCTCTAGTCAGTGGAAGGAAGCTAAAATCCAAAGTTTTTCAACAGAAATCCACATAATATTATTGTAGGAAACATGAGCAATTGACCCCTTTATGTTAAAACATCAAACGGGTAACTTTGAACCAGCTGTAAAACATCAGAAATTTGGCCGGCCCTGTGGAGGTTTAGCAATCTTCGTATCAAATGACCTTAATGCGAAATATGAGCTAATTCACACGAACAATTCTAACCTTCTGGCACTAAAAATCCATTATAAACCTGGTAAAAATATACCATATAACATCTTGACTCTAGTAAATGTATATTTACCTCCGAACAGGTTTATAAAGAATGCGCTGATCAATGCCTTAAATAATCTATTTCTGGAGCAAATATTGGATGAGCCTCTAGCTGACTATATTGTTACAGGGGATTTTAACGCCAATTTGTTAAGCCCCTAGTACGGAGTGAATTTGTGCAATCTCAAAATCAACAATGGGCAATCCCTGACCCAATGACGGATCCTAAATACATTAGTCGATCAAAGAAAATCGGGGTAAAACTGGTGAATGATATGGAAGCGTTAGGTCTAAGAATATTGAAAGGCAGATTTCTTACTGACTCTCCACCGGCTTGCTCATTTCACTCAAAAAATTGTTCTTCCCAAATTGATTACACCTTGACGTCTTTATCTCTATTCCATAAGGTGATATCCTACTCCTTGAACAAAATGATGGACAGCCAACAAATTATTGATATCAATATATTATGTCCAAAATCCAAATCCTTCCAGACAATGCCTGGTGAAATCTGTACTGTTAATTAGACGAAACTAATATGGAAACCTGAAAACAAGGATGAGATCACGGCAAGGGCAAAAAAGCTGGCAACAGAATTTATGGTCGAAAAAAGCTTAAATCCCATTGAACGATGGGAAAACTTTACACACAAAGTAGTCACTGATAATATAACATCCACAATCGCCCATGGAAGGAAAAGTCTATATTGCAAAAAAGGGGAAGGTGCAGTAAATATTATCTTTCTACCATATGCTATAAGGAAACTTAGAAGTCAACAAAACAGGCTGAGAAGACACCTATTGAGGTCTCCGTCTAACAAAGATATAGCAACCTCATTGACGAATAACAATCGTAAACTAAGGAAAGTGATATGGAATGAAAAGAATAAAGCAAGACAAGACCTATGGTCAAAAATATTTCATGCAAGTTCAATGGCAAATTCAAGGGAGTTCTGGAGACTTATTAATGGCTTATCTAGACCAAAGAATCTGGGAATTGGATCAAGTTTAGCTGAAGAAAAATGGGTAATATTTCTACAAACTAATCTCAACCCAAACCAACTGTCTCTGACACAACCTAATGTCGAAAGTTCTGTAAGAAAGATTTGCAAAGAAGGAGAGACAGATGTGACTATAACTACCAGCCAAGTGGCAAGACTGATAAAAAAACAAAAAGATGGTGCCCCTAGGCCGAATGGCATTGCCTTTGCTTTATTTAAAAAATCGTCCGACTTCTGGTCAGGTCATCTTACAGATGTTTTCAATGATGTGGTTGAGAGAGGAGAAATACCGAACTCGTGGAAAGGCTCGCTTATAATTCCAATATTTAAAAAAGGCAACTGCAAACAGCCAGAAAATTACAGTCTAATTACCTTGCAGGACTCAGATGTAAAGTTGTTTGCCAGTATTCTTTTAATGAACTTAAAAGAGTGGGCAAAAGAAGTGCAGGTAATACCCCCAAACCAAACAGGCTTTGTCAAAGGCCTTGGTAGAACAACAAATCTTTTAATTTTAGCAATATTAATTGAAAAGGCAATACGAGCAAAATTACCCTTATATTTGTGTTTTGTAGATTTTAAATCTGCTTTTGACTGTGTTGATCATGAGCTTCTTTGGGCCAAGCTTGCAAAACAAGGAATTCCAGTCAAGCTGTGAAAATGATTAAACTCTTGCATTCTGATACTTGGGTTAGAGTGAGGATGGGTAATGGCTCAACGGTAACTAAAATAATTCCAACATCGAATGGGCTCAAACAGGGTTGTGTGTTAGCTCCCCTACTTTTTAATTTATTTTTATCCAATCTCACTTTTGACCTAAACGACATCAATGCCCACCCACCAAGGTTGGCTCAAAATCCGATATCAAACTTGCTATATGCAGACGATGTTGTTCTAATGAGCTATACAAAGGTGGGAATGCAACGACTGATCGATGGGATATATAAATACTCCAAGGAAAACGGTATACACATAAATGATGCCAAGACTAAAATGATGGTAATCACCAAAAATTCACGATTAAAGCATGCGCATACTTGGTTTTTGGAAGGCAAAAAATTGGAGCAAGTAAATGATTATAAGTACTTGGAAATAACTTACAGGGATATAGGCAAGTTCGTATATCACAAACGTGAAATTACAAGGAAAGCGAACTCCATTATCGCTGCATTTAGATCTATCCAGAAATCCATTGGAGATTTGTCTTACCGCCCTTTATTAAAATCAATAGCAGCTAAACTACTGCCTTCTCTGACATATAGGAGTGTGGTGCTCAACGGTAGTGATGCAGAGATTATAAACACCTCGGTAGCAAAAACCTATCGTGATTTATTTTCACTCCCTAAGAATACCTCACAAGCCCAAGTGAGGTTGGAATTTGGTCTGAACGACCAATCTTGTGCAAGAAAAGGAACTATAATGAAAGTCTGGAATAGAATAAAAAATGATTATGACAACGAAATGTCTCGTCTTCTTTGGCAAGAAGTAAGCTACAACCGTTCCTTAACTATTGCCTCCTATTTAAACCTGGCAATTAAGGACTATGGTTTAGCTCCTATTTGAAACAACACGGTCAAGCAGGAGAGTTTCAAGAAGACAGTAAACAAAATGACTGACTATCTCTCTTTGATAAAGATAACTTCATTAAAAGACAGCATGCGTGGTCGATAGTAAATGGTTTTAAGAAATAGAAGATCCAAACTTATTTGGAAGCATCATGGACGAAAAAAAATAAACAAATCTTTATGAATGCTAGGTTTGGTATCTTTCCAGGCTCATGTCATTTGGCACCACGGAAAAGAACTGCTGAAATCGGGACATGTACGCTTTGTAAATCTGGTCAAGAAAACATCATACAACTAATGTGCCTCTGCCCGAACCTGGAAGCGGAAAGAAAAGGTGTACTTAAGAAACTATTTAATGAACAAGGTGTAAGGACTTGTAGGCAGGCTCTTATGACAACCTTAGATCCAGAAGACTTAGCAAATAATTCAGTATTCATGAAATTTCTCATATTGGCCAAAAAAAAGTTGGACGCTTGTGTTTGAATAGTCTGTAACTACTGTCAAGATGATTAATGAAATCATTTTAAGGATCAGATTACTTTTTAATTGTTTTATGAGAAGTATTTGAATATATGTACAGTATTAGTATTGTAGATTTGTATAAGTCTTATCCATTTTGTAAGATTTTAATTAATCAAACAAATAAAAACAAACTGAAACTGAAACTGAAACACTCAGGAAAGGCAGGTGCATAGTAGAGGCCAAAGGAATGGGCAGGAAGGCCGGCCTGGACCCCGGCCACACCTGGCAGAGAACCGACGGACCTCTGAGTGCCCAGAGGACCCACACCCAAGCAAGGCACCCAGAGGAGGAAGGGAAGCTAGAAAGACCCACAGGCAGATATCTAAAAGGTGACCCCCAAGGCACCAGGGCCTCAACGGTGAGTACCAGACACACCCTTGAGGTAAGCCCTTCCATGAACCAGAAAGCAATCAAGCCAGAAGAAGGTCACAAGTTCAAATCTCGGTGGGTTCACTCAGTCTTTCATCCATCTGAGGTTGATAAAATGAGCACCATTGAGTTGGATAACAACAAACATCTATTATTTAGCGCCAAGATACCCGTAGTGGTGAACGTGCCCTTTACAAATACACATGTTATGTTATTAATGAAACCTTGATAATGAAATGCTTGAAATCGTAAGACATCAAGGAAAAACTTCTCCACTAATTCAAATAGCAAACAAAATGTAGAACATTTTATCAGAAAAGGAATTTCACCTGCAAATAGCCTTAAGAACATTTTCTAACGCTGTTTGATGCAGATGCAAAATTTTCCCTTCTTTTGATGCTATATCACTTAAAAATATCAAGTCTCATGTGTGTGACAGACATGATGCCCTTTTATTTACCGGTAATCTTCATTACTCCTGGCCTTGTTATCCTCCTCCAATTCCTTTCTTATGGAGATAACCATCTCCTTGAAAGAAAAAAGGACAGATGAATGCTGGGACTCCTAACTCGACCCCCTCCCACTGGGAGTATTTAACCAGTACTTACCCAGCATTCCACCTGAACTAACAAGCCACCGATAGGAAGGCAGCCATCAGGGAGGGAGGGGCGCAATGAATGACACGAGGACAACAGGACCAGGAGTAATGAAGATTACCAGTACGTTTCAGGGATTACACCGAGGTCCCTCCAGTCCTTGTCCAATTATTAATTATGGAGAAAACCAAAGCCAGGAGTCTGGCATTCCGACCCCCCCAAAAAACACCCAGAACATCACACAGAAAGCAGTATCCCAAGCAAAGCAAACGGGAGAACCACAGGGTGAAAAAAACAGGCAGGAGCAGAATGCCCACAATGTTCCCAACAAACAAAAGAGTTGCACCACCCAGAACAAGCTAGAGACAACCAAGGTGTAGAAAAATGCAGCAAACTCACAGCGCCTCCACCAAGAAGGTACCCAACCCACACTGGGAACACCCACAAACTTATAATGGAGGAGGAGCACCTACCAAGGAAGCACCACAGACTCCAATCAACAGAAGGACTGCGAGGAGGCTACAGATGTATGAAGACCCAAAGTGACCAGACACACCAGCAAAGCCAGTGAGAGAACAACAGGGACACATCCAAGGTCTAGAAGAACGAGCACCCCAGAAAGTAGAAGGCACCAAGGAGCCAGTCAACCATAGAGAAAGGACAAGCAGGGCACCCTGGCTCCACCATCCCAAAACCCCAAAACAAATGAGTGGAAGGGAGCCAGCCAAGGTGACAAGGCAAGGACAAACAAATAAAAGTCTGGAAATGAGGCACGCTCCAGAGACCCCCAGCCCAAAGGCCAATCCCCATTAGGGAAATTGGGGCTGAATCAACCACACCACTAGAACAACCGGCACAAGGAGGATCAGAACAGATTGAGCACCCTACTGGGCATGAAAAGCCTGTAAGGGTGCCCACATGGCCAGAAGGCTGCCATGCCCAGAGCCACCAAGCTGCCCAGAGACACAGAAGCATAACAGACAGAGAGCATTCCAAAGCAGACAATGGAAGGAATTCCCAACATAACCAAAAAGTCACAAAACCAACTCCAGAAGAGAGCTGGGGGAAAGCAGGGGAAGAATCAACAGACCCCACCACCACCGGGGAGGCCCACAGCAGACCAGTCCAAAACCAAACCAGGAAAGGAGGACACCACTGCCACTGAAACCCCCAGGGGAGGACCAGGCCCCATGGCAAAAATGGCCAGCACCAACCACCAGCACAGATACAGGATGATCACCAACGTACCCAGACCAGGAGAAGGAGCCAGAACTGGGGCACATGGACAGGCAAACAGGCCAAGACGGAGGCACACACAAGGAATGCAAGGAACACCAGACACAACCATCAGAACCCTGCCCAACAAAGGCACAGCTGTGGCCAGAAGGTGGCAGGCCAGACGAGCACCAGAACACAAGCTGTTCGAAGACCAACCAGAAGGACCAGGCTGCAAGAAACACATACCCCACCTGGACAGAAAAAGTAGGGGGAGAGCCAGAGGCCAAATTCCAGTGAAGCACAACACCCTACCAGGAAAGAGGCCAACAACAGGTCCCCACCTAAGGAAAACAACCCCAAGGGGTGGCTACCAAACTCGAGCCGGACTGAACCGGACAAGAACACAGCGGCGATAGAGGACCAAGAGTGGAGCGAGGTAAACCCCGAAGGGCACCGAAGACCAAACAGGCACTGCAGGAAGACCCACAACACACACCAAGGATGACACCCAACAAACCACAACCCCGGGGGTCGACCGAAGGTGGACTAAACAACTCCGGAGAAGACAAACCCACCCACCTCTGGAGATAAACCATACACAGAACAACACAAACTGTGATCAGCCACCGCAAACCCCTGATGCAACAGCCTGGGTAAAGGCCACGGGACACTGGGCCAACCAACCAAAACCAAGAAGGAGGAAAGCAACTGAACAACCAGCCAACCAACTGGCTCAGAGGGCAAAGGGCAGCACTCAGGAGCCACCTCAAGCGAACCCCCAACATCTGCCGCAGAAGGGTGAAGACAAAGCCCCATGATGGCCCAAGAGCAACCAGAGACACAGACAGACACTGGCTTCAGCTCCCCAGGCCAACAATGGCTGAAAAACAAACACCATGCCAGGACCACAAAGACAGAAGAGTCACGCAGGGCAGCCCACAGCCTAACCCCTCCGACATCCTCATAGGTTCCAGAGAAGCCAGCTGACTGAACCACAGAGCCACCAGCAGAGACAGAAGGTCACGAACATGACACCCCCACAGGCCTTGATAGAGAGGTACAGCACCAAACAGCTACACACCAGAAGCACTCCAACCCCCTAGAGCAGAGGGAAAAGTCACAGGAACCAGCTGTCACAACCAAGGGCACAGAGGCAACACACTGAAAACAGCGGCCAGGAAGCCAGAGCGGAAGCCAAGCAGCCCACACGAGCATGCTGACACCATGGTCCAACCTGCACTCAGGAAAGGCAGGCGCATAGTAGAGGCCAAAGGAATGGGCAGGAAGGCTGGCTCGGGCCCCGCCCACACCTGGCAGAGAACCCACGGACTACTTGGTGCCCGCAGGACCCACACCCAAGCAAGGCACCCAGAGGAGGAAGGGAAGCCAGATAGGCCCACATGCAGACATCTAAAAAGTGACCCCCAAGGCAACAGGGCCTCAATGGTGAGTACCAGACACACCCTCGAGGTAAGCCCTTCTACGAACCAGGAAGCAATCAAGCCAGAAGATAGGGGCAGAAAATGTGCCGCAAACCCAAACTGCACGGGGCAACAAGTGCTACAAATGGAATAGCGAAGCCACAAAAAACATAGGCAGAAGCCAAAAGCCCAAAACCAACAGTAGATGGACAGAATGCAGAACAATGTCATACATTCACCCCAGTACAGAGATCTGGGCCTAAATCCATCGTTTTTTTGCACTCCACACCACCCCAGTCCAGACATCACCATATGCAAATCAGCCTTGACCCTGTGCCTCATGGGAACAGTCCAGCCCGAACTGCCAAGCCATGTCTTTACTGGACCGGAATCAAGCATCCTAGGACCGGTTTCTGGCTATCAGCCATCTTCAGCCAGGATAGCTTGACTCCAGTGGTTTGGAGAGCATGGGCCTCATGTCTGAGCATACCCATCCCACTTGGGGTGACAAATGCAAAACCAACAGTTGACGGACAGAATGCCGAACAATGTCCTGCATTCACTCCAGTACAGAGATATGGGCCTAAATCCATCGTTGTTTTTGCACTCCACACCACCCCAGTTCAGACATGGCCATATGCAAATCAGCCTTGACCCTGTGCCTCATGGGAACAGTCCAGCCCGAACTGCCAAGCCATGCCTTTACTGGACCGGAATCAAGCATCCTAGGACCGGTTTCTGGCTATCAGCAGTCTTCAGCAAGGATAGCTTGACTCTAGTGGTGTGGAGAGCATGGGACTCACGTCTGAGCATACCCATCCCACTCGCGGTGACAAATGCAAAACCAACAGTTGATGGACAGAATGCAGAACAATGTCATACATTCACTCCAGTACAGAGATCTGGGCTTAAATCCATCGTTTTTTTGCACTCCACACCACCCCAGTTCAGACATGGCCATATGCAAATCAGCCTTGACCCTGTGCATCATGGAAACAGTCCCGCCCGAACTGCCAAGCCATGTCTTTACTGGATCCGAATCAAGCATCCTAGGACCGGTTTCTGGCTATCAGTAGTCTTCAGCCAGGATAGCTTGACTCCAGTGGTGTGGAGAGCATGGGACTCACGTCTGAGCATACCCATCCCACTCGGGGTGACAAATGCAAAACCAACAGTTGATGGACAGAATGCAGAACAATGTCATACATTCACCCCAGTACAGAGATCTGGGCCTAAATCCATCGTTTTTTTGCACTCCACACCACAAAAGCCCCACAGCCAGAATGGTAGTATTGTGGCATCACAGCAACCCAAGGAAGAACGAGAACGGAAGACACACAGCTGCACGACCCACAGAGGGATAAAAGGCCGGAAGAGGGACAGGCCAGAAACCTGACCCATGCCTACACAGCAACAGCAGGGCAACCAAAATACCAGGAAGAGCCCCAAGTCCCTACACCAACAAAAGACAGGACAGCCTGCACCCAACAGACCAACACCCCCGCTAAGCTGTAAGCCGGCCAGGGTGAGAAAACTGATCCATAGACAAAACAAGATGCGAAAGAACATGTAGCAAAAGACCACCAAACGAAACCAATGTACCCCCAGCTGGAACAACGATCAATGTGACAGAGCTGCCAGTGGAGGGACACAAACCCAGGATGAGAAGAGACCGGGGACACCAGAGGCACAACACCCTGCCCCCGAACCACTGCGCCCTGCATGGGCAAAAAACAGCAAGTTGGTCAGGAACACCAGGCAAAAATGTCTTATGACCTAGCCACCACAGCAGGGACTTGAGCCTGGCCTCAGAGGGACCAGTGACGTAGCAGGCAGAGACGATGCCACTGAACACAGAGGTCCATGCAATGGAAGCCTGGGACTCCATGTCACACCATACACTACAGTCCCAGTCCCACAGCAGCACATTGCAGAAAAGAAGGGAGAAGAAAAAGCACTATGTGGTACTCACCCCAGGGCCAACAGAGTCGCAACAGCACGGCCTGCCACTATACCGTCTCCACCAGCCAGCGCAGGTGCGCCCCAATTTGAGAAAGCCTGGACAAGAGCCAAACCACCCCACCAGCAACCAGGCACTGCAGGGGCACCCCCAGCACAGCCCTCATGCCACCAGCCACAAAAGGGAAGCCGCAATGGAAAGCCAGAGATGAGGCTGTGCATGGTCCATGGGAAAATTAAGGGTACACATTCAAATGCAATAACAATGAAAAGCAGTGAAAAAAGTCATAGGAAAACCGCTACACAGTACTCACCCCTGGGCTGGCAGACACCTTCGGTGGACAATTTTTAACGGGGTCCAGTGTGTGTGTCCAATTCACTAGCAACAAAGAAAGTACACACAGTTCCCCAGGAGGACTGGATAGAAGGGAAAGAGAGTGTGTGGTGTGGAGTAGAATCAAAAATCCAAGAGGGAAGGGAAGGGAAGGGGGAATTCCCTCTTGGGAACTAGAACCCTCACAAGCTAGGTGTCATGCTTTATCATATGGGTCCTGCTTCTCATCGGCCTGGCGCTGCAATGCCCGACGGGCACCCGCGAAGGGGCTCTTTAGCGGAGATCTTTTGTTCCAGCCATATGGTGCATTGCGTGTCGAACACCCGATTACCTATTTCCCTTTTTTAACTTGCACTTTGGACATCCGTCCTGATCGTGACCCCTGAGCCCACACATGGGCACAACACTGCTGCACGCTGCATGAATCACCTTTCACACTGAGGAATGTATGGTGTTCATACCCACTCATTGACTTGACACTGTGAATATGTAACCATTGCAGCCCTTACCTGAATACCAGTACTGACATGTTTTTACCCTTGTATGTTTTTTCGTCCCAATTTTTTCCTCATTACCCTCCCTGTTTCCTTTCTGTATCATTGTATTGGCATAAATTATTCCCACATAGTGGGCTACAGTTGCATTGTTTTGCTTAATGGAAAATTATTTAATGTCCTGAGGATGAACCTTTACTAGACATGGATCGAAATGTCGTCGACCTAAAACACTAAATGCATAGGCAGAACGATCGTCTCTTCGGTTGGTAGTCTGTATGAAAAAACCAGTAGATATATAGACCACTTTCTACAGCCTTTTGTAACCAGTCTGCCCTCCTATGTCAGGGACTCATCAGATTTCTTAAGTATTATCAAGGACATTGCATGGAGTCCTGAGTATTGGCTGGTAAGTTTTGTTGTTGCCAGCCTGTACACCAGTATCCCTCAGGAATTGGGTGTGGAAGCATGTAAATTCTATCTTAGAAACAGATCGGTTTCTTTTTTGTCACATACTAACATGCTGCTGGACATGATATGGGAATGTATGACTAACAATTACTTCATTTTCAATAAATTATTGTTTAAACAAATCCAGGGGGTGGCGATGGGTACTTGCTTTGCCCCCAGCCTGGCTTGTTTATACCTAGGCTGGTGGGAGGAGTTAGTGGTGACGAAGATCTCCCACTATAGTGCCCACGTCATCCTCTGGAAAAGGTACATTGATGATATTTTCTGTGTTTGGCACGGCACTCTCGACCAGATACATGAATTTGAATCTATTCTAAACAGAAACTCTCTGAATTTAAAACTTACCAGTGTAATATGCAAAGAAGAATTGGAGTTCCTGGACATCAAACTTGAGGGTGATGAGGGGAAGTTAAAAAACACTCTATTCCGCAAATCCACAGCTGGAAATAGCCTGCTTCATGCAGGGAGCGGACATCCCCCTAGTCTCATACGCAGTATCCCTATAGGCGAACTCATCAGGGCCAAGAGAAATTGCAGCTCGGCAGAAGGATTCGCTAAAGAGAGTCAGATCATGGCACAGCGATTCTCTGAGAGAGGATACAGTGAGAAAATAATACAGCAGGCCCTCACAAAAGTCAATGCCATGGACAGGGAGGAATTGTTAGTCCCTAAACAACACGAAGTTGACGAAAAGGTACGTTTTATCACTACCTACAGTAGTCAATCATGGAAACTGCGCAAATGCTTAACCAAATATTGGGAAACATTGAAACTAGACATTGATGTGAAAGAGGTGATTCATGAAATACCTTCGTTGACATTTAGGAAGGCAAAATCACTTAAAGACACACTGAGTAGTACATTAATAAAAGAGAGTAAGAAAACTAATCCCATTCAAGGCTTTTTCCCATGTCGCAGGTGCAAAGCCTGCAAATACAGTAACAACTGCAAGTCAGTAAAATTGTCATCGGAAAGAGGTGCCCACAAAATTACAAAACACCTTACCCTGCACTACAGAATATGTTGTGTACGCTCTTGAATGCCCCTGTAACAAATTTTATATAGGGTGCACAACAAAACAGGCCAGACTCCGGATTTTAGAACACCAAAGAGCAATAAGAAATGAAAATCAACAGTATCCTGTAGCCAGGCATTTTGCTGAGGTGCACAAAAAAAACCCTAACGTAATGAAATTTTGTGTTCTGGACAGCATTGAAAGCAATGAGAGGGGAGGTAACAGGTGGTTAGATTTAAGGAAACTTGAGTCGAAATACATTATCATGTATAACACCTTGCAACCCACAGGCCATAATTTGGGGGAAGAACTTGCTATCCATCTCCAAACCTGATATACTGTTCTAAAATATGTGAAACAATAATGCTGCTGCTTCTTTGGTAACAAAATTCAAAAAGTTTTTAATTGGTTTTAACTATGCACTGATCTAAAATGTAACTATTGCCACATACAGCTATGTCTTTTTTCCATTTTTTACAGGAATATGGATTAACCTTTTGCCCACATGGACAATTTCGGAGGTCACAGCAATTGGGTAATTGATTGATTTTCGCCCACTGGGGCAATACAACTCATGGACAAATGTACCGGTGTGAATTTGTAACACGGTACTGCAATCTAATGTCGGGTCACTACCGGCGCACAACAAAACGAACTGCACTAGCTGATTGAAACTCTAGACATTGTTCAAATACCCAGGAAAGCCTGAATTGATAATTTCGTTGACTGTGGCTTCCATGTGTATCCAAATATTATTCTCTGTTATGGATTTGATACATTTTTTCACGTGAAACATTGTTTCTATTTTGGCAGACATAGCCGTAACCTGTTTATTTTCTTTATGTCTATGATCACGTGTTTCAATCTCAAAACAGCATGTTGCTTTAAAAAAGAATGTTGGTACTGGTAAACTCCACCTGTGAGCAAGAGATCGGTGGATCTCGAAACGCGTTGGGTGTTTCCTTCTGCTGAATAAACTTGATAGCACCGTATCACATTTGGGCTCCGACTCTGGTTCTTTTCGTGGATGAAATTCTTGACCAGGAGTGTGTTTATATTAGGGGTTGGCATACCCCGTCGAGAGCCCGCCGTTCAAGATGGCTTAAGCACGCCAAATCCGCGTGTGTTTATATATATATATATATATATATATATATATATATATATATATATATATATATATATATATATATATATATATATATATATATATATATATATGTGTGTAAATCACAGTCTTGTACTACAGGCATAAATGTGCTGTTATTTCTTATCAGAGTAGTGTTGTCCTATTGCTACAACTTTAGACAAGCTTCACTTGACAGGTATGCTGTGTCCTGATGCTGTTTCCCCCGACAAGATTCCGTGACTCCATCGATTCCAACATCTATTTTTCATGTCACTTCCTAAAAGCATTTCTCTAATCATAATAGTCCACAGCCATTTGCAGTGTGAAAAGCTCTAATGCCATGAGATAATTTATAATGCTACTGCTGCTATTATTTACTTTTCTCCAGCCCATCTCTATTATCATATCTCCTCCACTGTAAATTCTGGTACTTGCAGTTCTAGAAGTGGTGAGTGGTCTCAATCAATAGATGTAATGGAAAGGGAATCATGTGTAATGAAATGTCTGCTTTCATGTTATTTTGCTTACTATATGCCAATCATATCCTTTCTAAATGGAGTTAAACTAAAATAATTGATTGATACGTTTTGCTATGCAAGCATGTACCTGGTGATTACCAGGAGATCTAGTGGATGTGGTGAAGAACAGTATGTAATGATCCTGCTGCATACAGCAACTATATTCTTTGTTGGCAGATAACTCGATTTTATGGAGATACCTCATTAAATTAAATTTGAATACTTTTCCATCTATTGTATGATTCTAGCATTTGTAAGGTATACATTTTCCCAGCAGTTTTTAAATTAGTGTACAATTTTCTTATTTTCTTACAGTACATGCTTACATTTAATGGACACCGGTACAACACAATTGTATAATTCGATTATCATTGGATTCTCTGTTGTTGGAGACAGGTAAACAATAAAATACGTCATCAGTTTCGAGAATGCATTGTGTAGGGGTGCTCTGTATTTCCTGCCACCTCAAAAGAACAGGCCTATATATGGATAACTAGACAAGGCTGGCATTTACAGGAGGTTGGTAAGGGAGTCTCATTATGATGCCTCCAGCAGTGGGCACCAATGAGCACCGAGCTGCAAATGCTGTTGATTAACTGTCAGAAAGCATTCCATTTTAGTCTTTCCTGCTTATAAGACCGACAAAAAGTAACCATATATTTTTTCAAGGGGACCATACTCAAGAGGATCCCCTAACCGAGGTGAAATGTGATTGTTTCTCATAATTGTGCTAAAGTAATTCAGCTCCGATCATCAATATACCACTGTAGCCCTGAGCTTGTGCAGAGCAGCCTCATGTTTAGTTGAGTGCTAATTGACATCGCCCAACCATGTAATCAATTCAATTCAATAATCTTTATTTCGTTGCAATTGCATCATAAAAGATATACAATTAAAATTCATTAAAATACAATTATGTAATATTCAAAAACACAAGTGGGGTATGGGGGGTCTACTTCAAATTACATTACATTTATCAGTTCAGTTCATCCCGGTCTACATCATCTTATTTAAAAAAGGTATTACGGCCCAAAAAAAAATCATCACACATTTTGAATAAATATAGAGTTAAAAATAATCAGCATATTTACAAGCTAAAAAACAATTACATTTGTGACCACCAAGGCATAATAATTAAAAATTACAATGAAATGATAAGAAATATAATACATGGTTGGTATGCCCAACCATAAAGTTGGGTACTTGGTCATCCTTTGCTTATGGAATATGTAACGATCATAATAATATTAGTTTAAGAGGGCTTCAACAAGTTATATGGATAGAAATGAAGACGCATTTTTAATCTAATAAAATTAACAGCAAGAAGAAATCTGCTGATGCCAAACACAATTACTTGACTGGTGTCTGTTTTTAAGATTCTACCAGCCTCCTTATGCGAATTCGAACCAATAATGCAACATAGCGGCACTATCCACTTTTTCCTTGACTTCGTATAACTGGGGCAGAAAAATAATATATGTAAACATCTTCCCTTGCATTGTTAGCGCATAAAGTGCAAAGATCACTGTTTGTCTTCACCCAACTTTTCTCAAGGGCTTTAGTTCTCAATATTCTATATCTGTATTTTATATACAAGGTTTTTGCTAGTGGTGGCTGTACCTCATCCAAAAATGTTTCAAAATGTGCCACATCTTTAACCATCAAAACATTTTCAGTTAAGGGGCCATGGATTTTTATGTATGCAGAATCATAACTTATGTAGGACCAGAAGGACAATTTGACAATTTTTCTTGAACCCACACTCATGGATTCTGGCTCGCTCCAAAAATGGGCTAGTCCTAGTTTAACGAACCAGGATCTTACACGCTTTAACCAGTAAATTTTGCTGCCACTATCTAGATCCATTACTTCTTTCAACCCGTTTTTATATTCATTCAGTTCGGGGGTTGTCCATAATCTGACCCACAGCCATAATGGTCTCAGCATTGCATGTTGGTCAGTACGTTTAATATCCAGATCCAAAAATAGTGGTATCAGCGGGGTGTTAGTGGGCACTTTTAATAATCCCCTAAAAAACTTATTCTCAAGGGTATCAAAGGTATTCCTGCATACTGGTCCCCATAATTCTGCTCCATATAGTACCGCTGATTGGACCTTATACCTAAAGATCTCTAAAGCTGGGGTAACTGCCTTGTTCAAACATTTATTGTGTCTTTTTAAAATTGGGAGTCAGTTTTGTTTGAACACTATTTTCGTTTTTTCTAGCTGCGGTTTCCATGCTAGTAGTGAATCAATTAATACACCTAAGTATGTAAAATTCTGCTCGTGATCTAGTTTGTGACCATTTAGCATTAGGTTTTTTTTAAAGCTTTTGTGCGGGCTCAGTGCCATGTATTTGTTTTTTTTATATTAATTTCTAACCCTTTAAGATTGCAATATGACTGGAACCTTTCTAATAAATTCTGGAGACCCCGCGGTGTTTGTGAAATAAGGATGGTATTGTCTGCAAAACGGAGGGACGGAACCCGTTCACCCCCCAATCTAGGTGAATCATTGTCACACTTCTCCATATAGGATGGGATATCATTAACAAAGAGGGAGAAGAGTGTAGGAGCCAGCACGCATCCCTGGCGTACTCCCCTTTTTATAGGGATAGATTGTGAAAGTTCCCCGTTTGGGCCCCACCTAACCTTAGCGTAATTATCCTTTTGCAGACGCTTCACCAAATTTTGCAAATTCCCTGGGAGTCCCTGACATTTCAAGGATTCCCATAGTAGATCTCGGGGGATAAGATCAAATGCTGCTCGTAGGTCAACAAATGCCACATACAAGTGGCCTTTGCGAATGATGACTGTTAGAAACGGGACCCTGGCCGGCCAAGACTCGCGTCGAGGTCAGTCAGGGATCACCATTTCTAAAGTCAGGGCAGGGGAGTCACACACCAAGGCAACCCCCACTCGCCCTCTAGGTAGCGTGGCGCGAGCAGTCTAGGCTAAACTTGGAGGCGGTATGAGTTAAGTATCTGCGCACGCACCCCAGCAACAACACCCAAGGCCCACCTCAAAGAAAAGACTCCACACAAGGTTATATAAAAAATAGCCTTTGTATTATAATAAACAAAACACATTAGATAACACACGCAAACTGTACAATGTGCCAGGGGCACGGGCAGAATTTAAAAGGGGAATTATGTACAGGACAGGGCCACATGGACCACTGTCAGGGGTAGGCACTTGTTAGATATAATACTTGTAGACATACACTTATGTCGTAAACATAGAATGAGTAGCACCAAAATTATAAATGCAACACACATCCAGTAATCACTGGAACAGTAAGGACCTCCTACGCAACCCTTAACTCACTGTAGGAAATCACGCAGGTAACTAGGACCTAAGGAAGGAATACCAACACCTAAGCAGTTCACTCTTAGCAAAGGGAAGGAAACCTAACATGAAATGAACCATCAACAATCTACTATGCAGGTCACATCTAGCATAATGGAATAAACATAAACAATCCTTGATGCAGGTCACATTTAGTAAAAGGGGATAACCATAAAATACCTAATCAGGTCACTTTTAGAAAAGGTAAGTGGACATAAACGATTCACTATGCAGGTCACATTTAGCATAATGGATAACCATAGGAATACCTAATCAGGTCACTTTTAGAAAAGGTAAGCGGAATCAACATTTCTCTATGCAGGTTACTTTCAGCAAAGAGGGATAACCATAAGAATACCTAATCAGGTCACTTTTAGAAAAGGTACAGGTTAGAACACATGCGCAAGAATTGCATACCAAGAAATTACAATGCGCGGGGTGCACAAAGCACAACACTCATAAATGTCCCTCAGGCCAACTGGCCTCGAAAGGGGCGGAATGCCCTGAGTCTCAATGTCAGGGAAGCTGCGCAGGCAGCACAGCACACAAACCTAAACGTGGCAACTGTCCACTAAGTGCTGGACAGTTGTAAAACAAGATGCACGACGTGGGAGCCAGGAGGGCTCAAGAATCAAGGTCGGCAAGGAGCCTCTCAGGGGCTCGCCAAGCAAAATGGGCAAATAGAGCTCAGCGCTCTTAAAATAACCAAAATGCCCCCAGAGCCTCTCTCAGTGCTCTCACTCGATGTGGGCAATGAAGAGCCTTTCTGGGGCTCATAAACAAATAGGGCACGAGAGCCTCTCAGGGCTCAAGGAACAAAGGATGGCTCCTCTAGTTGGAGTCCCTCACGGGGGACTCAGGAAGCAGAAATGCCCCAGGAGCCTCGGGGCTCCAAACAGCTACAAGCGCGAGGTCGCGCTGTGGGGGAGGGGCGGACACCGGCAATGTGTCCCGCGGCCCCTCTCCCTCCTTTCAGGCACTCACCGGGTGTCTCGCTACTGGAGCAGCGCGGGGCTCCTCACCTCACTCGGGAGCCTCGCGGACACGGGAGCCGGCTGCTCCTCTCGCGCTCCGCCTTGCCTCGTCTCCTTTCCCTCCGCCTGACTTCCGCCGGGGCCGCCAATGGCAGCGCGGCCCTGGGGGTCAGGGGGTGGGACTTCTGGGTCGCTGCAGGCAGCGCGGCGGCCCGGCAACAGCTCTCAGTGCTCTCGGGCTGCGGCGGTGATGTCCTGGGCAATGCCGGGTGGGCACCGGCTCAAAAATGAATACAGACCACGGGGCAATGCCGGGTGGCACCGGCCTCGAATTAAAATAAAGCGAGGTGGCACTCGCTATGCCCAAAAATCGGCAAAGTCGACTCCAATGCCGGGTGGGCACCGGCAATATCGATAAAGCGCTCCCAAGCCCTCAGGGTGCACAGGAGAAGCGCGCTCGGCGCTAGAAATACAAGCAAAGCGCTATTGAGCGCTGGGGCATCAGGAAAGCGCTCCTAGCGCTACAAATCCATCAAAAGCGCTTCCAGGCACAGCAACAGCTCCAGCAGGGTCTGGAGGCAGGCAGAGGGGCAAGGCAGGGCCAGAGCCAGCACACTGGGTCTCCAGGCAGGGAGACAGCCAAGTGGCGGTCCTCTTGGCCCCTGCAGCAGCAGCAGCCCCCTCTGGCAAGATCCTAGGCAGAAACAAAAACAGGACCAATTGTATGGGGACACAGCCCCTTCTTATACAGACAAACCCTTTGTCTCAAGGGTGCAGGGTGGGGGAAACCAGTCGCAGCTGGTTCTGAAGTACTCTGTTTACCTCAACCACCCTCTCTATTCACTGGCAGGGCTAGGGCCATCAGTCGCACTACAAGGGGTGGAGCCAGCATTGTCCGGGGAAAGTCCAGGCCCATCAGGGACCAAGTGCACTCCTCCCAAGCAATCAAGCATGCTGATCTCACACTCACCACCGGGCAGACCCATCCAGCCTTCCTGGAGCCAGGCTCACCAGCCAGCTCCAGCCAATCACACTGCAGACATATTTTACATTAATATGCCAAGTCCTAGAAATGACATTTCTACACATGCCACACTCACGCAACATACATCATTGCGAAGCATTCATTCCCACGAACACGCACATACTAAATTCGAGCATGCACTCCCCACACATCAGGAATTACTAGGGACACAGACATTCCCCATGCATCCCTACGGGAGAGCAGGCCAGCCTCACTACATGCACGCACTTTACTCTGGGACACAGAGAAAAAGTGCGCACAGACCAGAAAATCATCCACGCATATCACAGATTAAAAGCAAAAAGATTAGGGGTGAACCTGCCATAAGGGCCAAGTCCAACACAACCCCCTACCAGCCAAAACGCAGGGCAGACCAATCACCACCGTGATGGACTTACCTGCTTGGGGCGATAAAACACGGACGCGGGCCCGCAACTGCAGGGACACCCTCCTGTTTTACGCCACTGTGAATCCCTAGGGTTCCTTCTAAAGCTACTGTAGGGACTCACTGGATTACCCCACTGGTACTCTCCAGCTGCCCTCGGCGAGGACCAGGCCCTAGGCCACCCAGGTGCCACTGGATCCTGCCAACTCACCAAGTGGGGGGTAGTAACCCCTGGCACATAACAGCCATTTTCCACTCTTCCTGTCTGCAAGACAGGGCTAGACTGCCACTGGTTCTCCAGCCTAGGGTCTACAACCTTAGGTGGACCAGGAGTCTCAGGGAAGGCTCTCCTCCCCTTACCTCTTCTCCTAGGGTTCCTCCTCCTTCTGCGAGGGGTACCCTCTAAACACCACTCTCCCAACCTAGGGTTTAACCCCTCAGGTGGTACCGGGGTCAGAGGTGGGCTTTCCCACCCTCTGCACCCCCTTCCAGAGTCCTGCTCCCTCCCAACCGGGGCGGTACCTCTGGAGAAAGAACTGGTTAGGACACTGCTTACAGTATTCCCACCCTTCAGGTCAGGCAAACCCTGAACCTGGACCTCCAACCTCCGGTCTAGAACCTTTGGTGGAATCACTGCCTGGCACTCCAGGACTTCTGAGGACTCACAGGTCACTCCCAAATCACTCCTTTCACTGGACTTCTGTACTCTCCCCACTGGAGCAGTACTGCCAGACTCCACAACTACAGAAGCTTCGCTCACAGATGCTCCAGGTCCTCCACACACTAGGAGATCTCCCTCAAGTGGACTAACAGGTAAGCATAGGTCCCCACCCTGGTGTTCCCTAAAGAAACCATCCAGGCTCTGAGGCAGGGCTTCGGGCATCTGGGGACTCTCGGTCTCACACTCACTTCCGCTCCACTGAGACAGACAGCAAGCCCCTACACCCTCCTCACTATACTGCGACCTAGCTGGGCTACTCTCACCCTCCTCCACCACGCTGGGTTGGAGAAAACCTGACCCACTATTATTGGAATTACTCGCTAGCGGCGCTAAGGAACCTCTTGCACTCTCCCATCGGTCCGCTTCCGCTGCAAGCTCACATGCACTAAATGATCCAAACTTCAACAGGTGCTGGCGCAACTCTGGCACACAATAACTGAGCAGGTGCTCTGTGACAACCATGCAAAACAATCCGCCAGACTTGTCGTTCACGTGAGCCTTTTCCCAATCAAACAGTGCTCCACAACACTCATCCTCAAAGTCTTCCCAAGACTGATGAGGCAGTTTCCTAAGTCTCCTGAACTTCAACCCAAACTCTTCTGCGGGGGAAACAGGCAACATACTCGGGGAACTGGGAGTGGGACTGTCTACACCAACACTTAAAAAGCTGCCACCACTGGACTCCACCCTCCCTGGGGAATCCAGACAATTACACATGCACTCAGGGGGTAACCTATCCTCTTGGGCTACCTTCTCCCTGAACAAGGCCCTCTCAGCCTCTAGCTTGGCATGCTCCAACCTGAGCTGTTCCAACGCTAGCTGATACTCCCTCTCTTCCTTCCTATCCAACCACTCCTCTGGGGACAGGGAAAGGGATGGGGCACTGGTACTGACAATGGACCCAGCAATGGACTCCCTATCTATGGGGTCATCACTCTCTGCTGACATCCATCCACTGTCATCCTCATCCAACTCACATTCATCAACAGAATCTTCAGGGCTCCCCACAGACTCACCACCCTCATGGCGTGCGGCCCGGGCCCTATCTCTCTCTCTGTGCTCGAGATCCCACTGATCCTTTTGCCACTGGATCAGGCTGTCCCTAAGCTGGGACTGAGTAACCAACTCACTCACCTCTATGCCTCCCCTTTCGCAGAATCTGACCAGCTCTAACCTACTGTATCTAAACAGACTACAGAGATCAAAAACTGGCTCCATTTTGGCGGACGTTCTCAGGAAAAGTTTGACACAGGGAACCTGGGGGTCTGAGCTAAACAGGAGAATACAATCAACAAAATTCAACAAGATTCCTATCTCAGAACTTGCACTCCACTGTCCAGCGTAACACACACTCATTCACACACAACCCTCCCCTCGGACTGGTAAGGCAGTTTCTACCACCCCTGATTCTCTCAACCTGACCACTAGCGACACAGGTACCAAACTCTGGGAGCAGGGCGGGGAACAAGGTACTGGACAAAATACAAATGACACCTTTCAGGAGAAGCAAAACTGAACTTCCCTAAAAAACAATAATCCCCAAAATGCGGTTATCTAAAAAAATGCAGAGCTTTGAAGTGTGGCCTGTCGCCACTGTGGTACAGCGCAAACACAAATCCTTATCCAACCGCTTACCGCCAATGTTAGAAACGGGACCCTGGCCGGCCAAGACTCGCGTCGAGGTCAGTCAGGGATCACCATTTCTAAAGTCAGGGCAGGGGAGTCACACACCAAGGCAACCCCCACTCGCCCTCTAGGTAGCGTGGCGAGAGCAGTCTAGGCTAAACGTGGAGGCGGTATGAGTTAAGTATCTGCGCACGCACCCCAGCAACAACACCCAAGGCCCACCTCAAAGAAAAGACTCCACACAAGGTTATATAAAAAATAGCCTTTGTATTATAATAAACAAAACACATTAGATAACACACGCAAACTGTACAATGTGCCAGGGGCACGGGCAGAATTTACAAGGGGAATTATGTACAGGACAGGGCCACATGGACCACTGTCAGAGGTAGGCACTTGTTAGATATAATACTTGTAGATATACACTTATGTCGTAAACATAGAATGAGTAGCACCAAAATTATAAATGCAACACACATCCAGTAATCACTGGAACAGTAAGGACCTCCTACGCAACCCTTAACTCACTGTAGGAAATCACGCAGGTAACTAGGACCTAAGGAAGGAATACCAACACCTAAGCAGTTCACTCTTAGCAAAGGGAAGGAAACCTAACATGAAATGAACCATCAACAATCTACTATGCAGGTCACATCTAGCATAATGGAATAAACATAAACAATCCTTGATGCAGGTCACATTTAGCAAAAGGGGATAACCATAAAATACCTAATCAGGTCACTTTTAGAAAAGTTAAGTGGACATAAACGATTCACTATGCAGGTCACATTTAGCATAATGGATAACCATAGGAATACCTAATCAGGTCACTTTTAGAAAAGGTAAGCGGAATCAACATTTCTCTATGCAGGTTACTTTCAGCAAAGAGGGATAACCATAAGAATACCTAATCAGGTCACTTTTAGAAAAGGTACAGGTTAGAACACATGCGCAAGAATTGCATACCAAGAAATTACAATGCGCGGGGTGCACAAAGCACAACACTCATAAATGTCCCTCAGGCCAACTGGCCTCGAAAGGGGCGGAATGCCCTGAGTCTCAATGTCAGGGAAGCTGCGCAGGCAGCACAGCACACAAACCTAAACGTGGCAACTGTCCACTAAGTGCTGGACAGTTGTAAAACAAGATGCACGACGTGGGAGCCAGGAGGGCTCAAGAATCAAGGTGGGCAAGGAGCCTCTCAGGGGCTCGCCAAGCAAAATGGGCAAATAGAGCTCAGCGCTCTTAAAATAACCAAAATGCCCCCAGAGCCTCTCTCAGGGCTCCCACTCGATGTGGGCAATGAAGAGCCTTTCTGGGGCTCATAAACAAATAGGGCACAAGAGCCTCTCAGGGCTCAAGGAACAAAGGATGGCTCCTCTAGTTGGAGTCCCTCACGGGGGACTCAGGAAGCAGAAATGCCCCAGGAGCCTCGGGGCTCCAAACAGCTACAAGCGCGAGGTCGCGCTATGGGGGAGGGGCGGACACCGGCAATGTGTCCCGCGGCCCCTCTCCCTCCTTTCAGGCACTCACCGGGTGTCTCGCTACTGGAGCAGCGCGGGGCTCCTCACCTCACTCGGGAGCCTCGCGGACACGGGAGCCGGCTGCTCCTCTCGCGCTCCGCCTGGCCTCGTCTCCTTTCCCTCCGCCTGACTTCCGCCGGGGCCGCCAATGGCAGCGCGGCCCTGGGGGTCAGGGGGCGGGACTTCCGGGTCGCTGCAGGCAGCGCGGCGCCCCGGCAACAGCTCTCAGTGCTCTCGGGCTGCGGCGGTGATGTCCTGGGCAATGCCGGGTGGGCACCGGCTCAAAAATGAATACAGACCACGGGGCAATGCCGGGTGGCACCGGCCTCGAATTAAAATAAAGCGAGGTGGCACTCGCTATGCCCAAAAATCGGCAAAATCGACTCCAATGCCGGGTGGGCACCGGCAATATCGATAAAGCGCTCCCAAGCGCTCAGGGTGCACAGGAGAAGCGCGCTCGGCGCTAGAAATACAAGCAAAGCGCTATTGAGCGCTGGGGCATCAGGAAAGCGCTCATAGCGCTACAAATCCATCAAAAGCGCTTCCAGGCACAGCAACAGCTCCAGCAGGGTCTGGAGGCAGGCAGAGGGGCAAGGCAGGGCCAGAGCCAGCACACTGGGTCTCCAGGCAGGGAGACAGCCAAGTGGCGGTCCTCTTGGCCCCTGCAGCAGCAGCAGCCCCCTCTGGCAAGATCCTAGGCAGAACCAAAAACAGGACCAATTGTATGGGGACACAGCCCCTTCTTATACAGACAAACCCTTTGTCTCAAGGGTGCAGGGTGGGGGAAACCAGTCGCAGCTGGTTCTGAAGTACTCTGTTTACCTCAACCACCCTCTCTATTCACTGGCAGGGCTAGGGCCATCAGTCGCACTACAGGGGGTGGAGTCAGCATTGTCCGGGGAAAGTCCAGGGCCATCAGGGACCAAGTGCACTCCTCCCAAGCCATCAAGCATGCTGATCTCACACTCACCACCGGGCAGACCCATCCAGCCTTCCTGGAGCCAGGCTCACCAGCCAGCTCCAGCCAATCACACTGCAGACATATTTTACATTAATATGCCAAGTCCTAGAAATGACATTTCTACACATGCCACACTCACGCAACATACATCATTGCGAAGCATTCATTCCCACGAACACGCACATACTAAATTCGAGCATGCACTCCCCACACATCAGGAATTACTAGGGACACAGACATTCCCCATGCATCCCTATGGGAGAGCAGGCCAGCCTCACTACATGCACGCACTTTACTCTGGGACACAGAGAAAAAGTGCGCACAGACCAGAAAATCATCCACGCATATCACAGATTAAAAGCAAAAAGATTAGGGGTGAACCTGCCATAAGGGCCAAGTCCAACAATGACATATTTCCAATACAAGCAGCATAGTCTTAATACCTGGTCTATGGTTCCTGTTTTTTCTCTGAAGCCCACTTGATATTTTGTTAAAACTGATTCTTGTTCCAACCATGCGTTAATACGGTTTAATATGTGCCTGGCATATATTTTTTGGGTTATATCTAAAAGACTTATGGGGCATAATTAGCTGGATCGCTTCTATCTCCCTTTTTAAAAATTGTGATAATTTCTGCGCCATTCCATGTATCCGGGATTGGTTCACAGATGATTCAAATATGGTGCCCATACAGCCAAGTCATGCTTAAAGAGGTCACCTGGGATTTTGTCAAGTCCAGGGGCTTTCCCCTGTTTGACCGAGTTAATAGCTAGCTCTGTCTCCTGTAGGTTAAAAACTACCTGTGGGTGTACATCATCTACAGCAGGTGGAGCTCCCTCTTCCTGTACTATTCCCCTGGGCCCTTGCGCCGCATAAAGGTTCGTAAAGTGGTTTATCCACGTTGCCTCATCTAGGAAAACCATGTAATCAATTTTTTCTCATGCATATGAGATGCAAATTCTTTCTCAGATGGCCACAAGAGTGATCAACATCCATTTGGATCTTTAATTGTCTTCCTAAATGTATTGCTTTTTTAGGGATCATTTCAGAACCAGGCAGGTGATGATTGCGGTGCAGAGCTGAATAGTTGATAACAAAAAATGATTTCCCTTCTCAAATAGCAGGTTTTTATCAGATTGTATTATGTTAATCTTGTCATGAGTAAGCAATCGTGGTATTATTGCTACTAGGAAGGAATACTCAAGTATTTAGGAGCAATTAATCACTATATATTATTGGATTTTACTTGCTACCATAGGTTTGCAGCTGTGATCTACCAAAGTTTTTCAGCTGTGGGATCTTACAGGCATCTAATTTTGAAATTGCACATTGAGGTAGGCATCACTAGTAGCCATCCAATTAACATACAGCTGCAACAGCAGGATGTAGTTGTGGATTGCTTTTGTGTGTATTTGCGCAGGCAGTCAACCTATATTATACATCCAGATGTGCAGAGTTTGATATGCTATGGATTATTGCCATTGAGGAGTGAGTGGAACGGCTTTGAACCATGATAGAAGAAGCCTTAATTTGGTTCTGGTGACCCTTTCCTTATAATCTGCATAGTTGCATACATAGTTCATGCCATTCAAGCATCATTTCTAGAGAGGTATCAGAGAAGACACAAACATTCATTTTCATTATGGTCTTGTGCTTCTTTTATCAATTGAATCCTCTCCATACATTAAGGACCTCAATAAAGAAGCTAGATTCATTACATCTTATGGGGCCTATTTGAATGAATCAAGATAACCTGAATAGAGGTTGAGAAAAATTCTCCCTGTGGGGCAATGCCTGCAAAAAAATCGAATTAATCTTGAGAGCAAACTACATATATCTGTTTGGAGACTTACCTTTCTGAGCAGGAAAGTGCAGGTTGTGTTTAAACTGGGCCTGTTACCCAGAAACGGGTATAGGCTGAGGGCCCACCTCCCACCTTTTTCCAGGCAGAAAGAGTGTCTGTCAGGCTGCTGCAAAAAAGGTCTTCCTAACAGGCACTCTTCTTGTTCAGGTTAGGCAGCGAGGTGCTAGACATGGGCTCAATGTGCAGGCTTCTGGCTGTCTGAGCTGAACTTTGCCAAGCTGAGAATTTTACAGCCCTGTGGGTGTGACTGCCTCAGCCTGGTAAAAGTGCCTCAAGCACCTCCACCTTGTGACAAAGGGAAGCCTTCACTGTTTGCCTCAGACCTGGACCTGGACCTGGGTGCTTCAATTTTAAGCCCTGAAGTGCCTAGGGAAGGGTGTCAATCAGTGACACCTCGTCAGAGAGTGGCTGGGGTCACTATCTCACTCTATGACGAGATTTGGACTGCTGCCTTCCTTTATTGGCTAACCTAAGGTCGCCCAATGGGGAAGGCAGCAGTCCCAACCCTCATGTGACCTCCGAGGCTTGGGACTGCTGCTTTCCTCATTACCTGATGTAAGGTCAGCCAATGAGTGAAGGCAGCAGTCCCAATCCTCCTTGGACCTTCATGGCTACCCTGTTGGAGTGCTGCTGTTGAGTTAAGTTTTTCTGCTGGTTTTTTTTGGTGCATGTGTATGTTTGTGTACTTGTTAGGGAGTGTTTTGAATGGGATAGTAACGTGGGAATGAATGGGTGTGAGTGAGATATATGTGGGCATGTGTGGCCCCCACCCTCTCCCTGGTAAAATGCTGTCCGCCACTGCTGTTACCTCTCATGCTCCTGCACTCCTGGCTGCTAGTCCTTCTCTCTTCAACTGTAAAATGGCAATCACCTGCCTGAGGACTTGTAGTTGCCTTTTAAGACAACTACACAGCTAGTCTACTTTGGAATGTCGTTCTTTCATTTTCCCTTTCCATAATGGCTGTTCCTTACTTGTTTTCTCACCGACTTTCCCAATACATTATGTTTCCTCTCGTGTGCTGTTTGATGGTATTTTCTTATCCTGTGCCTTTTCTATTTAAAAGCATCCATCTGGTTGGAGGGTGCATCACAATAAAGTCATGTTCCTATGTTTCCTCACGAGCAGTTATTACCATGTCTGTCTCTCTTTTCAGAAAACTGCTTTGTCTAAGGAAGCATAAGGGCTCATTAATTTGTCCATTTATTTGTCAACATTTTTCTGAAGAAAAAGATGAGGTCATGTTCTCCAATTTGGGGTCAATCTTTAAGGGTAGCATCCGTCACTTCCCCATGAAAATCAAACATTTGTCATTTAAAAGGAAAGAAACTGCCTGAAGCAATCACCCAATCAAAATGTAAAGAACCTGTGGAATGTTAAATGGGCTGTAAATTTAGTGGTTTGTATATGCCATCTTCTGAGGACGCGTTTATTCTATTCTTTAGTTCACTATCAAGCAATTGCTTGCCATACAGTGCTACTCAAGGTTAATGAAACCTTGCCTCACATATCAGGTCACTAGTATTTTACCATTAGGCATATTCTAAACTCATTTCCTAATGCATTGCACAAAATTTCTATGGGCCATTCAACTCCTCTGAATTCTAGATCCCAGTCTAATGAAATTGGTTGTAGGAAGTCTTCCAGGATGAATATGAATTTAAAACTGCAGTCTGAAAACGGAAAAACAATGGGGTGAGTAACATTGCTTGGACTAGCTTGGTGCTAGTGTCCAAGTGAATTTTTTTAAGTCTCAGAACACAAATCAGAAGAGGTAAAATATGGGTTAGCATTGCCAGAAGACAATGAATAAGTTCTATCAGACAAAAAATAGTTCCCTTCAGCAGCACATTTTACACTGAATCTTTAGGAAATACTATATTAAAGGGACCTATACATGAACTGGTTGCCAAGGAGAACATATCTGAGATGGCCAGACCCCTATTAACTGATTGGAAAATTTGCTTTTTTGCCTTTGACACTATTGAGTGATGAATATGGAAGAACGATGAATGTAAGTGTATGCATGTATGCATAAATGGACGTTGTCAGTAGATGCTTGACTGTTTTTAAAATTTTGATATTTTCAAAACAGTCGTTGATAGTCATTGACATGATGCAAAAGAATTGATGATCTCATTGTAAACATTACATTGAAGTATCATTTGAAACAATGACGTAAAATGGATCGAAATCCATTGAAATGTCTCTAAGCTTCTAACACATTCGCAAAAAGGTATAGATGTATAAAGAGTTACGAATATGGTAAGATAGGGGGTTTTATTTATTGCTTTTTGGGTTTGTGTTCCCTGTCCGGTCGTCTAATTTCAAGCAGAGGGTCCTTGTTTTTGCAATTCAAAGCCTAACTGTCACCCACACCAGATGTGTATTCAGAGACAGGTAGAAGGCACCAAATGGCTAAAGTTAGAAAATACCAACTTTCTAAAAGTGTCATTTTCAGAACTAGAATTTGAAATCCCACTTCAGCATAGGTTGTGATTGTAAATTGTTATTTCAGATACACTAAACTTGAGGGTTAACTCTCTTCCCAATTGGAAATTACACGTATAAGATGTAGTAAGGTAATCCCAATGTTATCCAATGGGAGAGATAGGCCTTGCAGTAGTGAACAATGAATTGAAGAGTTTTTCGCTACCAGGACATGTGAAACTTAAAAGTACATGTCTTAATTTTTAAATACTCTGCACCCAGCCCTTGGGCTGTCCAGGCCCTACTATAGGGGTGGCTTATATGTATTAAAAGGGAAAGTGGCAGGCCTGAGACATGTTTGAAAGGCTACTTCAGTGGATTGCACAACCAGAGCTGCAGCGCCACTAGTAGCCTTTAATTAACAAGCCCTGGGCACATGTAGTGCACACTAATAAAGAGGTATAAGTAAATTATATATGGTAACTGTGGATGAGCCAATGTTACCACTTTTTAAGAAGAGAGCACAAGCATGTTAGAAATGGTTAGCCTTGGTAAAGTGGACAGAGTACTAAAACCAACAAAAATGAATTCTGCAAAAAAAGGGAGGAGGAAGGCAAAATGTTTGGCGGTGATCCCGAAGAAAGGGCAAAATATAACACAACCCCCTCCGGTCTAAAGCATGGTAGACAAATAAATAACTTGATGGACTTTTCGGCTTAGGCGACAGAATGTGGACAATGGCTCACTCACTACTGCAGAGACACTCATTAGTTTTACTCTGCACCGGACTCAACAGATGCACTCTGTCTGTACTCTCCTGAGCCACTGAAATGACCCATGGGGACACCTTCTCCTCACCTGTTGACCCTATCTGTGCAGCACCTAACTTTAATGTGGTCACAGATGCATTCCAGTTGGCAGATAGTATCACCATGGTCAACAAGGTAATGTGGCCCATTCCACCCCTTGGGACAGACTGCTGTTCCCAACCCAGAGACAAACTCTGTCCACAAGGACAACAACTAACATACACAACTGACTACTGCCAGTGTCCAAAGCCAGGCCTTAGGCCATTCAGTGATCTCAGACTGGGCGACAATAGCCCTAGTTGCCTTATCCTTTTATGCACTCCATCTCCCACCAGTTCAGGTGTAGCACCCTGACACTGGTCCTTCAACCCGGGTTCTGTACCCTGAGGCTGAACAGGTGACAGGGGTAGGCTGTCCTTCACCTTGTCCCTCCACCTGGGTTCCTGTATGCTCCGCTTGGGAGTGGTAGCCCCAGAAAACTGAACTGTCAGGTTGCCCTGGGTGGTCGCACCTCCCAGTTCTGACACCGGGGGCAACTCATTCCCCAGAATGTAGTCTATGGGCATCTGGTGACTAGCTATGACCCTCCTCAGGGTCAACTTCCCACCCCACTACAGGGACACCAGGGTTATGGGGTCAAAGAGGTCCTGTCCCTGGGCCTGCATAACCTACACACCTGACAGGTGTACTGCTCTGGGGAAATTAGCCTTTCCACAACCATGGTCTAGCTAGCCCCAGTGTCCCTCAGTACAGTGAGAGGGACCCCATTCACTTTAATCTGGTGGAATGGACAACTCCCTCCATCAGAGATCACCAACTCATCCTCTTTGTCCACCTCCCAGGTAAGGAAGATCATGGCATAGTCTATGACCTGCCCCCGGGGGCTACTTGCCTCAAAGGCCACAATGGCCAACACTATGAAGGGACCACCAGAGGGTGGTTTCTTAGGACAGACAGAGTCACCATGATTGTGTCCTACCTGCAAACAATCAAAGCAGCAGGGCTGGAAATGGGGTGCCCTAGGACACTGCCCTCCAGAACCACCTCCCTGTTTTTCAAAAGGGGCATTGGAAACCTTTTCTGCCCCTTACCCTGGGACCTGCCTGTGTCACCCTTGACCCCCCCCCCCTCACTCTCCTGGGTGAAACCTGAACCAACCTTCTTGGGGTCACTCCCAGGTACCTTGTTTTTGACCCTAGTGACGATCCATAGGTCCACCTCCTTAGCAAGCTCCCTGGGTTCAGTGAGCTTAGTATCAATCAGATCTAGAAAACGAATACTGAACATGTGTTCTTTTGCAATCACGTTATACAGCCCCTGATAATCCTTGACTTAATTTCCCTTCCCCTAACTATCCAGTACTGTGCAAAAGGAATCAACACAATGCACCCATGTCTTTTGTGCTAAATTCTGCCTGTCCCTGAACTTCTGCCTATACTTCTCTGAAGTCAGACCATGCTTTTGGATCAGAGCTTCTTTCATGTTGAGATACCTCACCCTGTCCTCTCTCTCTAGCACCAGTAGGGTGCCCCTCACTAGGGATGTGCCTCCACATAGGGATTTTTGTGCATCTGCAGGGCAATCTCGTAAGCCTCAAACCATCTAGCTATGTCATATCCCACCACAAAGTCAGGCACCAGACCTCTGGGAATGTGGACCCTCTTGTCAGAGGGTACTGAAGAAATGCTGCCACCATCATTACTGGATTTAGCCTGCCTTGCCTTAATGTCCAGCTCCTTCAGGCTTAATTAAAGAGCCAAAATGGGTTTCCCTTACTGTAGGCTCATTTCTTTCTATTTTACTCCTCCTCCATGGTCATCCTTTTTTCCCTAAAGGCTCTCCCTTGATCTATTTGAATTTGTCAAGCTCCAACTTTAACTTTACTCCCTCCTGTCCTAAGCTCCTCTGGGGACAGGAATCTGAATGACACCCTGCTCCTTACACTGAATGGAAACAGTAATCCTGTAAGGATGTTGCCCTCCTCCTCCACAGGTAGCAGTTCAAGACCCTCCTGTGAGTCTTGGTCAAATTCCGCCTCATCATCCAGCTCCTCATTCTCTTCTGGAGTTACCTTCAAAGCAGCACATGCTTCTCTTCAGGCCCTCAGTGCCTTTTGCAGCACCCCCTTCCTGGTGGTGCGCTTTGAAAGAAGCCCAATTCCCTTGAACAAATCATTGATCTGGGCCACAGTATATCCCTCCAGGTTGGGCAGCTCAAATTCCATTTTTGTAGGCGCAGGTGTGTATCCTCCAGTCAGAGACATAATTTTAGAAAAAAAAGTAAAATGTAAAACAGGGAGAATTGAAAGAATTCAAAATGGAATTTGGTATTGATTGGTAGTGTACTCCAAATTACTGAATGACACTGCAGAAATGCAAGTCCTATCCTCACAACTGATCACCAATGTTTTGTAAGGTTCCGTAGCACAGTAGCCCACTCCATATTTACGAGGCAGCACTATGCCACTTTTTTGGGCTTAATGCTGCGTCATAAATAGTGTCCCCTTTAACAGAGTTTTCTGCATTACAAGGACATGCAATGGGTGTTGTTGGGTGCCTTTCCAGCAACATCCAGGGCATTTTGACACTGCCCCAGATTAACAAGAAATCATAAATTTGAGGAAGCGCCAAAAACGTACGCCTCCCCAGGTAGGCACAATGAGGAGAAATTTCTTTATTTCTCCTCATTTTTCCTTTTTCTATGTGTACTGTATTCTGCAGCACACATAGAAAAAGGAAAAAGCCTCTTGTGATTGTTTTTGTGCAGGACGAAATCCCTTTTTGCACAAAAACAATCACCCCCTTAACACAGGCACCCTTGCACCATGCAGTTGCAGGTGAGTTTGAAATCTTTTATGTCCCTGAGACTTCAATCAGGAGGCAAGCCAGCAAGCTCTTGGATTCTTGGTTCTTGGCTGGAGAGTTGCAGGTCCAACCCTGCTTATTCCCAGGTAAAAGTGCAGCAGGACAGCACAGCAAAGCAGGAGTCCAGCAGAGTAGCAGTCCAGCAGAGTGGCAGTCCTTATAGCAGAGTGGCAGTCCTTATAGCAGCACAGCAGTCCTTCTTCATGTCAGAGTGTCCACAGGTCCTGAAGTGTACTGAAATGGTGGTGCTAGAGGTCCAGTAATTATATCCAGTTGTGCCTTTGAAGTGGGGAGACTACAAAGATACGCAGTTGAAGTCCAGAGAGTCCTTGCCCTGCCTGCCCTGTCTCTAGACTCACTACAGGGGGTATGCAGCTCTTTTTGTGGTGACAGGACAAAGCCTATTATGTTGTGCATGTCAGCTCCTCCCTCCCATTTTGCCCAGGATTTCCCAACAGGATGTGGATGGCACTTCATTTACACCTAAGCTCACTTTGCTTTGGGCTGTATAGCAGAAATGCACAAAATCAAACTATCATCCACCCCAGATGTGTATTCAGAGACAGGCAGAAGGCACCAAATGGCTAATGTAAGAAAAATCCTTCTTTCTAAAAGTGTCATTTTTAGAATTACAATTGAAAATCCGTCTTCGCTATAAGTTGTGATTTTAAATTGTCATTCCATTGGAAAATATAGGGATCATGGAGGGATTATTATGGCCTATAAAGGGAATGATGTTGTAGGGGACCTCCCCAGAGGTATGCTAGGAGGTTCAAATGAAATAGAATAGATGTTTGTTAGGGACACTGTGATTCTCTTACATGGGTACATTGGAAAACAAGTAAATTCATTTATTCAAAACAATTATTTTTTCCACTGCCTCCTGTGATGAGTTGTCAGCCTCAATTGCAAATTACCCTTCTGCCATGATCCTTGTTTCTTAGTCTCACTTGATCCTACAGCCTGAGAGATTAGGAGCCAACAGGCATTACTGTGATATCCCTCTAAAAATGGAGCACTCAATATTCTTGCAACTAACCTCACTAGGAATGTTTGAATGCAGACGAAGCCCGGCCTACAGCTCTCCAGACTCTAATGGCTTCCAGCCGAGAGCTTGGGGAACTGGTTGAAGCCAGACAGTTTGATTCAGGGTGAACACTGACCCAATGTACAGTCCATGGGAAACCCAGAAGGGAGAGCAATGTGAAGAAATTCTGAGAATGACCAGCTTTGGTTAAACCTCGGTGCAAATAACCCTGATTTATAAACAATTCCAATGGCAAAAACGCAAACCTGTACAAAGCTGAGTATACACATTCTAGACCACAGTAAAGCCTCAAATCAAATACCAAGAGGTAATCAGGAAATACAGCATTATAGAAACGCGAGTTCAATGCTTAATTTTCATCTGTGGTTTCCGGTGCTCAGCACAGGTGCTTAATCATCAACACCGGTGCTTTTCATGAGCTCAAGTTAAAGACATATTCATTGATGGTAGGCACGGGGAGATCAAGTGATTTGCCCACAGTCACAGGATATTGAGCCAACTACCGAGACTCAAACTTGGTTACCCTGCTCCGAAGTCGGCAGCTCTGACCATTATTCCACATCTTCTCTCCACTTTCATGGTTAGTAGTTGTTTCTGTTTTAGGCAGCGCTAACTGGAGAAGTGGGCTAGTGCATGCAGACTTCTGAAGAGGAAACATTCTTTGCCACAAAACCTTTACAACGCAGGTTTTACAACGAAAGTCGTTACAACGACTTTCGCTGGAGGGCGCTCTAGGATAGGGAATAGTTTAATTTACTATCCAACACCTTCCCTATTATCCACGGGAACTGGAGTTGGAATAGTAAATTAAACTATTCACTATCCAGCGCCCACCAACGCAAGTCGTTGTTTTACGACTTGCGTTGTAAAACCTGCATCGTAACAGTACGCGTTGTAAAAGCACGCGTTGTACCATGATACATCCCTTCTGAAGAGAGCCCCAGGATTTTTTTACAAATTGCCCACTGATGAGTATAAAGAAAGTGCCTTAGAATTCCAGCGAAAGTGTGGGAATTTTCGAAGGCCCAAGCAATATGATAATTTGCTTTTGGAAGCTCTTTTTTCGCTGGCACATGTTTGCACATTTTCAGCGATGCGATGCTGATTTGCTGCCATATGTGGTAAATAAAATTACCGGGACTATTTTTCTATACATTAAATGACAATAAGGATAGCTCAATAAAATGAGAGGCAGAGTCCGTGGTATCTGAGTCATACGGGCTTTAATTAAGCATCTCGAGACGCTGGACATCGAGTTCCATCACCACTAAGGTTCAGGAAGGGATATTCAACATTTTATTAACATCACACATAATATATAGTAAAACTGTACAGTTGAAATGAATACAGTAGGCGTAACAAGTGAAAAGAGAAAGATAAGAACATATGGGCGTAAAAGAAGGCGTGTAATAGGCGTACACGGAGGTGTGTGCTAGAAACGTCACAAAAGTGTCACAGGTGGGTGGATGCATAGAAAGATTCTGCAGGGTCAGCAGAAACCTTACTCTGAGCGCGTGCGCAACTGGGCATGACGTGGTAAAGACGTGTAACTGGGGAGAACTGGAAGACTTGACTTTAGCTCTAGTAGAAGAGTCTTGGTGTCTGGGATGTCAGAACGACCTATCTCATGTTTGGAGGATGTATTATCTGAAGTAAAAGGTCTCTCGGGCAGAGGCCGTTCAATACTGAATGCTAGTGGGTGCATACGTGTCTTGATGCAATGCGCAATGCGCGGGGGCCATGGGCCTACCATGGTAACGGGTGCTGTAAATCACTTGCAAGGAGACAGGAAGGCAAGGCCCTTTGCTCTGCAGCCGGAAACATGTTTACCTTTTTCACTAGACTGGAATGTATTTTCGAGGGGGCTGAGCAGATAACTGTAGGCAAAATACTGTCTTGGCAGGCAGGCCAGGCCGAGCCGGGCACCGCTTTGATGGGCAGGAAGTAAGGCAGAGGTCAGGGATGCATACCTAAACTGCAGCTTTCAGAGACAGAAGAGACTCGGAGCCTCAATTAAGGGCCTGGCTCGACTGAGCCAGAAAAACGTGGAAAACGTGTGCTTCGCGTTATTTAAAAGTGCACCATGTAAAGACGTTGGCAACATGGGTCTAAGAACCAAATTAATGTTGCTTTCATGAAGGACTTGGTAGATGACATGTTAACGTTGGACGCAAATGCAAATGCGTCTTCATTTTCGGCCATGGAGGGAAAATGCATGGAGATCATGCACTTACATGGGACGTTGGGGTACACAATAGGGGACATACTTGGCCATAAAAATTCAATTTTCCTCATTCCCTCCTTGTCCCCTACGTTCCCTTCAGGATATATCTATTTTCATGAGACCATCTATCTGTTCATATAACATCATTTGCTCATCTTTTTTCAGTCGAGCACCGGAACGTGAACTTGGACGGGGAATACAGGCTGTGGCGCACAAGCCGCAAATCGCTGGCCCACATTGTAGACAGAGACAACAACTGAATACTATAAGGAATACTAGTCCTAGGAACAACAGTACTTTCCATCCCCAGGCGGATATCACACTCCAGCGCCAACTGGACCAAGTCCAGGTGCCTGGATTCTGGTGTATCTGGTGAGCTATCTCATGAAGCCTTGTGATCGCTTTATACACGGACGGTGCTTTATTAGGAATGAAAATACAACAACTGGATCCGATCACTCTACAAGCCCCGCCCCTATCGGCCAGGATGACGTCAAGGACAAGGCGGTTTTGAAGAACAACAAGTCTCATAGCAGACTGCTCTTTGGTCAGGTTACCCAAAGCAGAAGTAGTTTCATTCACTACTGCTTCCAAAGTTCTGGTTAATTTGCGTATCAGTTTACTGTTTTGGACAGGACCTACAAAGAAAAAGAATCCTTTATTGAAATCTGTATATTGCTCCCATGTTGTTTCAGTCTGATCGACAATCGGGGTCTTGATCTCCCTTCTATGTCTTACATGCACAAGACGTGAATTTCGATGATAATCAGGTGGGGCTAGAAAAACAGGTGGTAGTAGGAATGCAATGTAACACGTTCCATCCCAATCTAATGGCAGACGTACATAAGCTGTTTGACCACAAATAAAATAGGAATGGCGGGAAGCTTTGAAAGTAGACTTTCCTTTATCACTGAATTCGACCACAGTATTACAATCACTGTGTCCTAGGTGTACTGAACCATTCTTTCTGACGCATAATTCACCTTTCACTGGTAAAACTGTAATAGATTGCAAGTCCGAATTAGTCTCGGACTGAACGTTCAGAATCATGAGGTTAAGTGTAAAGTTTCCTAATCCATACACTTCATTTTCTAGATCGGTTCCTGTCCTTTGGGGAAAACCTTCCTTGTCTGGGAAACATGCTTTATTCATAACTGTATTCAAGTTTCCCCACATCCAATTGCCTTGGGAAACTGTGGACTCACTGTCTAATGAGGACATTAGAGTAAACCATGCTCCGCATGAACCATTGTGTGAAAACGGGTAAGGAAAGAGAGGCAAAGCTCCCTTGTATTTCTGATAGGGAGGGAGTCGGCCACATACCCAGCAATTCGTGACATTGCTGGTCTGGTGAGAATGGTGTAACATACGGATAAAAGTGTTGTTGCGCAGTGCTAGACGATAGGAGAGTTCGTGAGGGGGCAGGTCACGGAAAGTGTGCTCTACGGTGTCATTGAAAAAAGTATGTACATGTGAACCAAGAGGAGGAAAGAAAACATGTAGCATTGAGCTTATGCATATAACCGTAAGACTCAGAACAAACATAAAAATTAAAGTAATGACGCATCTGCTGTGCAGGTTTTTGCAATATTTTTCTCTCTTTTCGATTCGCCTATCTCTCTGACTATTTGGGTCTATCTTATACATGTCAGAAACCTGTCTAACCGCTTCACCCGAGGGGGACTTAAACAATTAAACGCTGTCTGACTTACTAGACCTCAACTTCGTTTTGTACTCCTGTTGCAGAGTTTTTTCTAACAGGGGGAGTTTAGAGTCTGTATCGGGCCAGTCCGTGGGAAATGTCTTTGGACACAGTCCATGAAATCGTTTGATGTGGCTGGAGTGGAGCCACCCTTTTCTTCCTTCAATCTTCACAGCGGTCCTCGTGGTCATCAACACCAGTTTCGGTTCCTTCCACCTGGGCTCCAAAGGGCTTGAGCAGTCAAAGTTGCGGACCAATACCAGGTCTCCTGGAATGATTTCATGCGGTTTCACCTGGGTATTGTCCGGGAAGGCAGCCGCGACCTGTGAACGACAAGAGAGTAGTGCAGACATCAAGGAAGCCAGGTAATCTGTCAGCATATTACTGTCAACATCTGTAATTTTACGAGGTATAGGCGTACCCCACATATTGGGGGGACGACCGAAAACAATTTCGTAAGGAGACAGTCCGGTTCTGGAATGGGCTACCATACGCATGTAAAAGAGAGCAACCGGCAGGGCTACCATCCAATCTACACCTTTTTCTGCACAGACCTTTGCTAACCTGGTTTTCGGAGTCTGGTTGTGTCTCCCAACGAGACCAGCTGCTTCGGGGTGTCGTACACAGTGGAATTTCCACTGGTATCCTAACAGGAGTGATACCTGTTTCATGAGTTCGGACGAGAATGGCTGTCCATTATCTGAATACACGACATGGGGCAAACCATATCGCCGAAAAAATTCACGAACCAACTGTTTGGCAGTGGTTACAGCAGTGTAATCTGGGACTGGGTAAGCTTCTGTCCATCTGGAAAGGGCACATACAACTACGAGGACATACTTAAATCCACGACATCTGTCCATCTGGATATAATCCATCTGGAGGACTTCAAAAGGATGGTCAGGAGGATGAAATCCACCTTGTTCCACGGGAATGCCTTTGCCTGGATTGAACTGACAACAGATCATACAGGTACGTACTTTCTGTTTTGCTGCTGCACGTAAATGCTTGTTGAACCATCTATTCTGAATGCTGTCTAACATGGCTTTCTCTCCTAAGTGTGCTGGACTATGTGCTGTATTAATGATAACTTGAACCATTGAGTCGGGGAGAAACCATGTGGCTTTTCCCTTCGTCATCCATCCCTGATCTGTCTGGACCCCTCCTTGTTCCGTCCATTTCTTTATTTCGTCTGGAGTGGCATGTGACTGTATGTCGAGTACATCTTGTGTGGGATCCCTGACCGTCATACAATGTGTCAGTGGGGTTACTTCAGTCTTTGTCGTGTCAGTCGATGTGTCTGTATGAGTCTGAGCTGTAAGCTTAGCTGTTCGATCTGCCAGGTCGTTACCCTGGGAAATAGTGTCAGTGACTTTAGTATGTGCTTTACACTTCATGATGGCAATGGCTATAGGCAAATGTATTGCTTCTAACAGAGCTTGAATGAGGGGACCATGTTGTATCTTGGCACCGTGGGAGGTCAGAAAACCTCTCTCTTGCCAGAGAACGCCGAAGTCGTGTACGACTCCGAATGCGTATTGTGAATCCGTGTATATGTTTACTTTCATGTTCTTGGCTCGTATGCAGGCTTGGGTCAGAGCGATGAGCTCTGCTGCTTGAGCAGACAGTGTGTCAATACGATGTGATTCTATGACTTCAGTGTCAGTGGTCACTGCATATGCGGCCACTAACTCTCCTGTGCTTGTTCTCATACATGAACCATCCACATAAAGTGTCAGGTCTGGGTCAGGCAATGCAATGTCTGTCAAGTCTTGTCTTGTCTTTGTTACGGTATTAATGACGTCCACACAGTCATGTGGTACGGGATCTGCTGTGATCGAGGGTAACAGTGTAGCGGGGTTCAGTATGTTGCAACGTCTGATCTCTATGTGTGGCTGAAACAATGTCAGTTCATATCCTGTCAATCGTGCTATGGTCAAGTGTTGAGTCTTTGTCCTGTTTAGGAGAACTTCCACGGAGTGTGGAACCTGTACTGTCAGAGGATGTCCTAATACTATGGAATCGCTTTGTCTGATAGCTAGAGCTGTTGCTGCAACTGATTTTAGGCACGCAGGCAGAGCCTGGGCTACCGGATCCAATGTACTAGAAAAATAAGCACATGGCTTGTGTTTTCCTGCTTGTGTGAGAACAGATAATGCTGTGCCATCGCGTTCAGTAACAAAAAGTGTAAAAGGTTTGCTGTAACATGGTGTCGCTAAAACAGGTGCTTGACATAGAGCTTTCTTCAGTTCATCAAAAGCAAGTGTATGTTCCTGAGTCCAAGGGAGGACAGTCGAAGTCGCTGCCTCCTGTGTTGTCAACTGTATGAGTGGTTTGGCTAGATATGCATACTGGGGAATCCATTGTCTGCAGTAAGAAGTGAGCCCATCGAAGGCCCGTACTTCCTTTTGTGTCTTGGGCTGTGGAAGATGTGCAATTAACTGAATGCAGTCTGGTGTCAACTGTCTACCCCTCTTGGACAGCAAGTGTCCTAAGTAAACCACTTGCTGGGCACAGAATTGTAGCTTCGAAGGGGACACTTTATGCCCCTTTTCGGCCAGAAAATACAAGACTGTCAGTGATGCACGTTCGCAATCTTGTTCTGTTCGTGCTGTGATCAATAGATCATCAACATACTGGAGCAGGGCAGTGTCAGTTGGCATGTGAATACAGTCTAGTTGTCGTTTCAGTGCTTGACTGTAAATACTATGGCTTTCTGTGAATCCTTGAGGAGCACGTGCAAATTTGAAGCTTCGGCCATTTAAACAGAATCCGAAAAGGTACTGGCTTTCCGGGTGAATGGGGACACTAAAGAAGGCGTTCTTGAGATCGATTACAGTAAAGAACGCTGCTTCGGAATCAATGGCAGTCAATAGAGAAGAGATGTCTGGGACCAATTGGTACTGAGGTATGATGCATTTGTTTAATTCTCGAAGGTCGATCACCAGTCTGTAGACCAGTGGTGCATTCGGGTCAGTTCGTTTAAGAATCGGGATAATTGGAGAATTACATATATTGGAGTCAGTTTCTACAACCACTCCTTGAGCAATGAGCTCGTCAATAATTTTCAGTAAGGCCACTACAGCCTCAGGCGGTAACTTGTATTGTCGAATTCGGGGTAGTACAACTCCTTGTTTGAGAGTAACACGATATGGTGTAATATGCATGCAACCTACATCAGTTGGACCTTGTGCCCATAAGTGCTGTGGTACATTCTGCAATCGTGAATCAAAATCTCTTAACACATAATGGCCTTTAAAATCACGTAAAAACAATCTCACTCCTTCCGGAGAACAACAAATCACTGCTCCCAGTGCTTTCAATGTTTTAATACCAAGCAAGTTTTCTGGACATGATTTCGTAAGTAATAAGTCTGTAGTACGGGATAATGGACCAACTTCTAGGGAAACTGGCTTTGACACTTCGTTAACAATAGGCTTTCCTGAAAATCCCAGGGAAACATTCTGTGAGCCTGAGAGGGGTGCCCCTGGAACCTCGTCATGACTAATGGTAGTTCTGCTCGCCCCTGTGTCAATCAAAAATGTTCTGTCTTTCCCTAATACCTGACTGTGTACATAGGGACCCTCTTGATCTACAGGAACCTCAATAAGGGGCAAGCCAACCTCCCTCTCTAGGCTGTTTTAGGAGTACTGCTGATAATCGGGATAATCTGACTGAGCATACTGGTACATTTGCTGTGTAACATGTTGCGTGGCAGCAATGGGTTGGGGTACTGCTACTGTCTGTTGTGTGTTCTGAGGAGATCGCGTGTTCTGCGGAATATTTTGCGCAACTTGTTCTTGTCTAGGTGGACGCGGTCTTTCTTTCGTCCTGCCTGTAGCTATATTGTGTTTCAGGACGGCACATAAATTTATATAGTGACCTGGCTGTTTACAATAATTGCATGTCCCTTTAACAGGAGCTGCAGTATGACTAGTCTGTGTCGTACCCCTCTTCTGCCCATCAGCTGGGACGGACTGGGCAACTAGTACTTTCATTTTCGTATCTTTAATACGTCTCTGTTCATGTTCGTGTTCTTCTCTGATTCGATTCTGGTGATACTGTAACATTTGTAACATTTGGGAAGGGGTATTAGCTTGCCATGTACTCTCGACTTTCAGTACTCTATTTTTAACCTGTGGTAAGGAATTCTCTACTAATTTGGTCACAAAAAGATGTGGGTATGATTCACTACTTGTTTTCAGGCCACTATTAATAATGAAACATTTCTCGAATCTGGAGTAAAAATCACTAGTGTCTTCGTCTTGTTTCTGTTTGCAGGCTGAGATTGCATCCCAGTCTTCCTTTTTAGTTGTCAGTAACCTCGGCAAGACCTGTACTAATAATTCTGGTAATCCTTTAGCTTTGTCCCCGAGACCAGTACCAGGGATTCGTGTATTTTCTTCGTTTGCTAATTCTGTCCAATCAATCTTTTTCTCTCCCACCTCCCATTCTTTCTCTTTCAGTTTTTCGTAAATGCCGGCTGGCAACAGAACTTTTAACATTTTAAGTATATCGGGATACGTATACTCCCCCATGCGGAGCATGTCTTTCAATTCGCGGTGAAACCCTGCTGGATCTTTATCATGGCACGGTACAAATTTTTTCATTTCCAATAATTCCATTTTCGTTAAGGGGGTGTAAACAAACACTTGTTCAAGTGTACCGTCTGTCTTCCGGACGGGATGAACTTCTCGTAAGGGATTCTGTCTGTCTATATAAAATGCCTTCCTTGCTGGGGGTGGAACGGGAACAAAATGTGGAGTCAGGAAAGTTCTGTACTTGTGTCGCTGTTCTAGAATGACATTAATTAAATCGGTACCTAGGCCTCTCCATCTTTTTAGGAGTAACTCTTCCAATACATTATATAGGGGACCTGGATCAGAATGCTGACTTTCATACAATGTAATGAGGTGTTGGATCATGTACATACCAGCTAATCGCTGTTCGTCTGGGGAGAGATTCAAAAACGTTTGCGCTACTGAGTCATCTTTATATACACTAGTATTGCCAGCCCATTGGACTGCTGACCGGGCCAGTTCCTGTTCATGCATGGTACTAAGTTCACTGTAACCTATTCGTTGTTTCAATACTTTATCGGTGGCTTGGAATAGATGTTCAAGAGAACATTGTTCTGGTATGTGAGAAAGAAAACGTTTCTTGCATTCTGGGCGTATGGGTCTGTCAAAGGGGTTCGCCCTACCTGCATACGCTATTCTATCTGTACTCGCAGTTTCTATATCATCGTCTTCTGAGACCTCATCATCCGCTTTCTCGGCTTCTCTTGCTGCTTTTTCCCTTGCGTGTATGTCTAGAATTTCTTTACGAATCTTTCTGTACATGGATTCTATACAACTTTGTTTACTATGTTTACCATCAGCTATGTTGTCACTCCATTTTATCAGGATTTTCATCTCGTCTTTATCTTTATCTGGCTGGTCTTGTTCCCTTATCAAACAATTTATCAAAAACTGTAAGATCATATTTTGAATCTCCACCTTCCTGTGTGCCATGGCCTCGTGAATGCTTTCTGGTCTCTCTCCTGTTCTAATAAAATGATATATGTTGTCTAGATGTCCCTTCATTTCTGGTAGAATAGTCAAATAGTTCGTAACACGTCGTATACGTATTGAATATAATATCATCTGGTCTTCGCCTGGTATTGGATCATATCTGCAATCAGTAAGGTACTGTTTAAGGGCTGCGAATGTAGTTGCTTTTGGTGTGCGTTGTAATGCTGCTTCTCTGAGTGTGGTTCGTTTAACTTGAGGCGGGGTGATAGGGAGACCTCCTACTGCCCCTCCGGAAGTGTGATCATCAACTAATACTGGCTGTGCTGTCACTGGTGGTAATGCAGCTGGTAAAGTAGGTGTAGGTAATGTCGGCAGCCGCTGGCCTTGGAGGGAGTTGCGGTGGGGCAGGGAGGTGGGGAGGGGGAGGGGCAGGGTGGAGAGGGCTAAAAACCGGCATATGGATAATTACAGGTAAGTAAACAATTTAAATAATAAAACGAATTTCGAAGCGAGCACTGCATCGCATTTTGCGATGCAGAGCGGGCTACGAAATTTGTTTTATTATTTACATTGTTTACTTACCTGTAATTATCCATATGCCGGTTTTTAGCCCTCTCCACCCTGCCCCTCCCCCTCCCCACCTCCCTGCCCCACCGTAACTCCCTCCACGGCCCGCGGCTGGATGTCGGTTGGCCCTGGGTTGCAGGTGGAGTAAAAGGATTGCCAGGACCAGTGGCAGGACCAGTGACAGGAGAAACAGTGGGGGGAATCGTGTCTTGAACAGGGATGTGAGGATTAATATTTGGGGTTCTGGTTGTATAATCTGGGACAGTGTCATCTAAGTAAGATGAAAGGAAAATATCAGCTGCGGTCTGTTTATGACGGAGTTTAGTTGGAACCAGTGGTGGCGGTAAATTACTAGGTACTTCCGGGGTCGCCTTGGATAGGCCCTCGGCGAGAAGAGGATACATGCCTTGAATAAGGGCATTTCTTTGTCGGTCTAATTGTTCTGCTCTAACTCGTTTACCTTCTTCTAGTAGTTCTCTTTCTTGGGCTTTTTCTGATTCTTCTCTACTTTTCTCTGCTTTCCTAATTTCTTTCTCTGTTCTTCTATGCGCTTCTTTACGCCACAATTCTATAGCATCTTTCTGGGATTGTCTGGCTTTCTTTTTCCATAGTGCTTCCTCTACTCTCATGATGCATTCAGCATCCCATGTCCCTGAAACAGGCCATCTATATTTCTCTTCCAGATCCTTGGTGTAATCAACCCATAAGTCTAAGTACAGTGTGGCATCTAAGCCATGTTTATGGTACATAAAATGTCCGGGAGTGTCCCTAGGCGGGGCGGGAACTGCTTCTTCGAGTATTGCTTTCCTAGTTCCTATCTGACGTAATTTCAAAAACAGCGGCATATTTGAAATTTCTTGAACTTGAACACAATAAACACAGTAATGTATAGCAAACAATCATTCATACCACGACATAAAACACATTAAAACATTTCAGACTGATACTACCTGGTACATAGAAAAACACAATACTGAAAATCTCGAGAAACAATACTAGAATTCTGAATTACTGGATGCACTGCTGAAACAGTACAGACATACCGGTCCCATAAAGAGACACGTCATACCGTATCCACCTAAGTGGACATGTCTGGACCGGGTCTGTGTACCCAGACCCGTCTTGACCGGGCACAAATTAATGAACCTGTCTAGATGCGTTCCCAACAACGGTACTCACCGGGAAGCAAAACTGAAGGCCTCGGAAACTTGATACTGGACTGGACTGGACTGCTACGGCGTCTGAATGCTACTATGCACTACGCATGCGCTTCGGAACAGGTGGGCCTCCGGATACCTCGGACCTTGCTCTCTCGGCTTGGGCTCTGGTCGGGACTCTCCGCATTCCTCCCCGCCTCGTCTGAATGCTGGACCGCAGTCTCCGTCTCCTCCGTGGGCCTGAGGGAGTTAGCAGGAAAACCCGCAGGTGTGCACAGGAGTCCGTCACAGCTGTAGAAGGGGTCAGGGGCCTGCGTTACATCGCCGGCGCGTAATGAAGGGGAGGGGTCCCTATTCGGGCGCCAGATTATGTGGTAAATAAAATTACCGGGACTATTTTTCTATACATTAAATGACAATAAGGATAGCTCAATAAAATGAGAGGCAGAGTCCGTGGTATCTGAGTCATACGGGCTTTAATTAAGCATCTCGAGACGCTGGACATCGAGTTCCATCACCACTAAGGTTCAGGAAGGGATATTCAACATTTTATTAACATCACACATTATATATAGTAAAACTGTACAGTTAAAATGAATACAGTAGGCGTAACAAGTGAAAAGAGAAAGATAAGAACATATGGGCGTAAAAGAAGGCGTGTAATAGGCGTACACGGAGGTGTGTGCTAGAAACGTCACAAAAGTGTCACAGGTGGGTGGATGCATAGAAAGATTCTACAGGGTCAGCAGAAACCTTACCCTGAGTGCGTGCGCAACTGGGCATGACGTGGTAAAGACGTGTAACTGGGGAGAACTGGAAGACTTGACTTTAGCTCTAGTAGAAGAGTCTTGGTGTCTGGGATGTCAGAACGACCTGCACCTATAGCATATCTGGTATCTCATGTTTGGAGGATGTATTATCTGAAGTAAAAGGTCTCTCGGGCAGAGGCCGTTCAATACTGAATGCTAGTGGGTGCATACGTGTCTTGATGCAATGCGCAATGCGCGGGGGCCATGGGCCTACCATGGTAACGGGTGCTGTAAATCACTTGCAAGGAGACAGGAAGGCAAGGCCCTTTGCTCTGCAGCCGGAAACATGTTTACCTATTTCACTAGACTGGAATGTATTTTAGAGGGGGCTGAGCAGATAACTTTAGGCAAAATACTGTCTTGGCAGGCAGGCCAGGCCGAGCCGGGCACCGCTTTGCTGGGCAGGAAGTAAGGCAGAGGTCAGGGATGCATACCTAAACTGCAGCTTTCAGAGACAGAAGAGACTCGGAGCCTCAATTAAGGGCCTGGCTCGACTGAGCCAGAAAAACGTGGAAAACGTGTGCTTCGCGTTATTTAAACGTGCACCATGTAACGACGTTGGCAACATGGGTCTAAGAACCAAATTAATGTTGCTTCCATGAAGGACTTGGTAGATGACATGTTAATGTTGCACGCAAATGCAAATGCGTCTTCATTTTCGGCCATGGAGGGAAAATGCATGGAGATCATGCACTTACATGGGACGTTGGGGTACACGATAGGGGACATACTTGGCCATAAAAATTCAATTTTCCTCATTTATACCTGCCATACCTGCAATAGGCTTATTATAGTGCAGGCCCTATAAACAGGGTTTAGGGTAAAAAGAGTAATTCTGATTAGACGTTGGGGGAATCTGCTTAGGTGCTGATTTTCATACCAATACTAGTCTGACATGGCATTTGCAATTATTACTGTTTCAACCAGTAGTTGAAGTGGGGGGAAAAAAGTAGGGGAACTGTGGGCGGAGACACTGAGGGCGGGGATAACTCAAGGATTGGATCAGTTGGTGGAGTCAGAGGTGTGGCTAAAATGTGCCAAACTTCCCAATTTTTTGTATTTGTTTTGCATTTCACGAACCAGTTACAGCTTATTGTGTTATTCAAATCAACCAATGGATACGCTTGTTTATTTAATGTTTAATAGAGTTATTGGCATTTAAATACATTCACAAAGTGGAATATCTTTCCAATCACACAAAAGTCCCAAATACGCTTAAAAGTGGAATCAAAAGCCATTTGTCTCCAAGCCATACAGTTTCCCCCATAAGCACTTCTCCTCCCTTCTTCCTCAAGAGCAGTTCAAACATGAATGGCAAAATATCCTAGTTTGCAAATGTTTTCTATAAAATCATGACTCTGCCATATATGCCACATAATACATCATCCACTACATAATCTTACAGTTTTAACTAATCATTTTTGTAGCTCAAACAGATAAAAAGTTACTAAAAAACGTGACTTGAGTTGCTGCAAAGTGGACCGTCCTTTGCAAAGGTTGACTGATCACCTTTTTCACAGCTGCATTTGTATGTTATAATGATACTAATGAGGCAGAATCTTTGCAGAGTCTTAACATGTGTAAAAATGTCTACATAATAAAGTATAAGAAAATATATTGCATACCGCTGCAGCCTATTTTTTGTTGCATAATTTAGTCAACTCTGCTGCATAATTTTGTCCCCATTGCTGCGTAATTCCAGTGGCTCCAGAGCAGGTAGCACATGTTAAAAGTACTTCTGCATGAAGCCGAAAGACTGTGAAGTTTGCAAACTTAGTTTTATTGTGCATGCAAATCCTGCATTGCCGATCCTTTGTGAGTTGCAGCTACTACTGCTGAAACAAGGCCAATGGAGGTACCAATGGGTGAGGCGGACTGGCCTAGATAGCAGGGCCGGCTTTAGTGCTGGTGGCACCCTCTGCAGCAATGTTTGTTGGTGCCCCCAATCATCACCTATGCTTCGGACTCCCTCACTACCACCCTTTAACAGTCCCCCTCAAGTCACTATAACTAAACTATTTCTCAGATGCATTTAATTTGATTTACAGCGCCACTCATACCAGTGTACGGTGTCAGAGCACTTTACATCAAACAAACTACACAGAGGCAATCATTTATATGTGTGTAAATCACTGTATAGGAAATGTTACATACGACAAAGGACTACAAGGTGTAGAAGCCATATGACAACCATACTAGTAGGCAGTATAGTTTAATAGCTCAGTGTTCTATGTTAGGATTTTAACTTATAAACTGCTAGTTAAAAATAGATCTCTCTGACAAAAGTAGTAACCTACTAACCTAGTTAACATTATGCGCACTTTGTGATCTGCATGGTACATGTTCTTTGCAACAGGCACATTAACCCTCTGTGCTACCTTTCCAGGAGTCAACCCTTCCACTAACCAAAACTCAGATCTCTCTCACTAGGAAGAACATTATTCACCAAAGTTATCATGACATTTTTATTTTTGCTGAAAATTGCTGAAGGCCAGGAAGGAGGCAGCAAGTTTTAAAAAAAAACATAATATAATTGCAAACACTACGCATCCACCCGTATTAGGTACCCAGTGGGGTCAAACCGTTCCCACCGCCCTAACCTGCTCAAGGTTCATGTGACCTCAGTGACAGAGTCACAGTGACTGGATCACTGTTGCTCCAGGGTGTGCTGCTTCGTAGGCCTGCCCGCAAGACTGGAGATGAACTTCAGTATGGATTGTGTTGGACAGGCCTTTAAGGTTAACCCACAATTGAAACCAGTAGTGTACACCGGCTTGTGCTAAGACATCAGGCTTCTACGGTCTAGTGGGGCCATCTAAGGTCTAGCATGGGAATATGCTCCCTCAGTAGAGTGATCAGGCAGACTGGTCATGAAGGCTGAACCCGGTTCCCCAGTTCCAAATTCTACAGCTCTGGCTATAGTGCCACATCCTCTTCCCCACTGAACACTAAACTGCCCACTGAGAGAAACTCGCACTGTCTTCAGCTACAGCCTAATTGTGCCCGCTATAAACACTTGGATGTGGCTCAATTCAAATTATGCACTGTGATAAGAGTGATATGCTGCCTAAAAATAAAATAAAACCAAACACTCATAGGAATGCAAGATCAAGTAAGCAGAAACCTTACCAATCCCTCACTCACTATTCAGAAATCAGCAAGTGGTTTTACCTGAAAAGTTAAGGACATGACTACAGGGCCCTGAAGCGAACCGTTTCAATGTCAATTGCTTACATCCTTACAAAATGTAAGCAGTATGGTATAAAAAAAAACCACATCCATAAACACAGAGCCATGGTACACATTTTGTTTTCCAATCCACCCATCAACCAGGAATTGCAATACATCCAGGAATGGTGCACTTCTCAACCTGGGGACAACAAAGCTGTTCAAAGAAAGACGCAAAAACAAAAGTAGCGCTTCACTGCAAAGTCTGTAAAGTGAGGCTGATGTCTTTGGCTGTGAATAAAACCAATCTGGCCACTTTGCAACCACTCTGTCTTGCTTTATTTAGTTATGTATTTCATTTTTCATATTAAAAACCTTTTATTTCTCTCCATCCCAAGGCTGCACTTTGGAATAGAAAAATGTCAGAAAAAGGGCATTTCCCGCAAGAGTGTTTTCCTTTTTTGGATCCATATCACAGGTAAGGAACTAAATGAAAGAAGGAAAGAGAGGTTGTGAACTGTTTCTTCAAGTCACAGTTTTTAGTAAGTGAGGCGCAAGACAGAAAGAGAGGGAATAATAGGAAGAGAGCGGGGGCAGCTGCCAGCATAGAAAACAAGAGGACATTGTCTGTGTCTTCTCTGGTCAGTAAGGAAGAGGGAGAGTCCTTTTCCTTCTCTGCCCGTCCCCAAACGTCCGTGAAACAAGCCTAGCCTTATCTGTTTGCCTTCGCTATTTCTGCTGTCCTGGGACACAGTTTTGAAAAGAAAAAGTAGGGGAACGGATTCTTTTTAATAAAAGAAGTAAGGGCACGCCGTGCCCTTCCGATCCCTGGTTTCAACTGACTGACTGCTGAGCTTTAAGAACATACAGGTGAAACACAATATTAGCCCCACAGGATCATAGGAAAATGCTTTCGTTTAGGACACTATTTAACATGAATGGGATACACCTTGGATTAATTGTTCAATAATGCTTCTGGATACAGTGGTTTCATTGGTGATTGTCACGTGAAAGCTAACTTGTAGGTAGGTAATCAAACGCATTTGCTATATCCTTATGCAAAGAAACAGACAGTAAAATGATGAGAAATAAGCATAGCCCTGGCTGCAAGCCTTCACACTTCTGTAAAACTGATCGTTAGATTCTCCCGAGCAAAGTAAATACTTCCATCAACAGAAAAAAACACTGCACGAAAGCAAAAAAATGTGCACATGAAGAGCCAGAAAGCACTGGAGACTAATTACTCCTCCTCAGGTCATGTCTTTGACAGCTCTGTGACAGTTTTACTCAACCAGCCATCCTTGAAGAAACATTGCTTGCTTCACAAACTCCAGAGAGCAGAAATATGTATGTTCGCTGAGAGTTGTACACATTAAATCAAGACTACAGCTAAGCTATCTCAGTCTGTAACATTTTTTAAAACAGAATTATCCCAGTTGACACACGTTATTGGCTGCAGATCTCTACTATTCCATCCCTGGTCTGTTTGTCCATTAATGCATTTATTTAATATATTGTATTAATGCAATATGAACATCAGTCGCGTGTCATAACAGGTTTAATGCACAATATAAAGGGCAACTTTTGCTTTCATGGTGCATTTTCACTTTCCGGATGCTTATTTACAAAGGGAAGAACAATAATGTTGATTTGATCATTAAAATACATGTGCTATAGACATTAATATTCCAGCTGTTATCTCTATTATTACTGTCATTAAAGTTTAAAACAATGAAAAAAAAATAATAAAATACATGTGCTATGTTGCATAAAACTGTAAGGTAGATATGTTATACTTCACATACTTATCAATCTATTTTTCATGGACATTATTTACTAGAGCCGAAAGATAACTGATTTGTGAAGTATTGATAACCAGGTCCCTGTTTTTTGTGAGTTACGTGTGAAGGAATCATGCAGGGTGCTGGACCTCTGCAAATATTGTTGGATGGCGCGCCTTTTCTATTTGGTGCATTTGTTTGGGTACTCTCTAAGTATTGCTGGTGGGTTAAATGTATGCACTTTTAATAGACAGAAAGACATACACCAAATTTGGCTGATGTCCCATATTTACTAAACTCTAAATCACAACCTTAGTGTCACTTACACTGTGGCATCTACCCGGAATATTCATAGACTTCTACGTCTGCGCACAGATGACCTTTCATTGGGCCCTGAGGGGCATATTTAAAATATTTTAGCATAGGGCAGTGTCATGAGCCTTCTAGCTACGCTGCCCTATGTCAAAAGAAAAAAAGCCGGAATGTGCTGTACCTACAAGATTCACCACATTCCTTATCTTTCTACCGGTGCACAAACTACAGCTGCGTGCCAAGCAGGCTTCCTTGCACCATGGTGCAAGGGTATTTGTGCTGTTTGCATGACTGTTTTTGTGCAGGAATGGATACCTTCCTGCACCAAAACAACCAATGGAGGCACTTTCCTCATTCTATGTGTGCTGCAGCACTTGTGGAAAGAGGGAAACATTTCTCCTCGTTATGCCTGCTTTGGGAATGGATTAGTTTTGACGCTGCCCTAGATTTATGCTATGTTTTAAATCTGGGGCAGTGACAAAAACCATGGTTGTTACATGGAAGAACCCATAGCAAGACCAAAGAAATGCCCCTTTCACGCAGAGTAATGCATTCCCTTACTCCAGATTTACAAGGCCCTGCGTGGCTATGCTTGGCCTTGTAAATATGGACACTCCAGAGGGGCATTGTAAATATCGCACAGAGAGTTTACACTTCCATTGAGAATCAATCCTGTTTTTGCCTTTCCAAATACTCTGTCCTGAAGGCTGTTCCACTTTTCAGTTGGAGGGATATCACTGGTATTGTAGCTCTTGGAACTAATATCCCAGATGGATTGAGCATGGAGGAATAGATGAGGGTACATAACTAGCATTGTGATTTAATTCTGTTTCAGTATGGAAATTTGTGATTGAAATCTTAATAGATATCCCCTTTGTGTTTTACATATCATCATATAATTGACATTGCCTCTCTTGTAGACATAGTCATCCAGTATGTTTTCTTTATCTTGTTTATCTTCAGACCATGAATTTGAGCCCACTGAGGCAGTGTGTTGATAACTCTAAAGGAATTATGAATGTCTTCAGAGGAATTCATTATGTCTAGCTAACATGAGATTGAATACAATATGAGGATAGGCTATGGAACTGATCAACAATTACTAATTACAGGTAAGGCCATCTAAGATTGTGACTGAATACGGAATACTATATTGATTGAGATCTTGATGTGAAAACTGAGAAATCTTTTGTCAACTTGTGATTTTGAATAGTTATCATGATGATTAAAAGTCATTACATTAAATGAGTGTTTTAGGCTTTCCAGGAAACATCTTGATAAACAGATGATGCTCAACAAGATCAATATAACCTCCTTATGAAACAAGGTACTCAAATTGAATGATGTTGATAATTTAAACATCCTTGATAATGACAATAAGACTATATCATGGATGCATGACACCTTTCAAGGTGGTGATTAAAAAAAAAAGATGCAGTGTAAAATGTTTCCAAAACAGAACGTTTTCTATGTTGAATGGTGAAATTCACCAGTTATAGTTCTCTGAAGTAACTTTAACTCATACCCTAAAGTAAGTATAACTTGCACCCTAAGAAAGAATTGTTATCTTTACAAACCAGGAGTAATCACTTTTTGAATGGAAGTGGAAACTGTGTTACACCACAAAGATTAGGAATGTTAGGTCTAGTAGTCAAAGGTACCACTTTATGTCTGGAAATGGCCCTTGGGAAATGTGGTGGCTTAGTGTCAAGCCTGGCATCCAGCTTCCCCAGAATGCAATATTCTGCCAACTCCCAAGATGGCAGAACCTTTATTTCAGTATGTGGAACTCGATAGCCCACCCCAGAGATGTGGCTACTAAGGACTACATGCCCACAGGAAAGCTGGTTTTTCAAATGTTTTCCCCTGTCCATCGCTGACATCAACCTTTTTACCAGAACAAAAGAGCAACCCCTCTCTTGTGTGTCCCCCGTTTGCTCTTCAAAGACACCTTTTCCTTTGAAACTCGCCTTTTGGGCTCACACCTCTTTTGACCCTTGTGTTCCTTCCTAAGAGTTGATCACACCTCCCTCCAGGATGGCCAAAGGCTATTTCATATCCACAAGCTGTAACGGTTAACTGGAAAATTTGGGCAACAGAGTCACAACTTTCTCAAGTGACCATTTACTTAAAAGTTGCATTGATTTGGACCTGGGTATCTAGTCGGGTTTAATGTAACAATTCTTTTAATACCTTGTAGTCCCACTCAAAAGTTAACAAAGCTGAGCTGTCAGCGTGCTAACCTGTGATCACCAATAAGCTATGTGAGAAGGTGGTTCTGACCATTTACCTCGCCTGGATTTTTGGCTTTTTTTGATCACCGTGTTTTGACCTTTTACACTGGGAGAGCCTCATAATCTGGGACTCACCCATAGTAAACTCATGGCAAAATAGATGGCTTGTGCTTATCGCGAGTGTCCACCTTTTATGATAAAGCTGTTGCGATGCTGCCAAGGTGAGAGACACTTGGCTTGTTACATGTGAATATGTGTGCACACATGTCAGGGCTGTTAGTGGGCAACTCCTGTCATGCGCAGTCCAGTACCTGAGCACAGACAGCCTGGCACAAAAGGGAATAGTTAGAGTTGGGTGGTGTTAGATTTGGGGGTCTCTATTTGGCAAGGGTAGGTGCATGTGACAAATAGGGACCCTTGCCTCTAGTCAGGGTAAGGGGTACACTCCTAAAATAACCCCTGCTCACCCCCTTGGTAGCTTGTCAGGAGCAGACAGGCTTATCTCAGAGGAAGTGTATAAAGCATTTGTGAACACATACAGTAATCAAGAGACAACACTACAGATGGGCACTACACAGGTTTTATATCAAAAATAAGTGTTCTTTATATAGATTTACCACAAGGCCACAAACAACAAAAATCCACAATACTGTACTAAAAATGGTAGAATTAGCTTAATTCTCTTTAGTTCCTAAAATGTGACACTTTGAGTGAATGTACCTTAAGATGCGACACGCAGGGCAACGAAAGTGTTGCAACTATGGAAAGGCAGCAAAGATCCGGTGCAAAGAAATAAAGATGGCGCTTTCTCCTTGATGCGACATGCTTCCCGGTGGTGCGGTGGCATCCGCTGCAACGTCGATCCTCTCCCCCTGCGATGCGAGATGCTTGACATGATGCAAGCAGCGACAGGCCCTGGGACATGCTTCCCAGTGATGTGTCGGCGTATGCTGCGAAGTCGATCCTCTCTCCTGGCGATGCAAGTTGCTTCCACAACGATGCGAGCTGCGACAGGCCCTGCAACACTTTTCCAAGTGATTGGGCGGCGTCTGTAGCGACCTCGATCCTCTTCTCCGGCAATGAGCCACGAAAGGCCCTGCGAGACGCTTCTCGGAGATGCAGCGGCGTCCGATGCAACGTCGATCCTCTACTCCTGCGTCACGCTTCTCGGCCATGCGCGGCATCTGCTGCGACGTCAATCTTCTCCTCCGGCCATGCGAGGTGCTTCATGTTGTGAAGCGGCAGTTCTGCAACACGTTTCTTGATCTTGAGTCGCACTTCCAGCTCCTTGCTACATGCAAGTCTCCAAAAAAGTCCAACACAACTGCAGGCACTTCAGGAGAACTCTTGAGGAGCTGGTGGGTGAAGTCTGTCGTCCCTGAGACTTCAGCAGGTGGCAAGCTCTGTTCCAAGCCCTTGGAGATCCTTACACTAGTTGATGAAAGTGCACACAAAGTTCCTCTCTCCTTTCTTTGGCAGTCAGGTAACCACTGCAGGCCAAACCCCCAAGCAGCACTTCAGCTTAGGGATAGTCTCTCCTCGGTTTCTTCAGGTTCCTTTCCTCAGCAAAGGATTCTTCTTGTTTGTCCAAAACTGATATAAATTCTTGGGATCAGGGTCCCAATAGTTAAATCCCCAAATCCTTTATCCTCTGAGGGCAGAGGGGTCTTTGCCTAGTCCAAACCAGTTCTGGAGCACTCTGTTTATATGACACAACAGGAGGTGGAGCCAGCATTGTGGAGGGAAGGCACAGTCCTATTCAGGGCCCAGGTGCAACTCCTCCCTCCCATCTAGATGCAGATCTCTCTATTCACCACTGGGCTGACTCATCCTGTCTCCTGGAATACCCCAGCCTGTCGCTCAAACTTCAGACAAGGAATAGACAACCTAGCAGAGGGTGGCTTGGATAGTTAGACAAGAAAATACCTACTTTCTGAAAGTGGTATTTTCAAACACAGAATGTTAAAATCAACTTCACTAAAAGATATATTTTGTCACTCTGAGTTCAGGCATACTAAACTAAATTTTCTACCATTTTCCCTGAGTCAGTTAGGATTATAAGATGTAATAATCTAATTGCCCATCTGGCCTATGGAGAACAGGTAACCTTGCAATAGTGAAAAAATGAAAATGACTGTAATTCACTTTTAGGACATGCCATACACACCAGGGCTTGTCCTAGCTTATACTTAGAATGCACCCTGCCCTTGGGCCTACCATAGGGGTGTCTGATATGAAGAAAATGGAAGGTTTAGGGACTGGCAAGTGGGTGCACGTGCTCAGTCAACATGTCAGTACCAGACTGCACACATGCTCTGCAATGGCAAGCCTTAGACACACTTTTACAGGCTGCTTCTGTGGGTGGCACAACCAGTGCTGCAGGCCCACCAGTAGCATTTGGTTTACAAGCCCTGGGCACTGCTCTTTCACTGTACTAGGGTCTGACCGGTAAACCAAGCCAGCTAATCATGGAATCACTAATTCATACATTAATTTACAAGGGAGCACTCGCACTGTGGCACTGGACAGCAATGACTCATTTTCTAACAGGCCAATAGCCTTTCCGTAGCAAAAACAACAATTTGGTGTTTTTAATGTTAGGGCATATACAAATTTTTTAACATGCAGCACCTTGCGTTAGAGATGCCTGCCTTAGGGGTGACTTATATGTATTAAAAAGGAAGCTCTGGGCTTTGCCATTATTTTAAATGGAAACGTTGATAGCTGATCAAGAACAGCACTGCCAGCCAGAAGTGGTTTTATTTGCTGCTTTGTAAGGTGCAACTGCACCTGAAGGTATTGGAGTGCTTTTCATGAGCACCAGTTGCACTACACAAGGACACATTCATTTTTGGTGGGCATAAGGCGATAATGTGATTGACACAGGATGTTGAGCAGCTCCGGCCATTAAGCAACATCCAAACGCAGTGGCAGGCTGTAAGTCTTGCTTTGCCACACTTGGGGTGGCACAATAAGTGCTGCAGTCCATGAGGGACAATTTAGCTTACAGTGCCAGGTAATCCTTCTACTATATGATAGGGACGTATAGTGAGTTATCCCAAGCCAATTGGATATAAGCCAATTAAACATACACATTTTGAGGGTCAGAGCACATAAACTGAGGGTTGTTCAGTAAGGCCCAGTGCATCACAGAGTCATTACACCAGTTCCTAAAAGTCAAAAGGCGTGGCAAACATTGGGGGTCAACCTGCAAAAACACTTTTCCTCACACTTCCCAGCTGCCATCCACAGTAGACATTTTTGTTCCTATATGTCGTTGTGTATAATTGTGTGAGTAAAGGTTTGTGGAGGGGCATGTTTTTGAGTGTGCATCTGTGAGGAACAGCACATAAATATGACTCTTGGTGAGTGTATTTTGGCAGCGACGTACAGCCCTTTTGATAACAATGGAAGACAGTCCTGTTACATGAATTTTTAAGGAATGGACCCCGCCCGCCACTAGATTATTCTTTGTGTAATCTTTATGGTTACTAAAAATATAAAACCTGATTCTTCTAATATTCAGGAGGTGTTGCAATGAATGCTACTTACATTTCCATTTATTATTTCACACAGATAATGAATTTAAATATCTTAAATATGTCCCGAGGGATAAAGGATGACCAAACAAAAAATTGATGCACATTTCAGTATGTGATTTTTGTATTCATGGTTTTCACAATTGGCATCATTTGTTTCAAAATACCATCAACACCTGCATGCTATTTTGTGCAGTTATGGAAGCAATAACCACCATGTGGATTTGTAAAATGAACTTGTGGCACAAAAGTGATATTTGCAAACTAATACTAGGAAGATACAATAAAGTCTTTCACAGTTCCTTTCTAAGTTATTGGATAGCCCATTTCCAAGATATAGGTTGCAAATGTGTTGTTTTTCTCAGTTTTAATTACACTGTTTGTTCCATTTTAACATCAATGTGTTAGAAGGGGAGGACAAGACAGTTTCAGGCTTGACTGGGTTTTTATTTTGTCATTTACTCATTCTGTAGGTTTTGTCTTGGAGTGGACCATTCCAATCCTCTTCTAATACATTATTGTTGATGCTTGTCATCCCTGTTTATTCCTTCTACGGTCTAAATCGGAGTCAATGAGCTGGATTATCCATTCTTGACTTACATCTCGTTCATGTTCTTAGTTATTGGCCTGTGTTTTATAATCCTGCCTCCCCTCTGAACTTATGTCCATTTATGTGTAATATTTTCTCTTTCTTTCCACTTTGCCTGGATTGTGCATCATCTTTACTCAAGCACCGGAGTAAATAAAGTCTAATTGGGAATTTGGCATCTTACAGGTACAACATCTGTTGCATCAGTCCATAAGTGGATAATGAATACTTCCTACGCAGGCTTTACCTCATAACATGAGCAGGCATAGTTGACTGCTGAGTGGGCAACAGTGAGTTATCACGTCATAACCATAAGGGTATTCTAAATTGAAAATATGTAACTGTGGCAATAGCCGACACTGGTGCACGTACAGATTGTGATCCAATCGTTGGGTGGGCCTATTAGATCTTTTGGTCTGTTAAGATCACACCTTTAGCTTAATGGCATTTCAGCCACTGTTTATGTTCAGGATGAAACATGGTTTGGCTGTCAGAGTGTGCAGGGAATGGCGATATAACATGAATTTGAAAAGGGCTGCATTGAGGATGAGCAACCAGAAGCAGTTGACTTTCTTTGCTGAGGTGTTGAGAATGAGTCCACAATGAACTGTTCAATGGTGTATAGTGTCCGTGGCAAATGTGCTCAGGTGAGGGCATGTTCAAAGCAATTATGATTGAGCCAACATATATTCCCCAATACTCAAGGTATGGAGGTTTGAAGGGAGATGTCTAAGCTGTAGAAGTCTCTGAATGCAGTCCTCCTACCCTACCACTGAGAACCAGACTGTTATTGTAAATCTGGCTACAACTTGTATTTGTATAAACCATTTTATAGAGTGCTCTATTACTTGGGGTATCCTGGCGCGATGGAGAAAGGCAGAGAAGACAGAGCAGAGATCAGCCTATGCTGCACTGGTGAATAAATGGGTTTTCAAACATTTTTTAAACTGGCCTACGCACTGAATGGAGCGCAGGTGGAGGGGAAGGGCGTTCCAGGCCCGAGCAGCAACCACCGCTATGGACTGACCCCCTAGTCTGGATCGCTTGAAGCGAGGAAGAGTCATCTTAAACAAGGAGGATGATCTGAGAGCTCGTGCAGGGGCATAGAGGGTAAACCGTTTCTTCAGATAGGCTGGCCCTTGATCGTGAATTGCTCTAAACGAGAGCACAAGGGATTTAAACAAGATGCGCTGAGATACTGGCAGCCAATGACGGCTGCGCATGTGAGAGCGAACTCTCTTCCATCTTGGAACACTGAACAAGAGGCGGACAGCGGCGTTCTGGATAACCTGCAGGCGTTTGGCCAGATAAGCAGGGATACCGCTAAACAGAGCATTCGCGTAGTCCAGTCTTGCCAAGATGAGAGCTCGGGCAACAGTCTCTTTTGCCTCTCTAGGGAGTAATGGGAAAAATCTTCGGAGTGTTCTCAGAGTGCCAAAGCATGTTCCTGATAGTTTCTTTATGTGGTCCTTAAATCTTAGGTCCACCCCAAACCAAATACCCAGATTTTTTGCAGGGCCACCCATCACCTTGGGACTAGGAATGTTCGGGGACCACAGTGAGTTTTTAAAGCTGGAAGGAAAAGAACCATAGAAGAGGACCTCAGATTTGTCCTCATTACATTTCAGCTGGGCCATAGTCAACCAGCGAAAGACTGAGGATAAACAGATCTGGACTGCTGTGGTATCCAGTTGGTCATCCGGCCAGGTGAACAGCAGTTGTGTGTCATCGGCATACCCAATGATCTTAGCCCCGTACTGCTCCGCTAGGTAAACCAGGGGAGTGATGTAAATATTGAACAGTAAGGGACTAAGAGTGGAGCCCTGAGGGACCCCCGTAAGGAGTGGTTTAGGTTCAGATGCATGGGGCGGCATCCAGACCTGTTGTGTCCTATCTGTTAAGAATGATGACAGCCAGGCCAGGGCACAACCACCAATGCCAATCACAGACAGCCTGGCAGGAGGAGCTCGTACGGAACGGTGTCAAACGCGGCAGAGAGATCCAGAAGAATCAGGACCGCTCTGCCGCCACCGTCCAAACAATCCCGGATTGCCTCCGCCATTTTGACCAGGGCTGTCTCCGTGCTGTAAGCTGCCCTGAAACCTGATTGAGCTGGATGGAGGGCATTTGAGGTCTCAACAAACTTCTCAAGTTGACGAAAAACCACTTTCTCACAGATTTTGGCCAATGCTGGCAAAAGGGATATAGGACGATAGTTCCCTGGAACAGCGGCATCCAGCCCTGGTTTTTTTAAGAGCGGCAAAAGCTTTGCCTGCTTCCAACCTGTGGGAACTGTTGCTGAGGATACAGAAAGATTCACTATCTGGGTGACCTCACTGCAAACTCTACTGGCCACTTCGGAGAATACCCGGGCAGGACAAGGGTCTGAAGGTGAGCCCGATTTGAGGGACTGAAGAAGTGGCAATATATCACATTCAGCAGCTACAGAGAAGTCCGTAAACTGCTGAATATCGCAGTGACATGGCATAGGGGAGGAAACCACCGCTAAGCTAGCCACTGGCAGCGCAGAAAGCAGGTCCTTCTGAATCTTAGCTATTTTATTAATAAAAAAGTCAGACAGTGCCTCGCACCATTGAATGGATGAAGGTAATATGGATGTATCAGCCACAGGGGATAAAAAGCTTTTAACAATAGAGAAGATCTCTCTTCTGTTATTTTCCGCTCTGGCGATTCTCCCTGCATAGTAGCTGCCTTTGGCTGTCTTAATAGCGGTATAGTAGTCCTTTTTGGCTGTGCACAGGGCGGCCTTTGCCTCCAGACTGTACTCGAATCTCCATGCTCGCTCCAGCTTTTTACACCCCAGTTTCAACACCCTCAACTCGGATGAGAACCAGGGTTGAGAAGGGGTGCGGCGGAGCCTTTACATAGTAGTGTGTTTCTAGAGGCATCAGCTACCTGCAGCACCCACCCATTTAAGCCGCTAACCGCCTCGCTTATCTCAAGGATTAGTGTTGGGCAGGCTCTAGATAGAGCCTGGACGAAGGCAGCCACATTGACCTTATGGGGGTGGCTAATGGGCAGTGCAGAAGCTGATCTGCCTACATCCTCCGCCTCCCATGAAAACCTAATCAGATCATGATCAGACCACGTCACTTTCTCTGAACTTAGTGCCTTGATGGGGAAATTAGAGCAAACTAGGTCCAGAAGGTGACCACCAACATGAGTTGGAGAAACCACCCATTGTTTGAGTTGGGCCAAGTCGAAAACTTCCCCCAAGCGGCGAGCCTCAGTAGAGTCAGAGACATCAACATGAATATTGAGGTCGCCAACCAGGAGAAATTTCGGAAAGCTCAGGGCCCTTGGCACTATACATTCCTCCAAGACATCAATTGAGTGGCCAGCACAGCCTGGAGGCTATGTGTATTCTAGTGCTGGTGAAAAGGACTCATCTATTGCTATTAGGTACTAGAGTGCACAAAGTGATATGTGCCTTGTTGAAACTGGCCATTCTCTGCAGGGTCACCCCAAAACATTTGCCTTTTTCCATCAACGTTTTTCTGAATTTGTTTTTGTTGGCCTTAGAACTCTGCACACTTTACTACTGCTAATCAGTGCTAAAGTGGCTGTGCTTTCTCCTTAAACCATAGAAAATTAGCTTATAGCCAATTAGAATATTTACTTTACTTGTAACTCCCTAGTACAGTGATGCTACCTGTGCCCAGGGCGATTACCTTGAATGCTATGAGTAGGCCTGAAGCACTAATTATGCCACCCACTTAAGTAGCATTTGTAAACATGTCTGAGGTTTGCCTTTGCAGCATTTGTGTGCAGTTTCAAACTGCCATTTACACCTAGCAATATAAACCTTCTGCGAGGCCCAAAATTTCCGTTTCAATACATATGTCTGCCCTATGGTAGGCCCTGGACCACCCAGATGATAGGGTGCAATGTTTCTTAAAAGTGGAACATATGTGTTAAGTTTTACATACCCTAGTAGTGAAAAACGCTTACATTTGATCTTCAGTACTGCAAGGTCTAAAACCCATAGATTAACATTGGAGTTACCTAATTACATTTAATGAGCTGTCATTTCAAAAGGGGAACAGGGAACGAGGTCATGTCTGGTGTCTTTGGAATTGAAATGAAAAATCCTAACCTATAGTGAAGTCGTATTTTAACTTACAATTTTGAAAATGCCACATAATGAAAGTTGGCATTTCTTGCCCGAGCCATTGGGTGCCTGCAGCATGTCTCTGGGTCACATTCCTTGATGTAGTTGACAGTTGGACGTTGTGTATTCCTTCTAGATAGCCACACACAATGGGAGCTTAGGTGGGTGTAGATGGACCATCACTGGCAGGATGAGAGAGAGGAGCTGGGCCCAGCCACACTTCCACATGACTAGGATGTGCCCTGCCTCCACTCATAGGACTACATACGCCCTGTAGTTAGTCTGGGGCCAGGGCCAGGAATGCAGGGCACTTGTGTACTTTAAATGCATGCCTCTAGAAGCTTTGCCTACCTTCAAAGGCTGGGTTAAATATTTTAGCTCAGACACCAACTCTTCAGTACACTTCTGGACTTTTGCACTCTGCAAGGAAGAAAGACTGCTATGCCATTCAAAGGACTGCTTCTTTGATTGTCTGCTTCCCTGCTGGGCAGTGGCCTTGCTGAACTACTTCCTGTTTGCTCTGCTGCCTCCCTGTCAGGGAAAGGAGAACTGGACCTGCAATTTCAACTTTGAACCCAGGCCACCAGAGTGACTCCGAAGATTAGTCTGCTGGCCCCCAGATATGAGGCTTGGGGATATAATAGGCTCCCTTACATCCTCTTTCAGCTCCTGGACCTAGCTGAAGGGAGTTCCTGAACCCCCAAGTAGTGCCCCTCAGGACCTGGTCCATTGGTGTGGCTCAGAGAACTGTGTTCAACCTTTTGTGCTCTTTACAACTACAAACAGACCTGTTCACACTGAGATCTCTCCCCTCGCACCATGATTCAACATGAAGCTATTGCAGTCACCTCTTCATGCTACAGCATGGACCTCCCGCAGAGACTGCCAATGAAAAATTCCAACAATGACCTTTAATGATGTCTGGCCTGCTCTTTGTGCTACTCCGGCAGCTTCTCATGATGCTCTCCCTGCTCCTCACAGCCCCATGCACTGTGAAAGGGTCTCTTGACACAGATTTGAGAAAGTAAAACTTCAGTGGCCCTAACCTGCTAACTGTAGCTGACCTGTGCAATACTACGGTCAGCATGAAAGTGTGACGTTGATCTAGTCCAGATATCCATAGTTGGCACTTTATGCTTTTTGGCACTATTTTCCACAAAATCTTAAAAAATTCATATCTCCAGTTCTACTTATTGCACTTGTGTTGGTTTGATGTCAAATAATATATTACAATGTTGTCTATTTATTTTTAAATGGTGTGGGATTTTTATTGCGTTGAATTTTCACTGTATTTCTGTTTTTGTACTTCAGAAATTCTTTACACTATTACCTTCAAGTTAAGCCAGACTACTTTGTGCCAAGCTACTAGAGGGTTAAAGGCAACTTACTTTAGGGTTGGCTTGTGTCTCACTCAACCAACAATCTAATTTTCCACAGGCCTGATATAGTAAACACTGATTTGCAAATAAGGCCGTATATTGTACACTGACATTTTGAGTATTAATTCTTATTTTGTAAAATTACCTTTTTACTAATAGATCAGTAAACAAAATTATTATTCGGAGTGGGTTGCAATTTGAGTACCTCATCAATATTCATGAAATAAGTTGAAATTTTGACATGGATGGTAGCCTTGGGATAAGGAGATCACCATCTCTGTGATCATATATAAATAAACTAAACTTTAAAGGAATTGTAACCCACTTTCCATAAGGAAAACGTGGTGGTATTTGAAAAAAAAAACACTTTTGAAAAACCCAGTTACTATAAGAGTTGGCAGTGGTCTTCTGGACAATTGGTCTTGCCCAAACAAACATTTTTTCATTCAAAAGGAGTTTCCACCTTTTTTGAGGAGTTGTTAACCTATCAATGATTTGCTAGCACAATTTGGAAGGGACTCCTAATCATTCCCTTTCCGAATTACGATTTGCTTTAAACCAACTTTGCGATTTGTTAAATTGGTACTGAATTTATATATGGTATTGTTAAATATTAAAAATCTGGGGGAATATTATCAAGGGGAACATCAGCGCTTTTTCGGCACACAGCGCTGAAAAAGCGGCAATTTTTTTTATCACCCTGTTCACAAGGACACACTAACAAGCTTTAGCGCGTGTTTCCATGTGACTTTGCATGTCAACGATCAATATCGCTAATGAAATGCAAAGTAGGTGTTCCTGAGCAGAACAACATGGAAATCCTCGCTAACATGGCTTCTCGATATTTACAAGCCTAGCAGCAGACCCGCAAAGCGATAAAATAACCGCGCTAACCGTGGTTATCGCAGGAATACTTATAATGGAAGGTGGATTGCCAGGTTAGGTCCACACTCCCCTATCAGCAAGCTTCTCCGTAGCTCTGTGAAATCAATGCTGGATATCACGTGCTATTCCTGATAATCGCCCTATATGCTGGAATTACGTCGCCTGTTAGAAAAACGTTGATAATACGTCGCTAACACGGCGATGTAATCCAGCGATGAAGTAATTTGCGCTAAGCGTGATTTGCGATAATTATCGCATCTCCTTGATAACATGCCTCCTATTTTGTTGTTACAAACTCTCTGATTTTGCAAATCATAGGCTTTGCAACTGCAAAATGGCGTCCTACATCAGGGCCTAATTCTTTAAACATACTTTATGAGGAGCTGAGCATTTTCAGTTGTAAAACCCTAAATGCTGACAAGAGAGCAATTTGAACTATTTTCGTTTTGCTGGATCTTTCAAACTCACAGTCAGAATCTATTTCAGAGATTGGGTTTGCTGGAGAGAAATGATGAACCTGAAACACACATTTAAAAAAAATGGGAAGTAATGCTCAGTTATTAAGGAATTTTAAGGCCCAGATTGTGACTTTACATTTACCTTTGACCTACTCTCCGAGTTCTCCCGTATGTGGGTCACTAACAACGTGTGGTTGTTTTTCTTTGTACAGTCACCAGTTATCAGCTTTGAGTCGATCAAAAAATAACATGAACTAAGGTTAGGTACATTGCAATTTTTTGTCATCAGAAAAGTTCAACTATGTCAGTAGTGTCTTCGACTCAACAAACTCTTTCTTGCTGTATGTAGCCTTCTTCAAAGTGATCTCATTTAATGGATACCAGTGGTTACCTCCTATCTGAACTCAAACACAGAACAATTCTAGGCGTGAGGCAGTGGTATTGTTCACTCGTCCAGAAGTGAACTCAGGAGTTATGGAACTGGTGAAGTCTCTGTGGCCAAAGGAGGATTCAGACTCATGTCTAGGCATACCACAAATCAATGATCATAGACCTCATGAAACAGTAAACCAGGAGCCAATGACTATTAATCAGAGAGGGGTGAAGATAGAATAGGAATGTTACTGCTGACAGCTTAATTATGGATCACAAGCCAAAGGAGTGGAACCGTTTCGTGATTAAGTTAGTTATGCATTAAGAAGGGCATCAGTCAGTATCCCAGGAGATGCCACACAAGATTGTTTAGGTAGTGCCAAGTAAGCTATTTTCAACAAGCGTTAAGCTTTCGTGAAATCCAATATATTTGCTGCAACCTAATAGCCTTAAGTTGTCCACCGTGGCTACAATAACCAACTCAGAATCCTTGCTATTCTACAGTCTGCATGTAGTCGGAAAAAAAAAGCTTTTTTTTTCAAAACGTCAACATAAGGGCAACATTTGTTTTAAATAAATCCCTCAGATGCAACAGATTTTAAACCGTTTTAAAGTATTCTCGGTCTACAAAGCCTGGACTCTGGCTACCCTCTTTATTATTATACTTAACATTGCTGTTGTTGTTTTTGTCCTTTTTGTCCTTCATTCTGTCATTTTGTTGGTGACCCCTGCTTTCTTTGCTCTCACTATTTCTCTCTTGCTTATGACTGCCTCGCATTACCAAGAGGTCAGCTTTTCTCTTCTAATGGGGCATTCTACTGCAGTTTGCTTCCTGACGCATAAACCCTGAATAAGGATGATATTGAATATGATTTGATAACACTCTTTAGCCTCCTGCTGATATGTGGAATGTGCCACAATAGGTAAAAGAATATGTGATTACTCCTCTGTCGCCAATGCTCTAACATGCACAGTGGAAACCTGATATAGGTGGCCAAACATTCATTGCATCAAGTAATCCACGGGTACAACAGAACCCAATACACGCAATTGCTCATCATCATCCAGGATGCCTGCTTGCCAACTAGCCATTCATTGTCACAAGGATATACATTTTTTATACAGCTAATACCAGCCATCAGAACAGCCTAAACCCATCCATGAATGAATTGGTACACAACATAGAAATATTTAGAAAGAAAACTATGGGGCATATTATCAAGAACAGGCGAAAAAAGTATTGCTGCTTTATCGGCAGGAAACTGCCTCTAAACCGGCGATAATGGGCTTGATAATATGCCCTTGTGAATTCCCATAGCAGCCCAGGTTAACACCAGAACCTGGGCTGCTATGGGAGTTCACAAGGACATATTATCAAGCACATTATCGCCACTTTAGGGGCAGTTTCCTGCGGTGATAATTTTAACGCCTGTTCTTGATAATATGGCCCTATGTGATTTTGGGACTGGTAACTCACACATAAATGGCACAATGTACTGGACATAAGAGACATCCACAAGAGAGCATACCATACTGTTTTCTTTAAAAATAGAGAAAAACAGTACCCAAAACACCAAGGGCCAGATTTATCAATCTTTCATGCAATGCAACACAATGCAAAACAGCAAGGCAACTTGCTGTGCTGCATGAGATGGAGAGGGAAGAAATATGCCATATTTACCAACATATGGCACATTCCTTCTCTCTGCCTCCACTGGCACACCATCTGTTGCCTAACACTGATGGGTGCACCCTTGCGGCTTTGTGCAGGGATGCCTGTGGTGCAGGCAGGATTGTTTTTCTGCAGAAAAAAAATCTTCTGAGGCTTTTTCCTCTTTGTACACACTTAAATAGAAAGAGGAAACAATTACGAGACATAAATATATTTCTCCTCATTGCGCCTCCCCTGGCACAGCATTCGGACACATTCCCCGGTTTACCAGTCTCAGTAAATCTGGAATGTGCCAAAAGCCATTGGTGGATATTTAGTAACACCCATGCTCCACCCATGGAATGCTTTTCGATGGCAGAGTAACGCAAGGCAGAGATTTGTGTTGCCCTCGCAACACCATTAGCGGCACAAGGGAAACACAGTACAGTCATTAATCTGGCCCCAAATTTGGATGTCCCCTCAAGAAAAGTTTTGCTCTCCAATTTGGGTGGCAGTATCAAATAAAATAACCTCCATAAACATCAAGAACTGCAATAAAGCAAATTTTGATTAGTGTGCAATGATTATCATGCACACCAAGTATATAAACATGCACATTGTCATACTTCATATACTGGCTCTACACCCAAATCTGGATAGTAATGCCAAACATGACAAAATACATTCACTTAGTAAATGCTTAGTATTTTTTGAGTAACTGAAAAAGTGTCAACTATAACTGACCACACTCTGTTATGAAGGTGATGACTCAAATCTTAAATGGTTCATCCAGTGTAGAGTAAAAACAATTCCCTTTACCCAGTCCTGCATCTCAAAAATCACTTGTAAGCATTTTAGAATCTTGCTTCGTTTGATGATGTCAGCATGGGTTTTGAGGTGTGTCGTAACATCGCTCTTTGGAAAGCCTCTTTCCATTCAAATTAACTCTAAAAACCTCTGATTTCTCAGTTATGGTTGTTGGCACAATGTTTAACGTAGCATACACACATATTTTCTACTCCTTAGTCAAGATTTGCTGTTGATGTCTCAGAGACCCAGTTGTGTCAATATCAGCTAGCCGCCTTGTGAGAAATAAGGACCTGTTTGCAGTGTACCCTCTCTTTTTGCCCCCAATTTGACCACTAAATACTAGTTTTCTGACTCTGATTGTGCTTAGCAGACCAAAGGCCTGTGCTCTGTGTAAAAAGGACATGAAAATTTGGCATAATTACAAGTTATCCTTGTAGGTCCCAAGTATATAATTAGGCAATGGAGATTCAAATGATCTATAAGTCCCTAGTATACATTAGGGCATGGAGGTTGAAGGCACGTGGGATTACCAGCTCAGTTTACCATACTGGGCCCATGCATATTCACATGGGCCCATACACATTCACACTTTGAACTAGTAATCCAGCTTAACTTCCAGCTTTTATTCACAATAGGACTCATACCTGTACACCATGACTTACCAAATCCATGTCTCCTGTGCTCTAAGTCCTAAGGATTGAGAAGGAGTTTAGAATAATAGGTACCTTCATCTTCATAAAAGTACCACAGACTCGGGTAAGTTTTAAACACTTTATCTATGCATTATTTGATGAGTCAGAAGCCATAACAGTGTGATCAATAATTTTGCAAGTACGAAAATAACTAGTAATACATAAAGTTTGCAAGAAATCAAGGTAATACCTTTAGACATCGGTACCTGGGAAGGGTGAGAAAGGGAAACCGCAGCAGGACATACCACATAGATTATATTTACCTAGAATGGTGTGAAGACCAACCCTGGCCATGGGCTGGGCAAAAGTAGAGCTCCCAACTAATCAGGTGCCAACAGGACAGTACAGGTGCAGAACAGGACAGGTAACCTCCGCTTATTGCAACGCCAGCGTAACACCGTTTCTATGGCCACATCGGACCCAGACTCCGTCTTAGCAAACTCCTGATTCTTCTGTCAGAGTGCTCGACCAACACTCCGCTCTCGATTCTCCTTCAGCATACGTTGGGTCGGTGACAGGTCTGGGATAAGTCGGAAAATCTAACTGACTAAGCCTACCTTAGTTTTACCATTTTAGTGTGTGTGTTCCACTCCCTAAATGTTGCAAATTCTATGTGTTCCCTTCATTTGATTATTCAGAAAGACAAGGAGAGGTCATCACACCATACTAAGATTAGATCATTTTCATTCTATATAGTTGATCAATGTTCCCGCCCATAATACACTTTCCCATGGTTTTATTCCACCCTCCAATATTAGTTTCAATTTCAGATGCATTGTTTTAAATACAGTTCAATTTTCTTCCTCTTGTGGGGTCAGACGGTCAGTTTCCAAGGATCGTCAAGGCTAAGACGTGTTTTGACAGCCATTCAATAACACAAATTTCAAGGATCTTTTTGCTTGACTGCGCATGATCAAAGCTTTCAAAATGGAGTATGTGTCCTCTTCAGGCCCAAATACTAGCTGATAATAAAGACAAACAGTGACATATTAGAATAAAAAAATAAATGAATGCACTGTATACCACTTAATTCCACTCTAACTCCATTACTTTATTTTAATTATAGCATTAATAGTTAAGCAGAACACACAAGGTTTAGTTTAAGCGGACATTTTGGCACTAACACGCAGCTGCAAGAAATTCCCACCAAAACCGAAGATACGTCACACCACGTAGATGTGGCAGACATATGCCCAGAAAAGTTTCCGCATTTTCGGTGGCCATTTTAGGACACTCGAGTTACTAGTAGTAAAAGCACATTTGCAAGCTTCCCCTTCTTACTAGAAATGTTGTGTTGTGCAGTTTTAGTACTCACAAAACATGTTGGTTAATTAGTTACATGTTATTTTGAGAGGATTGAATCCAAGCAAGTTTCTGTACTAATGAAACTTTGGTCCATCAATTCCCTCGTTGATGGTATTCTATACCATCACTCATTATGGAACCAGATGCCAACTTTAGCATTCTCCCAATTCTATTTCTTCTATTTCTTTAGGATTTCCTTTATCTCTTTTCTTTTGGAAACATTTCATTTTTTTAGTAAATATCTCCTTTCAACTCTTCCAGTTGAATCTCTTCACATTTTTGTTTCTTTTTTTTCTCATTTACTGCATACCACTTTTTGTTTCTGCAGCATTTGTACAAAATCATTATCACTAAAATCAGTAGTGATATTCCCCTTATTGGCATTAGTACTTTACCTATAATACTTTTTCTTACATTGGAAAACCAATTACGTACAGAGGAGAGACCATCAGTTAGACTCTTCCATGCACTATCAACCTCCAGTGGTTTAAATTCTTCTTCCAAATGAGTAATATTTCTGACATACCCTCCAATGTCAATGCTTTTATCAGGTACATAAGTTCAACAATGTTGCGCCTTCAGCATTCTACAGACTCTGACCTCTTTTGCCAATAATATATCAAGAGCAAGTCGATTTTGTAAAACCATTGATCTTGTTGCAACTAATTCAGTATTGATCAGTAAGAATCCTCCAGCAGTGTCAGTTGATAAGCTTTCCACCACAGTAGACAATTTACAAATTCTTTGGGTATTCAGAATTACTCCTACTGAAGGTATCAATGCACTAAATATATCTCCTACAATTTCTGAAAAACTAGCACTTTTATGTCGTGTTAGTTCATTATTGTTTTAATTGCTTCCAGTGATTCTTTTTACATGGTATATCTTCGGGTATACTATTCCAAAATAGCAACTCCCATACCAATGATCAGGCAGCTTAAAATAAGCTTTGTCACCACAAATATAATGCACTCCAGGAAATACTAGGTCAGTTCCCCCTTTTCAGGAAATTGTGTTCACCTTCACTGGAACCGATGAATACATTGTTATATTCTGTTTTTAACCTATGGAGACAAATTTTCCCCTTCTTTTCAAACTCCAGAGACATAGCAGCATGAGTCTTGCCAGTTGCCATAAATTCTTCCCTTTCAGCCCATTTGGGCATCTGGGGTTTTGGTTCAGAGGCCTTTCTATGGACATCCTATTTCCTTTTTTCTACTAGACACAAAATATCTTTTCCTCTTCATGTCATCTACACATTAAATTGTCTTTATGTGCTTCAGCTATATCTATTGTTTTCATTGTTAGAAAATATTCACCCATAAACTGTGAGTCTCTACAGCTAAGGACAGGGTTGATGTTTCTGCGTATAGGCATTTCAGAAAAAATCACATTTGAATTAGAATAATAATGCTGTAACTTTCCAGTTCTTTAAAACAAACTAGCTAAAATACTACACGAAATACCATATGTCAGTGGTAGATGATGATATGTTACTCCTTCTGCTACTGATCGCGGAAATTTCATACAGACGTAGCAATCACTAACCTCCATTGTCTCTCCACAATGTATTAGCAAATACATTTAAATCTGTCTCATTTCTATTTCTACTATGGTGTAATTCTATCTCATCTGGTGCTTCTGAATCTACTCTGTCCTGCTTCAGGTTAGCTACCTTTCCATGTGTATTAGTATCATTCTATTTATTAGCAGCCATTAAGTAAGCTATTGCTATTGTCAGTCCTAGCCATGCTATAAGCACTATTAATATACTACATCTGCAAATCCTACAGCATGTCTTTATACAATTTCTTTCCGAGTTTCCAGTTACTCTATTGTCAGCCATTTCTGACTTTGCAACTTTTACACAGAATACAAACTGTGAAGCTTTTCAAGTTGGTCTCACATCTTCGATAATTTCATCAGAAATTAGTTCCTCATCATTTTCATCACTGATTTCCAGATTCTCAAAGTCCTCGAGAATCACATAGGTCCATTCAGGACCCTTGAATTTATTATTCAGCCTTTTCAAGCGTGGACTTCTTCTTTTTGGCTTACTTGTTGATGGTTAATTTTGACTTGTTACTTCATCCTCTTGTTCAGGTTCTTCATTTATTGTTACTAGGTGAAATTTCAGTCTTTTAACACAACCAGGCCAATTATCACCTTTTCTGAGTCTTTTAGCTGGCACTGTGCTTTCAGATTCCTCAGATGTTCTTTTGCTTTCATTAGATTGTGGTACACTCTGATTTTTGGCGTCTTCAAAATCCCTCTCTATCTGACCTTGTCCAGGGCTTATGACCTTTGACGTTTCTGTATGGATGATTTCTTCTATACTAGTCTGACCTTGTTCAGGATTTTGTTTTGTTGGGCCTGGAATTTCTTCTTCTTCCCGAAAACGTTTTTCTATACCTATCTGGTCCTGCTCAGGTCTTTTAATTTCTTGATTGTCTTCTGCCTGAGCATTTTCAATAGTACCTATCTGTCTATCCTCAGACTCAGGAGTTCTGATGGGGGTTTTGTCAGTCTGAGTGTATTTTTCTTTCCTTGTCTGGTCCTCCTCAAATATATCATTAGCTTTGATTTCTGTAATCTGAGTGCATTCTTCAATTCCTGTCTCATCCTCACTATCACTCTGGCCATCTACATATGTTTGGCTTCTTGTTCTTATAGTCACTTCATGTATGTCAACTACTGGAATCCATGGGGGGGCGTGGCTAGCCGAGCAGCGAGATGGCCGCTCTCTGAGTGAGCTCCGCCGGCTGCAACGATTAATCCTTCCATAATCCTGCTCCTGGCGACTGCGGACCCTCACTCCTATGGGGTTCTGCTCCTTGGACCCGGGTGATCATCCTACCCAAGTTTGAAGCGTGGAGGCGGCTATTACGAGCAGCGAGACGAGCCCCCGTCCTCACCGGCCGGCGGGCAGACCGGACCCCCGACCGGAAGTGCCTGTTGTCGAGGGCCGGATAACACTGTGCGCCGCGGCTGCGGAGGCCCCAGCCACTCGGGCCCATACTGCGGAGTGGACCGCTGCCATAATCACTGCGGGAGCCTGTCTGCGGCGGCTCCCTCACTGCAGCCGACGCTGATCCCGCCTGGCGTGTGTTTGCGAGGAGGTCGCTGGGACCGGCGTAGCTAAGCACAAGCCGCCGCGCCGCTTCGTGGCGCTCCCACAGCCGTCGGAGCGGCGCTGACACTGATAGAGCCCGGCGAGGGACAGAGGAGACGCACTGACACTGATTGCGGCATCGAGGCAGCGAGAGCGGAGGAGGGCGAGCGCTGCAACGGAGCCTGGCCTGTTTCAAGTAGGTTGTGGGACATACCGATAAATGGGGACACCGAGCCCTCCCACTGCTGTGTAACTTGCTAGATAACACGCAATTGAAGGGACACCTTGCCGCGCTGCACCCCAGAGACCTGCGAGCTGCACTACATTGCCGGTGCGAGTCGATCCCCACATACCCTACAGGCGCCCGCCATTTTGAACCACGAGGGGGCCCGGGCCGCAAGCGGCAGCCTGCGATCCCCGCTGGACACCGGGAGCAGTCCGTGAGGAGGATCTTGGTATCCACTGAGCTGCCATAGTCGCACCTGACGCGCACTGGTAAAGCCTGAGAACCCACATGCTAGCAGAGCACTTGGTGGCTGTGACGCAGTAAGGTGCTGCCCCATTACATTACCGGAGGACTCTCTAACCGCGAGAATGGGGAAAAACGACGTCAAGCAACCTAAACTGAGTTTCGACAATAGGAAACCACCGAAGACCACGGCGGTGGAATCGGATGAGGGCGCAGCGTCGGCACGGAATGAGGCCCCGGACGTAGATTTTGTGGCCCTCATCATGGAGGTGAGAACCAGTTTAAAAAGCATAGATGCCAAGCTTGACAACATGGCGGCGCAGCTCGAAACCGTGAAGGCGAAAGTGGACACCCACGAGAAGAGGCTGGACTGTCTTGAGAATAGACAGACGGAATGTTGTGAATTCCAGCAGCAGGCCAAGAAACACATCACGACGCTGGAGCGGGACATTGACAACTTGCGCGCCAAGTCGGACGATTTAGAAGCGCGCTCCAGAAGATCCAACGTTCGCATTACGGGCATTCCGGAAACTACAAACACAGGGAAAATGGAACTGTTTGTGTCAAATCTCCTCCATGAACTGTTCGATCCGGATCTGTCCCCGGTTTTTACGGTGGAGAGGGCGCACAGGTCCCTTGGGAAAAAGCCTCCGGTGGGGGCCCCGCCGCGCCCAATTCTGGCTAAACTGCTCAACTACCAGGATAGAGATGTCATTCTACGCTTGGCGAGAGAAAAAGGTAAAATCTTGCATCAGGGAAATCACGTTTCTTTCTACCCGGATTTCACCCCCCTGGTGCAGGCGGCCCGTAAAGAATTTCTACCTGCAAAGAAGATCTTACTGCAAGCTGGAGTGCCCTACTCTCTCCTATACCCGGCAAAGCTGAAGGTTCAGCACGAAAACGCCTCTCACTTCTTTACTGACGCCAAATCCGCCCTCAAGTTCGCTAAACACATATGTGCTGGGGCAAGGAGAAAATCGCCGAGACTTGAAGAAGCCTCGGACCAGCTAAGTGACAATGATTGACATCTCCACAACGCTTCCCCGGCCCGGTGACTAATATGCTCTCTGCTCTGGGGCTGGACGACCCGGATGGGTCACCCACACAGTTATGATCCAACTGCACTGTCCCATCTGGGGTAAGTCATTGTGTCGCCTTTGCACTAACTTTTGGCCGCTGCCACCGCGCCTCTGCTGGGACGACAACTGCCTTTGCCCCTTGTGAACTGTGGGGTGGGGGCCACTGTCAGGACCCAGGAACTTGAAAGTTTGACTGTAGCCACCCCGCGTACCCGGGGATGTTTGCCGAGCGCACCACGCCTCATGGGGTGCCTCCCTTTTTTGTTGTTGTTGTTGGGGTGTTTCCACGCATTGCGTGCATGCTTATGGGATATGTCACGACCTGATTGGGGGGTTGCTGAGGGAGGAGGTTGGGGGGGGGACGATCAAAAGTTACGAATTTCTGTTCGAGTTTGGTGCGATGTACTACTACACATACCCATATATCTGAATGCTGCATCTGCCAATCTGGCGTCTGGGTGCCTGAGAGACCTTACAGGTCGGGGATTGGTGGGGGGGGCGGGTTACGGTCGAGTACTTTAATGGGAGGTGTTAAACTCTGGACTTGGAACATTAGGGGCCTGGGGGACTTCAAAAAAGCTCGTCTACTACATGGGCTGTTGTCAAGACACAATGTGGATGTGTGCTTCCTTCAGGAGACTCATCTGAATACCGCCCCCTCGGCTAGATTGAAAAACTCCAGATGGGCACATGTTTATTCTTCCATATACTCAAAGTATGCGAGGGGTGTCGCGATTCTCATTCGTAGGGGGCTGGATTGGCGGGAGTACTCCCAAGTTCGGGATGAGGAGGGTAGATATGTCCTGCTTCATGGGTCATTACAGGGTCGACCTATTGTCCTGGCTGCAATTTATGGACCCAATGTGGACGATCCAGATTTTTTTAGAACTGTTTGGGCGAAAATAGTGTTGCTGGACTGTCAGTCGGTTGTGCTGGGAGGAGATTTCAACATTGTGCTGGATGATGGCATGGATCGCAGAGGTGTAAGTAGGCCACAGCACACTAGGGCGCGCCAGGCGATGTCTGATATCATGAGTGAGGGGCTGCTGACTGATGTGTGGCGGGCTAGGCACCCGGGAGCGAAATTGGGGACCTGCTACACGCATCATAAAGACGCTTGGTCACGGCTAGACTTCTGGTTGGTCTCCCCAGCAGTTGCGACATGGGTCACGAATGTGGATATCATGGCTAGATCCTTGTCGGACCATGCTCCCTGTATGTTGGAACTACACCCCCCAGGCACTGCACATAGGGCATTCCAGTGGCGACTTCCCCCGCACGTACTCACTGACCCTGTGTTCGTAGAGGAGGTGAGGGAGGACATTAATAATTACTTTGCTGAAAATGATGGGTCTGCCACATCTGAGGCAATTGTTTGGGATGCCTTTAAGGCTGTAATTAGGGGCCAATGTATTGCACGCAAAGCGGGGGTACTACGCACTATAAGGGATGAGTTAGCTAAAATTGAAGGAGAACTGAAAGCCCTAGATGTTGCGTTTAGTGCTGACCCATCATTGGTGACTGCGGGCGATCTGAAATCCAAAATGCTGGCATTTAACGAGGCAGCGGAGCGAGAGGTGAAGTTCCTGGGGAGGCAGGCAGAGGCGCGCAGGTATGGGGAAGGAGATAGACCCAGCAGGACCCTTGCCAGACTGATTGCTCCCCGCGCACAATCTAATTATATACACACTATCTATGGTGCCAATGGCCGCCTTGTGACAGGCCAGGAGGCGGTGTTAGGTGCCTTCGCAGACTTCTATGCTACCCTGTACACCTCGCGACAGCCCACTGCACCAGCGTCCCTGCGAGACTTTCTTGACTCCATAGCGCTGGTGTGGTTCAACAACAACCACAGACAATACATGGACCTCACAGTCACGGTACAGGACATTGCCCAGGTGATTAAAAGTATGCCGGCCAATAAGGCTCCTGGCCCAGACGGCCTGACCACCTCCTTCTATAAAACATATGTTACTGAACTAGCGCCGAGACTGCACTCTGTATTTGTCGAAGCCCTCGAATTAAACGCACTCCCGGACTCCATGCGCGAGGCTCTAATTATCACACTACTAAAGCCGGATAAGGATGAACAGCAGCTGGACTCCTATAGGCCCCTGTCCCTTATAAACGTTGATGCTAAGATTTACGCGAAAGTCATCGCAGATAGGTTACAGCCGATGCTGCCTATGATAGCGCTCCCGGATCAATCGGGCTTCATCCCTGGCCGCGCGACATCACACAACCTCAGGACGATTTTCTCGGTCCTTCACTATTTACACCCGTCGATACAGGCGGCGGTGGTGTTTCTGGACGCCACCAAAGCCTTCGACTCACTGGAGTGGCCCTACCTGTTCAGTGTTTTAAGGCGGATGGGCTTCAGTCTAAACTTCATGACCCTGATTAAGCTCCTGTACCAGGAACCAAGAGCCCGGGTGAGCGTTAATGGTCTCGTCTCCAAGCCTTTCAGTATTTCACGAGGAACTAGGCAGGGTTGTCCTCTGTCACCGCTCCTTTTTGCTATTGCAATGGAACCGCTGGCGGCCAGGGTCAGACAACACCACACTGCCAGGGGCATTGGCTTCAGTGCCAGAAGCTTGCTAATCTCGCTGTATGCGGACGATGTGACACTGTATGTCCTGAATCCTAAAGATAACCTGAGCCCGCTACTCCGGGAATTTGTACGATTTGAGGGCCTGGCGGGGATATCCATTAATTGGGCGAAGTCCGTGGCCTTCCCCCTTACGGAGAGCACTGAACGCCCCGCTCCTGACTACCCCCTCAGATGGGAAACAGAAGCTGTCAAATATCTGGGCATCTGGATTAGCCGGAATGTGCAGGAGCTGTGGTCGATGAACTTCGGTAGAGCGGTAGACTGGTTGGAAGGGAAAGTTGAGATCTGGAATAAACTGCCGCTGTCCCTGGTCGCGAGAATTGCATTGATTAAAATGGTGGTCCTCCCTAAATTCTTATATTTGTTTGTCAACGTGCCGCTGCCTATGACAGCGTACTTTCACGCCCGGGTCCGCTCCCTGCTGCTTAACCTTGTGTGGGCTGGAGGTCAGGCCAGAGTCTCCTGGGACCTACTCACGCTTCCGCTAAAACAGGGTGGTCTGGGTGCCCCAGATCTGAAACTCTACGCACTCTGTGCGCAAGCCCAATTCCTGCACTTCTGGGCATTCCCTACCCCCTACCAGCCGCACGTGGCAGTGGAGCTAGCCGTGGTCGCCCCCTTGCCGTTGCGAGTGGCCTTGTATGGTAAGGTTACTTGCCCGTCACGCGAGGTGGACACGGTGGAAATGGTCCGCTGGTCCTGGCGCGAACTTCAGAGAAAAGCCGGTCTCTCCATGCTTTATGCGCCAGCTGTCCCCCTGAGAGGTAACCCGTTGCTGCCTTGTCTAACGGCCAGAGGCGACGTCCTCACTATCCGTGGCAATCGACTGTTCACCTTTGCTGACTTATATCCGGATGGCACTTTTTTCGAGATGCCCGCCGCTACCGTAGACCAACCCTGCACATTCGCTGACATATTGCTGTATCACTCCCTTAAGGAGTCTTGCAAGAAGATAGGGCCGTGCTTCCCGGAGGAGCCCGGCGCGCTCGCCGCCCTTCAAGACTTGCTTTCTAGGCCTTCCCCCAAAAAGCTGGTGTCAAGGTTGTATAATTGTATGCAGGAACAGGCGCCAGTGACAGTGGCCAAGGCCAAAACCGCCTGGGCTACAGACCTGGGGGACGAAATGCCGGACGACGCGTGGGAGTATTGTTGTGCACAACTCACAGCCCTGTCCCCAAATTATCGTCTGCGGCTCATCCACTTCAAATTCCTACACAGATATTACCGTACTCCGACACTACTACACCGAATGGGCATCCGGGAAGATGCAAATTGCTGGAGATGTGGAGGTGAAGGCGCGCCCTTTATCCATATGGCCTGGACCTGCCCCAAGTTGTCTAACTACTGGACAGAGATCTTCGCGGCCATTAATCAAATCACCCAACGGGAGGACTCGCCGTCTCCACTGCTAGGGCTGCTGGGGTATGTTAAGCACACTGAGCCAGGTGATAGGAAATTGCATGCGTTACTCCTATTATACGCCAAGCGACAAATCGCACTGCACTGGGGCAGACCGACCCCCCCCTCTCGCGAGAGCTGGATCAGAGACGTGACTTATGGCCACGCGCAATTGTCACATTACTGGGAGACCATGCCCACCGCTTCCAGACCCACTGACATATGGGGCCCGTTTATACAGTGGACCTCTGCACGCACGAACACTGACACCCCACATGCCTCACGGGATACAAGCATTTCAGATGATATGGGCTGAGGGTGCGCACTGCGTAGGTTAATTAGGGGGGTCCTGAATCCCCACGTTTACTCTGGCACACCCTGCCTGGACGCATACTGTGCGTTTGCTGTCCTCGCTGACCCGGTTGGAGTCCCTGACCCCCCCCCCGCGCCCCACTGACAGCCCCGAGCCCTGGACTTTGGCCCTGCCCCCCCCCCCCCCCCCCCCGCCCACTAACCCCACGCCTATGCGTGTACAGACATGGCGACTCTACACTCTCGCTCTGGTAATAGATGGCACTTGACATGCAGGTCGTGTAGCTGGCCCATGTGACCCTTTTGTGGATTGACGTGTTGTACGGATGTGTTTTTCATGTACTTGCACCTTTGTTTGTAGTTTCTAACTTGATTTGTTGGGGGGTTGGTTGGGAGAAAAAGGGTGCCGACGGACACATCCTTTTCAGGACATGCAGTAGCGGGTGGCTTACTGCTCCTTCCTTAGGAGCGGCCCCGCTGATTTTCCACTTCTTTCAATTGTTGGAGGCACTGTACAAAACGTAAGACCGTTTCCTTGCTGAAGTCATACTGCGTAAACTAAAAATTCTATTATGTTGCATGCTTGCATTTGTATGTTACACCCGGTTGGGTGATGGAACCTATCTGGTTCACAGAATTATTTGTATGCACTTCTTGATAGCGGCCTGCCTCCGGGTTGTTGGCGCGACGCAGTGTGCAACTTCTCTTTCACTTGTTCAAAATAAATGTCTTACACCAAAAAAAAAAAAAAAAAAAAAAAAACTACTGGAATCCATTCATCCTGACTGGTGTTCGGTTGTTCAGCTACCTCAGGATCAACCACTTGAGACCCTTCAGCTGTGCAGCTTTCAGCCTCTACTTCGTCAGGTTCTGTTACTCTTTTGGTATGACTGGCATGAATCCAGTTTGAAATTCATTTGCACTTTACAGCTGTGGTGGTAACCAATATTACTTGATGTGGTTCTCCCCACCTTGGTGCTAGGCACGACTCTCGGGTGTGGTATTTTATCACTACCCAATCACCTGGATTCAAATCATGTGCTGGAGTTGAGTGGTGAGAGATAGAATGCAGTTGGTCAGTCAACTCTTTGCAGTACTCTAATACCAAATCATCAGATATAGTTAACAGCTTGTGTCCTGGCACACATGCTTGCCTCATTGCCCTTCCCATGAGTATTTCATGAGGACTCAAGCCTGTTTTCTTGTCTGGTATGCTTCTGAGTCCCATCAGGACAAGAGGTAAAGCATCAGGCCATTCCAATTGGGTAGATTCACACATCTTTCCCAATCTTGATTTGATTGTGCCATTCAGTTTTTCTACCACTCCAGGCGCCTCTGGGTGGTATGCACAGTGCAGCTTTTGCTCAATTGTGAATGCTTCACAAATTAATCAAATTATTTCCTTTTTAAAATGAGACCCTCGGTCTGATTCAATCGTTACTGGAAAACCGAATCGCGGGATGGGCTCTCTCAAAAGGAGTTTGGCTACAGTTGAGCTGTCATTCCTTCTGGTCGGGTATGCTTCTGCCCATTTGGAAAATAAGCAGACAATGACAAGTACATATTTTAATCCTCAACAAGTAGGTAACTAAATAAAATCAAGTTGGAGTCTTATGAATGGACCTTCCGCATTCCCAATTTTCCCAGGGCAAACCACAGTTTTCCTACCAGGGCTCATTTTCTGACAAATTAAGCATCTCTGGCAAAGACTCTGCTACATTTCTGAACATCGAGCTAAACCAATCCTGTCTAAATAGTGTTATCATTGCATCTGTGACTATGTGTGTGCCCCTGTGGTACATCCTGGCCATGGGTGCAAGCATAGAGTCACGTAACACTGGTCTCCCATCTAAGCAAATCATCACACCATCTTCAGCTCTTTTCTGACAACCTCTTTTCTCCCATTCTTCCTTTTCTTTGGGATCTGCTTCATTTTGGAGAACTCTCACTTCCTCCCATGTTCTTAGACCCCCTAGCAGCATAAGTTGGCAGCTGATTCCACATGCATCAATTTTCTTATTAACTGCCATTTTGTATTTGCCGCAATGTTGGGCCACCTGGTCAGCATAACGATTACCGGCTGTCACATTCTCATTTCCAGATTGGTGAGCAGCACACTTTACCACGGCCACTTCTTTTGGCAATTGAATTGCTTACAATAATTCTTTTACAAAATGTCAATTTTTAATAGGGGGTTCCTGAAGAAGTCATGTACTCCCTTTGCATCCACAGCTGGCCAAAGTTGTGCACAACCCACGTAGCCATACTGACTATCAGTGTAAAGGGTTACTTTTCAATGTTTCCCAATTTTGCACTTTTTTATTACAGCAATCATTTTGGCTCCTTGTGCAGACCTGACTCCTGGTAAATAAGATGCTTCAACTATACCAGATGGTGTACACCCAGCATAAGCAGCACTCAATCCTCCTTCCTCATGACGCATGCATGAGCCATCCACAAATAGCGCATGTTCGGGATCTTTTAGAGGCTCTTCTTGTATGTCAGTGCGTGGTTTGGTACTGTATTCCGTGAGGTCGATACAATCATGTTCGACATCATTTTTCACTTCTTCAAAATGTGAATTTGGTAACATGGTTACAGGTTTAAAGACAGTACACCTGACTATTGTCACGCTTTCTGCACCTTGAATAACTCATTCACAATTAGTCATCCGACTAGGAGTTAGGTACTGAGTGCGTGTTCTGGATAACAGAATCTGGACTGCATGTGGGACATACACGGTTACAGGGTGTCCCATGACAATGGATTCACTTTGTTGAAGACTCATGCATGTCGCAGCTACAGCTTCTAGGCACCCTGGAAATGCTGATGCCACTGAGTCCAATGTGGCAGAAAAATATGCCACAGGACGTTGCATTAACCCATGGGTCTGGGTTAAGACTGAGAGAGCACAATTATCTCTTGTGTCACAAAACAATGCAAATTCTTTTGAATAATCAGGCATTCCTAATGCTGGAGCTTTGCATAGACAGTTGCGCAATTTTAGGAAAACAGTAATGCTTTCATCGTCCCATTAGACTGGATCTTTTGCTCGTTTCTTTGTTAATTGGATCAATGGTTTTGCTAGTATTGCAAATCCCACAATCCACTGCCTGCAGTAACCTACAACTCCGAGAAACATTCTGATTTCTTTCTGTGTTTGGGGTAATTTCATGTTTCTAATTCTTTTGTTTCTTTCGGACTTCACTCTTCTGACCCCTATTTCTATCTGGTGTCCCAGATACTTGACTGAGGTGGTACAATACTGTCAGGGGACACTTTATGTCCGCCTTTAGCCAAATAATTCAATAATGCAAATGAATCGACAATGCAGTCATTAATGGTTTTTAGATGCTACTGCCAAGTCATCGATATATTGCACCAAAACAGACTGTCCGGGCAGCACCAAAGGTTCCAGACACTTTTTCAAAATCTGATTAGAAATCGTGTACCCCTGAGGAACACAATTCCAACCATCAACATGCTCGTCAAATTTAAACAAAAATAAAAATTTGCTGTCTGGATGCAATGGAACGGAAAAGAAGGCATGGCACAAATCAATTACAGTGAACCATCCTACATTCCATGGTATTTGATAAAGAATCACTGCTGAGGACCACCCCGATTCGTAGGCCGAGGACCACCCCGATTCGGACTGCATAGTGACGGGGGATTTCAATACTAATCTCTTCCAGGGCAAATCTACAGACCTCGACGGATTTCTCCATTTATTCTATCAGAGTTACCAGACCAATCTAAGCCTCCAAATCAAGCCCACTGTGCCCTGGGTGAACTCCTCGTTTTACAATCCTACAGCGCTGGATACCTTGTAATGAACAGTAGGACACCCGATGACAACCCCCGAAATTGGACCTGGACAAACGGGCACAAGAAAACTTTTCTGGACTTCTCCATTTAAAATTCAGACCTGTTCCATCACCTGGCCAGCTTTAGCATCCAACCACGACGGGAAAGTGATCACCGTCCACAGGTCATCACCCTTAACGTAAAGCCGGAGTATCATACGTCTGCATTAGCCACTTGTACTGGGATCTACACCGAGAACCTGAGGCGCCTAAAATGGAGCGACGATATAAGTCCCATCATCATGAATACATGTTTGGCTCTTATCAATGGGGACATAAATCAGACGGCTTCCCCGACTGTCTTATGGACGACCCTCTGCTTACAACTGGTCACGCTTTTTTCTGTTAAACAGCACCAACACAATGCTAGCTCTATCCGCCAGTTCTCACTCTCAATGCAGTTGAGGGTGCTGAAGAAAGCCAGAAACAATGCCCTGCGGGCACTTAGAAAGTCCCCAGGAAATAATGATCTCAGTCATGTGTACAAATTAGCGCAAAAAACATTCAGGACGGCCTCACAAAAAGACAAATGACTATATCAAAACCAACTATGGGCCAAGCTCCTTTGGGAAAGCAAAAACCGAAATGCGAGAACATTTTGGGCCTTGATCAACCGCTCCAACTCTGAGACATCAAATTGAGTCGGCAAATATACACGAAGCAGACTGGGCCGTCTTCCTGACCAACCACTTTAGGTCCCCGGAAAGCACAGCAACAACAGGAAGCAGCTCCCCAAAGTGGTAGAAGCATCCCAAAGCATCTGCAGGCGCAAGGACTTAAACTGCGTAGGTCATCGTACGGACGACATCAAGATAAATGAAGAAATGGTCGCCAATGCCGTGTCAAAAGCAAGGCCGGACGGGGCCCCGGGCCCAAACGGCTTGCCTCATAGACTGTTTAAATCCAACATAGCACTTTGGTCGGGGCACTTAACCACCTTGTTTAACTTTGTGCTTAGGTCTTCAACTGTTCCGGATTCCTGGCGTGGGGCAATAATCCACCCAATCCTTAAATCAGGCTCCCGTGCCACCCCAAGCAACTACAGACTAATTGCCCTCCTTGACATCGAGGCAAAGCACTACGCAGGCATTCTTCTGAAGGAGCTGAAGGTATGGATGGAACGGCGTGATCTGCTACCAATGAACCAAACAGGCTTTACTGCCAATTCAGGGACCCAGACTAACTTGCTTACATTGTCTATAATCATCGACAAAACGCTTTTATCATCAAGATCTGTGCACTGTTGTTTTGTTGATTTCAAAGCAGCGTTTGATCGGGTCCCAAGGGCAGCTCTATGTGGTAAACTGAAAAAAATGGGGGATTCCTGAAAAACTACTGGATGCGATAATCCAACTTCACTCACACACCTGGGTCCAGGTGAAGCTGGGGTCCAGCACGCACCTCTCACGGAAAATCATGACAACCAAAGGAGTCAAACAGGGGTGCGTGCAGTCCCCCCTCCTTTTTAACCTGTTCATAGCAGATTTGCCGGTCACACTCGATGAAATAAACAGTCACCCCCCTAAGGTAGGAGGCGTAGCAATAAGTAATCTTCTTTACGCCGACGATCTGGTTTTTTTCAGCATTACTTGGGTCGGGCTCCAAAGGCTCTTGGACAGGCTACACAGTTACACAATTAAGAATCAACTTGACGTTAACTTAAAGAAAACCCAAGTTGTGTCCTTTGGAAGGAAACGCAATGGCGGCGGAATGTGGTCATATAACAATAATAATCTAACAACAGGACGCTCATACAAATACTTAGGGTTCCACTTTGATTCAAGGGGTAACTTCTCCAAACAGCGCGACGAAATCATATCAAAACCCTCGATCCTTCAGGTTACTTTATGTAAGCTTGCTAAAGAGCTGTCTGGTCCAACCCTCTCAATCCTACTGGAAATTCTGAGAGCAAAAATGGGACCCACCCTAATGTATGGCATCGAAATATTTAGGGGTAAGCTAAATACAACTCTGAACCAACTTGTGACCAAGATTTGCAAAAAAGTTCTACATCTGCCCAAATCTGCCTCTGCTGCCCAGATTAGGCTAGAACTGGGCTTATTAAATCATGAGGCTTCTAACACCGGCACATATCTAATTTTTTGTCACAAACTTAGAATAGCAGCTATAGGTACCTTAGAGTCTCTAGTTTGGTTGGAGATCAGTCAGAAGAACCCTGGGGGTTCGTACGGCTGCCTTTTTACAGACTCCATCCATGAAATAGCTGCTGGCGACCTATGGGCCCTCAACCCCAGCATGACAGCATTTAAAACATGTATTAAAAAAAGCGTCAGAATGTACTCAATCCTTATGGATAAAGCGCATCTCTGCAGACGCAGCCATGCATGGTTAGTCATGAACTCTTATGGGCGCATATCTCCGGCTACTTATCTCTCCTGTACTTATTCATTGCATTTATAGCGGAGTTTTCTGGCCATCAGATTGGGTGTTTCGCGATTTTTAAAAGACCTGCCCACATGGCTGCGCACCTCAGAAGATCTAACATGTAGGGGGTGCGGCAAGACAACTGAAACGCTAGAGCACGTGGTTTGCTTATGCCCCTCACTTATGACTCAACGTAGACGCAAACTCAGAGCAGAGTGGAACAGGTTGGGCGTTCAGACTTGTAGACAGGCAATTATCACCTCCCTGTGCCCAGAAAACATAGCTCTGAACATTGCCTTTACAGCATATATTCGGGATGCACACCACATCTTTACAGCAAAGGCGAAAGGAGAAGTAATCCCCCTGTTTGTCCCGCCCAGAGGCCCAACCTAAGCTCCATCTTAGCACTTAGGGGCATATTACCAACAACTAGCGATAATTTTTGTCTCTAACTTGTTTAGAGACAAAAATTATCGCCGCACATCGGCGATTTTTATCGCAGATAAACCTTGCTATTAGCAAGGTTTATCGCAAATGCGATAAAAAACGGCCGCAATGCATGAATATCGCTGAAAAGTCAGCGATATTCATGCATTATCGAGCAAATGCTCTTAGCCATGTTATCCACCTCCCATTGGATAACATGGCTAAGAACTGCTCAGGGCAGGTGTTAGCTTTTGGAGATATTCGCGCTTAGCGCGAATATCTCCAAAAGTTGGTAATAGGAGATAGCGATGTTAGGGACTGTTTCCAGTCGCTAACATCTTGGCACGCCCACTTTGCATGTCATTAGTGATAAATATCACTGACATGCAAAGCGGGCCCCAAGATGGTCGCTATCTCCTATTAGCTGTCACTAACTGGTGTTAGCGACAGCTTGGTAATAGGGAGATAATTTTATCTCCGCTTTCTTGGCTTTTAAAGCCAAAAAAGCGGAGATAAACCCCCTTGATAATATGCCCCTTAGTTTTTAGACAAAGGGAAAAATAAAATGATGAGTTTTAGCTGTCGAATGTCAGTACATCAAATTCTTCTGCTCTTTCACTAAGTGTTATCGCTATCTAGCACACAATTGTTTTAATTTTTAAGGTGCTATTCGAGTAATAGGTGTTGATCAATTTTTACAGTTCAATTGTGGTGAAATATGTTTTGAAATTTTTTAATTACAATGTACTGATTTGTGGATTCAATTTGTAATGCTTTTAAGGATATTTTTCTTTTATCCAAATAAAGATTTTTTTTTACCCACTGCTGGATTCGGTTCTACTGGGCAACATGGGACGACAATTTTATTTATTTTTATCAGGTCCTGAACTACCCTATGTTTCCCACTTGGTTTCTTTATGCCAATTATAGGTGAATTATATGGACTGCTCATTATTTCTTTTTGAAAACCTTGCTCAACCAATCGCTCGATTTTGGCTGCAATACCTGCTTTTATTTCTGGACCCATTTGGTACTGTTGAGTATTTGGGTAAACTGCACCTTCCTTTACTGTCACTTTAATAGGGTCGACATTTACCATTAATCCTACTTCTTTTCCAGAAACATCCCATACCTGAGGATTTACATAGGTTCGGAGTTCCTCTGGCAAATCTTTGGGGGTGATCTTTTTTACTTCAGTTGCCTGTTTAGCTAACATAATTTTTTTATTCCATCTTCATCAGGAGTCTAATTTTCAACGGTAAACAGTCAAAATATCGAGTTCTTAATTTCGACCTACACTAATATCGAGTTGCTAACATCGATGGGACAGAATATCGATGTCCAGAATATCGATGGCCAGAATATCGACCCTAAGGTAAGTAATATCGAAATTACTAATATCGATAGCATAAATATCGAAATTACTAATATCGATAGCATATATATCGATGTAAGTAATTTCGATGTACTAATATGTGTTAGAAATATAAGTTAAGTATTTAAATTAATTGTTATAATATGTGTTTAATATGTTTTTATAATTTAAAAATATATAAGAGTAAATAATATGTTTTACTACCACAGCGGGTTGTGGGTTTATAGGGGAATAGGGTGGGAAGTAATTTATTTGTAATTAAATAATTATTTTTCAATGATTAATTTATTTTGCAATTAAATATTAATTGGCAATTATTTATTTTAATTGATTAATTGATTAATTAATTGATAATTTATGTATATTTTTAACTAAATTATGTTTTACTACCACAGCGGGTTGTGGGTTTATAGGGGAATAGGGTGGGAAGTAATTTAATCGTAATTAAATAATTATTTTTCAATGATTAATTTATTTTGCAATTAAATATTAATTGGCAATTATTTATTTTAATTGATTAATTGATTAATTAATTGATAATTTATGTATATTTTTAACTAAATTATGTTTTACTACCACAGCGGGTTGTGGGTTTATAGGGGAATAGGGTGGGAAGTAATTTATTTGTAATTAAATAATTATTTTTCAATGATTAATTTATTTTGCAATTAAATATTAATTGGCAATTATTTATTTTAATTGATTAATTAATTAATTAATTGATAATTTATGTGTATTTTTAACTAAATTATATGTTTTACTACTGGAGCGGGTTGTGGGTTTATAGGGGAATAGGGTGGGAAGTAATGTATTTGTAATATTAATTAATTTTGGGTAAAGGGGTATTTTTAGGGTTCAGGGTCAGTTTTCAGTTTTTGGGTAAAGGGGTTTTTTAGGGTTCAGGGTCAGTTTTCAGTTTTTGGGTAAAGGGGTATTTTTTGGGTTCAGGGTCAGTTTTCAGTTCTTTGGTAAAGGGGTATTTTTAGGGTTCAGGGTCAGTTTTCAGTTCTTTGGTAAAGGGGTATTTTTAGGGTTCAGGGTCAGTTTTCAGTTCTTTGCTAAAGGGGTATTTTTAGGGTTCAGGGTCAGTTTTCAGTTTATTGGTAAAGGGGTATTTTTAGGGTTTAGGGTCAGTTTTCAGGTTTTGGGTAAAGGGGTATTTTTAGGGTTCAGGGTCAGTTTTCAGTTTTTGGGTAAAGGGGTATTTTTTGAGTTCAGGGTCAGTTTTCAGTTCTTTGGTAAAGGGGTATTTTTAGGGTTCAGGGTCAGTTTTCAGTTTTTGGGTAAAGGGGTATTTTTAGGGTTCAGGGTCAGTTTTCAGTTCTTTGGTAAAGGGGTATTTTTAGGGTTCAGGGTCAGTTTTCAGTTTATGGGTAAAGGGGTATTTTTAGGGTTCAGGGTCAGTTTTCAGTTCTTGGGTAAAGGGGTATTTTTTGAGTTCAGGGTCAGTTTTCAGTTCTTTGGTAAAGGGGTATTTTTAGGGTTCAGGGTCAGTTTTCAGTTTTTGGGTAAAGGGGTATTTTTAGGGTTCAGGGTCAGTTTTTAGTTTTTGGGTAAATGGGTATTTTTTGGGTTCAGGGTCAGTTTTCAGTTCTTTGGTAAAGGGGTATTTTTAGGGTTCAGGGTCAGTTTTCAGTTTATGGGTAAAGGGGTATTTTTAGGGTTCAGGGTCAGTTTTAGGTTTTTGGGTAAAGGGGTATTTTTAGTGTTCAGGGTCAGTTTTCCCTACTGTTGCACCCACTGGAGTGGGAATAGTAATTATTGTTAAGTAATTATATATTATATATTATTTATTATTTTTTTTTTAATTAAATATGTATTATTATTTTTTTTTAAAATTATTACATATATTTAAATATGTTTAAGTAATTATTATGTATTATTTACAGTTTTTTTTATGTTATTTTAAATTTAAAAAAAATCGATATATTTAACAACGATATTTTTTACATCGATATTAATTTTTCGATATTTTGGTACTTACCATGTTGTACATAGGGCGTCGATATTTTTGCTATCGATATAATTACGCCGATATTTGTGTAGGTCGAAATTCTGTCTGTCGAAATTCTGTCATAGATCCATTTTCAACACCATTTGGTGTGCAAACGATTGTGCAATTCATTTTGCATAGTAAATCCCTGCTAACAGATTCACAGGCCTTGAGTCACAGGCTACAAACTTGTGTATTTCTTTAAAATTTCCAATTTGTACTTCCATTGGTTCTGTAATAGGGCTTCTAATTTGTTTATTAGACACGCCCACTACTTGGATCGCTTCTCCAGAGAGGGGTACGTTTGGAATGTCTGCTGTTCTCACAGTAGAACGGGTAGTCCAACAAGAAGGTAACATAATTTCCCTCAACTTTTCCCTTAATGTAAGGACCGGACTGATCGACCGGTAAGGATGCATCAATTACGCATTCCTCTTTCCCCCTCTCAGGCACCGTCAGTATGACTCACTTTCAAAAAATGTGTCCTGCAAAAGAAACTGTGGTGTTGCGTATTTTTCTTACCACTTCCCTCCTGAAATCCGATCTCCACACTGTATTTGGCTTGACTCACAAAATCTGCCATAGGGGCAGGTGGTAACTGATTCTGTATTACATGTTGTGGTTATCTCATTGAAACCTCATTCTGCGTCTGTGGATTTAAATTTTGATTTTGGACATTATTATTCTGTATTAATTTACACTTGTTTCTCAAATGCGCCAATTTTCCACACCCATGACAGGGAAACTTTATCTTTGCCTCTTCTTTGCTCATTCTCCCTCTTGGCTTGCCTCCAATACCTTCAACTTGACCTTCCCCTCTTTTTTGGCTATTTGCTTGATGATTTAACTGAAGTTCCTGCTGTTCAGCTAATTTGACTTGAGCCAACATTACTTTTTCTTCTGATTTCTTTTGCCTGTTATCAATTTCGTCCCCACAGTATTTTGCATACTTGAGAATTTCATCGATAGGCTTCGCCTGCCAACAAAATTCATGCTCTTTAATCATTTGAGATATTTCTGGCTTTAGCCCAGACACAAAATAATATATAAAATGTGTCATATCCTTATTATTGATATTTTCCAATCCACTATACGGCTTGAACACCTGTAAAAGATGCTCCTAATAGGCTTGTACTGATTCATCCTTATATTGGGTTGTTCTGTCTATTTTGGTCCAATCTGTCTCTTTTGGAGGTACTTTTCCCTTCAAATAGGTTATTTCCTAATTATATTTTTTCATTACTTCATCTGACGGGGCTCCTGTTTTTGGATCTCTAGGTATTCATCATTTGGCCAATCTACTGTAATTTTACATTCTGTCCATAAATCTACAGGGACAACTATATCAAATAAACCATCTAAATCTTTTAGCAGTACTTTCAAAACTTTCACAAACCTTTCAACTTGCCTGTACCATTCTTTGGTGTTTTTCTCTGAGTTTTGAGAAATCATTTGTGAATGATAAAATATCCTGTCTGGACCATGGGACATGTACATAACCTCTCTCATCGGGCACAACTTTTTAACCTTTTCTGTTTCTTTCATTACATATCCAGGCTCAGTTTGATTTGCGTGTGCTTCTTCCTTTTCCTTGGTCCATCTGGCTTTCCATCTGTCTAAGTCTCCCCATGTTTGTAATAATAACAATCATTCTTTTATCTGCAGTTTTCGTCCTGCGACATTCATGTTTTCAAAATCTTTGTCAGAAAATTCAGCTCTTTAATGTTTCTGTAACACCATTAATTTAACTATGTTGATTCCCATTTCTGAGGCCAAATTCATAAATTTTTCATGGAATATTTTCGTATTTTGCGCAATGCTTCTCCATATAAACTATAACTCTTCTTCATGAAAAGAACTCAACCTTTCTAATCCTATCTTTACAGCTACCATTTCCTCCAATTCTACCCTTAATTTAAAAATGTCTAATACCTTTGACTGTGATTTTGGCTTTTCTATATCTCGTGTCCATCTTTCAAATTCTTCAGGGGTTACTACAGTCGCACTTCTCGTTCCTGTGGATGCCTCAATCTGTACTTGTTTTGCATCCAGGAGTAATTTTCCTGATCAAGTCATTCACTGGTTCTCTTATAGGTAAATCCATCAATGAAATTCCTGACTCTCATTCACTTGCTTGGTCATCAATTATTATATTTTTCTTTCCTAGGCTGTGTTATGGGTGTAGTCAGAACAGGAGTTTTAGGACTGGGTTGCTTTTCTCCATATAAGGGAACAACAAGACCAATAGTTACTGGTATCGCCGTTTTGTTCGTGTCTACACCCGCTGACCCTGTGCCGAATTTGTAAAGACTCTCACCTGGCTGTTGAGACCCTCCCGCCTGCCTCCCGCTGCCCAGTTGCTCTTTCACGACCTAGAGCGGGGCCGCCGAGCGTAGTGTGGCGAGGGGCTGCCTACAACTCCCGGCAGGCTTTGAGGTCTCTAGCGCCTAGCGTCACTTACTCAAGCATTACTACCCAGCGCCAGGAGGCGTATAAAAGTGACACTAGTTGTGGAAAGCAGGGCTTCGCCGTTTTGTTCGTGTCTCTGTGCCGAATTTGTAAAGACTCTCACCTGGCTGTTGAGACCCTCCCGCCTGCCTCCCGCTGCCCAGTTGCTCTTTCACGACCTAGAGCGGGGCCGCAGAGCGGAGAACAACAACAACCGCAACACCACCACCCTGCTGGACAACCTCGCAAACCTGGGACTCAAGCAGCTGGTCACCACCCCCACCCACTACGCCGGACACACACTCGACCCCGTCTTCTCATCCAGCAAGGACATCGCCTTCAGCCACGCCACCGAACTCCACTGGACGGACCACAGCTGCGTCCACTTCAGCTTCAGAAGGACCACGATCCACCACCACCAGCAACAGGTTGCACGCAGAAGCTGGAACAAGATCACAGCCGACCAGCTCGCGACCTCCCTGAGCATGAACCCTCCCACCAGTGCAACGAACACAAGCCAGGCGGCCACCAACCTCGTGAAGTGGATCAGCAACTGCGCAGACGACCTCGCCCCTCTGAAGACCCCGCCTAGCAGACCCGGTAGCAAGAAAGCCCCATGGTTCACCGACGAACTCAAGAGCTCCAAGAAGAACTGCCGTGCCCTCGAGAGAACATGGCGCAGAGACCCAACACTGGACAACATGACTGCCCTCAAGCTCGCCACCCGAAAACACCACCAACTCATCCACGCCACCAAGAAAAACGCTTTCAAGGAACGACTGGACAACAACGCACACAACAGCAAGGAACTCATCAACATCGTGAAAGAGCTCTCCAACCCCAACGACGGAAACAACGACATCACCCCTTCGCAAGACCTCTGCAACTCCCTCGCCTCCTACTTCCACAACAAGATCACGAACATACACAACAGCTTCAGCACTCAACCGACGCACGCCACGACCGAACCACCGCCCCCCACCACCACCCTCCGCGCCTGGACCCCGATCAGCACCGAAGACACCATCCGCACGATGAACTCCATCCACTCCGGATCTCCTACCGACCCCTGCCCTCACCACGTCTTCAACAAGGCCGACGCTGTCATCGCACCCCACCTGCGGGACATCATCAACACCTCCTTCGACACCGCTACCTTCCCGGAGAGCTGGAAGCACGCCGAACTCAGCGCTCTACTAAAGAAGCCATCAGCCGACCCCACCGACCTCAAGAAGTACTGCCCCATCTCGCTGCTCCCGTTTCCTGCAAAAGTCATCGAGAAGACCGTCAACAAGCAGCTGGCCGCCTTCCTCGAGACGAACGGATCCCTCGACCTCTCGCAGTCTGGCTTCCGGGCCAACCACAGCACCGAGACCGCCCTGATCGCAGCCACCGATGACATCCGAGCCCTGCTCGACAACGGAGAAACAGCAGCCCTCATCCTCCTAGACCTGTCCGCGGCCTTCGACACTGTCTGCCACCGTACACTAGTGCAGCGACTCAGAAACGTCGGAATCCAGGAGAAGGCACTGGAGTGGATCATCTCCTTCCTCACCGGAAGGACACAGAGAGTCCGCCTTCCCTCCGTTCAGATCTGAAGCCACCAAAGTCATCTGCGGCGTTCCTCAAGGCACCTTGCTCAGTCCAACCCTCTTCAACGTCTGCATGAGCCCCCTCGCAGACATCGCACGCTAGCACAACCTCAACATCATCTCCTACGCCGACGACACCCAGCTGATTCTCTCCCTCACCAACAAACCCGCCACCGCCGGAGCCAACCTTCACGAAGGGATGAAAGAGGTAGCCGAATGGATGGAGAACAGCCGCCTGAAACTGAACTCGGACAAGATGGAAGTCCTCATCCTGGGATCCTCACCCTCCGCCTGGGATGACTCCTGGTGGCCCCCCGCCCTCGGCAACGCACCCAAACCAACAGACCACGCACGCAACCTGGGCTTCATCCTGGACTCCTCCCTCTCCATGACCAGACAAGTCAACGCCGTATCCTCGTCGTGCTTCAACATCCTGCGCATGCTACGTAAGATCTTCCGGTGGATCTCCACCGAGACCAGGAAGACGGTCACCCAGGCCCTCGTCACCAGCCGTCTGGACTACGGCAACTCCCTCTACGCTGGAACCACCGCCAAACTCCAGAAGAGACTCCAGCGGATCCAGAACGCCTCAGCACGACTCATCCTGGACATCCCCTGTTGCAGCCACATCTCCGGACACCTGAGAGACCTGCACTGGCTCCCGGTCAACAAGAGAATCACCTTCCGACTCCTCACCCATGCACACAAAGCCCTACACAACCAAGGCCCAGGATACCTCAACAGCGCCTCAACTTCTACGCTCCCAAACGCCAGCTGCGATCAACCGGCCACGCCCTCGCCGCCGTCCCACGCATCCGAAGAGCCACCAGAGGGGGACGGTCCTTCTCCTACCTTGCCGCCAAGACATGGAACTCCCTCCCAACCCACCTCCGCCTGACCCAGGACCACCTCGCCTTCAGGAAGCAACTCAAGACCTGGCTGTTCGAGCAGTAGCGGACCCCTCTCCCCCAGCACCTTGAGACCCAATGGGTGAGTAGTGCGCTATATAAATGCTTTGATTGATTGATTGATTGAGTGTGGCGAGGGGCTGCCTACAACTCCCGGCAGCCCTTGAAGTCTCCAGCGCCCAGCGTCACTTACTCAAGCATCACTACCCAGCGGCAGGAGGCGCATAAAAGTGACACTAGCTCCGTCTCGCGGGACGCCGGGCGAAGCCCGGGCCAAAGGCGGGCCCGTTGTTGCCCGTTAGTGACCGGTAAGGACCGGACCGGGCCACCCCCCTTTTGCTCTTCATACAGATCCTCTGGAATACTGACTGATCCTCAGATCAGTCCATCATAACCAGAGGCACCAGGAGTAAAACCAAATCCGCTTTAAGTGTTTTCCAGCTCACAGGTCCGATAGACCAATTTATTTCGCGAACTAATGAGGTTATCGATCAGAGTATCTCCCTCTTGGAGCGTAGGGTATCCTTAGACCTTGTGAATGCTAAACGCTCTTCTATGGGCCCTTTGGCCACAGCGGTCTCTCCCATCCAACAAGGCCCCAACACCCCTTCGCTGTTACCATCTATAACCTCATTAGAAATCCACACAGTCCCCTGTACGGTGGATCTCTCAGCAACCCAATCTCTGTCAGACTCCGTCTCGTCAGTGGATCTTGAAACCACCCCAGATTTGGAGCTATGTCAAACACAGGAGACTTCTCTAGATAAGCAGTCTCGTGGGGTTAGGGAGGGCGCTGTTCCAAAATGGAGGGAAGGAAGGTTAAATGATAATTTAGCGAGATCTAATACCCCCATGGAGTCTGAGGGGGGGCAGCCTGTTCCTCTTAGTTTAAATGTATTAAAGGCAAACAACCCTCCTGTGATTAACTCAGAGAATATTCCTGATAACCTTTCCACCACGGCCCAGTCAGGGAGTTTCTGTAGGTCTTGTAATACCACCCTGTTTATCTTATCTAGCATCAGGGAGCTTTTTATGCACCACTTAAAACCCCTGGAATCCAGTCTGAGACATCTCGAAAAACAGATAGCAATGCTATCTGTCCCACCACCTACTCAGCCCAGTACAGATCAAACAAAACAGGGAAAAGTGAAAGCCAAACGTACAATAATAGCTCCTCAAACGGCCCAATCAGGTCCTTGTAGTAAGCCGACAACAGCTGCTAAGGCACCCATTGCGCAATCTAAGTCCATTGCACCATCAGCCCCACCCCACTTAAATTCTAACGTAGGTTTGACCATGACTAGTACAGCTACCGTCCCATCCCAGATCCCCCAGGTTCTGTGAAAGGTTCTGACCAAGCTGCCAATAAAAATCAGACACCTCACCCACCAAAAACACCGGGATTAAAATCCTCGGGGGTAGAAAAAAGGGGAGTACGGTCCAGGAGCCCCATACATCTCCCACCCGAGGCATCCCCCTATAGGGTCATTCTTACCGGGGTTCCTGAACTACCTGATGGAAATGATGAACCTCCTTGGTCTCTTAAAAATAAGGTTTTGCAGTGGCTCAGTTTAAATAGGCCTTTACAGCCCCGTCACTCTAGCAGAATTTCTACAGGCCGCAGAGTACCCTGGATAGGGGACGAACGTAAGTCAATACAAGGTGATTGCATTATAGTAAACTGTGATGATCCAACCACAGTTGACTATATTTGCTCCTGGCCAACACTGGAAAAAAGGGGGGAATTGATGCTCACCGTCTCTCCTTTTTTTACCCTCCAGTGAACACCTATCAATATTTCCCTATTCCAAACTGGCAACAACCACCTGAGGGGCATTGGAATCAAGTGGGTCACAGATATAGAAACAGGAACAGAGATTGGCAGACACAGTTCGGGTATCCAGACAGGACCCACTTTTCTATGGATGGTTGGCAAGGTCTCCCAACCAGAAATCGTTATGACTGCTTGGAAATGGTGGATTGACCGTCAGTGATTGCAACTAGTGCAAACGTGGCCCCTAGAGTTTCTGACGTTCCATTTAGCCCCGGAACACAATTTAGTTTACCAGAATGTCATACTTCCTCACAACTAATAACGTCCATCCAAAAAGTTAGCGATGACAGAATGCTAGAATCTTCCTCTGCCCCCCCTAATAAAGGGATGGCTAGATCTCCGGAGGCTTCTACTGGAACAAATGTCTTAAAATTCCATCAGACTAAGAACCCTGCTAATAATAACAAGTTAGGGATCGCGGCACAATCGGAGTGTTCGCTTACGCGTGCTCCCGATCTTCTGTTACCTGAAACTCTACCACCCCAGCCAAATGACCGCCCACATATTCTAAATCTGAGCTTTTCAATCGTGTATTGGAACGTTACAGGTTTACGTGCTAAAAAGTCTCTCCAGCCGTGGTTGGATACAATAACTGAACATTAGATAGTCTGCCTTCAAGAAACCTGGTCAACTATCCCACATCATTTAGTGGGTTACAAAACATTTCACATCCCCGCCAGTCAGGGTGTCATGGGTAGACCTAAGGGAGGACTGGCAGTTTACGTTGCCAATACCTTGTCCCCCTTAACGATACGCAGGTCTAAAGAAGAACCGAGCTATCAAATCTTGCAACTCAATTTTAACAAAAATAGTACTTACTTTTTGGTTAATTTTTACAATAATTTTGGAACAACGGATTGTATAAAAATCCTTAATGAAATTACCACTTTTTTAATAATTTTGCGTAGTGAACTCCAGACAACCTCAGTTTATGTGGTCTGGGGTGGTGATTTTAATCTTCCATTATGCAATAGCTATAAAAACGGAAACTGCGGCTTATTGGATGAACATGGTAGTCCATTGTCCCATTTTGCACACTCTACCTGTGGAAACATACTAAATGAGTCCCTTTTTCCTTTAGAGCTTGATTTTGCCAATGATCTAGTAGAACCTCCATCTGACTTTTTACCAACCTTTCACGGTAGGGTGTTCTCTACTACTATAGATTACATCATATGCTCTCACAGTTTGAAGGGTCAAGTGGCAAATTTTCAAACTGGGACTGACGTCAGTAGTGACCATTTTCCCATCAGTGTTACAGTTGTACCCAAAAATGTCTCTTTACATCCTAACATCACCAGCCAGCTAACACAAAGCTCACTAACTATGAACAAGGTGAACGGTTATACAGTCAAATGGGCAAAGGTGGATCCAGCCTCTATTACCAAGAGGGTTCTTGTAAGTGCCAGTCCCTGTGTTTCTGACTGCTTAAATCCAGACTCTACTCCCCAAACAATCATGGCCAGCTTTCAGAAAATCTTGGCGGTAATCTGAGAGGATTTCACAGCCAAGCAAAAGAAAAATAAAAAGTGTACCACAGAGAGATGGTTTAATACGAAGTGTCGTAAGGCTCTCTCAAATTTAAAGGCAGCCCTCCGTAGAACCACGAGGGATATTTCGGAAATATCCAGTTTAAGGAATTTTTACAATACAGCTAGAGTAGAACGCAGGAAAGAAATTAAGCAAAATCTTTGGGCACAACTGCATGACAGCTGCCATAACAAAGACAGCGCCCTTTTCAGGCAAGTTATTAGATCCCCTATCCTGGCTGATGCATCTCAAGGACAGCACTTAGATGTTGCAGCGACAGCAGATGAATGGATCGCCCATTTTTCTAAAATCTTTGGGAACTCTCAACTTGACCCTCCAGGTGAAGATCAGAGTAGAAGTAGCAAGCCGGGGAGTAGTAGCTACCCGATTAATGTCCATTTCAGTCATGCAGAGGTCACTAAAGCTCTTAAAGCGTCTAAACCCGGTAAAGCACCCGGGCCTGATGGTGTTCCGTTGGATTTTTTCCTTTACAACCTCAAACTTTGGTCCCCACTTCTCACCCAGGTCTTGACCGCAGCAACAACAATTGGGTTGATAGATTCATGGTCAACATCAATCCTGCTTCCCATCTTTAAAAAAGGCAACCGAAACGATCCCACCTGCTACAGGCCTATCTCCCTTCTGGACTCCATGGGTAAAGTTGCGGGTCGGGTGGTATTGGATCGACTTCAAACCTGGGCCCAAACCAATAACATCATGACTGACCTGCAATATGGTTTCCAGAAGGGTCTCGGGACTGTGGAGCAGGCTCTGAATCTAGCCCTCCTGATAGGGAAGTACGTGGGGGCTAAAGGAGGTAACACCTTCCTTTTGTATGTTGACCTCAGTGCAGTGTTTGACTGCGTCCAGCACTCCAAACTCTGGGCTATTCTTAGGGACCTTGGGGTGGACTCAGCCCTCATTGTTTTCCTTCGAGAACTATATTCCGACGCAACGGCATGTGTCAGATTTGGAGTTAATGGCGATCTTTCATCATCTTTTGCCATTGGAAAAGGGGTTAGGCAGGGATGTGTACTGGCTCCCTTCCTGTTTAACCTTTACACCAACGGACTCGAGCAGGCTATGCTTGAAGGGAGCCAGGATTTACCTCAGATTAACCATCGGCCAATACCAACACTGCTATACGCAGATGACTCGGTCATCCTTGCCAGAACATTGAATCAATTGCAAAAGCAACTTAATAAATATTGTTCTTTTATGGGTTCTCTTGGCCTCAAAGTCAACATAAAAAAGACTTTTACTATGCATATCGGCCCCAAGGTCAAGAATCCCAAACCTATTTTATGGACAAAGTACAGATCAATTGTCTTTGATTAGACTCTTTCTACTGCTGCTCATGTTGGTATTGAGGCACTTTTTTATTACTACCTCTATCATGTACGTTTTCCCTTGTTGCTCTCTGTTGCCTAGCAACCTTTCTGTTGTGCTCATCTATGTGCTTCTCTCCAGTCCCACTATCCCTCATGTTGCTTTTTTTTGTTGCAGTTTTATATAGCGCAAAATCGACCTAAAGGTATTGAACCATTTTACATTAGCACCAGTTACAGTACACAAGGACCCTTTCATTTTTTAGGCACAGTGATTTGCCCAGAATCACAATATGTTGAGCCGAAACTCAAGCCTTTTTCACCAGTTCCCAAGCCAGCAGCTCCGGCCATAACACCACATCCTCTCCCTAACATTCCCTTCATGTTCATCCCCACCTCCTTCCTCTCCGCGTGTTGCTTCTGCCTTCTTTCCCCAGTTATTCTTATGTACCTCCACCCCTCCCCCGCTCCTCCATTACACGGCTCCACTTCAGGAACACTGCATTGCTGTAGAATACGAAATCGTAAATAACTGGAGGAAACATTGGTCCAACATAAGCTTCTCATTGCATTGTGTTAATCCTATATAGTAAACTGAAGCTAAATTGTCATGTTTGTCCCTGAAAATGCATGTGCGTCCTCCAAACAAGACTCACTTAACTCCTTGGATGCTCATGACGAGCTGAGCTCGTCATGGCCTGTGGAACGCTCAGGTGCGGGGAGAATTCCCCCGCTGTGCTGAGCGTTCCACAGGAGGCAATACACCTGTGACGAGCTGAGCTCGTCATGAGCACAGGAGCCCCGTAGCTCATGACGAGCTCAGCTCGTCATGAGCATGCGGGCGCTGTGCGCACCTCTCTCCCCCCCAGCACAGCGGGGGATTAACCCCTGCAGGGAAGGGGTTAACATGTATGTTTTAACTTTATTCTTTTCGGTCTGAGATAGTCATCTAGTGTCCTTGCATGAATCCCAAACATAATATTGGTTTTGTTGCATTCTGACCAGCTCGCTGTCTGTCATCCGCTCCTTTCTGTTGGCAGCTTCCAAGCATGCACCGCAGCCTATGCAAACTGCACATGCAGCAAGCAGTACTTACTGCAGTTTATGAAGCTAGCAGGGCAGCTGCAATCAGACAGGAGTAATACAATTTAGATGGCCGCGAGAGAGAGAGGGCAACATAGATTTGTTTGCAGGCAACACAATGGCACACAATTCCACTCCATGCCACGCAATGCTACTCAATTCCACTCCACTCCATGCCACACAATCACACTCCTCCCAACACAATTTCACTCCACACAATGCCAAACAATTCAACTCCACCTCACACAGTTTCACTCCAATCCATGCCACACGATTTAATTCCACTCCACACAATGCCACATGGTTCCACTGCACTCCACAGCTATACACTGACGTTGGTCATTGGTTTCTATGCCATATTAACATGTCTGAACAAGATGTTGGTTCTATATCTTTATTCATTACTTGATTTCTAGTGGTCTCTGATGTTTTCTGCCTCTTAAAAACATATCTACTGCTTTGTTTCTGTGTGTAATACATATGGAAACTCATGAATATCATAATGATAATACACATAGCGTTTTACAGTTACTCTTGATGAAGGGTGACAGCACCTGAAATGCATTGGTTTTCGTTTATCATGCACCTGACACACAACAGCTACATTGAATGTGGATGCCATCAAAAGTGGATCATCCCCATTGCTTTTGAAATATAATCAATGAAAAAATTGTTATGTTGACTGCAAAATTGTTCCATAATTAAGTAATTTGTTATACATATTTGTGTTGAAACTTTTTAAGTTGTTGAATTTAGCCCACAGGCTCAAATGGTTAGATTACTCTATCTCTAGATAGCCAATTGTTTAACTGGATTCTTTCATTCCACTTCGCTCCACGCACACAAAGCCGCACAGGTCCACACACTGCCACAAGCTTCCGCCCCAGGTTCCATCTCACTCCATGCCACACAATTCCACTCCACACAATGCCACACAATTCCACTCCACACAATGCTATACAACTGCACTTCACTCCATTCCACACAATTCCGCTCCATTCTACACATTCCCACTTACAGGCGGCGCAGGGGGCTTGTAAATAGCCCGATAGAGCTCACATAGGTGACCTATTGGCTTGGTCTATGCTTGCTACTTCCTGTTCCTGTCGCTACCCTGATGTTTTACAGGCACATGGGTAACATAGGCACCTCTAGGGGTGCCAACCAATAAACCAAAAGAAGCAGCTTATACCACTGGCCACCCCTAATTCACATACATGAATTTGACCCCAGTGTGCAATGTCTCTTAACAATGCCCAGACGAGACTAAACAACTGCATGTGATAACCACAAAGTGAGTAAAACAAACCCTGAATATGATTGTGTCTGATGGGTAGGTGCTATTTGCTGCACCTGATAAATCCAGCTCCACTGGGTTCAGGATTCATGGGGTGCCATATATATCACCTGCAATTTCAAATGTTGGCGCCCACTGCACCAAACTCTGCATGCTACGCTGAATACCGTACTGTTTTCTCGTGATCAATCCAGCCAGGTTTGACTTGCTGAAACTTAAACGAAGGTGAGGTATTTAATACACAAATATAACACAAATTCATATTTCGAACTATTCATAATCAGGGTTAGCCTTGATTAGTATATTTAAATATGACAAAATCTAAAAAAAAATCTAAGCATGCATTTCAAGCAAGTGCCACTTCCTTTTTCAATCTAATGCCAATTGACCGCAAAACGCGTATTTAATTCTCTAAATCTTCAGCAAAATAACAAGCGCCATGTGCTGTTGGACGTTGGACACCATTAATGGATCTCTCCGTTTTTCTCAGCTCATTAGAAACACATTTAAATTTAGATGCTTGCCTAGATCCTTCAATGTATTCTTGTTTCTTGCATGAAATTCTGAAATTCTTCTGTCTTGCCACCAGAGCGCATCATCCTAGCTCGATTTTTTTAAATTTAAAATAAGAGCTCAAGATCAAGAGCAAATATTCGCATGGCGAGGCTGGAGGCAAATCAAAAGGCTCTAAAAATAAAGTCGTGTCTTACTGCGTGTGTCCTGCGCTTTGCTTCCACGAGCTCCCAGGCTTGCGCCCCGAAAAGTCTTTTTCACAAAGAGCGGGACAGGAGACAGGTGCTTTTGTCAGCAACCCTCATTAGCAAGCAAACCCCAAGCGGAAAATCCCAACAGAAGCTGAACAAAGCCCCAAACCAATCGTCAAACCTCGACTCGTGTGGAATGTACACGCTTGTACTGTCATTCGCGGTGCAGTGTTTTCTTTTATTTTCCCTAGTTGTATTAAAGAAGAAACATGTCAAGAATTTCAGTATCTGCATTTTTACCTCAGCAGAATGTAAAAGGGCAACATCTTGTTTTCTTCTCGCAAAGATATACACTCCTTCGTTTTTTGTGTGCAAAATGCGTTGCTCTGCTACCTGTGGGTGATCATTAAATGTCCCCGTTCTCGAAATACCGTGGAGTCGCCCTAAAAATAAACCCAGCGCTTGTTATTTGACAAATACAGCTGTGTTTTATTTCTAGTGACAGCCCAGAGTCTGAAAAAAAAATGCGAGGCAAAATGTCATCCCTATTTGAAGAAGATGCAAACCTTTCAAGGTTGCCAAACGTCAGCCTTCTGCAATGGGACTCCAAAGAGCTCTGCTGTCTGGCATTTGTAAAACTATGGGATGTCAAACATAAACAAGCAATCGATGTAAACAGGTACTTTCAAAATACACTTAGAAACGTCATGTACTGCCTGTGGACATCAAACAAATGTGCAGTGATGGCCGCTCGCTGCCGTGTTGTGCTGCTGTCAAGGCACGTGGCACAAAACACCTGTTGCCATAGGCTGTCAAGCACAAGAAAAAATCCGATTCTGAGATAGGAAGATGGCTGTAAGAAATGAGAGACTAAAAACAATGGAAGCTAATGTAGAATTTTTTATTAGCGTATTGTAGTATATCACAAGCATTGATAAAGCCAATAGTTCTTAGCCCTTGCATTTTGCCAATTGGCTATGAAAGCAGGCATTCAGACTTATGCACGAGCATAGCCAGCAATCTAAAGAAAACTAGACTATTTGCAAGATGGTCACCTTGTGGCACTATTCATGCAAATGTGTAGCTCATGACACATGCTCACGTGATGGTAGAGAGGAAAACGTGTGCACTTCACGGAGTCCACAAATCAAAAATACAAAAGTAGTCCCTTGTAATATGCAGTGGAAGGATACAACTCCTCTAGTCAGAACGCTGTGAAATGCTCCTGGGTGGTAGAACCACAAAAATAGGGAGTAAATCTATTGAGTCAGGGGCAGACAACTGAGATGAACGACAAAGTCATCTAATCATGAGAAAGGGGGTGTCAGGTTCACAGTTTCTGTGGGGGCACCAACATCTCCTGCTGCCCCAAGTGTGTATGACAACAAAACTGAACTTGATTTCTGCAAACGGAATGAGAGGAAAACAGGAAACGGTAAAAAAAGAGGTGTAAACACCTGAATGTACTCCCTTTTGGAACTCAGAGAGATTCTCTCAAGGGGTGGTATCTCACAGACATTTGTTTATGGGGTTTGTTAAGTTGACACAGCTCAACGACAGAAAGGGATTGGTAAGTATAATGGAATAGACAGGAATGCCACATTAACAGATGTAAAAATAATAAAATTACTGGTCTTAACTAGGTATGCCCAAATCTAACAAGCATGAGCCAATGTGGAAATCAGCTGATTGACACAGGTTGCTGCTGACAAGTTCATAGTTCAACTGCCAGGGGAAAATTAAGAGAAAGAGGGCACAGCACAACAGAACAATTGGCAAATCAATCAATCAATCAATCAATGTTTTTATAGAGCGCGCTACTCACCGGGAGGGTCTCAAGGCGCTGGGGGGGGGGGGGGGGGGGTAAGTTACTGCTCGAACAGCCAGGTCTTGAGCTGCTTCCTGAAGGAGAGATGGTCCTGGGTTCGCCGAAGGTGGGTGGGGAGGGAGTTCCAGGTCTTGGCCGCCAGGTAGGAGAAGGATCTTCCTCCGGCGGTGGCTCTGCGGATGCGCAGTACGTTGGCGAGGGCATGGCTGGTTGATCGAAGCTGGCGGGCGGGCGTGTAGAAGGTCATGCGGTCGTTGAGGTACTTGGGGACCAGGTCGTGGAGAGCCTTGTGTGCGTGGGTCAGGAGTCTGAATGTGATTCTCTTGCTGACGGGGAGCCAGTGCAGGTCTCTCAGGTGTCCGGTGATGTGGCTGTGTCGGGGGATGTTCAGGATGAGTCGTGCGGAGGTGTTCTGGATGCGCTGGAGTCTTTTTTGAAGTTTGGCTGTGGTTCCGGCGTAGAGGGTGTTCCCGTAGTCCAGTCGGCTGGTGACGAGTGCCTGGGTGACAGTCTTCCTGGTTTAGGTCGGGATCCATCTGAAGATCTTGCTGAGCATGCGCAGGGTGTTGAAGCACGAGGATGAGACGGCGTTGACTTGTCTGGTCATCGATAGGGAGGAGTCCAGGATGAAGCCCAGGTTGCGTGCGTGGTCCGTTGGTTTGGGAGCGGTGCCCAGGGCCGGGGGCCACCAGGAGTCGTCCCAGGCGGAGGGTGATTATCCCAGGATGAGGACTTCCATCTTGTCTGAGTTCAGTTTAAGGTGGCTGCTCCTCATCCAGTCGGCGATGTTTTTCATCCCTTCATGTAGGTTGGCCTTGGCGGTGGTGGGGTCGTTGGTGAGGGAGAGGATCAGCTGGGTGTCGTCGGCGTAGGAGATGATGTTGAGGTTGTGTTGGCGTGCAATGGCTGCGAGGGGGCTCATGTAGACAGTGAAGAGGGTTGGACTGAGTGAAGATCCTTGAGGAACGCCGCAGATGACTTCGGTGGCCTCGGATCTGAACGGGGGGAGGCGGACCCTCTGGGTTCTTCCGGCGAGGAACGAGATGATCCATTCCAGAGCTTTCTCTCGGATTCCGATGTTGCTGAGGCGCTTCACTTGGGTGCGGTGGCAGACAGTGTCGAATGCAGCAGAGAGGTCCAGGAGGATGAGGGCCGCTGTTTCCCTGTTGTCGATCTGGTTTCTGATGTCGTCGGTGGCTGCGATTAGGGCGGTCTCGGTGCTGTGGTTGGCCTGAAACCCGGACTGTGAGGGGTCGAGGGAACCATTCGTCTCGAGGAAGGCGGCCAGCTGTCTGTTGACGGTCTTCTCGATGACTTTGGCCGGAAAGGGAAGGAGCGAGATGGGGCGGTAGTGCTTGAGGTCTGTGGGGTCCGCCGTTGGTTTCTTCAGGAGGGCGGTGAGCTCGGCGTGCTTCCAGCTCTCCGCGAAGGTGGCGGTGTGGAAGGAGGAGTTGATGATGTCCCAGAGCTGGGGTGCGATGATGGCGTCGGCTTTGTTGAAGACGTGGTGTGGGCAGGGGTCGGTTGGTGATCCGGAGTGGATGGAGTTCATCGTGCGGGTGGTGTCTTCGGTGTCGATCGGGGTCCAGTTGCAGAGGGTGGAGGTGGCGGGCGTTGGTTCGGCGGTAGGGTGCGTGGTCTGTGCGTCGAAGCTGTTGTGTATGTCTGCGATCTTGCTGTGGATGAATGAGGCGAGTGAGTCGCAGAGGTCTTGCGAGGGAGTGATGTCGTTTTTTCCAGTGCTGGGGTTGGAGAACTCTTTGACGATGCAGAAGAGTTCCTTGCTGTCGTGGGCGTTGTTGTCCAGTCATTCTTTGAGTGCCGCCTTCTTGCTGGCGCGGATCAGCTGGTGGTGTCTGCGGGTGGCGTGTTTGAGGACGGTCCTGTTGACTGTGGTCTGGTGGAGCCGCCAGGCTTTCTCGTGGGTGCGGAGGTTCTTCTTGGATTCCTTGAGTTCATCGGTGAACCAGGGGGTTTTCTTGCTACCGGTTCTGCTGGGAGGGTTCTTTAGTGGTGCGAGACAAATAAGAGGCAAAGGACTAACAGCCTGATTCATGTACGGGCCGTTTTGCGTGTCCCTAATAGCGAATCATAGCGATTCGCTATTGAGGACACGCAAAACGGCATTCATGTAGGAATTGCAACTTAAATAGCGATTCCTACATGTTCTTTATTTGCGAGTAGCAATTTGCTACTCGCAAATACTCCCCATTCATTCCTATGGGCCAAGAGGCCCATTGGAATGAATGGGGATTTGCGAGTAGCAATTTGCTACTCGCAACTGAGATAGCGATTTTAAGGGTGACAGGGGTGTCCAAAGGACGCCCTGTAGCACCCCTAAAATGCACTTATGGACAGGTGTTGCGCACACACATGTCCAAAGGACATGTGTGTGTGCTACATGCAACTTTGAAAAATGCTTTTAAAAGCATTTTTCTGAGTTTTTGCTATTTACCGACAGGTCTGACCTGTCGGTAAATAGCGGCCCCAAAAGTCCAAAATCGCTATTTTGTTGTGTGTCATGAATAGCATTTAAGGAATCTCTATTAGAGATTCCTTAAATGCCATTCCACGCAAATATGCGAATTCTTAAATAGCGATTTTTGCATTTGGTATCATGAATACCAAATGCAAAAATTGCGCTCGCAAAGGGCCAGATTCTGAGAATCTGGCCCTTTGCGAGTGCAATTTAGCTACATGAATCAGGCTGTTAGATCAGAGAAGGAAAACAACCGGACGTAAACAACAAAGGAAAGTGGTCGGAATACGTGTGAACCAAACATAAACTAAGAGCCAATGCAAATAACAACCCATTTCCAGGCAAGATACACAAGAACCTGGAGGTCTTATATACGGTTCTGCCACTAATGATTTGGAACTGACCACAGGCACCAGAAGAGAGTAGTGCACAGTCTGCATTTAAAGGTCTAGAGTCAGTAGCGGTCGCTGGTGGGAGTGCTGATGGGCAGTGACGTGGGGCCGGGGAGGGGCATGGTAAGGGGTAGTAAACAATGGAATATGGCCATATACAGGTAAGTAAACATATAAATAAATAAAACTAATCTCGCTGCGCGCACTGCATAGCCAAATGCGATGCAGTGCGCACAACAATTTTTGTTTTATTTATTTATATGTTTACTTACCTGTATTTGGCCGTATGCCATAGTTTACTACCCCCGCCCTAACTCTCCCCCTCCACACGTCACCGCCCGGCAGCACTCCCACCACCGACCACAACTGTCTAGAGTTCCGTATCTTTTAGGCTTACACTTACCTGTCTTCCATCCCCTGAAGCCGCCAGAGCAGGTAGTGTGGGCTTTCTCTCCTAGCCCTTATGGTGACAGTGGCTAACCCACACAAAAGTATATGTTATGTGCTGAAAATAATATGTCTACCTACAGAAAGCTTAAGCTCCTTATAGTTAGGACCTAAAAAAGAGTGAATCTAGAGAGAACATTTTTGGAAGGTCAGCATCAAATCATATGTATAAGGCTAATATATACTTACAATGTGTTGATATAATAATCATAGGTTCCCAAATACTTTTAAGAATGTAGCGGTCTCTATAATTACTAATAATTATTACATCTATATGACATAGATCAATACGTTGTTACAACTATTTACATATAGAAGGCATATTGTTTTTGAGCCATAACCTTGTGCTTTGTAGCCTGGCCAAAATGATAGCTTCGAAAACAAAGGGGCAGATTTACGAGCCCCTTGCGCCGCCGGCACATCAGGTTGGATGACGCACCGGCGGTGGAGCCTGCTGAGTGATATTTACAAGCACAGGTAAAGTCACCCCACATGACTTAACCTGTGCTTGTAAAGATCACCCCTGTTCACGCAACACTTTGCGTGTTAGGGGCATGACATGGGTGTTAATGTGGGTGTTCCCACGCAACACCCATGTCCAATTATGCATTTCCAGATTTACGAGAAATTGTAAACCTGGAAAGGGGTGGCGTAGCGAGGTGAAACAAGAAATGTTTTCATGTTGCCTAGTTTTTTTCCTCTTTCAATGCGTGCTGCATTCTACAGCACACATTGGAAAAGGAAATCACCTCAATTGATTGTTTTTGTGCAGGAAGGTGCCCCTTCCTGCGCATAAACAATCTCTCCATGACAAAGGCATGCAAGGGTACCTGCGCCAACACCTGGCAGCAGTTTATACACCAGCGCTGGGGGAAGCACAGAGATGCAACATATTGTTGTAACTATGTCTCATCCCTGTGCTTCGAACCTAGTGCAGCGCGACGCAGCAAAATGACTTGCGCCACCGCGCTGCGATAGTTTCTTGTAGATCTGCCCCAAAAACCTTAAAACTTTGCAGAATTCATTTAAATGTATCCCACTGTAGCTAGTTTAGGAGTGAGTACGATTGGAATACCCAAGCACCAACCCCCAATTGTATATTACCTAATACCAATATGTCTGGATCTTCTGGCACTGTATAACAAGCATTGACACATTGGCATAGCCAATAGGTTTCGCCTTTTGGACCTTATTAGGGGTGGGCGGAATTTGCGGAATGGACTATCGTGGAGAGGCACGGAGATTGAACAAATCTCCGTGCCTCTCCGCGATATTTCCATTTTGCAGAGCCCGCCCGCCTCCCGCCTCCCGCTGGCCTCCTGCCTTCCCGCCCGCATTCCTGCCCGCCTTATTGATTATTTACAGGCTGGAAATAAAGTGAAATAAAACTTACCTTATTATTAAACTGCAAACTTCCCTATCACAGTTTCTTCTTTGAAACTGCGCATGCGCAGGCTCCCGGGCATGCGCAGTTTCAAAGAAGAAGCAGCGATCGGGAAGTTTGCAGTTCAATAATGAGGTAAGTTTTATTTCACTTTATTTCCAGCCTGTAAATATAATTAATAAGGCGGGCGGGAAGTGGGAGGCGGGCGGTCGGCCAACTTCCGTTCCTTCCGGGATTGTGCGAAAATTTGCACAGTTTTTCCGCCTTCTATGCGGAAGACGGAAAGTGCAAATTATTGCACATTCCGTGGGCGGAACGGCAATGTCCGCCCACACCTAGAACTTATAAGTGTTTAGCTATGCAACAGTTGATGTTGTTGCACCAAGGATATTGTGCTGGATATCAAAACACTTATAGGGTCCCAAAGGCGAAACCTATTGGCTATGCCAATGCTTGTTTTGTCATGGGGCATACATAACAGAAGGCTGAAGCTTGGGAAATAGTACCTGTGTAACAGTTAGTGTGATATTTTGTGAGTTAGTTTGTTAAGGAGAGAGTTAGTCAGTTAGTGAGAGAGTGAGAGAGTTAGTAAGATGGTGAGTGAGTGAGAGAGTGAGTTAGTGAGAGAGAAAGTTAGGTAGTGAGAGGAGAGAGAGAGTTGGAGAGTTAGTTTGTGAGAGAGAGAGTCATTTAGTAGGAGAGAGAGATAGTTAGAGAGTTAGTTATTGAGAGAGAGAGAGTCTATGAGAGAGAAAGTTAGAGAGTTAGTTTGGAGAGAGAGAGATTCAGTGAGAGATAGTTTGAATTAGTGCTTTTAAAATGAGATAGTGAGCGAGTTAGTGAGATGGTTTGAGATAGTTAGTTAGTGAAAGAGTAAGTTAGTTGGTGAGAGAGTGAGTTAGTGAGAGAGAGAGTGAGAGAGCAAATAAACAGGCAGAAGAAGAGGAGGGAGCAGTGCATCAGTGGAGCAGGACAGGGGGGAGAACAGGGGAGCAAGTCAGGAGAGGGCATCTGAGGACATAGCAACATCGGGGCAGATGGGGAGGGATCTTAGGGGCAGTTTACCAGGGGAGAGGAGAGTGAAGGGAAGACGTGGGGAAGGAGTGGAGAGGGCATGGTAGCAGGGGATAGAAGAGAATAGGCAGAAGAAGATGGAGGAGGAAGGGTAGGGGTAAGGGAGGAGAAGGAGGGGAAGAAGGAGAAGAGGAGAGAGGAGATGAGAGGAGAGGTGAGGAACAGTATTTGGGAGGCATTATGACGGTGGAGCAGGGCAGCAGGAGGAGGGGGAGGGGCAAACAATCGGGGGTAGTAAAGCAGGGAAGGAGAGAGCCGAGGAGGTGGAAACGGTGGATAATGGGGAGGGGGAAATGAAGTGGGGGGTCAATGGAACACGAACAACTATTTAAATGGGTGCAAGCAAGAGGGAATGACATATGGGAAGCCTCTCAAAAAAAGCCAGGGGTAGATAGATTGGGGTGAGGGCCAGAAAGAAGAGAAAACTGCTCAATTTGGTGCAAGAGAACCGTGAACATAGGGACACGAGCAAGGTAACACTAGGAAGGGAGAAAAATAAGTGAGCCAAGATCATTCTGCAAATAAATTAGGGCCTAGCTGAGAACACTCCTCAAATACCCCGAAGAGAGAAAAAAAGCCTCTGTCCAAATAAATAAAAGTTGAGATTGGGGCCACCCCTAAAATGGGACAGCGTGGCGGGGTCTCAAATCGAGGAGAAGTTAACGCAGGAGCCTCACCACGAGTAAATTTGAGGACGGAGGGGAATGTTCCTTTAGATGACGCCTTTAAATGATGGGAGGAGGGTGCAGATAGGTGAAGAGGGGAAGGTGCAAACAAAGTGATTGGGAAAGAGACAACGAAAGAGAACTGGGGAAAGTGGTGTGTGGTGTGTGGTCTCTGATAGGAGGGTTTGTGAGGCTGGGTAGTGGAAAAATCCTTTATGTGAAACAGCTGAATAGGGTGGTTCGTGAGCAGGTGGGGTGAATCTCCTGGCTGCACATTGCCTCTCCTGGATCACAGTCTGCCTGTACACTGCCTTCGTCTCTCCTTAACCACTTCAAATCTCATGACGAGCTGAGCTCGTCATGAGCCACGGTGCTCGTGTGCTCATGACAAGCTGAGCTCGTCATGACCTTTAGAACGCTCGCACGCTTGGCTAATTCCCCTGCTGTGTGAACGTTCTAAAGAAACGGGTGTGGTCATGACGAGCTCAGCTCGTCAAGAGCACATGACCACCGTGGCTCATGATGAGCTGACCTCGTCATGAGCACAGGGGCGCTGTGCATGCCCCGCCCCCCAGCACAGCATGGGAATTTGCCCAGCTGCGAAGGGGTTAAGTCTCTAGGTTGTGTCCGCCTGGCTTTAGTGCTCGGGAGTACCAAGAATGCAACAAACCTAAGCGCAAATGAGGCCTGATGCCATGCGAGATGCCGTGGCACTGTTTACCACTGTGATCGAAGCGCTATTCTGTCATAGTGCTGGACACAGACAGACACGATTTAATCAGCAGTTTATAAACAAACTAGTCTGATTACATTAAATGTAGGTAAAAGTAAACAAAAAGCTGAACAAAAGTACGCGTTCTAGACAACATGTCTTAATCTAGATAACATTTACAAGTACAGGCGCCCATGGTGATCACACAATAGTGAAAAAGTGATAGGACGCTGTATGTACCAAAGGCAAATGAGGGAACAATACAGCTGACAATCGTAGTCCAAATTGCTATCCGCCTCCTTAAAGCAGCAGATTGGTTTCATACAAGGCAACGTGCCTCCAAGTCAGGATATACAGCCCTGGGCCCTGATTTTTAGAAACATTGCCCATGGACTCACAGGAGTCATACTGGCAACCCGTGAAGCCTGAATATAGCTCGGTGGGCTGGAGTGCCTGCTGCAGACTCCCTCAGAAACGAACTCAGCTTTCATCCTTCTGATATCACTGCAAGGCACATACCAGTGGGCGCGAATGACGTGCAATACTCAAGCACCAAAAGAGGGGTGAGTGCTATAACAATGGGCAATGTTATCAGTGTTAAAACTCACTTTCATTGTGTACTACTGTCAATATTAGGATGTGATTTCAGACTACAATTCTTCACCAGGGAGATGGTGCACCAACCCTGGAGACCTCTCAAGCTTGAGGAAGGGTTTTACTTTAGTGAGGAGTTCAGTCATGGCCGCGAGCTCCACAGACAATAAGCATTTAAATGTGCCTGCGTGGGGAGGGGCTGGAATTTCAAGCAGGGGGCTGGTACGATGAATTACTGAGCACAAAGAGGCGTTTGGTTGGCCAGGGAGTGAGATTTGTATGTGTAAAGGGTAATTAACAGGTTGGCCAGGGGGCGAGAGGACAGGGGTGGAGGCAAGCACGGCCAGAAGTCCATGGACAGCCTTTACCTTGCTGGAGCAAGCAGCAAGGTGCAATAATTGCAAACAGATGGCGCCACTACTCACTCCCGCAAGGTAAATGGCACACATGCACGAGTGCTCATTGGGACAGTGCAGTGCATGCACAAGTTTCATAAATAGCCCTGAGCAATTCCAAGAGGTCACCCCCTAAGCGGCGCTTGCGCACTGCATAGGTGAGTCTTAAAAATATGGACCATATCAGTTTTGCTTCTTTGACATCTGAAGAATTTTGTCTCTGTTCAAAGCCCCCATTTGAACATTTTCTCAGGTGTGTAGAGTTTATCCTGAAGATAACTCAAGTGATGGATTTTCATTCAGGGTATATTTAGAAGCATATGACTATGCACAATGGTTTGCTCTATTTCAGTCACTTGAATAGGTTCAGAGAGTCTGGAGGAGCTTTGATTGGCCAAGTATTGTAAGTTATGAGGTTGATTTTCCTGAAATAATGTGTACCTTGCTGATTATGCCTTTTTGCTTAGTTGATGCCAGACATACAGTGTATGTAATTGGATTCAGATCTGTTGGTTCATGCTTACAAAAGTCCCGGATTTGTACATCTTTGAAAATCCCAGTATATGGAATGGATTATTTTGCTTAAAGTATGTGAAATTAATGGAAAATATTATTTTATATAATTGACTAATTGGTTTTAGGTTTGTATCTGCTTAGATATGCACAATCTCATCATATGAAAATTCAGAAAGTTCAGAAAGCATGGAGTGGACTATACCATAATGAGGTATGTTAGAATCTATAATTTAGTGGATATAGCGGAATATATTCCTGAATAGATCAAATGAATCTTGAACATTGTTTTTTTTTAGTATGCCATGTAGTTTATGAAAGGCTGGTAACATGGGATAGCCTTGTAGAAAAGCAAGCCCAATAACAAACTTAAAAAAAGCGGAGAGTCCAGCCACCCAAACTTAGAGGCTATTGTGGTTGATTTAAAGCTCTTCTTGATTTTGTATAACTAAATACACTGAGACTAAACTTAATCAATCTTGTATAACAAAATATTCTGGACCAAGAGAGGGCATGGAACAAAAACAAAAGTTTGCAAGGATTTATAATTTTGAAGATATTCCACCATCCTTGACTCCCGAAGGGAAGTCAATCACATTATTTCTATACCATGTCTTGTAGGATTGTGGTATAGATAGGTGAAACATTTTGTGATAAATTTTGTGTGATTTGAACCCACATGAATGTAGTACAGGCGCCATGGCGTTTGTCATGGAAAGATGAAAACTCATTTTATAAGATGTGGGTTTTGTAAAGATGCGGAGAATAATATAATAATGCTAAGAATTTTGTTGTGTCTTGTTCAATTGTTGGTAATGCTATTGCACGACTGAATGTGAAGATAGCAACATCTTTGGTGCATGCAACAATCTTCCTAGTAGTATCATTCAAGGCAACTGGGGTATATACACTTTTCAACGAAATTTTTTAATATATGATGCTAAATAGAGAATAAATAGTAGAGGTGAGATTTGGCTTACTGTAGTGTAGTTCCTATATTCCCAATAGGCTCTGCCCATTGGAATAATATATCCTATAGATATGACGTAGGACTTAGGTCAGTATGTCTCTATCAAATATACTAAACCTAATTGTGAGTGCCAGCTAGCTCGGAGGTCACTAGAAACTTTCTCGAATTCAAAAGAAGGGATTCGTTTCTGACAACCGCATAAACATGACAACTTCCCTAGGACTGGAATAACTATCTTCAGAGTTGTAGAAACAATAAATAAGTATTTCACTCAGTCAATCATGCATGCTTCATTTCTACAGAGTTTGCTGAGAAATAGTGAGACAAGCGTTTTCAATAAAAGGTTTATTGAACAGTATTCTTTCACATGCAAGAAAGGTGAAATGCTACAATTGTTGGAATGCAAATTATAATGCGTATAACGAGAAAAGTATTCTAAAATATTACTGTAATAGCATTGTATGGTTTCTAAGCCATATAAAAATAAATACATAAATAACACAGGGTAAAATACTCAACTTGTGCTTCTAAAATACTCCTACCCCAATGTACCTAACCCAGGTCTAGTACGAGGGAAGAAGTCAGTATGGTCTTTAGAATATGTTTAGTTTTTGCCAAGAATCTACCAAAGGTTTTTCTAGGGTCTAATCAGCTCCATACCTTAGAAAGAAGGAGGTCTGGTATCTCTGTCCCGGGACTCGATTTCCCAACACCCCACAAGGGGAGTCAGAAACACTGGAGCTGTATTTATCAGCAAAGGAGGGCAGCTTCCTGATCAGTGTGTTAGCTGGAGCATCGGTTTCCTTCGGCACTTGCTGTAGCAAGCTGCGTCGGGCAAGAAGGTCATCAAACTGCTCAGAACCACCGTGCTTTGCCATAGCAAGTAAAGGTATACTTATACCTTGAAGGTGTTTAGGAATGCCATGTTTGATGTAAAGTTGGGCATATGAACGTCATGAATGAACCCCTGGGGAATAGTTGTTCACTGTAACACTAACTGACTTCTTGCAGAAAGCAATATTCAAGCAAGGAGAAGTCCCTAACGGCTTAAGCTGGTTTTCCAAGAAATCGTTGTGACGTTTGGTGAACGGATGGAAGTAGCCATGCCTGTATTTGGGTTTCATGGGCTATGCCTAAATAAGGGCTTGATTTCTATGCCTTTATAAGGGCAACATGAATTGTACCTATATAAGGGCATGAATCGGGAAAATCCATTCGGAATCTAAAACACCATACATTACCTGCTGGGTATCACTCTTGATGGGGATTTTTAAGATGGCATGGCTATTAATACAACTTTGGCACAGAGATTTTTAAACATGGCTTGAATTATATGTATCATAGTTGGATCAAATTTAAAGCCTTTCAATAGACAATAGAAAATGGCAAGAGACCCAGTCAATAACCTTTTTGGGAATCCTAGAGAATAATCACAGTCAGTGTCCCCTGTTCCGATGCAAAATCCCATTGTAAGATAAAGCTGTGCTTGCGTGGGTCATCCCAATTGCTAATCATTGGACAATCCAATTGATGATGATTTTTTAATATATTGAATCAATGTCAATTAAATACATAGGACAATATGGCCCACAATTGAGGGAATCTTTATTTTTGCTTAAGAATGATTCCAATGTTGGTCTCCTTCCATGAGGGTGGCACAAGCTGAATGTTCTCTATGGGGGAATACGATTCAATGCATTGATAGGAGATTTAGAATTGCCCAAAACCTCAGATAAAACTTCAACGGAATACTATCAGGGCAAGGCATTTTCCATACAGAGAGTCCCTTTATTGTCTTTTGTAGTACTTCTTCTGTAATAGGAATCTCTAATATATCACCCTGTATTTCAGTAATCTTTTGAATTCGGAAATCCTTGATGTATTTCCTTATTTCTGACACTTCATGAAGTGGGGCTACTCTATAGAATTGTTCATAGTAATTGTTAAAGTTAGATATTATCCCATCCCTTTCATCTACAATGTTTCCCTTAGGATGGTGGATTTTATTTTATGTGGTACTTTCCTTAAATTTTGGAGTAAAAAATGTTTCCACTGTTTTCTTCATGCATATGGGGAGTTTGTCGGTATTGACTGGAAGGTTTGTCTTACAGTTTTTGTTTTATAAACATTCTTGTCACAATAAGTCATTCTAAAGGTTCCGAAAGAAACATCTGTGCCCTGCAGATTGAAACTTGGGAATTCATTTTTTAAGTTGTCAGCAACATTCAACTGTCTAATAATCGTAGTCTGACCAATGAAGAATGCATACATACCATTTTTAGCAGGAATTTGTAGTCTAGCGACCTGGTAGAGTAGCTGTTGAAAGATAAAGTATCCAACATATATCAAAAATGCCCCAGGATGCTGTCTTTTCTGGCTGCTCCTTGGTTTTTTAAAAGGAAAGCAACGTGCATGCTGAATTGATAGCCTACATTTTAATTTTTAAGGTCATAGCAATCTCTCAGAAAGAGTAGCACAATAAATCCTATGGAGTCTCCACTATCCATGCACCTATCAATGCTAGGAAGTGTAAATTATTCTGACTCATTCAATTGTGTATATCTGCTACTTTGTATATGAGAGCTTTTGTTGAAATATTTCCTTTTTCCTGATGTCAAAGGTAGCTTCTTCAGCTTTGTCAGTTCCTTTCTTTCGTTTGATTAAGTGTTCCCCAAAGGCCATAATCTATTTCAAGAGTTTCTGTAGCACAGCTTGAGCGTTTAGGTTATTTATGCAAAGCCCAGCAGCATCCTTCTTCTATTCCTCATGTTGTGTGCACAGTAGATCATGGATTGAGGTCAATTAAGACTCTGCTGTTGAATTACCATCATGAATGGATATAGTCAGTTGAGAGTTGATGCCCTACTTGGGGCTTGAGAGAGTATCTATTGGATAAGATTGAAGAGTGTGTGACCCAGCAGTATATGTAAGGTGGTGAGCTCTATTGTCCCACAGCTAATGGTCATTATCCACTTCCTCATCCTCAACTATGCTTTGCCTTGAGGTACTCTTTTTGCCTTCACGAGTACTCTTGTACAGTCTCTGACTTGCCTCTCCTCGAACCTTTGTCACAATTTCAGCTACCTCCACATTATCCTCAACGTGTTCCCAGATGGTGTTCCTATTTCTGGTTTAGATTTTGCGAGGAATGGGACTGCTTTTGATACCTCTGTTTCTGAGTCTCCTCCGAAGGTCAATTGAGTGACCTCTGAGAGAGAAAAAAGGGCCTCCTCTGATTCAAGTCTTTGCAATTGCATGTCCCATTTCACCATCTGGGATCATGTCCTCCTGTGTCTGCTCAGTTATTGGGGTGATTGGTACCAGCTTGGCTTGAAGTCAACAATTGTAGTAATGTGTATGGATCTTTGTGGTTGCTAGGAGAACAGCTGTGAAAATCTTAATATTGTTTGTTATAGAATCATATACCAAAATAAATGTTGACCCATGATCAATATTGCCCGAGGCAGTACTTGCTAGGAAGAAAGAGACCGGTAAGCGAACAAAGACAGCACAGAAGTGGTATGGCATGGTTTTGTGGATATGATGTTGTGAGGAGTAGTAGTGACCTCTGTAGAACAAGCACCTGCCTCAGTATTTAAAGTTTGGGGGTTAGACCTTGATTCCTGAGGGTGGTGTCAAGTGTAAGAGTCATTAGCAGTGTAAGGATATTCCCATCGCTATTGAGGTTGTCAATAGGCAGATCAAAAGATTAATTATTTAAAGCTTTTGATTTATGAGTGTGTTTTACTTGCATGAAGGACATCATAAAATGAGAAGCCTTAAATTATTGCAGCAAAATCGCTGGGCTTATGGGATCATCTGCAGTATCCCTGATTTTCAAGACAGTCTCATCACCTATAAAATGCAGTGTATGTTCAAGTCCTTATCTTTATTTCGCTCTTTGTGCTGCTGATTTAAGGGATCTGCTAAACTCGTGGCACTTCTGGTATTCACTATGCTCATGGTGAGAGCAGTTTTCCTTTTTTAACTGTTTTGGGCATGTCTAAGAAAAATAGTCATCTAGGGTGCTCCCTGTACATTGTTGGTGACCCTTGATTCGGTTGCTTTTTGACTGTAAGGAGGGTAAGTGTCTGTGCTCTCTTCCCAGAAGAGTTCCTGAAGCCATTGCCAGCTATACCAGTGGGGGACGCCCACAAATGAAAAAGTAAAACATTTCCAGGAGCCTGTCACTTGGAGTGGGTGGAGCAGGTGGGGCAGCCAGGGCAAGGCTTTCAGATCCCCTGGATGCCTTTGGTTTGGAGGCATCAAAACCCGCTAGAGAATTTCCAGGAGTCTTTCTCATGGAGTGGATAGGGCAGCCAGGGCAAGGCTTTCTGATCTCCTGGATGCCTTATGTTTAGAGTCATCAAAGGCTGCAAGAAGGAAGGTGGTCAATCCAGTAGATGCACTTCTGTTGCAAGGAAGCTTAGCATGTGGTGTCTGGAAATTCAGCAAGACTCCTGGCATCTGTAACAGTATGTTGCTGGGAGCACAGGTCTATGGGAAGCAGTGAACTCCAGCTGATGGCAGTCACAAATGCTGTTCACTCTTTAAGGACCAAGTGAGAAGCTTGCAGTTACAGTATCTCTCCACCACTGAGTGCCACACTGGCATGCAGGTGCTCTTGGAACTACCAGGTCAGTTCTGTGTGTTTGCTTATAGAAACATTTGTGGGTGTATTTTTGAGGATATATAACCACCAGGGTCAAAGAATAACAAAAAATGATTGCAATGCCCCAGGCATTTATATGACACGTTGTGTAACTGTGGTATTGAAAACTCAGTAAATCCATGTCATAAATACCTAAAAGCCTTGTAGAGTAGGATTTGCACAGAATAGTGGGAGGACCTCTCCACACCTCAAACTAGGGTTTGGCATTAAGTAGTAATGCTTCACATTGATCAAATAATCTATTTACAGACATTTTTACACTAGTACAGTTACCTACTACTGTAAACAGGTGGTTTCTACTGGAACTGAGCTAATTCACACAATCCACTTTTAATATGTGTAATCAATACACTCAGAAGGAAAGTCTGCAAAATAGTTAGCTTTCCACGTGAGCAAGGCTGTATTGGCTATACTGAATGTAGTAAGGCTTATAGGTCCATTGTCGACAATTGCTAAATTAGCATGACCTTCGCTGCCATGAATCTGATTTTTTGCACGACACTACAAGCATCCATTTCACAATCCTTATTTGTGCCCCTCTTTTACACATGACAACTGTCTGCTTTGCAGGTTCTTTGCTGTGATCTGAGGTTTAGCCTGCACTGTTCTGGTCTGTCCCACTCACCTAGACATAACAGGCCTCACACAGCTGCACCTCTGGAAATCGTGAACTTTAAAACACATGCTGTTGTGACAGTCACGGAGAGACACCTTTCCAGAGAGAAGACCCGTGTTTGTCCTGCGATGTGAACATTGCATCTAGGCCGTAAGGTATGGGGCTATGCTGACAAAGCCCAGAGGTCTTCTGTTCTATAATAAACTATTTCTTGTCACAGGGAGGGTGGTTAGGTTGTTCCGTCACTTTCTATTGTTTTCTATAACATGACCTCCCCGTTTGTATTCTATGGAATTGTAAAAATAATGACTATATTGTGTTTATGCATTCTGATGCTAGTATTGGCCTATGTACTGCACCATAGAGCGCGTTAGTTGAAATCAACATTTTAAGCTATACTGCTTCTCTGATTATTCGCATTGTGGACAATTATGAGTGGCTGAATGAAAGAGTGTCTGGCTCCCACAATTCCCAAGATAGGGTTAAGTGTTCTGGGTTGTCATCATTGGTAGATTTGCTGTAGACGGAGATTAAATGAGACACTGTAGCTAGTCGTTAAGGGATTTTGGGTATGGATGTGGTAGTTCGTTACACCACCTATTCACTGAGGTCCTATTTTCCTGTGCATAGGGCCATATGTAGGTAAATCCCAAATACTGAATCTTAAATACTGATTATTACTGAATTTTACCGAATCGATAATAAGAATTCGGTATTTGGGATGTAGGAAACAATTTGGTAATATTTACCAAATCGGTAAAATTCGGTAAAGAAATACCGAATCCCCAACACCGATCGGTAAAAACCTAATCAGTAAAATCCGAATCTGTAAAATCTGATTCGGTAAATACCAATTTGGTAAATACCGAATCAGCAATTCAAAAAAAGAAACAATTATGGAATCAGCCAATCACGTGCAACCACCTCACCTCCCAACCAGGAAGTGGCCACACCCATGCAGGTGCACTCAATCTGAAGCTGCTGGAGAGTCTGGGAGAGCAGAGCAGAGCCTTTGAGACACTGGGATACTTACTCCAGGTAAACAGCACAATGTCAAGCAAGGACACTGAAAGGAAAGGAGCAGAGAGATAGAGGAAAGTGAAATTCAGCACCAAGGAGCTGCAGGTCCTTGTGGAGGAGGTAGTGAAGGAACATCACAAGTTGTTTGGCAAGCAGTCCCTGCAGGTGGCAGAGTATGCCAAAAGGAATATTTGGCTGGCTATACAAACCACGGTGAATGCCATTGGAGTGACCCAACAGGACATCGACGACCTCAAGAAGAGGTGGTATGACCTCCTGAGCGTGACAAAGAGAAAAATGGCTGAGCTCAAGAAACAAGCGAGGCAGACAGGATGAGGGAGGAACAGGACACCTACCCTGACTGAGCTTGAGGAGCTGGTGGAGTCCACCATAGAGCCAGACAACGTCTGTGGGATTGGGGATGCAGACAGCCCAGCTCGAGCTGCCACCAAAAACGGTAAGAAGCATGCACAGCAATCACCCCCACCCCTTCCCCTTTCCCTTTTCCTTCTCCAATGTGGTAGTGTGATCCCCACTCCAGTACAGGTTTTATTATACACCAGCAATGCATTATGGGAGTTGTAGTCAGTGAAACACCTACCATGTCAGACAACACACCAAACAACAAGGCATGCGACACACAACAGTGTTTCAGAGATGATAATTTAATTGTATAAGCAGGGCTGCAGGACCACAGAGCTAATGTATGATTTTCTGTCCACAGGTGAGACATCTCGCAGGCGTCCCAAGGACAAGGAAGAAAGTGTACCCCGGAGGGAAGGCACACAGGAGGCGAGTACCAGTGCAGGGCACACCACACAAGCAACAGCGGCATCACCAACACTGCCAGCCTCGCCACACCTGCCAGCGTCACCACAGCTGCTGGCCTCCCCACACCTGCCAGCGTCGCCACAGCTGCTGGTGTCCCCACAGCTGCTGGCCTCACCCCTACTCCTGTCCTCACCTCAACTGGTAGCGTCGCCGGCTGCAACAACACCTGCAGTGCAAAGTACCAGGAGGCATGTTGTGGGCACAATCCGGGAAATGGAGTCTTCCGCAGAAGACACGGTGGAGGGTGACACATCAACCGTGGCAGTTGAGGACAGCAATGCTCATCAATAGTCCACCGCCGAGGGGGCCCACACAGGTGCCAGATGCCGCTGGGCCAGGGACAGCAGTCCAAACCAACATGGCGAGGGTCCTGGTGTCTTCTGCCTCCTGGAGGCAAGTATGGTAAAGGTGCAGCGCATGCAGGGAGAAGGCCATCCAGTCGGTCCAACGACAGATGAAGCACCTAAATGAAAATGTAAAAAACATTGATAAGGGTATCAGCTCAATGGCGGAGAAAATGAGAGAGATGGCTGCGGGCATGCAGGACATGTCCTAGTCAGTGCTGCTGCTGTGCAGCAAGCTGGACGAGGACAGGGTAACAAGGCCCAGGAAAAGGCAGAGGTCTGAACAACACACAAGGGTAGTGAACTGGCTAGCCACTGCCACTTCCCTGCTCTGCAGGCGCAGCATCAACATGCAGGACAGACTGGAACACTTCAGCAGTGAAGTCTCCAGGGGCCTTGTGAGGGTGACAAGTGCAGCTGAGGTGCTGCTGACTGCTCAGTCGTTATTATATATGGGGTAACCCAAAGAGAGTCCTAGGACCTGGGTATCAAGTGTTGCAGATATGGTGGTCCTAGACATAGAATTCCACACACAATTATTCCAAAAATATTTTGCTCAGTTATTTTTCCATATGAGAAATTAATTCCTAAAGTGAAAAAACAAAAACACAATAGCCCAAAAATACATAGGTGTCCAATATACACACATCAAACAGATTTGTTTGAACGTTTTAAAAGTAGAGGAGAGAACTCTACTGTTTATTCTTAATAAAAATCTCCTCAAAAGACAGTACACCAATATACAATATCTACAGTTTGAAACAGAAGGGGTTACCGACGAAAGAAAAGTGCATAGAGTGAGAAGTTTTTTGTGCTCGTGTAGAGGAAAGGAAGGACCAAGCGGTCAGAGGATATTGAATAGTATGATCGTTGTAGAATCCGTTGGTTTCGATTCTAGACAGAGCCTGCCCTCAAAAGTTAGTTTGCAAAGCAAATGTTATTGTCTTTACAGCGATCACTTCGCTCAGGAGGTTTTGGTCTTCAGAAAGGGTGAGTGGGCAGGGGCATAGGAGATGCAGGCTCACTGTGTGGAAAGGATGTCGACGTTTCGACCCAAGGATAAAAGGGCAGTTTGTATCCTCATAGGCGGGTCTTCATCAGGACGGGAAGGTGAAGGGAAGGAGCGTAGTTACATTGCATTCATGTAACCCCAGAAGTATAGGCGGACACCTATAACACAAATGTAAGGGCTAAGTATTTCAAAACCAACAGCATGAAGGTTTAAGGAAAGTACTCAAAAAGCACTCACCCTGTTAGTGGTGCGCCTGTTTGCCAACCGGTCAATTCGGTATGAGAGAGCCGTTCAAACGTGCTCTCGTTCTTCTAGTACTCGAGAGCACGTTTGAACGGCTCTCTCATACCGAATTGACCGGTTGGCAAACAGGCGCACCACTAACAGGGTGAGTGCTTTTTGAGTACTTTCCTTAAACCTTCATGCTGTTGGTTTTGAAATACTTAGCCCTTACATTTGTGTTACAGGTGTCCGCCTATACTTCTGGGGTTACATGAATGCAATGTAACTACGCTCCTTCCCTTCACCTTCCAGTCCTGATGAAGACCCGCCTATGAGGATACAAACTGCCCTTTTATCCTTGGGTCGAAACGTCGACATCCTTTCCACACAGTGAGCCTGCATCTCCTATGCCCCTGCCCACTCACCCTTTCTGAAGACCAAAACCTCCTGAGCGAAGTGATCGCTGTAAAGACAATAACATTTGCTTTGCAAACTAACTTTTGAGGGCAGGCTCTGTCTAGAATCGAAACCAACGGATTCTACAACGATCATACTATTCAATATCCTCTGACCGCTTGGTCCTTCCTTTCCTCTACACGAGCACAAAATACTTCTCACTCTATGCACTTTTCTTTCGTCGGTAACCCCTTCTGTTTCAAACTGTAGATATTGTATATTGGTGTACTGTCTTTTGAGGAGATTTTTATTAAGAATAAACAGTAGAGTTCTCTCCTCTACTTTTAAAACGTTCAAACAAATCTGTTTGATGTGTGTATATTGGACACCTATGTATTTTTGGGCTATTGTGTTTTTGTTTTTTCACTTTAGGAATTAATTTCGCATATGGAAAAATAACTGAGCAAAATATTTTTGGAATAATTGTGTGTGGAATTCTATGTCTAGGACCACCATATCTGCAACAGCTGACTGCTCAGTCGGCAAATAATGGTGCTCTGGATGTGGGGGAGAGCGAGGAGACCACCAGGAAGAGCAGCATGACCCCCCCTGTTATCGACACCCGGAGGAGCAGCAGGTGGCATGGGGCTGCCACTACCCACACAGTCAGTGAGGACAGCCAGCCATTTGATTCCAGCACTTGTGGGCGTGCCTGCAAACACTGATGCTGCCCACACTCCCTGAACTGGAATGGGTGAAGTAACCCAGGGCTTCCCTAATGTATGGCAACAATTGGACAGGCACATTTGAGTCTTTGTAAACTGGCGTAGTGCCAAGATATTAAAACTACATCGTGCACATACAACAACTGGCTGTGTCTCCTTACTTACTAAGAAATAGTTGAGTGTGATCTCTACCTGACTTTGTCTCCCATCTGTTGCTGGCGCCACTACTGCTGTGTTGAGCTCAGGGTGTGCAAACCCATCAACATCATTCTCAATATCTGTTAATTCTACTGCTGTTCCTTTCCTAGTTGCAAGGTTGCGCAGCATTGTACAAGTTGCAATGATTTTATAGCAGATGAGGGGTGAGTACTGATGTGCGCCTCCGCTTCTGTGGAGGCAGCGGAACCTGCTTTTTAATAGCCCAAAGGTGTGCTCCACAACTTTGCGTGTAGATTTGTGTGCCACTTTGTATTGTCTCTCACTCGGGGTTGATGGGTTCAGGTAGGGAGTGAGGATGAATGAGAGGACGACATATGCGTTATCGCCTATGTGGAAAAGAGAGAGACAATAATCACATGCACAACAACACCTACATCTGCAGTATCTATCAGGGTGTGTCACAGTGTTTTACCTAGCAGGTATCCTTCTCCAAATTCCCCCGCTGCCAGACGTGTGTAGATCCCACTGTTCTGGAAGATGTAGGAGTCGTGGGTGCTTCCAGGCAATTTGGCCACGATGTCTGTGATTATGTTGGCAGCTTCACAGATTACCTGCACATTTATGGAGTGGGAGGACTTTCTGCTCCTGTAGATGTACTCAGTGGCTGCAGGTGGGCAGATTGGGATGTGTGTGACATCAATACAGCCACTGACATGTAGGAACTGTGACATTTGGTAAAAGTCAGTCTTGACTTCAGCAGTTCCGCATGTGTGTCAGGGAAGCTGATGTAATGATGCATTCTCTGCATCAGGAACTTCCTGATGAAACAGGACAGGCAGCTCTGGTACAGAGGAGAGCTGGTGGTGAAGTCTTGTAGCCCTTATACTTCAACAGGAGGCAAGCCCTAGTTTAAGCCCTTGGAAAAACATTCTGCAAGATGATGAAAGTTCTTTAAAAGTTCCTTATCCTTTCCTTGGCAATGAAGACACCACTGCAGGCCAATCCAGCAAATAGCACACTGGCAGAGGATCAGTCCAAACTCCTGCAGCTTCCTTGGTTCTTCTCCTTGGCAAAGGTGTTTCTTGTTGTTCCAGAAGTGATCTAAAGTTCTGGGGTCTGGGCCCCAATATTTATACTCTAAAATCCTTTGTCCTCCTAAGAAAGAGGGTCCTGTACCTAGCACAAACCAGTTCTGGATGCATTCTGCCAGTGCACACCTTCTTCCTTTGTCAGGGTGGGCCAGGGTCCTCAGACACACCACAGGAGGTGGAGCCAGCTTAGTGGAAGGCAGGCACAGCCCTATTTATGCTCAGGTGCTACTCCTCCCACCGTCCTACATGCGGATAGGTCTATTCAGCATTGTGCTGACTCACCCTATCTCCTGGAGCCTCCCCAGCCTCTGTCACTCACAAACCAGACATGCAATACACAAGCTAGCAGAGGCAAGTTGGATGGTTAGGTAAGAAATTACCCGATTTCTAAAAGTGGTATTTTCAAACTCAGAATGTTAAAACCAACTTTACTAAAAGCTGTATTTTATCACCCTGACTTCAGGCTTACTAAATTCGAATTTCTACCATGTTCCTTGGGTCAGTTAGGATTATAAGATGTTACAATCAAACTGCCCTTTCTGGCCTGTATGGACAGGTACCCTTGCAGTATTCAAAAATGAAAATAGCTGTAATTCACTATCAGGACATGCCACACACACCAGGGCATGCCCTACCTCTTACATACAATGCACCATGCCCTTGAGCCTACCTTAGGGGTGTCTGATATGTAGAATAGGGAAGGTCTAGGGACTGGTAAGTGGGTGCACTTACCAAGTCGACATGGCAGTACTAGACTGCACACAGCTCTGCAGTGGCAGGCCTGAGACACACTTTCCAAGCTGATTCTGTGGGTGGCACAATCAGTGCTGCAAGAACACCAGCAGCATTTGATTTACAGGCCCTGGACACACATGCTGCACTGTACTAGGGTCTGACTAGTAAAACAAATAAGCCAATCATGGAGTCACTAGTCCATAACAATAATTTACGATAGGGAGAGCATATGCCCTTAAGCACTGATCAGCAGTGGTAAAGTGCCCAGAGTCATAAAACTAACAAAAACAGGTCAGTAAAAATACAGGAGGAAAGCAAAAAGTTCAGAGATGACCCTGCAACAAGGGCCAAGTCCAACACAATCCCCTTCCAGCCAAAACGCAGGGTAGGCCAATCACTACCATGATTGAAATCCCTTCTCTGGGCGAATGAACATGGACCCTGGCCCGCAACAGGAGGGGCATATTCCAGTTCTACGCCAATCTGAACCTTTTTGGATCCCTCTTTCCATACTCTCAGGGCCCACTAAGCTAATCCATGGTAAACCCTTCTCCTCACCTGTGTACACTGTTAAGATAAATACAGTAGTCCCTGGATGGTAGGAAATCCTTTATTCAGGAACATAACCCCTATTGACAGAGGAAAGGGGGACGCAACCGCCAGTCAGCTCTCACCACAAAATCTGCCCACTACCTCTAACATTCTAAAGGAATGTTCAAACCCCTATTCAATTAATAACAAATGCCCACTACACGGAGCGTGAGGACTCGAGCACTAGAACACAAACGTGTAGTGCTCGAGCCAGGAAGAGCATAGTACTGGCTTGAGACACAACACAGCACAACTCGAGACACAACACTTCTTCCCCCTTCACAACAACAAACAACATATAAAAAAGAAAGAAAAAAATATATATCAAGAAGTCAAGTAATATAATCTTCCAACTTTTTAGGTTTAGTGCAAACACGTTTAGAACGTACAACATCACACATCCTATCAGCACAAATATCATGCAAAGATGACGAATCCTCCATGGTACCAGAGTACTCTAAAGATTTCCTACAGGAAGAAGAATCTACAACCTTATCAGTGCCCTGGAACTCGGATGCATCTTCAATCCAATCATAACTCTTACCTGTAGAAGGAGAACTAATGTTACCCCTAAACAGTGCAATTCTGTTTGTATTCCACACCTTCCTGTCACTCAACAAAGCAGAATTACAAAGCAACTTAATAACCTTAAGAGGAGTAGAGTATTTGCTTTCACCTTTGGAAACAATCCTTCCCTTTTTTACTTTGACAATATCACCCACATTGAGAGCTACGCATTTCTTATTCTTGCTGAGCTTCTCCTTCTAATGTCCCTGATTCTCCACAAGTGAGTTTCTCACATCTTTGGCAGACCAGATAACTCTTTTAGTACAGTTTAACCAACCCATGTTATCTTTTGTGAGGGGAGAACATCCTTTCATAGGTTCAAATGCCGAAAATCCAGAAACATCATATCTGGTAACCCTATACGCCCAAAACAGTCTTTCTCAACTCATCTTCCCAATCTTTGTTATTGCTATTGCACAATTCAATGATTCCTTTGATGACCCTGTTAAGCGTTCCACGCTAACATTTCCTTCAGGGTGGTAAACAGAAGTAGTCCTATGCACTGTGCCTGAGTCTTTGATAAATTTCTTAAATTGTTCTCCATAGAATTGCCCACAATGATCAGAAATAAGGTCCTTTGGAAGACCTTCCCTACTGAAAACTTCAGCTAAGAACTTTAACACACTCTCTGAATCAATCGTACCAACAACACCATATTCTGGCCACTTTGAAAAATGATCCACAAGTACAATAATATACTTCTGCTCACCCTCAACATTCGGGTCCAAAAATGTCAACCCCGACCCTTTCCCAAGGCATCTCCAGAACCACAATAGGATGTAAATTAGTTATACAAGTGACTAAAGTTTTGTCGGAATTGACACAATCGTAGCATTCACGAACAACTCTTTTAATTTCCCTGTCAATACCCGGCCACCAATATTCATGCTTTATTCTACTCTTAGTCTTTACAATACCTAAGTGCCCCTCATGACACAGGTTGATAACTTTCCCACTCAAAACAGGGGGTGGAACTAGTTTGCCTCCCCTAAGTAATAACCCATTCTCCACGGACAATTCTTGCTTTACCTCCCAGAATGGCACTGGAAGCTTCTTAATGCTGTGCTTTTCCGGCCACCCATTTTTTACGCATTAGCATACTTCTTGGATTTCCACATCAGATGTCATAGTCTCCAGCCATTCCTTGTGTGTTATGCATCTTTCCTCACTGCTAAAAATACTGGCAACATACCAATCATCTCAATCGTCCACACATTTATCAGTCACAGGAAGACTACTTCTACTAAGAAAATCTGCAATCCTATTACGTACCCCAGGCACATGGACCACTTCATACACAAAATCCAGAATTTGCGCTGAGAACCTGGAAATCCTGGGAGACACGTTATCTAATCCAGATGAAGTAAGAATTTTTGTAAGGGGTTTATGGTCTGTACGCAAGGTGACACAAGTCCCCCATATAAACTGTTTAAAATGTCTCAAACCCCACAAACAGCCCAGTGCCTCCCTTTCTATAACTGAATAATTACACTCAGTAACAGACAACGTCCTCGAGGCGAAAGCAACCACGCATTCAGAACCATCTTCCTGCAACTTAGAAAGGACAGCGCCAATTCCTCTACCACTGGCGTCAGTGGTGATAAAACTCTTCAACTTGGAATCAAAACCCTTCAGTGCAGGAGCACAACAAATATCCCTCTTAATATTATCCATGTTCTTTTGGCATTCATCGGACCATTGAGAATTACAACCCTTCTTCAACAACTGTCTGATACTGTACATCTTTTCAGCAAAATTGTGTAAGAATTTCGAGTAATACTCTGCGAGCCCTAAGAAGGACCTCACCTCATCTTTACTTCTTGGAATAGGTGCTTTCAAGATAGCATCTACCAGCTCAGACTTAGGGCTGATATCAAATGCACTAATATTATGGCCCAGATAAGTTACACTCCTTCTCGCAATCTTGCACTTGGATCTCTCTGCGGTAAGACCTTTAAAATCCAGAAGTTGCAAAACTTTTGTCAAACGTTGATCATGCTCATCTTTGTGTCTACCCATGATAAGAATATCATCCTGAAAAAAGAGTACACACTTAAACCCTTTGAATAAAGTGAACATGATGCGTTGAAACATAGCAGCAGCTGATGCCAAACCAAATGGTACTCTTTTAAACTGAAATAACCCAAAAGGAGTGACAAAGGCCATTAAATGCTTGCTATCAGGATGAAGGGGAACTTGGTGATAGGCCAAGGTTAATTCGATAGTGGAAAACCGTTCCATATCTTTAGTGTGGCATAGTAATTCTACAATCTTAGGTAGAGGAAAAACATCAATAAATATACATTTGTAGAGCTCCCTGAGGTCCAAACATAAACAAATGGTACCATTGGCCTTCATCGCGACCACCAAGGGGACGACCCAATCAGAGGATTCCACACACTCAATTACATCTCTGTCCACATGTTTTTGTATTTCAAGCTGTACTTCATCCTTCACGCCAACCGGAATATTTCTAACTTTATGGATTCGAGGTACAGCTCCATCCTTAAGAACAATTTTATGCGAGAATCCCTTAAGCACTCCTACATTCCCAGAGAATACACCTGGAAATCTCTCATAAACTTCATTGCAAACTCCATCCTGGAAATAATCTTGGTTAATGCATAGGACTGGGTCAGGACTATTCGGGTCGAGAAGTATACCCAAATCCCCTTGGTCCCACCATCCCAGAACACGGGGTCCCGCTCTAGAAACATAAAGATTGCATATGGCAGTTCCCCCTTTAAATTCAAAGACCATACTGCAGAAACCAATCAGATTAATGGGTTTAACTGTATAACCAACAGGATGTATATCAGGAGCATTCAATTCTTGACCGAACTTTTACCTACACAACTCTTCCCACCTTATTTTTTTGATGATCGTATACGGGGAACCAGAATCAGCTGTCAGTGTCACCACGATACCATCAGCAACAATATCACAAACACGTTTTTTCTTAATCCTCTTTTGACCAGAAGATTCCTCATCACACACACAGCAAACAATGTTCTCACCGAAATCAGTCTCAATACTATCATTGTCTTCATCACATTCATCCAAAACACACTTCACCATCTTAGCGTTTTTACAATCTTTTGCAAAATGCCCAGACATCTTGCAATAAGCACATCTTTGACCTAAAGCAGGACATTTTTTGTCGTTGGCATGATGTGAAACACTACCACATCGAAAGCAAGCCCCTTTAACATCAAAAGTCTTAACATTGCTGACTTCTCTTGTCTTACTCTTCCCCTTAAAATGTGGTTTATATTTGCTTTTCTCTGCATTAAGCTGAACAGGAGCTCTAACAATTTTAATGATCTCATCACCGGGATCACCTTTGGCTTTATTAACAACTGTCTTAATGCACCGTGTGGTCAATTCAGCTTTGCTGATTATCGTCAAAATTTCTCTTAGACTGGCATCACCATTGACCCATAACTTATTCTGCAAATTGTGATTATTACAATGCATCACCAATTGATCTCGTATTAATTCCTCTTTGATGGTTCCAAAGTTGCAGGATTAGGCAAGTCTCCTAAGCGAAGCAATATAGTCCTCAATTTTTTCACTGGACTCCTGCTTTGTATGATAAAAATTGAACCTGTGTACAGCCTTACAAACCGTTGGTGCAAAATAAGCATTGAGGTCATTAATAGCTTGCGAAAAGACAACAACTTTAGCCCACACACATTCTTTTTCTCAATTCTGTTGTAAACTCTTAACCCACCAGGGCCAAGACAATGTAGAAGTATTTTTATTTCCTTTCCGGGGTCAATTCCTTGCTTTCAAAAGTATCCAAATAATTAATCAAGTAATCCCTCCATTCCTTCCATCTCTGACTAGACACTTCCCCATCCTTAATCAAAAACGCTTGGAGCGCTGGTAAATTCATGGTAGTAGTGGACATTCTGATAAATCTGTCAAGTTTGATGCAACAGTTGGAAATATGTTGAATACTATAAAACTAATGAAACTGTAATTTATATAGTGTAATTAAAGCACAGTCCAAGCTGAGATTAAGTTACCTAGGATAACTAAAAGCATACACATAATGCAATTCATACAATGAGGAGAGAGTGAAATCCAGTCTGTGCACAAGCACCAAGGAGGCACTTATAATAAAGACACGCTGCGAGCGTATCGCAGATGAGGACGTTAAATTATCCGTGTGCAAAGAATCCTTGTATTGTATAAATAAAGTACCTCAAGCACTATGACACGCAGCGTGCGTATCGCTGAATCACACCAGAAGAAGCACACGAAAATCCGAACGAAGCGTCTTTAAGTAAATCCAAAATGGAGTCACGTTCTGCGACCTATTTGCGTGACCCTATGCAGGTTGCATGACGTCCCAATACGTAAGAATGCAGGCTCTCAGAGATGTAATGTTCGCGAACGCTTCCTCTGGGTCCGTTCTGTAGAGACGTCCACCGGATTCCACACAGATTAAAAAATGCAAGGTTTCACCAGATTCTACTCGGATCAAAAGATGCGAGGCTCAGCGAGGCTCAACGATCCCCATGGTACCACGGTAAGAATCATGTACCGATTTTCTCACTCCACTTTTATGTCGAGAAGAGTTCAAACAGCAAGGGTACGTGCTCTTTGCACAGGCACACAACCAGTTCAAGTTTCCAAAGAGAATAACAATGTTGTTGTACAATTAAACAAAGGCCTCAGAATAAAATACATTTTTGTGACTTACATCGGTTGAAGACAAGAAATGGTAGAGCTGCTTTCAATTTTTCCTTTGAATCTGTCTTAAAAATACTGCATCAGTCCTCCTTTCACATAAGGCTCAATTACAATCCGAAGGCACAAAATCAAATTTTAAAATTATTTCTTGCGCAGTTTCTTCCGGGGTTATGTAGCCATCATCGCTAATGTTAAGATGAATACACGTAGTCCATGGATGGTAGGAAATCCTTTATTCAGGAACATAACCCCTATAGACAGAGAAAATGCGGACGCAGCCGCCTGTCAGCTCTCACCACAAAATATGCCCACTACCTCTAACATTCTTAAGGAATGTTCAAACCCCTTTTCAATCAATAACAAATGCCCACTGCACGGAGCGTGAGGACTCGAGCACGAGAACACAAACATGTAGTGCTCGAGCCAGGAAGAGCATATTACTGGCTCGAGAGACAACACGGCACAGCTCGAGACACAACATACACCAACTGTGCCGCACCTAATCTTAGCTTTCTCACCGGTGTGTCCCAATAGACAGACAGTACCCACATGGCCAGCACAGTGATGGGGCCCAGTCCACCCCCAGGGTGAGACTCCTGCCCGCCACCCAGGGGCAACTCTGTCCATCAGGACAGCAAGACACAGTGGCCACTGACAGCTGTCAATGACAATGATGAGAACCAGGCCCTCTGCCTCTCAGGGCTCTCAAACCTTGGTGGTGTCAGAGAGCGGGGGCAGTAGCCCCAGGTGCTTGGCACCCTCTGTCCACTCTCTCTCCTGTCAGGTCAGGTATGACTTCCTGACACTGACCAACCAGTCCCAGGCCTGTGTCCAGTGGCTGGACCGGAGACTGGGGTGGGCTTTCCCAAACCCACTCCTCCTCCTCGGGGCTCTGTATGCTCCTACCTGGAGTGGTACCCCCCTTCCAGAATTGTCAGGGCACCTGTGGCAGGTATCCTTCCCAATTGGCTCAGGAGTTCAGGGGTTCTATCCTGCAACTGGGATCCCCGCCTAAGGACTGTACCTTTTGACTGGAAAGAGGTCAGGGGTGATGCTGCTCTCTCTCTACCCCCTTACTAGATCCATGCACCTTCTCACCTGGAGCGGTGCCCCCAGAAGACACACCTGTAGGGACACTGATTACAGTTGTCCTTCCCTCCAGGTCAGGCAACACCTAAACCTGGCTTCCCAACTCAGGGACCGAACCATGAGGCTGAGCAATTGCCTGGTGAAACAGCCTTCCTGGGGAGTACATATACCCTCTCCGAGAGTGACACATATCTCATGTGTCATGTGACAGTCTGCCTGGCGCAGATTTCCCAACTCCTGTCCATCTGACAGTATGTGAAGATCCCCAGGTCAGCAGTGGTAACACCATGGTCACTCCTTGGTGACTCAACCCTCTGGCTGGCCCCTGACCCACTGGTTCTTCCACTGGGGACTCTCCCCAACTCTCACCCCTCAATCTGGACTTCTTCACCCTCCACTTAGGAGTTGCACTGCCAGACACCAGAACTGATGGAGGGCCACTTACAGACACTCCCAGTTCTCCTGACACAAGGAGATCCCCCTCTGGACTATTAGTACAGCCAAGGCTCTCTACCTGGTGCTCCCTTTAGGAACCATCCATGTCCTGAGAATGAGGTTGGGGCACTTCAGGACACATCCCAGTCTCACTCATTCTCCTTGGAAACAGGACGTGAGGCCCTATAACCCTTCCACTACACTGGAACTTAGCTGGGCTATTCTGAACCTCTCCCACCACTCGGAGCTGGAAGATACCTGAGCCACTCCTCTTAGGGTCACAACCCAATGCCTCTACAGAACCTCGGATACTCACCCAGAGGTCTACCTCCTGTGCAAGTTCCCTAGGATCAGAGAACTTACACTCCAACAGATGTTGACATAGCACTGGAAAAAAGGGACTTAAAATATGCTCTCCCACAATTGGATCACACAGCCCCCTACAGTTGCTAACCAAACTTTCTGTCACCTCCACATCCAGTGCCTCACACACGTTCTCCACACCACTCTCTTGAGATGGGCAAGACAGCATCTGGCTGTCTCTGTCACTCAACCAACACTCTTCTGGGCGGTCTTCACACTCACATACCAGGACTTCAACCTTGGGCGAACCCCTCTCCCTGCACCTCTCATCTAGAGTCAGTAGAGTGACCCTCCCACCACTAGGACCATAAATGTCAGTTTCCGCATTCACCTCAGAGACACTGCGCACTACTGGAGTTACCTCGTGTCCTTGAACCTCCTGGTGTATGTTAACCCCCTCTTTCAAGTCAGGTGCCAAATCTCTGGGTGTGTTTACTACTCCTTCAGCACTAGAAAATTCAACTTTGCTGCCACCATCTGAGCTGTATTCTACCTCCAACTCAGCCAAGCCCACTTCATGAGCTATACCAATTTCTTCTTTTTGGGCCAAGGCCCTTTTGGCCTCATCAAGCTTCATCAGCTTCTCATCAATCTCTCTCAGCATCTTTTTCTGTTTCTTCCTTACTTTTAGAGAACTCCTCCTCCTTAGATTCAACTGGTGGTGTTGCCTTCCAGCGGGGTAACTCATACTGAAATAGGAATGCCTCTAGATCTTCCCTGGACCTTCTCTTCACAGGCAGCCCTCTTTTCTGGCAAAACACACATAGCTCCTTCATTGTGTAGACAAACATGTACCAGAAGTCGAGTTCCATTTTGCAACAACTAACCAAGTCATAGTATCAAAAATACATCCAGGAGGACACCAGAAAACAGAAAAACAGTATGTGGTTGCATTTGGTCTGCACTCACTAGTAGTATACACCCATCACTGTATATGATTCACAAATGCAAGTCCAGAATCCTCACCGCTGACCACCAATGTGAGAACTGGGGGTCTATAGTTGGCAGAGGTAGGAACCTTTGACCAAATAGGGACCCTTGCTTCTAGTCAGAGAAAAGGGATTGCACTCCTGGATAACCCCTGCTCACCCCCTTGGTATCTTGGCACGAGCTGACAGGCTTATCTCAAAGGCAGTGGAATAAGCATTTGTGGACACATACAGTAATACAGTGAAAACACTAGAGATGGACACCACACAGGTTTTATAAAAATAAGTATTCTTTATATAGGCTTAACACAAGACCATGAACGGCAAAAATCCACAATACTGTACTTAAAATAGATTTAAAGATGGTAAAAGTAACTTAGTTCAAGTTGATGATAAATGCAACACGTTTCTCACAACAGTACCTTGGATGCGTAATGCAAAACAAAGAAAAGGTCTGCAGGGAGGGTGATGGGTTTGTTCCTTGCTTCGGGAGAGGCGATACAACGCGCCTCAATGCTTGCGCAAAGTAGAGGATGCATTTGTTCCTTACTGGAGAAGAGGTGATGCGTTGATTCTCGTACTGCAACCCGGTTACATTATGGCAAGATGGCGCCTCAATGCGATACGACAATCAGTTGCGATGCGATAAGATGGCGGCCTTTATGCGATGCGACAAAGTGAATATGATGCATGCACGCCCGACGGCTGTGTGGCAAGCTCTGTAAATTTTGAGCCACGACATGCCCTGCGACACGCTTCTCTGGTGATGCGATGGCAACCCTTGCTGTGGCGACACGCTTCACCAGTGATGTACCGGCAAACAGCTGCAAAGAAGACACACTTCTTTGGTGATGCGGCGGCGGCTTCTGCGGCGGTCACACGCTTCTCTGGCGATGGGACAGCAACAGCTGCAACAGCGACGCGCTTCTTCTCGCTTCCAGCTCCCAGAGACATGCAGGCGTCTGCAGACAGATTTCTCAGCTAGGAAATTCAGAGGGGAGCTGGTGGTGAAGTCTTGTAGCCCTTAGACTTCAGCAGGAGGAAAGCGCAAGTTCAATCCCTTAGAGAAATATACTGCAAGATGACAAAGTTCCTTAAAAGTTCCTTCTCCTTTCCTTGGCAATGAAGACACAACCCAGCAAACAGCACACTGGCAGGGGGGCAGTCCAAACTCCCACAGCTTCCTTGGATCTTCTCTCTTGTTGTTCCAGAAGTGTTATAAAGTCCTGGGGTCTGGGCCCCAATATTTATACTGCAAAATCATTTCCTCTGAAGGGTACCTCGTTCAAACCAGTTCTGGGTGCATTCTGCCAGTGCACAACATCTTCCTTTGTCTGAGTGGGCCAGGGTCCTCAGACACACAAGAGGTGGAGCCAGCATTGTGGAACGCAGTCACATCCCTCTGTCGTAATTGGCCCGCTCGCATTAGCGATTAGCTGAACCTACACGTTGTCCTTCGTAACTTGGCTATATACGATAAACGCCATTTTGAATGTTGCAGCGGCCATCTTAGACCATGAGCGGCCTCGTGGCCGACGTGCCCTTTAGTCCTTTGTCCATTCCACTGACCACTCTCATCTGCCCAGCAACAGGCTATTTTTAGTACTGTTCAAGCCACACATGCGCATTTCCCACTGACCCGTAAACCTTCAGGAATGTGCCGCTAACTGACCAGTGGGTTTGAAACCCTCCAATGAGCTGGCAGTATTCCAAAACATGACCATATATGTCCTTAAAACTGTGTCTTTACTTGTGCCGCCTATCTTTTATTGCCCCAAAATTGTATATAAACGGGGTCACACCGGTGTTCGGTGTGATACCTCTAGCATTACCGAAGGGTGCTGTTTGAGTGTACCACCACCCCATGGGGTCTTAATAAACTTGTTCTTTGCCTTTTACAGTTTCCGTGCCAACAGTTCTTGTGTGTAAGTGGGTAATCTCTGGAGCGTGTAGGCCTTGGGAACCACGAAATACTTCAATTGGCGACCACGAAGGGACTCATCGGCGACTCGGATGCCCGAAGGAGAGGTCGTGACGAAGGCTTGGAAATCCGCCATGGGCGCGCGCTGCCACGAGTGACCCGAGTCTTGGCTGCCACGGTGTTTTTTCCTTTCCTTCCGATCTGACCTTCCAGGTGGCGCCGGTCTCCGACTGAGTTTTAGAAGTGTCCGCATCGCTGAGAAAGTGCCGTTTGGCTGATTTGGTTTACAAGACCTTGGCAGTTGGAACCTGGACATTTGAGTATTGGGTAAGCTTTGTGTTCGGTAAGGTAGTCTTCGGACGCTTACTGAAGTTCTACGAATTGTGTTCGGTAAGGTAGTCTTCGGACGCTTACTGAAAATCTGTGCTTTGTGATCGGTGAGGTAGTCTTCGGACGCTTGCCGAGTTCTAGGAACTTTGATTTGAGTTAGCTAACATTGTGAATTTGTGATCTTTGAACTTATATGTGTAGTGCACTTCACATAGGCAGGCATGTAGAGATGTTTCTCTAACTTTGTTTTTTTCCTTTGAGCGGCACAATCGTGAGAAGAATTGTAAGTGCCATTTTGTCCGGTATCACGCTTTCGTGATACTTTTTGAACATGCCTGTTTTCAGCACACTCCGAGGAATGTGTTGTCTAGGAGAAGGTACCTCAATTAGGTTAGCGGAATCACAGCCGGCTCCCCCAGAGGGAACTCCAAATAGGGACATGTATATCAAATTCGGCCTTCCACCTATTATGTACAGTAAATTATGGCACAAGTACACTAAAGCCGATCCTGAATTGCAATGGCCCCTACACGGGTCGTACGATTTGAGTAAAATTCAATTTGTAGAGCAATGTATGTTTCAACGCAGGTCTAGACAAAACATGTTTGATTGCGTGCGAATGTGGGAGAAAGCGGCGCGTGAGCGAATGAAGCGTGAGGTTGCCTTGGCGGACAAAGAGCAGCGCAAGGCTGCTCGGGATAAGGCTTTACAGCTTGAGGAAAAGGAGGCTCAGGAGAAGAAAGAAAGGGAGGAACGGGAACGTAATTTGCAAACGACTGGTCAATTTCCTATTCGCCGACCGCTTTATCCTGTCCTTAATAATGAAATTGATGATTTTTCTTTGTTAGATCGGTCACCGCCTCCGTACGTTACGCCGACGGCTCCAGCTGTGGATTCTGATGATGGCGGACAGGATAAGTCGGGCAAGAAGGGCGTATCTGCTCTCAGGTTTACTGCGGATAGGTCCGCTCATTTACGCAGTTGGGCTCGTAAAGTGAATAAGCGTACTGTTACTCAGGATCAATTGATATCAGAAAAAACAGGGTGGACGGATCTTGAATTGATGTATTTTCTGTCCTCCTTGGCTGACGAGGTTGTGAGCGCATATCGTGACCTTTCTGATACGTTAGAGCCCAAAGTGTTGTCAGTATATCGTGAAAACTTGACTAAAGGTGATTTTGATCTTTCAGATGTTGATGACCTGTTTACGCAATTGATCAAGCTGCGGGATGAGACAACTCGATTGCGGGAGGAGCGGAAAAGGAAACAAAAGGAGTCTGAATTGGAGCATGATGGGCAGGCTAAAGAGTGTTCTCTCCGTGGTTCAGATAAGAGTTCTGCGTTGCATGTTATGCCTATGCGTGAAGCTGCGCCTTTGTATGTTCCACCGAAAGGAGAAGGTACGGATGATGATAAGTTGTCGAAGGATGCGAAAGGGTATTTTGTGTATAATTGGGTATATACGCCATGGAATAGAGCAGATGTCATGGCATTGAAAAATTCTTTACCTGATCTTCGGAAGAATCCAGCGGCATTTTATGAAGGGGTGGAAGGGGCTATATCGTCTTGTGTAATGACTCTTGTAGATATAGATTTGTTTTTTGGGCTAATCTTACCACCCGATATGTGGAGGCAAATTCGTAAAACTAATGACGAAACGATTTTGGGGGGGACATGGAAAGAAATAAGTAGAGCAGATTTAGATAGGGAACCAGCATGTAAGCCTTGTCAGCTAATTCTAGATCTCCCGGCAGCTATCCTGCATAAATTAAAAACGCTTGTTCCCTCCAAAAAGATTGATTGGACCATGTTAACGTCGTGCAAACAGAAACCCGATGAAACGGTTTCAGATTTCTTTACGCGCTTCGAGGAGGCCTTTCATGATTACAGTGGTCAATCTTTAACAGACGATACGGGTCGGCATTTGTTTGTAGATAAGTATGTGGCTAATCTCCTACCAGAGATTGCAAAGCGATTGAAGTCGAGTGAGAGTTCCTGGGCCACGGCGACCCCTGCGTCCTTGTTAACTATGGCTCAGTATTATGAGCGGCAGGAAGTGGAGGCTAAAGAAAGTGTAGAGAAAAAGACAAAGGAATTGAAAACGAAGGTGATGTTGGCGCAGGTTCGGGGAACACAGGGTAGAGGGAATGATAGAGGTAGACGAGGTGGCGGAGGATCAGTGTGCTTATTGTAAGGAGTTTGGGCATTGGGCCGAAGATTGTCCGGTACTTCGTGAGCAGCGTAGTCAGCGTGGTCGAGTCAGTGGAAGGTCAAGAGGAGGTTATACTGGAACGAGAGGTGGCGGAGGTGATCGCAGACAGGTTGAGGAGAGGGGCCGTGGCCAGGACGAACGGAATACGTTTGATAGACGGAATCAATATCAGATTTTGGAAGGAGAGAATGTGGAACATCAGGATTATGTGCATGCATAGGATTGCGTAGGATGGGGTAAGGAATCAGTTGAAGTGCCAGTAGATCAGCAAGGTCCATATGTAACAGCGGGTATTTTGGGTTCTACTGATCAATTTCTAGTCGACACAGGAGCTACTCGTAGCGCTCTGTCGAAAAATTTGGTTCCGAGGGCTCCCCTGTCTGGCGAAATGATTACGTGTGTAGGGTTTGATGGCACACCCTCCCCCAGCCCATTGTCCAAGCCCCTTGCACTATGCATTGACAAGTACTTTAGTTTTGGGCAATTTTTGTTATCACCCCATACCCCAGACAATATCCTGGGCATCGATTTGCTTAAATATTTCCGAGCGACAATACGCTGCGCTCCAGAGGGAGTGCGGGTTATCCTGAATGACAACTACCCTGACCCTGAGGATTGCCCTGACCCTGACAGATTTTATGCCATTTTAGATATCCCTGCTTTGGCCTCTCTGCCGCACTCGTTGTGGGCGACATCAGATACGGATGTGGGAGAGATGCGCATTCCACCAATACACATCACTGTTAAGGAGGGGGCCCCTCTACCACGAGTGCCACAGTATAAGATTTCGAAGGAAGGTGAATTTGCACTGACACATATTGTTCAGGATTTGATTTCTGCAGGGGTGGTGGAGGAAGTCCCTTATAATGTCTGTAACAGCCCTATTCTACCGATTCTTAAGAGAGACTCAGATGGCAAGATCTATCGGTTTATTATTGATTTGCGTGAAATAAATAAAATTGTCATTCCCCAATATCCAGTGGTGTCTGATATCACGACTTTGCTTACTCTGGTTCCACCGACAGCCACCACGTTTAGCGTTATTGACTTAAAGAATGCGTTCTTTTCTATCCCTGTTCACCCAGATAGCAGATATCTGTTTGGTTTTACGCTCAATAATAAATCGTATAGATTTTGTCGTGTTCCCCAAGGATATACTGAAAGCCCTAGCATCTACAGCCAGGCTTTGAAACGACAACTAGATTCTTTTACATTGCAGTCTGGCGTTGCGCTCATCCAGTACGTGGATGACCTTCTGCTTGCCGCCGACTCCTATGCACAATGTGAACAGAGTACACTTGCATTACTTTCCTTTTTGGCACAACACAATCACAAGGTTTCCAAGAAAAAGCTTCAATACTGTAGACCCCAGGTGACCTACCTCGGTCATCTGTTGTCTAAGGAGGGACGGGCATTAACATCTGACCGAATTCAAGCAATTTTAGACACACCAGTCCCCCGCACGCAGAGAGATGTGCGTGCCTTCATAGGGTTGACATCCTTTTGTAGACAATGGATCATGGGTTTTTCACATATCATAAAACCTTTGCTAGCATTATTGTCCAAAACTACACCGATGCCTCTTGAGTGGACAGACGAATGTCAGAAAGCCTTTGAGCAGTTGAGACAGGCCCTTTGTTCCGCACCCGTGTTAGGAACACCAGACTACACGAAACTTTTCACATTATACGTGCACGAGAATGATGGGTGTGCGTTGTCAGTGCTAGTGCAGTTACACGGGGATAAGCAGAGACCATGTGCATACTTCTCTGCCATTTTGGATCCTGTAGCACGAGGGCTGCCTGGGTGTTTTCGAGCAGTAGCGGCAACAGCAGTAGCCATACGACAGAGTGAGGGCATAGTGTTATCACACAAATTGTTGGTGTTAGTTCCTCATGCAGTAGATGCCCTGTTAAACCAAACAAAGACCCAATACCTTACGAGTGCACGACTTACAGGATATGAGCTGACACTTTTAGCGCCACACATAACATTGAAAAGATGCGCTACTTTGAACCCCGCGACTTTATTGCCCTATCCGGCCGAGGAGGGTCAGGAAGAAAAACATCATGACTGTGTTTTCCTGACCGAGGAACAGACGAAGGGTCGTGTCGACTTACAGGATGTGCCACTTCCTGATGTGGATGGGGAACTGTGGGTTGATGGATCGTGTTTGAGGCTGCCAGATGGTACGACTTCCGCAGCATATGCGATCACGACTCTTAAGACGGTGGTCGAAACAGCTAGAATACCACAAAAATCGGCTCAGGCAGCAGAGCTGATAGCTTTAACAAGAGCCTGCGCATTGAGTGCTGGCCTATGTGTGAACATATACACAGACAGCCGGTATGCCTTTGGAGTGGCCCATGACTTCGGGCTTCTCTGGAGGGAACGCGGGTTCCTGACGTCACACGGGGAGCACATTATGCACGGAGAGCTAGTGCGTGATCTCCTGAATGCGTTGCTCAGTCCTAAAAAAGTAGCGATAGTGAAGTGCAGTGCCATAAAAAGAACACGGATAAAGTGGGTCAAGGAAATGCCTTTGCAGACAGCATAGCAAGGCAGACGGCTATGTCCCGAACTAGCTCCCCTATGTACGTGGTACAATCACAGGCAGAGAGATGGAGTGACGCTAGAGCAGAGATACGGGATATTCAAAAATCAGCTACAGAATCTGAACTTGCGGCTTGGGCAGCAGATGGGGTGCTAGATGACGAAGGTTGTTGGAGAAGCAAAGACATGGAGAAGTGGAAATTGCCTGCGGCTTACTTACAGGCGATGGTCCAGATGACTCATGGACTGGCCCATGTCGGAGCTCTTGCAATCGCTCGTCTTTTAACACGAGTTTGGGAACATCCTGAGATTGCAAATACTGCAAAGAGAGTAGTGCAGACCTGCCTGGTGTGTTTGCAACACAATCCTGGGAAGGGGACCCATACTCCGAAAGGAGGGTTCGTTCCACCTTCTGCACCGTTTGAAGTGCTTCAAATGGATTACATCCAACTCGAGCGCTGCAATAACCTGAAGTATGTCCTAGTGGTGGTGTGTGCTTTTAGCAAATGGGTTGAGGCCTACCCCACGAAAGACAATACGGCTTTGACAACAGCTAAGGTGTTGCTTAAGGAATTCTTTCCTCGCTTTGGAGTTTGTAAGTTTTTGTGGAGCGATAATGGGCCCCATTTTGTTGGAAAGATTGTGGAATATGTACTGAAGGGGTTAGGGATCCAGCAAAAGTTCCACGCTGTATTCCACCCTCAGTCAGCAGGTTTGGTTGAGCGGTACAATGCCACGTTGAAGCTTAAGCTGGCCAAAATTGTGGCGTCTACATCGTTGAAGTGGCCAGATGCGTTGCCGCTAGCACTACTGTCTCTCAGATCAGTACCCCACTCGCGAACCGGCCTTACGCCCTATGAGGTGGTGTTTGGCCGCCCTATGAATATCTGGGGGGTGCCCAAGCCGCGATTAATACATGATGTGCCTTGTGTTATGATGAATGATTATTTGGCACGATTAACAAATGATTTGCTCTCTATTCATCAACAGGTTCGAGAAGCGCTCCCTGATAACTCCACTGGAGAGGGCCACGATCTTCGTCCTGGGGACCATGTAATGGTCCGTTCGTTTGAAAGAGCAAGCAGTTTGGAGCCCAGGTGGAAGGGCCCCGAGCAGGTCCTCCTGGCAACCCGCACCGCAGTACGAGTGACGAACAGGAAGCGGTGGGTGCATTCGACACATTGTCGCCGTGTCTCTCCGGATCTGGTGACTCCTGCTGTGTTGACTGATTATAAGGAGATCTTGGAGAAAGAAAAGAGCCCAGCTGTGACGTCGGCCGAAGTGGAGGGAGCCTTCCCGGACCAATCTGCTACCGGAAGAGAGAGCTACAATCTGCGTCCACGATAAGAAGATTTTTTGTTCTTTTTTTAATGACTGGTTGGTTACCGCTCCAGGTTTGTAAAACGGAAACCGGGAATTCCAAGGGGGGGGGATCAGTTCTGCCAGAGTAGAGACACCCGTCTTGGCCCGGAGAAGAAAACAACGGCTACCTCGGAGTTCAGCACCGCATTTTTCCTTTTTTTTTAGGTATACACTCACGTGTATCTGGGACGATTTGTGAAAAACATTGTGAACAATTTGTGCCACTTGAGGCTTTGCACAAACTTTCTTGAACTATGGCATCAACGGCATCCCGTGATAAGAAAATATGGGGTGCCTTTCTCTTTGTTCTTACAATTGTGGTGATAGCTGTTATGGCCTGGGTAGTCGAACTTGTGGTGCCTGTACGTGAACATTTGCTGCCGACTACCCCGGCGCCGTCTGAACATTTTCATTTTACATTGCCTTTCCATGAAGAGCGCCATCGCCAAATGTACTTAAATAACAGCTTCATTCAGATTCTTCACCACACGCATAATATGACCAATACCTCTAACTGCTGGGTGTGTGGAATGTTGCCTGGGCACCAGAAGAGAGGGGGCACCCCACTTATTCCACTCCCGTTTTCGCACAATGGGTCATGCAATGCCTGGTACACCCTCCTCTTTACTCTGAGATGGCCAACCAAAGGGGGGGTGCTTTTTTGTTTGAATAAAGTATTTTCTCATGATAAGGATGGGTTTTCCCGGGCTGAGGGTACACGTTTCGAGTGGGAAGAATACAGGCCTGATAATGTATCTGCTCCACGTATATATAGCAATCAGCGAAATGTGAATGTATCCAGTGCTGATGTCATAAATGTCATTGCCACAAAAGCCGATTTATGCATTAGAAACAAGGGCACGATTGCAGTGGGGAAAAGCGAATGTAATATTACTCTCACGTTTGATAGCCCGAATGGCATTTCATTTGTTGCATCTCGAAACACCTACTTTATCTGTGGAACGAAGGGGTACCATCAGCTCCCAGTGGGGTGGTTGGGCACGTGCTACGTATCGTTTGTGTTACCTCCTGTATTCATTGCCCCTCCAATGTACCACAACGATTACACCTTGTACCACGATTTCGTTTTGAATAGGGTTAAACGAACTGTTGCACTAGAGGACATTGATCAAACGGACACTGCATTACAACAGTATGTGGATTTTAATCTGGGACTATTCTCCTTTGTGGGGGCTGCATTGAACAGCCGGAAAATAAGACGGCTGACGCGCGTTGTTGAGGCTGTTGCGAATGACACTGCCGTTGCCCTGGGGAATATCACCGAGGAACTACAGATTTCCAGAATTGTTACCCTCCAAAATCGGATGGTTTTGGACGTTGTTTTGGCTGATCGTGGGGGGGCATGTAGAATTATCGGAAGCAGCTGTTGTGTTTACGTTCCGGACAATTCCCCATCTGTGTATGATGCTATTTCCAAGCTGCATAAGATAGCTGCCGAAATACACCCGGACAATGGAACTTGGACACTTTCTGGATGGTTCTGGTCTATGATTGCAACTTGGGGCTGGAAACTGTTGACAATTCTCTGTATACTTGTGGGAGCAATGTTCTTTATATGCCTGTGTATTCAATGTGGCCCTGCCTTATGTTCAATGTGTCTATCAGCTTGCTTACCATCGAGGCGAGCTCTTGCCCATGACAAAATGATGCTACACAAAGAGGTGACACAAATTATGTTAATAGACATCGAGGACGAACATCCAGACTATGTTCATTATGAGGTAGATTCAGCTAAACGCTAAAAGGGTCGTCTGTCGTAATTGGCCCGCTCGCATTAGCGATTAGCTGAACCTACACGTTGTCCTTCGTAACTTGGCTATATACGATAAACGCCATTTTGAATGTTGCAGCGGCCATCTTAGACCATGAGCGGCCTCGTGGCCGACGTGCCCTTTAGTCCTTTGTCCATTCCACTGACCACTCTCATCTGCCCAGCAACAGGCTATTTTTAGTACTGGTCAAGCCACACATGCGCATTTCCCACTGACCCGTAAACCTTCAGGAATGTGCCGCTAACTGACCAGTGGGTTTGAAACCCTCCAATGAGCTGGCAGTATTCCAAAACATGACCATATATGTCCTTAAAACTGTGTCTTTACTTGTGCCGCCTATCTTTTATTGCCCCAAAATTGTATATAAACGGGGTCACACCGGTGTTCGGTGTGATACCTCTAGCATTACCGAAGGGTGCTGTTTGAGTGTACCACCACCCCATGGGGTCTTAATAAACTTGTTCTTTGCCTTTTACAGTTTCCGTGCCAACAGTTCTTGTGTGTAAGTGGGTAATCTCTGGAGCGTGTAGGCCTTGGGAACCACGAAATACTTCACCTATTCAGGCCAAATCCTAATCCTCCCACCGCTCTACATGCAGATAGGTCTATTCAGCACTGTGCTGACTCGCCCTATCTCATGCAGCCTCCCCAGCCCCTTTCATTGGACGGTTAGGTAAGAAAACACCCACTTTCTAAAAAGGGTATTTTCAAACACAGAATGTTAAAACCAACTTTACTAAGAGCTGTATTTTATCATCCTGAGTTCAGGGCATACAAAATTCGACTTTCTACCATGTTCCCTTGGTCAGTTATGATTATAAGATGTTATAATCAAGCTGCCTATTCTGGCCTATGGGGGCAGGTAGCCTTGCAGTAGTGAAAAACAAAAATGGCCGTATTTCATTATCCGGTAATTCCACACACATAAGGCCATGTCCTACCTCTTACATACAATGCACCCTGCCTTTGGGCCTACCTTAGGGATGTCTGATAGGTAGAAAAGGGATGATTTAGGGACTGTTAAGTAGGTGCACTTACCAAGTCGACATGGCAGTACTAGACTGTACACAGGATCTGCAAGCTGCTTCTGTGGGTGGCACAATCAGTGCTGCAAGCACACCAGTAGCATTTGATTTACAGGCCTTGGACACACATGGTGCACTGTACTAGGGTCTGACAAGTAAATCAAATAAGCCAATCATGGAGTCACTAATCCATGACAATAGTTTACAATAGGGAGAGCATATGTACTTTAGCAGGGGAAAAGTGCCCAGAGTCATAAAACCAACAAAAACAGGTCCAAAAAAATATAGGAGGAAGGCAAAAAGTTCAGGGATGACCCTGCAAAAAAGGCCAAGTCCAACACAACCCCTTTCCAGCCAAAACGCTGGGTAGACCAATCACTACCTTGATGGGATTCCCTGCTTTGGGCGATCGAACATAGACACTGGCCCACAACTGCAGGGACACCTTCCTGTTCTACACCACTCTGAACCCATGTGCTACCCTCTCTAAAAGATCTCATGACCAACTAGGCTACCCCACTGGTACTCCCTAGCTGTCCACGGCCAGTACCAGTTCCTAGGCCACCCAGATGTCACTGGTCCTTGCCAATTCACAGGGTAGGGGTGTAACCTCTGGCACATAATAGCCATTCTCCACCTTTCCTCTCAGTGTAGTTCCAAACTGCCACTGATTCTCCAATCTGGGGTTCCGCACTCTCCTCCTATGAGAGGGAACCTCAGAACACAATTCACCAGTTCAGGACCTCTCTCCAGCAACTGGTCTATCAACCTGGGATCTAAACCCTCAGTCTGCACCGGGGTCAGAGGCGAGGACTCCCTCCCTCTGCTCCCTCTTCCAGAGCTCTGCACCCTCCCAACTGGAGTTGTACCCCTAGAAGCTACATCATTCAGAACACTGATTACAGTTGCCCTTCCCCTTCCCTCCAGGTCAGGGATACCCTAAACCTGGTTTCCCAACCCAGGGACAGAACCCTGATGTCGAGCAATTGCCTGGCATACCAGGACTTCCTGGGGAGTACAAACACCCTCCCCGAGGGTGACACATAACTCATGTGTTGTGTAACACTCTGCCTGGCTGAGATCTCCCAACCTCCTGTCCATTTGACAGTGCATGAAGATCTCCCAGGACAGAAGTGGTATCACCATGGTCATTGATTGGTGATTCAGCCTTTATGGTTAGCCCCTGACCCACTGGTTCTGCCACTGACTCTTTCCCCCTTTCACCCCTCAATCTGGACTTCTGCACCCTCCATTTAGGAGTGGCTCCGTCAGACACCAGAACTGATGGAGGTCTGATTACAGACACTCCCAGCACACCTGACATGGGGAAATCCCCCACAACGGACGGTCCATCAGGACAGACTTGGCTCCCTACCTGGTGTTCCCATAAGGACCTATCCAGTACTGGTGACTGAGGTTACACTTACGGAACATGTCCTATCTCTTACCTACAATGCACCCTGCTCATAGGGCTAGCAAGGGCCTACCTTAGGGGTGACTGACACGCAGATAAAGAGGAGGTCACAGACATGGCACGCATTTTAGGTGCCACGTCACAGCGGTAATAACTCTGTGTGCACAGGCCCTGCAATGGCAGAGGCCTGAGATTGGTTTGCAAGGCTACTTTGGTGGGTGGTGCAATCAGCGCTGCAAGCCCACCAGTAGCATTCAATTTACTAGCATTGGGTATATGAGATACCAATTTGCAAGGGACTGACATGTAAATTAAATAGGCCAAATAGGTGTAGACCAATCTTACCATATGTAACACAGAGAGCACACACACTTTACAATGGACAGCTGTGCTACAGTGCACAGAGGCCTAAAACCACAAAACATCAGGTCACAGAAAAGGCTAGGAAAAAGGCAAAAAGTTTAGTTATGACCCTGCAAAAAGGGCCAACAGTAAGGGAATCTGTGGATGAGGAGATCATTGGGGAGCATCTTAAAACTTTGTTGCACTTTGCGCCACCAGCTCTAAAGTAAGCTGTGCTGTGTCGCTTATTGGGGGTGAAGGATGCTAACATTGCTGGAAATGGTTTCTCAGGCTGTTCCCAGCTTCTCATCTCTGTTCAGCAGTTAATGTGTGCACTTATACTTCATTTAAATTCATGTTTCATGCTTGAAATCATATAGTTTGGGTTCTCAGCAAGAATCTGTATGGGTATGACTGGGTATCCTGGTGCACTGTAAGGTCATCGTTTACTATGCTTTAAAAGCTAAAGCTTTTGAGTATATAAGGAAAAATGTGTTGTCAAAAGCGCAATTTTTGACATTTTTAACCACATTATTTTAGAGGGGGAACCCCTTGAAACTCTCTTTGTAGCGGTCAGGCACACTCGCTGCGCTCCCTCACTATGCATCGTATGGGAGCTAGTCGGGCAAAATTTGCCAGAGCTGCTTTGGGTTTCCATTCTGGCCTTGTATGTAAGTAAGTTTAGGACCCAAAATAGGAAATCAGTGGCATGATGAGGGAGAATATGAATGGAATATTTTGTGCACATCCACACGTTTTTGGAGTATTTATTAAATGTTTGCAGCTAATTTCACACACAAGATGCACACAAACATTACACCTAGAAAACAAATGTATAAGTATGCATTTTAAATAGAAATGAACTCTTAAACATCCCAAAATTTAAACAGGGAAGAAGGAAGAGGAAAAAAGTGAATAATGTGTTTTTTGGGCTGTTTGTGGGCCTGTTTTATCATCTGCTTTGCCAGTTATTACTATTCACTTCCCTGAAATAAAAAAAAATACTTGCCATCTTCCATACCTTGCAAACTACTAATACAGCGTGTCTTTACAAGTTCAAAATAACCCCAGCTTGCAAAGAAGGGTCACTTTTTTGCTATCAAATTCACTAATGATGGTGACTCTTATTTTGATGACTGAGCCTATTTTCATCCCAGTCCAAACATAGAGGTGTTTCTGTACTTTTTTTTTGCTGCAGCACCTTACATTTAGACTTTCAGGACTGATTATGGGTGGCCTGGTAAGAAAGTGCACTAATACTGCTTTTGGTATTCTCGATTCCTGCTAGTATTATCATGTTCGTACCAAGCTATTCTGAATTTTCAAATCTAGAAAGGGGGAAAGCAGTATAATTGCACCTCATTCCACATATTTTTCCTGTATTTCTGCCTGTTTTATTAGAATATTGTGGGAAATAGACCCCCGGTTTTGAACCTCGGTATATGTTTTCCTCCACCTCCCTTTCACCCATAAGTTCACCCATATATACACTATTCCACAAACCATTTATAGATAAGGAGACAAAACTCAATAAAAACAGAGAGCTGGTTGGGACTCAAATTGATATGTATTACCTTTTAGCATTACAGACAGAATTTTGCAGTTTACATTGATGGGGGTCCACACCTCATAACTTTTACACAACTTCAACTGTTTATCAATCCTCAGATACTGGAGTGGGGATTTACCATTGCAAACGATGAATTTCAATTAACTGGAGATCAGCAGTGTGGGCCTTAGCTTGTAATCATACCCCTATGTCAATTCTCGGATCTCCCATACACTTTTGTTGTGGTTGATGCTACCAGGTGCCAAGCTGCTACAGGCACAAGCTGACTAGAGGGTCAAGGCCCTCCACTAAGGACAAGGGTGGAACCCTGCCAAGCAACGTCAGGGAGGGAAAGCTTTAGCCACAGCAACTTGACTGAGATCCCTTCTGAATCTTCCCATGCAAGTTAACCCTTGCATGCTTTGGACGGCCCCCGGTCGTCACGGTGGGCATGAGCGGAGGACGGCTGGGGGCCTTCTGAATCCCGCCTACAATTCAAATCGCCGCACAGCACAAAAATGTGCGCCGCGTGCAAGCGGTTAAATGTTCATAATACTATTTGCCTGAAGATATATATTTACAATCCTTAAGACATCCTATATCATCGATATATTGGCGCATTGAATATGTGGAAGCCTTTAGATATGTGTAATTTATACTTGGGACCAGATTTATCAAGGTTTTGGTCCACCCTTGTGCCAGCCAAGGGGGTGCAAGGGCGACTCAAAACCTAAGTGAGATGTATCATGCCACCTTTTATGGCCTTACATGGCTTGATAAATTTGAAGTAATGCAAGGCAGCACAAAACCCTGCCTTGAGTTACTCTGCCACCCGAAGGTGTTTCAAGGGTGGAGCGTGGGTCTTCCCACGCATCCACTCTTGGATTTGGTGCATTTCCTGATTTTACATTAATGGTAGACTTGGGAAAGATTCAAAATTCCACGATTTATGAAGTGAGGTGTAACAAAGAAGAATATCTTTATTTTTCTTTGTTTTTTCTTTTTCTACATGTGTTGCATTCACTGGTGTAAAACAACTTGAGGGGACCCCCTGCAAGGCACATGGAGGGGCCCCCTCTAGACCCAATCATGTGCTCCCCAGCCAGAGCAATGTGCTGAGTGGGCCCCTGGAGCTTGGGAGCTTCCCGCATGGCAGGGTCTTCAGCGGCCTGGCCTGTGTTTCACCACCGGCTGCATTCTGCAGCACACGTAAAAAGAGGAAATGCATCTCCGGATTGTTTTCGTGCCTTACTACACAAAAAGAATGCTGCCAACAATGCAGGCACACTGTTGGAACATGGCACAAGGGTGCCTGTGATGGCGGGAGGTAGACAAAAGTGTGCCAGCACTATGAAAGGACAGGAATGTGCAGTATAATGTCAAATATGGAGCATTCCTGCCCTTTCCCTTTTACGCAACTCAGTGTAGCAAGGTGCTTTGCTGTGTTGTGCTGCATGAAAGGTTGATAAAAATGCCCTTAGTATTTCATACTTACAAAACTAAACTACTGCCTTACTGCTTGCATCGTACACTATGTATTAAAATGAAAGATGCTCAGGTGGGGTAATTTCCATAAGGCCCATTATTTGTGACTGTTTGAAACGAGGCTGGCAATCGTTCATTCAATCCTTTTCTTCTCCTCTGGCTGTCACCGCTTCCAAAGCAGTACCTATTCGAGTGAGTATCATTATACTCTGATCCAGCTCATATTCCTTGACATCCCTCCCTTTGAACCTCCAGCGCATCCCCCAACTCTGATTACCTTGCCTGGCAATCTGCTAGTGAGGATTTGGCAGATCTTGGCTGGGATTTTAGGATCAACCATGCACCCCAACCTGACTCCTGTCTTGGATCATGGTATCTTGAAGCACATTCTAGTCTCCTTCATACTGTTGCCCTGATTATGAACCAAATTGTCCTTATAAACACCTTTCTGCATAACTGACACGTTGCTAACTTGCAGGGCCTTAAAATAATGATAGAGCAACTGCATTGAGAAACAAGGCATTTTTAACCTGTGAGGGACACCACTTCTATATTATGCTTTTAATTACAATGCAATTTCTTCACTTATGTCTGTGAGAGCTTTTCTCAGCCTTTTCAACCTTTTTATCATCCTCCTGGACAGAAATCCAGTTAGCACTTTGCCTCTGTTCCTTGCCTTATCCATAAAGCCCAGTGCTCGCAGTCTTGGAGCCACCCACAATCTGCTTCTATCCTTCTTCTTGGCCTACTCCATAAACCACACTACATCGCCCTTGGAGAGCCATTGTTTTTGGAACTCTCCTATAATTTGGAACCACGTTCAGTACTCTTTTAAACATACATCATATTTACCCCGCATCTGTTCTGTACCTTTTGCTTTTTCTCCCCTGCTTTGCTGAATTCGTTTTTGTAGGCTTTAGGACTCTGCACACTGTATCACTGCTAACTAGTAATAACATGCTTGTGCTCTCTTCCTAAAATATGGTACAAGTGTTTACCACCTACTTAGCACATATAGTTTACTTGTGCTTCCCTAGTAAATGATCATACTTGTACCCAGGTCTAGTAAATGAAGTGGTACCAGTAGGCCTGCAACACTTATTGCGCCACCCACTAACATTGCCTTTTAACAGTGAGTCAAGCCTGCCACTGCAGTCTGTAGTATAGATGAAAAGTATCATTTTGATCTTGCCTAATAATCCTTTTGCAATGCCCAAACCTTTCTTTTCAATACATATAAATATCCCATAAGTTGACATTACATAACATGTATTTTGTAAAGCGCACATTCAAGGGTGGGCATTTCGACATTAAATAACAGATGTTTATTGTTACCCAGCTCAATGGTACTCAGTTTATCGACCTCAGGAGGGTGAAAGACTGAGTGGACCCGGTGGCATTTAAATATGTGACTGTGAGATCAAACACTGGTTCCTACAGTGAACGCATTAGTCCACTAAGCCACCAGACCTGGCTTAATCCTTAAATGCTGAAAGGGCACTGTGCCGTCAGGGCTGGACTGGAAACCCAAAGCAGCTCTGGCAATTTTGACCATACCAGCCCCCATACTGTGCACAGTGAGCAATCGCTGCTCAAGTGCATGACCCTTACACGAAGGGTTGGGGGTCTCTGTGACTCACATTCCTATTTCCGGGGAGCAAAACTAAAAACCAACATCATGGGTCCTGAAAACAAGCCTCCAGGTGCTCCAGCCTCCCAGGGGTTTGCCCACTTGCCCGGCTGACCAGTCCAGCCATGGGTGCCTTGTTCCTAAAAGGAGGGACTTGTGAGTTTATGTTTTATATGTCCTGGTAGTAAAAACAAAGAAGTCCTTTTTCAATACTGTAAGGGCCTATCTCTCCCATTGACTAACATGTGGTACAGTATTACATATAATAAATGATACCTTTTTTAGAACAGGTAGAGATATGATGTTTACACTCAAATAAATGGTAATTTAAATACTTTTTATTGATAAAGTTGGACTTTAAGTCACAGTTCTGAAAATGCCATTTTTAAAAAGTTGAACATACAAGAAGATAAACACAACAAGTGTGCACTCTAGATACTAATTCAAGCAATTGGAATCAAATGTACAAATGTGAAATTAAATTTTCAAAAAACATTGTTTGTGCACCAGGTGAGGGATTCTGCAGACCACCTAATTAAAAAATGAAGTGAGAATACCTGGAAATGTATCCAGGTTGACCCGGTGCACTACAAATGTGTCACATTATAGTGTACAATCACAGTCAATAGAGCATCAATAATATGTATGTTGTAATACAATAATTCCACAGTGATCAAAAACAGTATTCATGGAATCCAAAGAGTTCTGAATATATTCTCCAAAACCAAAGGCAATTTTGGATCTGCGTTTTTATTCAAAGTCCTACCAGATCAAATCCAATGTAAAATGAATGATGCAGCTTAAAATTCAGCATGCAGAAACAAGCTTTTAAGTTCCAAATGCATTTCAGGCTCTTAACAGTAGCCCTTCAACAGGGAAAATGTAAGAAATAAATAAATAGTTGTAATAGAAATATATGCAATAACAGTCGTAGGTTTTAACTGACATTAGGCTAAAAAAAAAAGTGGCTAAAGAACACCATTTCCCCGACTCCATGTCAACAAGTGTCCAAAAGTAAGGATCTAATTGACGACAGAATCAACGTCCAAAATTCAAACACCGAAAGTGCCAGGCATATAGAAAACTAGCATAGGGTGAGTAGAAAGAGTGGAAACAAATACTCGAGTGAAGTATTTGTGTACACTTTTTCAACTCACTCTATGCTTGTAAAAAAAAGTATTCTACAAAGATGGGATTTACTCCAGTCTGAACCGGACGTTAAGGGTATCCTATCTAATCCTGATTTATTTGCATATAAAAGATCCAGTAACCTAAAGGAGATTTTGAATAAACACCCCGATATTGACAAGGCTCCATTCAAAGGAATGACTAAATGTATGAATTGTTCACACTGCAACAATGTTATTGTTGGCAACAGTGCACGACATCCCCACACAGGCAAAAACATTCCTTTGGATTTTAACCCCAATTGCAACAGTCATCATGTGATCTATGTCATCAGATGTCCATGTGACTTGCTGTATGCAGGGAAAACAGAGAGAATCCTTCGAAACAGGATTACGGAACACAAAACTAGATTCAGAACTAAAACCATGAGTCCATCCTTAGCGCAACATTGGCAGCTTGAAAACCATTCACTTGCACAGCTTAGATTTGGGGTGCTTGAAAAAGTGGAGGAGCAATCAGACAGGGACATGTCGAAGTTACTCTCTCAACATGAATCACATTGGATATGGCACATGCAAACATTGTCCCCTAAAGGGCTCAATGATAAATTTGAATTGTCATGTTTTCTGTATATTTGTGTTTTATTTGATGTTCTCATTTGTGCATTCATATATTCTCTAGGCAAATTTTTGTATTAGATCAGGCATATATTTTTTCCTTGTCTGGGCTTTAGAGCATTTCCAATTCATGTTGACTTATTTTCTCCACGTTTCCCTTTCCTTCTTGATCATCATTTTTTTTATTCCACATGTGTGTTTCACTTGTTTTAATCTTTTTATTTTTTATTTTTTCACACTATCTTCGTATTATGCCATGTTTATTGATAGGAGTCAGGTACTTCCTGTTTCTCTTGCCGCCTTTGCTGTGGTTATGTTTGTTTAATTTGAGGTATGCTTTGGTGTATTTCAGACAACAAGGGGTGGTGAGGGACAGAGTCTCTGAATGAAGCAGAAAACTCTCACCCAGTCAAGAGATCAGGGCTAGATCCAACACCGTTTTTTAGCTCACTGCACCATCCCAGTTTCAGAACCTGGCTGTATGCAAATTAGTCTGTTCCTGTCCCAGTGCATGATGGGAACAGGGCAAACCAAACTACAAAAGCCAATTCTTACACTGGGAAGGAAACAAGCTCCCGGGGACCGGTTTCTGGCATTACAGCCGTCTTCGGCCCGGTTTGCTTGCATCCTGATGGTGCAATGAGCAAGGGACTCATGTCTGAGTATACCCTTCCACGCTTAGGGTGGACAAAAATATTTACAACAAGGGGTGGTGAGGGACAGAGTCTATGAATGAAGCAGAAAACTCTCACCCAGTCAAGAGATCAGGGCTAGATCCAACACCGTTTTTTAGCTCACTGCACCATCCCAGTTTCAGAACCTGGCTGTGTGCAAATTATTCTGTTCCTGTCCCAGTGCATGATGGGAACAGGGCACATCAAACTACAAAAGCCAATTCTTACACTGGGAAGGAAACAAGCTCCCGGGGACCGGTTTCTGGCATTACAGCCGTCTTCGGCCCGGTTTGCTTGAATCCTGATGGTGCAATGAGCAAGGGACTCATGTCTGAGTATACCCTTCCACGCTTAGGGTGGACAAAAATATTTACAACAAGGGGTGGTGAGGGACAGAGTCTCTGAATGAAGCAGAAAACTCTCACCCAGTCAAGATATCAGGGCTAGATCCAACACCGTTTTTTAGCTCACTGCACCATCCCAGTTTCAGAACCTGGCTGTGTGCAAATTAGTCTGTTCCTGTCCCAGTGCATGATGGGAACAGGGCACATCAAACTACAAAAGCCAATTCTTACACTGGGAAGGAAACAAGCTCCCGGGGACCGGTTTCTGGCATTACAGCCGTCTTCGGCCCGGTTTGCTTGAATCCTGATGGTGCAATGAGCAAGGGACTCATGTCTGAGTATACCCTTCCACGCTTAGGGTGGACAAAAATATTTACAACAAGGGGTGGTGAGGGACAGAGTCTCTGAATGAAGCAGAAAACTCTCACCAGTCAAGAGATCAGGGCTGATCCAACACCGTTTTTTAGCTCACTGCACCATCCCAGTTTCAGAACCTGGCTGTATGCAAATTAGTCTGTTCCTGTCCCAGTGCATGATGGGAACAGGGCAAACCAAACTACAAAAGCCAATTCTTACACTGGGAAGGAAACAAGCTCCCGGGGACCGGTTTCTGGCATCACAGCCGTCTTCGGCCCGGTTTGCTTGAATCCTGATGGTGCAATGAGCAAGGGACTAATGTCTGAGTATACCCTTCCACGCTTAGGATGGACAAAAATATTTACAACAAGGGGTGGTGCGGGACAGAGTCTCTGAATGAACCAGAAAACTCTCACCCAGTCAAGAGATCAGGGCAAGATCCAACACCGTTTTTTAGCTCACTGCACCATCCCAGTTTCAGAACCTGGCTGTATGCAAATTAGTCTGTTCCAGTCCCAGTGCATGATGGGAACAGGGTAAACCAAACTACAAAAGACAATTCTTACACTGGGAAGGAAACAAGCTCCCGGGGACCGGTTTCTGGCATTACAGCCGTCTTCGGCCCGGTTTGCTTGAATCCTGATGGTGCAATGAGCAAGGGACTCATGTCTGAGTATACCCTTCCACGCTTAGGGTGGACAAAAATATTTACAACAAGGGGTGGTGAGGGACAGAGTCTATGAATGAAGCAGAAAACTCTCACCCAGTCAAGAGATCAGGGCTAGATCCAACACCGTTTTTTAGCTCACTGCACCATCCCAGTTTCAGAACCTGGCTGTGTGCAAATTATTCTGTTCCTGTCCCAGTGCATGATGGGAACAGGGCACATCAAACTACAAAAGCCAATTCTTACACTGGGAAGGAAACAAGCTCCCGGGGACCGGTTTCTGGCATTACAGCCGTCTTCGGCCCGGTTTGCTTGAATCCTGATGGTGCAATGAGCAAGGGACTCATGTCTGAGTATACCCTTCCACGCTTAGGGTGGACAAAAATATTTACAACAAGGGGTGGTGAGGGACAGAGTCTCTGAATGAAGCAGAAAACTCTCACCCAGTCAAGAGATCAGGGCTAGATCCAACACCGTTATTTAGCTCACTGCACCATCCCAGTTTCAGAACCTGGCTGTGTGCAAATTAGTCTGTTCCTGTCCCAGTGCATGATGGGAACAGGGCACATCAAACTACAAAAGCCAATTCTTACACTGGGAAGGAAACAAGCTCCCGGGGACCGGTTTCTGGCATTACAGCCGTCTTCGGCCCGGTTTGCTTGAATCCTGATGGTGCAATGAGCAAGGGACTCATGTCTGAGTATACCCTTCCACGCTTAGGGTGGACAAAAATATTTACAACAAGGGGTGGTGAGGGACAGAGTCTCTGAATGAAGCAGAAAACTCTCACCAGTCAAGAGATCAGGGCTGATCCAACACCGTTTTTTAGCTCACTGCACCATCCCAGTTTCAGAACCTGGCTGTATGCAAATTAGTCTGTTCCTGTCCCAGTGCATGATGGGAACAGGGCAAACCAAACTACAAAAGCCAATTCTTACACTGGGAAGGAAACAAGCTCCCGGGGACCGGTTTCTGGCATCACAGCCGTCTTCGGCCCGGTTTGCTTGAATCCTGATGGTGCAATGAGCAAGGGACTAATGTCTGAGTATACCCTTCCACGCTTAGGATGGACAAAAATATTTACAACAAGGGGTGGTGCGGGACAGAGTCTCTGAATGAACCAGAAAACTCTCACCCAGTCAAGAGATCAGGGCAAGATCCAACACCGTTTTTTAGCTCACTGCACCATCCCAGTTTCAGAACCTGGCTGTATGCAAATTAGTCTGTTCCAGTCCCAGTGCATGATGGGAACAGGGTAAACCAAACTACAAAAGACAATTCTTACACTGGGAAGGAAACAAGCTCCCGGGGACCGGTTTCTGGCATTACAGCCGTCTTCGGCCCGGTTTGCTTGAATCCTGATGGTGCAATGAGCAAGGGACTCATGTCTGAGTATACCCTTCCACGCTTAGGGTGGACAAAAATATTTACAACAAGGGGTGGTGAGGGACAGAGTCTCTGAATGAAGCAGAAAACTCTCACCCAGTCAAGAGATCAGGGCTAGATCCAACACCGTTTTTTAGCTCACTGCACCATCGCAGTTTCAGAACCTGGCTGTATGCAAATTAGTCTGTTCCTGTCCCAGTGCATGATGGGAACAGGGCAAACCAAACTACAAAAGCCAATTCTTACACTGGGAAGGGAACAAGCTCCCGGGGATCGGTTTCTGGTATTACAGCCGTCTTCGGGCCATTTTGCTTGAATCCTGATGGTGCAATGAGCAAGGGACTCATGTCTGAGTATACCCTTCCACGCTTAGGCGGTCCCCGGTAGCTTGTTTCCTTCCCAGTATAAGAATTGGCTTGGTAGTTTGGTCTGCCCTGTTCCCATGATGCACTGGGCCAGGGTCAGACTAATTTGCATATAGCCAAGTTCTGAGCTGGGATGGTGCAGTGAGCTAAAAAACGGTGATGGATCAAGCCCTGATATTTGGACTGGGTAAGAGTGGTCTGTTTAATTCAGACACTCTGTTCATCACCACCCCCCTTTGTGAATCATTTTTGTCCACCATAAGCGTGGAAGGGTATACTCAGATGTGAGTCCCTAGCTCATTGCACCATCAGGATTCAAGCAAGCCGGGCCGAAGACGGCTGAAATGCCAGAAACCGGTCCCCGGTAGCTTGTTTCCTTCCCAGTATAAGAATTGGCTTGGTAGTTTGGTCTGCCCTGTTCCCATGATGCACTGGGCCAGGGTCAGACTAATTTGCATATAGCCAAGTTCTGAGCTGGGATGGTGCAGTGAGCTAAAAAACGGTGATGGATCAAGCCCTGATCTTTGGACTGGGTAAGAGTGGTCTGTTTAATTCAGACACTCTGTTCATCACCACCCCCTTTTCTGAATCATTTTTGTCCACCTTAAGCGTGGAAGGGTATACTCAGATGTGAGTCCCTAGCTCATTGCACCATCAGGATTCAAGCAAGCCGGGCCGAAGACGGCTGAAATGCCAGAAACCGGTCCCCGGTAGCTTGTTTCCTTCCCAGTATAAGAATTGGCTTGGTAGTTTGGTCTGCCCTGTTCCCATGATGCACTGGGCCAGGGTCAGACTAATTTGCATATAGTCAAGTTCTGAGCTGGGATGGTGCAGTGAGCTAAAAAACGGTGATGGATCTAGCCCTGATCTTTGGACTGGGTAAGAGTGGTCTGTTTAATTCAGACACTCTGTTCATCACCACCCCCTTTCTGGTTACCAATTCGCTTCTCTTGGATTGTTGGGTGGCTATTCCAGTCCTCTGTCTATGTGCACTATTCATGCACGCCTGAGCATTCATCACCGGCAACTAACGCTGCGCGTTTATCGCACCCGGCGTTTTTCAAGAGGGAGTTTATTACAGGCGCTGCTTGTGCAGCTATCGGTAAGCCTTTGTTTCTGTATTTCTTATTTCACTTTTCTTTTTGAGCATTGAGTAGAGCTTTCAATGTGGGTATTTTGATTTTTAGGTGTTCGTGCTTCTACTGTTGAATCCTTTCCAAATCACAACACTGGTAATGCTTATTGAAGGAACACTGTTTTTACATTGGTAAGCTTATGTTGCAGTGTTTTTCGTTTTATTTCTCTTTTTGAGTATTGAGCAGAGCTTTTAACGGTGGAACTTTGATTTATAGGTGCTCGTGTTTCTACTGTTGAACCCTTTCAATATCATAGCAGTGGTATCAAGCATTGGAGGTACACTGTTTTTACATTTGTTTCTGTGATCACTAAAAGTTGCCCTTTAGGAAACACGATTTGAATTTTTCCTTTCCTTTTCTCGTGGTTATTCTCCTTCCTTGGTTGCCCTTACAGCTTGCATTTTTTGGATGCTGGTTATAAATTTTGGCAGAGTGTGCTTGCTGTTCTGCCTTCAGGTACTTAGATCTTGGTGTTGTAGATTTGTCTATTATTTTCTAATATTTTCACTCATTTTCTATACACCTGGCACTATAGGTGTTAGAATTTCGGACGTTGGTTCTGTCTTCATTTGGATCCTTACTGTCACTTTTGGACACTTGTTGACATGGAGTCGGGGAAATGGTGTTCTTTAGCCACTTGTTTTTGAGCTTAATGTCAGTTAAAACTTACAACTGTTATTGTATATATTTCTATGACAACGATTTATTTACTTGTTACAGGTCCCCTGATGAAGGGCTACTGTTAATAGCCCGAAATGCATTGGGAACTTTGAAGCTTGTTTCTGCATGCTGAATTTTAAGATGCATCATTCATTTTACTTTGGATTTGATCTGCTAGGACTTTGAATAAAAACACGGATCCAAAATTGTCTTTTGTTTTGGAGAATATATTTAGAACTCTTTGGATTCCATGAATACTGTTTTTGATCACTGTGGAATTATTGTATTACAACATACATATTATTGATGCTCTATTGACTGTGATTGTACACTATAATGTGACTGGTGGTACACTATTATGTGACACATTTGTAGTGCACCGGGTCAACCTAGATACACTTCCATGTATTCTCACTTCACTCTTAAAAAGTGTACATTTTCTTGTCCTAACCATTCGTGCCTTCTGCCAGTGTCCTGGACTGGATGGCTCTGCTGTTGGAGTGTGTGCTTTCTTTCCTAACAATGGCACAAAAGGGGATTAGGTGCGGACATGAATGGAGCAATGTGTCCTCCCCAAAGTCTGTCTCCAAAGGAGCTGGAAGACAGGAGGGCTGAGCGAGACTTTCACATTCAGGTTGCCTAACTAAAAAGAAGGAGGGAAAGGCAGACACTGACAGGGCCTTGGAGGAGAAAAAATACTTTTGGCTCATAAAGTGAGTCTGTAAGAGCTGGTACTGAAGGCCTTACAGCACCATGGTACCAGCATCATTGGTGGCAGTGACAGCACAGTGCTCAGTTGTGATAGTAAGGTCCAAATCAAAAAATATCCATTGCCTAGCTATGTGGAGGGGGATGACTTTGGTGAATGGTTTTGAGCCTATGAGGTAGCCCTTTGGATGTAAAGGGTCCTAGAGCAGTAATCCTCCTTGCAGCTCTTCGGTTCTTCTTCTTGGCAGTGTCCTCTTAGTTCCAGAAGTGATCTTTTCAAGTCTTTCATTTCCCTGAGTCTTCCAACAGGAGGCACACTCTGCATCAAACTTTTGGGGATGCTTAAGATTGTAGAAAGAACAGTCCAGTCCTTTTTCTGCCCAAGACCAAAGCAGCAACTGCAGGCCAACCAACCCCACACACATCAAGAGGCAGAACTCCTCACATAGCTCTTCCAGCCCTTCTTCCTGGCAGGTTCCTTTGTTCAGAGTAATCCAAAGTTCTGTGTCCAGAGCCCCAATATTTATACCATGTTTCTTTTGTAAATCAGCACAAAGAAAATCTCTGCTGCACACCCGCGCCAGATCTGGCCGGTCCAGGCCAGGCACACCACAGGAGGTTGAAACAGCATTACTCAGAGCAGAAACAGCCTATTTAGGTACTAGTGAAAATTCCTCCTACCACTTTAAATGCAAAAAGGTTAATTCAGCCTGGCTATGAGTCACCCAGGCAAAGCAGGACACATCTCAAACACCCCTGTGATTGTCTAGAATGAATGGACTTCTCCAACTCCTGTCACTCCAAAACCAGACAGTGAATATACAAACAGGTAGAGGTAGACAGGATAGTTAAATAAGAAACTACCTGCTTTGTAAAAGTGGCTTTTCCAAACACACAATTTAAAAACCAACTTTCCTAAAATGTGTGTAATTAAATTCTGAGTTTAGTGAGCTTAAACATCAACTCTCTAGCTGTTACCAATTGAAAGTTACACATGTAAAATGTTAGAAGGCAGCTTCAATGATAGCCGAGGGGAGAGCTAGTCCTAGCAATAGTAAAAACTGAAATGCACAGTAGTCACTATCAGAACATGCAAAACACACCAGTACATGTCCTACCTTTAACTTACACTGCACTCTGCCATGCGAGTACCTAGGGCCTACCTTAGAGGTGACTTACTACATTTAAAAGAAGGGAAGGTTAAGGCCTGGCAAGTGTGTGCACTTGTCATACTGACATGGGAGTTTAAAACTGCAACTGAGACACAGTTGCAAGGCTACTGGTGTGGGTGGCACAATCAATACTGAAGGCCCACTAGAAGCATTTGATTTAGAGAACCTGGGCACAAACAGTGCACTGTACTAGGGACTTACCAGTAAATCAAATATGCTAACCATGGGTAGCCAATCAGAATTACAATTTACAAAGAAAGCATATGCACTTTAGCACTGATCAGTAGTATTAAAGTGACAGAGTCCTAAAGCAAACAAAAACAGGTCAGAAAAAATAGGAGGAAAAAGTCAAATCGTTTGGGATAAACCTGCCAAAACGGCCAGGCCCAACAGAACCCCTTACCAGCCTAAAGTCAGGGGAGGTCAATCAATACATTTTTCTGACTGGAATGATAGAACATGGACCCTGGCCCACAACAGCAGTATCACACTCCAATTGTATACTTGGCAACCTTTGTACACTCTTCCTCCTAATAGGTCAGGGATGGCATCCTGACACTGGGCCACCAGCCCAGGGTCTCTACCCTGAGGCTGAACAGGATATTTGGGTGGGCTGTCCTCCTCCCTGGGGCCCTTTACCCTCCACTGTGGAGAGGTACCCTCAGACTCCGAAACTGCCAGGACATCTGGGGCAGGTGTCTTGAACAATTCTCCCACCAGTTCAGAGGTGCTATCCTGCAGCTGTTCTCCCAGCCCAGGGTCTGTACCCTTAGATTGGGTAGGAGTCAAGGGTGAGGCTTTAGTCCCCCTATAACCCACCTGGGGGTCTGCACCCCCCACCCAGAGCAGTATCCCCAGTAGGCAACATGGTAGGGACACTGCTAGCAGTTGCTCCTGCCTCCAGGTCAGTGGGGAAACCCTAAATCAGGTCCTCCAACCCAGGGTCTATACCTTGAGGCTTGACCTGTGCCTGGCAAGAAAGGACTTCCAGGGAAGTAACCCTCCTTCCCAAGGATAACACATATCTTATGCAATGTATGAGGGTCTGCCTGGTGCAAGACTTCAGCTCACTGTCTACCTAATAGTGCAAAGACTGACAAAGCCGGAAGTGGCTCCACAATGGTCAGTCCGGGGGTGCTCTGACCTCAGAGCTGGCAAGCCCTGACCCACTGGTTCTCCCACTTAGGACTGTCTCCCCCTATACCTCTTTCTTTGGACTCACACACCCTCCTACTTGGAGTGGAGCTACCTAGCACCAGAACTGATGATAAAACTTATGCCAGCTACCCCTAGCTCTCCTGAAACCCTGAGTTCCTCTCAGGGGATGGCTTCTCAGATAGACTAGGCCCCCCTCGTGGTGCTCACTCATGGAACCAACCTGGCTCTAGGACTAGGATTCAGGCATCCTGATACTCAGCCCGACCCACTCCCTCCTCTCAGAGCCAGTCCATGGAAGCCCTCACCCACCCAACAACACTGGGACTTATCTGGGTCACTAAAAATCTCCCCTAACTCAACTGAGCCTCCTCCTTCAGGATTACTCTCAAAAGCTTCTTCAGACCCTTTAGAATCCACCAAAAGGTCAGCCTCTGGTGCATGCTCCTTGGGGGTCAGATAACTCACTCTCCACTGGGTGTTGGCATAGCTGGGAAAAACAGGGACTAGACATAAGCTTTCCAGCAACCAGATCACACAGCCCCTTACAGGTGTCAACCATATTACTCTTCCCCTCACCAACCAGTTCCTTGCAAAGGTACCCCATATCATCCTCCTGAGACTGGTTAGACAGTGTCTGACTGTTTCTGTCACTCAACCCACACTCCTTTGGGCGGTCTCCATACACACATACCAGGGCTTCTACAATGGGGGAAACCCTCTCCCTGCATGTTTCATCTATACTCAGTAGAGTGTCTCTCCCACCACTAGGTTTGGTGGGAGGGAGGGTGGATAGGGGAACGTACCAGTTCCTTACTCCACCTCATATGTCATGTGTACCACTGGAGCTTCCTAAAAAACCTGATCCCCTGGGATCCCTCTCAGAGGATGGCTTCCCCTCCTGGTTCTCACTCATGGAACCAACCAGGCTCTAGGACTAGGATTCAGGCATCTTGGGACTCAGCCCGATCCACTCCCTCCTCTAAGAGACAGTCCACGGAAACCCTCACCCACCCAACTACACTGGGACTTATCTGGGTCACTACAAATCTCCCCTAACTCACCTGAGCCTCCTCCTTCAGGATTACTCTGAAAAGCTTCTTCAGACCCTCTAGAATCCACTAAAAGGTCTGCCTTTGGTGCATGCTCCTTGGGGTCAGAAAACTCACTCTCCACTGGGTGTTGGCATAGCTCGGGAAAACAGGGAGTAAACATAAGCTTTCCAGCAATCAGATCACACAGCACTTTACAGGTGTCAACCATACTACTCTTCACCTCACCAACCAGTTCCTTGCAAAAGTACTCCATATCATCCTCCTGAGACTGGGTAGACAGTGTCTGACTGTTTCTGACACTCAACCCATACTCCTTTGGGCAGTCTCCATACCCACATACCAGGGCTTCTATAATGGGGGAAACCCTCTATCTGCATCTTTCATCTATAATCAGTAGAGTGTTCCTCCCACCACTAGGTTTGGTGAGAGGGAGGGTGGTTAGGGGAACGTACCAGTTCCTTAATCCACTTCAGATGCCATGTGCACCACTGGAGCTTCCTAAAAAACCTGAACCCCTCTGGTGCATGTCAATCCCCTCCTTGAAGTTGGTCACCATATCTCTGGGTGCCTGTACTTCTCCATCAGTACTTGACATAACACTTGTGCTGCCAACATCTAAGCTGGACTCTGCCCTCATGGCTTCCACCTCCAGCCCATCTAAGCTCTGTTCATGAGCTACAGACATTTCCTTCTCCTTGGCTAAGGCACTCATGGCCTCAGCCCTCTCAAGCTCCTCGCCAAGCTCTCTCAGCCTCTGCTCTCAGGTAAGACTTAATTCCTCTCTCTCTCTGGTTCTCTTCCAGGGCCACTGCCCTTACTTTCTGAGATGTCCTCGTCAGGGTCATCTGATAGTGTTGCTTCCCAGCATTCTAACTCTTAACAAAACAGGGCTGACTCAAGACCTCCTCCTCACAGCCAGCCCCCTATCTTTGCAGAAAACATTTAGCTCCCTCATTGTATAGATATACAAGTGCTAGAATTTGAATTTCATTCTGTCAAGGCCTCACAGGTACAACAACCACTGACCAGAGTTCCAAGTATCAACTACTCCAGGAGGACACTAGAGAACTAAAAGAAAAAAGCAGTATATAGTCTTGTAATGGTCTGTACTATACTAGTAGTGTAGACCAGTTACTCTGGGTCAAGTACAAATACTTAGTTCAATGCCACTGCTGCCACCAATGTTAGAATTGGGGGTCTCTAGTTGGCTATGGCTTAGACCCTGTCCAAGAAGGGACCTTTCCTTCTAGTGAGGATAAGGGAGTTAGACACTCTAGAAAACCCCTGCTCATCCCCTTGGTAGCTTGGCACAAGCAGACAGGCTTATCCCAAAGACAATGTGTAAAGTATTTGCACCCAAAGACATAGTACCACAGTGAAAACACCACAAATGGACACCACACCAGTTTTTTTTAAAGTATCTTTATCTAAACCAAACAAGACAAAAAATGGAAAAAAATCCAAAATACATTTATCAAAAAGTAATTTTTAAAAGGCTTCAAGCTAATCAGTTTATAGTAATCTATGGATGCATGATTTTATACAATTGTACCTTCTTCAGATGCTTGAGAATTCATGAGGCCAAACAGCCACAGAGGTGGAAAGCATTGAAAAACACAACAATGCATTGGTTTCTGAGTCCTCAGGAAGGTGATGCGTCAGTTAGGCTGCACGCACGAAAAGTGTTGTGTCGAATCCGTACTGTACGGGGAAGGGATGCATTGATTCCAAGATGATTCTGGTCTACAGATGAGGTGTCATAAAACTTGCCGCCCAGGTGTGAAGAGTGGAAATCGGGAAGGGCTGGAGTTCGATGCAGCAGTGGCAAAACAGGCACTGCATTGGCTTCTTTCAGCCACGGTCCCATGATGGATCGATTCTTTCAGCCGCACAGCAAGGCCTGCGCTGGAGTGCAACAGTTGTTTCTGCCGCTTACAGGTGGTGCATCAATTCTTCTTCCGCATAGCGGCGGTGCATGGAAATTCTTCCTGCGCAGCAGTGCTGCGTCAGAAAAACAGGCACTGTCTCAATTTTCAGGTTTCTTTAGTTCTTTGCTGCAGGAAAAACCTCCAAAGGCCCAGAACGTGAGTTGGCACCACAAGGCAGGTCAGAACTCCCAGCAATGGAGTTCAATGATGATGTAGGTGAAGTCTTTGTGCCCCTGAGACTTCAGAACAGGAGGCACGTTCTACATCAAGCCCTTGGAGATCTTCTTTAAGCAGGATACTACAGCAGGGCAAAGGTTTCAGTTCTTTCCTCTGCCCACAGACAGAAGCAGCAACTGCCAGACAACCTAACCAAGCAACACACAGCAAAAGGGCAGTACTCTTCCAAGCAGCTCTTCAGCTCTTCTTCTTGGCAGCATCCTCCCAGCTCCAGAAGTGATCTTTTGAAGTCTTTGATTTCCCTGAGACTTCCAACAGGAGGCAAGCTCTGCATCACGCCCTTGTGGGACACTTAGAATTTGGAAAGAACAGTCAGTACTTCTTCTGCCCAAGAAAGAAACAGCAACTGCAGGCCAACCAACCACATACACTTCAAGGGTAGCCCTCCTTACACAGCTGTATCAGCTTTTCTTCCAGACAGGTTCCATTGTTCAGAGTAATGCAAAGTTCTGTGGCCAGAGTCCCAATATTTAGAAAAAAAATGTCTTTGTAGTCATTCCAAAGAAAGCCTCTGCTGCACACCGAAGCAGTTCTGTCCCATCCAGGCCAGACACACCTCAGAAGGTGGAGACAGCATTGTACAGAGCAGACACAGCCTATTCAGGTACTAGTGAAATCTCCTCCCACCACTCTAAATGAAGAGAGGTATATTCAGCATTGCTATAAGTCACAGAGGCAAGGGAAGACAGACCACAACCCACTTGTGACTGTCTAGAGTGAAACCACATCCCCAGCTCCTGTCACACCAATATTAATAATTAACCTTTGATAAAGCGCTTGGCTACCCTTAGGCATCCCAGTGATTACGACACCAGGCAGTCAAGTATAGTTTACACTCATGTCTGGAATAGTCAGGTTTTTAGCTGTTTCCGAAACGTTAAGTGGTGCGTCATTGACCGGAGATCGATGGGAAGAATATTCCAAAGTTTTGCAGCATTGTAGGCAAACATTCGGCCTCCAGCATGTGCTCTCTTGATTTTCGGCACCTTCACCAGGAACAAATTAGTTGAACGCAGACTTCTCAATGGACGGTGGAAGCTATAAGTGCAAGGTTGATTTTAGGGTCCCCACCCCAGAGTGTTTTGTGTGCTATACATCATGACTTAAACATTATCCGTTTCTTGATAGGTAGCTAGTGTAGCTCTTTTAATGCCGGCTTGACTGAGTGTGCTTTAGGGATGTTGCGCAGCAGCCGGCTGGGGAATTCTGGACCACTTGTAGTTTCCTTGTTGTGTACTTTGGAGTCCCCAAGAAAAGGGACTTTCCAAAATCCAGCAGAGATTACAGCAGTGCCTGGACCATGATGATAAGTGCTGATTCAGAAAGGAATGGAAGAATTTTTCGCATCTGCCTAATGATGCCGTAACATGACGCTGCTAATTGTACTGTTGATGGTCAAAATTAAGCGACCTGTCCAGCCAAACACCCAAACTCTTAATCTTTTCTTTGGGCTTTGGCACCAGGCCCAGACAGTTTGGCCAACTCAGGCCTGCTCTAGCGCCATAGCAGTTACCCAAGATCATTAGCTCAGTTTTTTCTCCATTAAGCTTGAGACACGACTGATTCATCCATATGACCACCGTTCCTTAACAGGATTCTGAATTAGCTGGCACCTTCTTTGGGTGGCCTAATGCCACCACTAATTGCGTGTCATCTGCATAATTTATAATATGGATTCCAAATGGTAGAACTAACTCTGCAAGGGGCCTCAAATATATATTAAATAGGGTCAGACTCAGTGAAGAGCCTTGTATTTTTTTTTTAGTGCAGCTTTATTTAGCACAAACTCGACCTGAAGGTATTGGAGCATTTTACATGCGCATCGGTTGCGTTTCACATTCAGGCATGGAATATGAAGTGATTTGCCCAGAATCACAGGATGTGGATGCGACCCAGAGGCTCGAACCCTGGTTTTCAGCACCAAAGTCTGCAATCTATTCAACGGACCATGGCACTCCGCATGTAAGTGGCACTCTTCCAGAGGTATGGTTTTCCTCAAATACCTGGTATGACCTACCTTTCAAAAAGGATTTGTTCCAGTTGAGAACTTTTTCTGATACTCCTGATAATCAGCCAGTGAATACAATAAAAGGCAGAGGTACACAGGTTGGTCAAAACACCCAATTTAAAAAACAACTTTCCTAAAAAGTGTGTTATTAGATTCTGAGTTTAGAGAACCTAAACCCCAACTCGCTAGCTGTTCCCAATTGAAAGTTACATGTGTAAAATGTTAAAAAGGCAGCTCCAATGATAACGTGTCCTTACTTTAGTGAAATGCAAAATGCACAGTATTTCACTATCAGGACATGTAACACAATCAGTACATGTCCTACCTTTAACATACATTGCACCCTGCCCAAGGGGTACCTTGGGCCTACCTTAGGGGTAACTTACATGTAAGAAAGGTAAGGTTAGGGCTTGGCAAGTGGGTGCACTTGCCAGGTCGACATGGCAGTTTAAAACTGTGGGCGCAGACCCTGCAGTGGCAGGTCTGAGACACATTTGCAAGACAACTGGTGTGGGTGGTGCAATCAGTGCTGCAGGCTCACTCGTAGCATTTGATTTACAGGCCAAGGGGACAAACATTGCACTTTACTTGGGACTTACCTGTAAATCAAATATGTGAATCATGGGTAACCAATCGGAATAACAATTTATTCAGAGATCATATGCACTGTAGCACTGATCAGCAGTGGTAAAGTGCCAAGAGTTCTAAAGGCCACAAAAACTGTTTCGAAAAAATAGGATGCAAAAGACAAACATTTTGAAAATGGACTAAAAGAATCTAAAGTTGAGACCCCATAAATTGTCATCTATCGAGCAGCCAAATGAGCTGTGTTAGGAGGGGTAGCTCCTCAAGAGTTAAGCCTGTGGCCAGGACTAGAGGACAAGGGATGTTAGTCTACTTGCTGGGTAGGACACCATCACCCAGGGAATACAAGAGCACCTGCCATGGAGCCTGGAGCACTAGCACCTGCCTGCTTGCAAGACAAGTGTGCCCTGTGAGAAGGAGAAGCGCTCTGGAGGAAGCGAGGCCCAGTGGGGAGTTCTCTCGAGTTGACTCCCTGAACGAGATGTGAGGAGATGGCAGCTGCACTGATCAGGTCATTGTCCATGTGCAGAACTGAGTAGTTGACCCCCGTATGGCAAGAGAGGGCTGTTGTGAAGATAGAAACAGCACCTATATTACTCAAACCCTAGACCTGAACATGTAAAGGTGAAGCAAGGCTTCCACTAGTTAGCTTAGTCACTTCATTTACTGGTTGTAATCAAAGCACCAGTGTGTTACACCACAGGTTGAGGAACACAGATATAAGACAGTGAATCTTTGCACATCCTTCTCTTTAGCAACACCTGTGGGATGGCAGACCATATGACATGCAAGGACCTTTTCTGGAAGCATTAACATTTTCTATGGGTTTGTCCCTATTCAAGATAGTGGGATTTATTTGATGCTTACCAAGGACACCATAATCACTGGTACTATATTAGAAGGTTGAAACACACAGCTCCTCACATTGCAATACTCTTCAATGCATCCCCCTAATTATGTCAGATGGATGTGAGGCAACCTGATGACGATGCATGCCACCTATGTTGGTTGGTGAGATTATGTTTCCTATTTTTTATGAAACCCACACTCCATAAAAAATGTTGTTGCCCATTGGTTAATCTTTTAGTCCATAATGGTTACTCTTGTGTCCAGATTACCAATGATATCATTGAACATGCCATGAGTGATGTGCTATATACCGTGGGAAGCAGTGCGTGGCAAGAGCTAAAGTTGTTGCTTCAGTTAATCATACCTGCTGAATTTTTCATTGTTGTTTAAAACGTTACATTTTAATCATTTCTTTTCACTTAACTATAACGTCACTTCCACCTTTTTTTAATGCATTTACAAATATAATGTATGATAGTATTACCATATGTCACTTTAACTTTTGGATGCTCCACAATATATTAATTATAGTTAAAATTGCATTTTGAAGGAATTGCTGCTGTGTTGCCCGTTGTTTCCTTATCTTACAGAGGAACTGAGGTGTTGAATTGAGGGAAGGAACTGTGGTACATGGAGTAATGCATTCAATGGAACACACACAGCGCGAACCGAGGAATGCGAAAGAGGCTTAATTCAGTGCATATTGAATCCAAGGAAAGGAGCCACCATCTCTGTGGATAGAGCAACTCGAGCAGGTAGAGGTGAATGAGGAACGGGGACGGGGTGGTTGAGCACCACTATCAGCACTTCAGACAGGACACAGTGAGAGGGGCTATATCCTGCCTCATATACATGGATGCATGAGACATGTTTAACATACACAATGCATTGTCCATTGGGACTGAATAATTATTAGAACATTATTGAGTTAAAAGAAGACTGAAGCCAAGCAGCAAATTCCAGGCTTAATTTGTTTTAATGAGCTGATTTAGTGCAAAAAATGTATTATGACCAACTTGACAGACATGAAATCCTAAAGAGAGCTGGGTGCCATCCAAATATTTGATGAGCACTATGAACATACGGTGATTCACAAAACTAAACAAGAAATAAACAACAAAACAACCATCTGAGGTTAATCAGAGAACTTGAGGAGGTACCCATAATGAAAATCAACAAGAGGTAGGAAATTACAACATTCTGGAAGTATAGTGATTATAAGCGTGTCCCCAGCGGTCTCAGATAATAATCAGGCCCCCATTGAGTGATATAGATCATGATCTCTTGAATGAATGGCAGATGAATACCACAGAGCATTCTTTTAAACACATGACTACTTTGATAGAACATGCTGAAAGGAAACTTGATATAGTAGTTGAAAGTTTTAAAGAAATTAGATTAAAAAATATAAGACATTGGGGGAGGTTGAAAATGCTTTGGAATCTATGGAAATGAAATTGTAGAAAAGAAAATCAGATGTACAAGCTATGAAGGCTAAAAAGTTCAACATATACAGATTTGATTATGTAAATAGGAGGATGTAAAAATTTGCCAGAAAATTTATTTTCATGCTATGTAGACATGATATGGATCAAAGTGCCACTTCTATGAAGATAGTTTGAATGTCAGTCCAGCAGATGCGGGAACATTGACACTGGCACTGAAATTTGATTTTTTTCAGGGAAATGAAACTTTACTAGATTTGCAGAAGATGCTAGCGGAGAGGAATATTGCACAAGATAAACAAAAACACAACATGACCAGAAGAATAAGATAAGAGGAGGATGTAACAGGAAAATGAGGAAGAGGAAAGACTAGATAAAAAGATTTATAATGGAGAGAATCTGTTAATTAATCTAATTTTCAAATTTTTATTGGAAACAAATCTCCGAGTATTGAACAAAGAACTGTCTTTCTGCCATGACATCAAAATGGATTTAGGCAATGCCAGAACTGACCCGTACACATTTTCTAAGAAATTAAAGCTTAAAAAGAATTTTGACCAGTGATGGAATAAAACCCATAATTAGGAAGAGCCAAGTACTTCCAGTCTTACTGCAAATGGCATCCCTTACATGAAAGCTCTATTTGATTTAGAAATGGAATCAGGTGATATGAGTGTTCATGATATTGTCACTGAATCAACTTCATCACAGTTGATCGAAACAATGGGTATCATCACAAATGATTCAATAGATAGTAGGTGTAAACCAAAATCTACTTTTTGTACACAGTTACTTGCTGGTAAGAAAATTGATATTTTCCAAGAAATTATGACAGAATAATTAATTCAACTAACCTAAAGAAGGACTAAAAAAGGCCAATGAGGATTGACCAGCAATAAAGGATCTACAGGATGATCATTAAAGCCTCCGATAAGGGCGGTGTTAGGGTGGGCGAATACAATGCCAATAAATACAATGCTATGTGCAGGCCAGATAACTGCAATATCAGTAAATGCAATGTGAATGTATGCCATTGCCTTTGCCCACATAACCTGGTCAATTGCCGTCGATGCATTATGAATGTATACCGTAACTTGTGCCCACGCAGTATCACCGGCATTAGCAATAATGATACTAATGTGCGTAGTATTTCATGCTTGTATGATAGCATTATTTTTGCTGAAAAGACCAATGTGAATGTACGTTCAGACCAAAGCAAACACACTTTTGCTTACAACAATTTTTTTTTCAATTAATCAATTTAATAAGTGGACAAAATACATTAAAAAAAACATGAATTAAAATACAATGCCAAAGATGGAGGAAATAGATCTGGTCTATGGCAGACTACACATTTTGAGGCAGGCAGGTTTTTAGCATTGCCCTGAGCTGTGTTGCTCTCCGATGTAACGCCTGCTTCACGTTTTTGAGCCAGGATCTCAACTTTAGGCACCTTGGGGTGCGTTCCTGGCTGGCTTCAGCTCGGCATGGAATTGCATCATCATTCTAAAAAAACAAAGAACAATCATAATAGTATTAAAAAAATCTACAACATGTGTACCTGGTAGAGTGTAAATTGTTGTAGTGAAAATCATAAATTCATTTTTCATTTTCTAGCTTGCATAGCTTCGACCAAACAAGCTACATCTTCTCACACTTCAGTCATGATCTCTCAAAGAGGAAATGAATTACAATATACATATCTAGAGACAGCAGTTTTTATGATTCATCTCTTCCAGTTTCAGTATTGAAATAACACCTTCTTAAGTGATCCACATGAAATGAAATGCATTTCTAAATCAAGAAGAAATATACACAAGTGATTACTATAATGCCCAATCAATTATGTTTTTGTAAAAGGCTTGTATAATACTGCAGAAAAATGTTTTTGGGTGGGAGAAAAGCAATTGTACTGGAAACTGTAACTCACAGCACCCTAACTTGAATAATATATTATGCTGAACTACAATATCGGCCTACACGAAGACATGTATAGCATTTTTCCAGTGATCTAAATGGTGGATCCCTTTGTCCAAGATGCATAACATGTATCCAAGTGATATTTCAAGGATGTGTCTTCAGGAGAGGTTTCATGAGGACACAGTGTGCTGGTCGAGTGCTAGCACTGGTGGAGAACACCTGGGTCAGTGCCGTCGGAGCCACTAATCAGCAGCCCAGCTCCAAAGAAGGCTACAGTTCTATTGTGGCCTGGGACAACTCCATATGCTCAAGAATGAGGCCAGTGTAAAGTTTAGCGGTGGCATGACCAGAGTCCTCACCTGATGTAGCTAAGAAAGGCACATGTGAAGCACTAATTAAGTGTCCTCAAGAGGGTGTCCCGCCAATACCGGACACCAGAAGCAACTATGCCTGACACGTCACCTTGACCAGTGGCATCATGCGAAATGGATATGAAGAGTTTCTGCTGTGGCCAGGGGCACTTAGTGGTGCCTCCCTCTTGCCCAGTCCTAGAGCGCAGAGAGGGAACTGTATAGTGATGAGCAGCAATGGGCAGTAGGGTGGTGAGCGGGGAAATAAATTATCCACTTTCCCTATAAATATACAATAAAGAGCACCGGTTTGTAGGAGCACTGGGGTGACTCTTTAAAGGAGCCAACTGCTCACTGTTGATTTTATGAGGACACAATAGCACAAGCCACGGATTTCACACTACAATCTTGAACAGCCCCATACTCCAGAGCCTGAAACACTCGCATTGGGATACAGGAGACTGAAACTTGAGTGGCGGGAGCAGAGAAAGTATGGTCAATCTACTAGCGAGATATGAAACTCACACAAGGCGACCCACCTGTGAGGAAAAAATATAAAACATAGTTGTAAACATGATCTCAGAGAAAGCGAAGTCACCTCCAATGACAAAAGGAAGATATATTGTGCTGCCTAAGTGACTTGCACTATTAATCTCCAATATGGTCCCCATAGAAATGCAGACGTTGAAAATCCACATGGGAGCATCCATCACAGATGGGGCAGAAAGTTTGCGAGAGTAAGGGAGCAAGAATCCATAAATGAAGACCATATAGTTACCATGAGAGATTAACTAGAAACGATGAAAGACCATCAGAATAGATGGAGGAGGGCATTAAAAATGATGAGACAAATGCTTGGACCTAGAAAATCACTCCCGGTTTTACTTGATTCTAAAGGAAGACCATGCTTTTCTCATCTGCATGAGCCCAACCCAGAGACATCATAGCTAAATTGACATAATAGCTAAATTGTCATCCCTTACATCAAACACAGAATAATGAGAGAGGCCAGAAAGATGGGCACACTTATTTTCCAGGGTCTAACCATCAACTTCCACCAGAATATCTCACAAAGCACCCTCAACAAATTTAGGATGCCTGCACCATAACAGGGTAACTGCAGAGAAGACAGGTGCAGTATAGTTGGAGTTTTCCATTCATGCTGTGGTTTCAACTAAACTCCAGAACCCTTGTAATCCGCACAGTTGAGGACTTTTGAAGCATTTTGGGATCAACAAGTGAGGCTCTCCAAATCAAATTATGGCAAAAAAAGAAGAGCAAGATATATAGATAACTCTTTCATGCCAATGTAAAAGTAGGATGCCACATATGATAACAGAAGCTTTCAGACACTGGATGGGTGGTAGGTGGGAAGCGCAGACTGCAGTGGTGTTTACTAATGTGTTGGAGGACTTTATACTCCCATTTTCTTCGGAGGAAGACAGGGGATTGGGTTGGTGGGAGAGTGGAAGGGCAGTTGGTGAAATTTACTGAGTTTGAAGTCCTGATGGGTGCCGAGGCAGTTGACACTGAGTCAAGTTTTTTCAAATGTCAGAAGGTTGACTACAATCCTAGGAATTACATACACCTGCAGATGGAATACATCTTAACTGACAATGTTGAGAATAATGTCATGGAGTGTGCGGGGAATGAATTCCCCGGTTAATCAGATCTTATCTGGGGGAGGTGCATGAAGTCCCCCCAGAGAAAGTATGCCTCCGAGAGATGCACATGTTAACCTCAGATGTATATTTACTGCAGCACAAGCTACATCTCAATCTACATTTTGTGGCTACAACTAAGAAAAAGAAGTAGGGTTATGATAGAGTTGCACAGGGATTTCCCACTTGTAAAGGCAGGGTCGAATGTCAGATCAGAGAGCTCCAGACCCTCGAAGAAAACAACATGAAACTGAGAGATATATAAGTGGAACAACATCCATTCAATTCTAGCCATCAGTTTCACACATAAAGTGCATATTATGCCAGAAAATATATTCCTTCAGAAAAAAAACAATATTCATTTCTAAACACCTTAAGACAAGAGCAAAAAAATTATATTTTTATCTGGATACATTTACAAAATGTAGACACTTTCTTTGATCAGGAAAGTCATCTAATGTTACAAGTTGCACTGTTATGTTTTGTTTCCAGGGATGGGTACATTGCTGCAGATTAAGGCTGTTGAGGATAAGAAGGACATCCTTTTTCTATATCTTGAGAGACTAAGACTCGAGAGCAAATTAAATGTACTTGATATTTGCACCCAAAATTCAGCCCAGGACAACTTTCTTACGCTTATAGTGGGCAAAATACAGGAACTGAACCAATGTAAATTACTTTGGGTGGGCAACTTCAATATGGGCCATGATGCACAGCTAGATAGACACCCTCTCCTATGCCACATTCTCTTTTCGGGAGTTCAGGAAGCAGGCTTCATAGATATATGTCAGGTTAAAAACCTCACAGTAAACAAATCAACCATCTTTCTTTCACAAACTATCAGTACTTATTACCATATAGACCTAATATGTAGTGACCACATGTATAATTTCTCATGGACTGAAAGAAATATTGGACCATTCTGTATATAGATGTGGGAGGATGAACGTATGACTGTCGTTTCACACAGGGGGGCTCAAATATTTGATAAGTCCCTCCTTAAGGTCAGACTGTTCTTGCAATCTCCCAGGGAAGTCATCACAAACGATTTCTGGGAGAAATATACTGGAGAGGGCTCCCTTACTGTAGTGTGGGAAGCCTCTAAAGCGACCCATGTTGAACAGTGTATAACTTAGAGTGATTGACACCAAAATGTGAGTAAGCTGCATCAACAAACCTTAGAGCCCCAAGCTCAAAGGGACAGAGGAATATTTAAATTGCTGTAGTCACTGCAGTCTTTACAGGCCCTAACTAGAGTGAGGGGTCACTTAGGCCTCTTGGCCATGGAGAGGTTGGAAAAAGCACTGCTGTGCCTCAGGCACAAACTTTATGAAAAGGCTGGTAAGGTGGATTCTTTAACGGTTAGGAGTTTCAGGCGAGCAAGGGCACTAAGGCAATATCATGTTCTGGGCGGAGGTAAATATAACTGTGATGATGAGGGGAAAAGTGGCCTTTAGGAAATACTACACCAGAACAAGTCTCTAGATCCTCATGGCCTATCAAATGTGTTTTATAAAAAATTTAGGACTGAATTGACTCCGCATCTCATAACCACCTTCCATTTTTTCTGCAAATAGGCTTAGTCAAACACACAATGACTAAGTCCACAGTTATACTAATTCATAAGGAGGATTAACCTCCAAATGTTTGTGAAATGTATTAACCTGTAGATCTCATGAATGCAGATGGTAGGATCTTTACAAAAGTAATGCTGGACAGATTGATGCCTCATATTGCATATCTCATTCACCCAGACCAATCAGGGTTTGTCACTTAAAGCCAGGCAGCAGATAATATACAATGAGCGCTCCACCCTATAGAAAAATTATCAGTGTTAGACCTATCAGCCCGAGGTCTTCTCCTACCCTTTGTGCCTACTCATGCCCACTTTTTCTGAAATGTGTTTCTACTGGCCTTAGGACTGTGCTAACCAGTGTTAAAGTGCTTGTGATCAAACTCCTAAACATGGTTTGATTGCCATATACCTAACTGGTATATGTCATTTACTTATAAATCCATTGTAGAGTGACATACCGCATTGCCAGGGCCTATAGATTAAATGCTACCAGTGGGCCTATGGCGCTTATTATGCCACCCACTTTAAAACATCTCCCAGTCCGGCCATTAGAGCCTGAATAAAGTTTTAAACTGCAATATCGACTTGGCATTTAAAACCCCTTGCCACATATTTAACTTCCCTTTTGACCACATAAAAGTTACCCTGAAGGTAGGTCCTAGGCATCCCATAAGGCAGGGTGCTTGGCATTTAAAAGGTTGGACATGTACGCTTCTGTTTTGGAAGTCCTGGTAATGAAAAACATCTAAATTAGCCCCTCCCATTTGGATAATATTGGGATTCATTATTACATTTAATAAGCTATGAAACCTAATTGCGACCAGGTAAATAAGTTAAGTTTGGTACCTATGAAAATGTAATTATATATCCTCTTAGCCCTTTGTATCTACAACCCGTCTTCGGTCACATGACTGCATGTAGTTGGCAGTAAGACTTTGTAAATTCCTCCCATACAGTCACACAATAGAGGGATTAGGTGTGTCTCAATGGGCCATCTGCTGGCAGGATAGGGGGTGGAGTAGAGTACAGCCCCTCGTAGAACAAAATAGACTGTACTCTGCCTAAACACAGAGGAACAAACAACCCTGTATTATCAATGCAGCCAGCTTGGAGCCAGGGCATGGGAGTAAGGAAATTCCATGCACTTCAAAGAACCTTTCGAGAAGTGTCTCCAAACTTCTAGAAGAAGGGCACCAGGGAATAAAACTAGGACCTTCACGCCCACTCTTCAGTACACTTTTGGACCTCTGCAAGGAGGAAAGACTGCTGTGCTGTTGAAAGGGCTGCCACTCTGCTGGACAGTTGCTCTTAAGGAACTGCTGCCCTTCTGAGCTGACCTGCTGAAAGCTGGCCTCTTACCTGGGGAGGAAAAACTGGAACTGCCACTTCACCATTAACTCAGGGCTCTAAGAGTGACTCCAAGGGCTTGTCTCCCAATGCTACCAGTTAGAATCCCTGAAGGCAGATTTGAAATCTCTAAATGGTGCCATAGACTTCTTTATATGGGCACAAATGTAGATTCAAATGTGGAAAGAACTACAGACACCCAGCCAGTCAGAAGGATTGGAAGACCCTGACATAAGGTGGTACTATTATGCCTTACGGATTCAGGTTTTCTTTGAATGATCTGTTGCCTTTTAAACAGAGAGACTCTGGATTCACATGGATGCAGCATTCATGGTACAGGCACTATCGGCCATACCTTGGTTAGCTAAATTTGCTCCGACTCAGATATGCTATTCCTCTGAGATCCTCAAACCCACAATGGAAATCTGAGATGAGATCAGTAGGAAAAGGTAGCTGATCACATGTCTCTCCCTATACACACCAATGTGGGTGTAACAAGGTGCCCAGTATACAAGGGAACAACGAGGAAATGGACTGGTGGACTTGTATTGACGAGGATTCCCTTACTCCTTCCTCACAGGACGAACAGAGTCCCTGGCGCTCACTTACAGAAGGAAATCAGAACGGCCCCTTTAACTGGCCGTATGACCCGGACGAAGGTCCCTCCCACCGTGACGTTTGCTTCGCCACATTGGATAAGAACCCGGATATCCAGGAAAGAGTGTGTGACATCACCGGAGGAGGAGAGAGGAGGACGGAGGATTGCGTGGAGGCGAACCGGCGAGAGTGCGGACCAGTGGACGCCGAGCTAGGACGAGAAGCAGACGTGCCCCAAGGAGAAGTAGACGCGCTACAAACCGAAGCAGACGAGCCAGGAGGCCAACGGGACTGCGCTGCACCGTGCCACACTCCCGAGGGAGGAGTGTGGCTCCGACAGGTACGGGATAAGTTTACAAGTTGGGTGGGACGTAGGGGTGTGTTCCCGCGTTAACTAAACACCCTGCTCCTTAGTGTTCCCTCACCTACCTGGACCCTATAAATACCCTTCCCTCACCACGACACACATTACCGATAAAGCGTCTCACTAGAGGTGTCCCTCACTTCCCCGGTTAGCCCTGAGTAAAACAGAACGAGGACGGAAAAGTAATTAGCCCTTTCTTTGTTTTGTTTCTTTCCGGACTTTACAAGAGCGGCCCCATACAAGAATCCCCAACCACGGGCAAGACGGTCTTTGGTTCAGCAGCTGGCCCAGTAGGCACCACGGACCCTGCCGAGTTCACCAAAGAAAGACTGACTCTAAGACAAAAGAAACTGTACATGAAAATAAAACCCGCTTTGCCCAAACCTCGTGTCCAGCCCATTACTGACTCCTCTTTACAGTGGGAAAATCCAGAGGTTGCACTAGAGAGAGGGGGGTGTGGGTTGCTGGGTGAGTGGAGGAGGTAGAATACTCAAAGATTTATTTGACAACAAAGTCAGTAAAACATTTGAGCTATGTAAAAGGGAGTTTAAAATATGGGAAAGTGATTAAATGGAACATAGGCACTTGCAAAACGGGAAGTATCACCCACAAATAAATTAGCAGCCATTAGACCACTCAAAAAATGAGAAAATATTTTTCCAAAGTATAAGTGACCTAGGGGGCTCATTTCCAACATTTACTTATCGCTGATAAATCTAGGCCCTGAACTACAATTGATATATAAAAGAGATGGCAAAATATTTTGCAGTGCGATATCTCCATGGCTCGATGGGTTGATGAATACAATTGTTGAAAGACACCCCCTTCATGAGTGGAAGTGTCCAAAACAGAGAATCTCTCTGTAAGTATATGATGCTGTGGCAGCTGAAGCACAAAACATTACAAAGGAAATACCAGATTACATCAGGGTTGTGCTGGAGGGGATGTGCACTAGAGAGTGATTATGTCCATATTTGATAGTCTTCCTCTTGACATTTCATGAATGTTGGAGTAAATTAAGGTCTTTTGGGGTATGGAAAAGCTAACCTGGGACTTCCATGGCATGGCCACAAATACGAGCAAACATAGTGCTCTTGAGATGAGTATTCATTTGCTCGCACAACAATCCTTGAGATCAATGAAGCTAATGGCGCCACCAGAAATTTCTAAAATCTGGAGATATTGACTGAGAATGCGTAAACTGGGTGAAATTGAAGACACTGGAAAGTTCTCACAGACTACTGTTCTGTCACTTTCTCAGTAAAGATAGGGGCGGGTTTATGATTTATTCTTCGTTTCTATGGAGGATCCCCACTCAGACACTTTATATCTTGTACATTCTAATTAAGAAAGCAAAATAAAATATCTTTGTATAATATTTAAAACATCATTAATCAAGACTTCTGCTTTGAATTTCTGAGAGGAAACGGACCATCATTTACAGGAAGTCAAGTTCTTATCACTGGTATGCAGAGTGAAGTTGATTGATGAAGGCTGTGCTCTGTAATTCAGTCTACATTTTACTGCATTCATGTTTTCCATATTAAATATTACAGTTTTTTCATACCAGCATTAGCGATGGATGATGCTTACCTCTGCTGCTTGAAAATCATCACCTACGATTGAAATTGTGGATTCTGTCTCAAGCTCTTCAGATCTGATGGTATCAACAGTTTTAGATTTCAAACGAATGATTCCGAAGTAGCGAGGGAAGCTCCTTGAAAAAATAGTTTTTTTAGCAATCCGCTTTTGTGAGGAAATAGCTTCTTCATTAGGCCTCTGCAGAATATCAACAAATAGAATATTGTTTCCTGCTGTCTTCATATTTCAATACAGAGACAAAGAAATCAAATATCTTACACATTTTGCCAATAAATTAATTAAGTATTACCTAATTTCATGAAGACTGAGAAAGTTTTCAGTACGGAGATGATAATGTTCTAAAGCACAAATACAAGCAAACATAGTGCTCTTGAGATGAGTATTTGTTTGCTCGCACAACAATGTTGAGGTTCCCTATATCCTTGAGATTAATGAAGCTAATGGCGCCCACAGAAATTTCTAAAATCTGGAGATATTGACTGAGAATGCGTAAACTGGGTGAAATTGAAGACACTGGAAAGTTCTTGCAGCCTATTGTTCTGTCACTCTCTCAGTAAAGATAGGGGTGGGTTATGATTTATTCTTCATTTCTATGGAGGATCCCCACTCAGACTCTTTATATCTTGTAAATTCTAATTAAGAAAGCAAAATAAAATATCTTTGTAAAATATTTAAAACATCATTAATCAAGACTTCTTTTTTGAAAAATTATCATACCAAGCATGGTGGTATGCAGTCTGCTATAATCACAGGTTAGATGCAACATTTGTTTACCCAATTAACCTCGCCCCAAAACGAAAAGAACTATGGGACCCGGTTACAACATTCATTGATATGCACGCCAGGCGATCTTTGTCTCAAACTCCCTAACAACAAGAAGTTGCCAAACCTCCATGACTTCCTCTAGATTGTCATTTTTTTTCTTTGTGATTATATATATACTTTATTTTACTACATTATGTTTTATGTATTCACTTAATATATATTTGCTACTTTTTGCTTATCTTTGCGTATTATTCTATTACTCATTATTGACTCCTTTACTGCCAATCTGAAAAGCTAAACTGTATGTTTCTTATATACCTATTATTGTTTTACTATGTGTATTTTTTATCTTAATTGCTTGAATAAACTTTCCTTGAACTTGCAGAGTGAAGTTGATTGATGAAGGCTGTGCTTTCTAATTCATTCTACTTTTTACTGCATTAATGTTTTTCATATTAAATATTACAGTTTTTTCATACCAGCATTAGCGATGGATGATGCTTACCTCTGCTGCTTGTAAATCATCAGCTACGATTGAAATTGTGGATTCTGTCTCAAGCACTTTAGATCTGATGGTATCAACAGTTTTAGGTTTCGAATGAATGATTCCCAAGTAGCGAGGGAAACTCCTTGACAAAATTGTTTTTTTAGAAATCCGCTTTTGTGAGGAAATAGCTCCTTCATTAGGCCTCTGCAGAATATCAACAAATACAATATTGTTTCCTGCTGTCTTCATATTTCAATACATATACACAGAAATCAAATATCTGACACATTTTGCAATACATTATTAAGTATTACCTAATTTCATGAAGACTGAGAAAGTTTTCAGGACGGAGATGATAATGTTCTAAAGCACAAATACGAGCAAACATGGTGCTCTTGAGATGAATATTTGTTTGCTCGCAGAACAATGTTGATGTACCCTACATCCTTGAGATCAATGAAGCTAATGGCGCCCACAGAAATTTCTAAAATCTGGAGATTTTGACTGAGAATTCGAAAACTGGGTGAAATTGAAGACACTGGAAAGTTCTCCCAGACTATTGTTCTGTTACTCTCTCAGTAAAGATAGGGGCGGATTATGATTTATTCTTCGTTTCTATGGAGGATCCCCGCTCAGACCCTTTATATCTTGTAAATTCTAATTAAGAAAGCAAAATAAAATATCTTTGTAAAATATTTAAAACATCATTAATCAAGACTTCTGTTTTTAATTTCTGGAAGGAAACGGACCATCATTTACAGGAAGTCAAGTTCTTATCATTGGTATGCAGAGTGAAGTTGACTGATGAAGGCTGTGCTCTGTTATTCATTCTACTTTTTACTTCATTAATGTTTTTCATATTAAATATTACAGTTTTTTCATACCAGCATTAGAGATGGATGATGCTTACCTCTGCTGCTTGAACATCATCACCTACGATTGAAATTATGGATTCTGTCTGAAGCTCTTCAGATCTGATGGTATCAACAGTTTTAGATTTCGAACGAATGATTCCGAAGTAGCGAGGGAAGCTCCTTGCCATAATTGTTTTTTTAGAAATCCGCTTTTTTGAGGAAATAGCTCCTTCATTAGGCCTCTGCAGAATATCAACAAATACAATATTGTTTCCTGCTGTCTTCATATTTCAATACATATACACAGAAATCAAATATCTTACACATTTTGCCAATAAATTAATTAAGCATTACCTAATCTCATGAAGACTGAGAAAGTTTTCAGTACTGAGATGATAATGTTCTAAAGCACAAATACGAGCAAACATGGTGCTCTTGAGATGAGTATTTGTTTGCTCGCACAACAATGTTGATGCGCCCTACATCCTTGAGATCAATGGAGCTAATGGCGCCCACAGAAATTTCTAAAATCTGGAGATATTGACTGAGAATTCGAAAACTGGGTGAAATTGAAGACACTGGAAAGTTCTCACAGACTATTGTTCTGTCACTCTCTTAGTAAAGATAGGGGCGGGGTTATGATTTATTCTTCGTTTCTATGGAGGATCCCCGCTCAGACCCTTCATATCTTGTAAATTCTATTTAAGAAAGTAAAATAAAATATCTTTGTAAAATATTTAAAACATCATTAATCAAGACTTCTCTTTTGAATTTCTGAAAGGAAACGCACCATCATTTACAGGAAGTCAAGTTCTTATCATTGGTATGCAGAGTGAAGTTGATTGATGAAGGCTGTGCTCTGTAATTCATTTTACTTTTTACTGCATTAATGTTTTTCATATTAAATATTACAGTTTTTTCAAACCAGCTTTAGCGATGGATGATACTTACCTCTGCTGCTTGAAAATCATCACCTACGATTGAAATTGAGGATTCTGTCTCAAGCTCTTCAGATCTGATGGTATCAACAGTTTTAGATTTCGAATGAATGATTCCGAAGTAGCGAGGGAAGCTCCTTGACAAAATTGTTTTTTTAGCAATCCGCTTTTTTGAGGAAATAGCTCCTTCTTTAGGCCTCTGCAGAATATCAACAAATACAACATTGTTTTCCTGCTGTCTTCATATTTCAATACATATACACAGAAATCAAATATCTTACACATTTTGCCATTAAATTAATTAAGTATTACCTAATCTCATGAAGACTGAGAAAGTTTTCAGGACTGAGATGATAATGTTCTAAAGCACAAATTCGAGCAAACATAGTGCTCTTGAGATGAGTATTTGTTTGCTCGCACAACAATGTTGAGGTGCCCTACATCCTTGAGATCAATGAAGCTAATGGCGCCCACAGAAGTTTCTAAAATCTGGAGATGTTGACTGAGAATGCGTAAACTTGGTGACATTGAAGACACTGGAAAGTTCTTGCAGCCTATTGGTCTGTCACTCTCTCAGTAAAGATAGGGGCGGGTTATTATTTATTTTTGTTTCTATGGAGGATCCCCACTCAGACCCTTTATATCTTGTAAATTCTAATTAAGAAAGCAAAATAAAATATCTTTGTAAAATATTTAAAACATCATTAATCAAGACTTATTTTTTGAAAAATTATCATACCAGGCATGGTGGTATGCAGTCTGCTATAATCACAGGTTAGATACAACATTTGTTTACCCGATTAACCTCGCCCCAAAACGAAAAGAATTATGGGACCAGGTTACAACATTCATTGATATGCACGCCAAGCGATCTTTGTCTCAAACTCCCTTACCACAAAAAGTTGCCAAACCTCCATGACTTCCTCTAGATTTTAATTTTTTTTCTCTGTGATTATATTTATACTTTATTTTACTAAATTATTTTTTATGTATTCACTTAATATGTATTTGCTACTTTTTGCTTATCTTTGCGTATTATTCTATTACTCATTATTGACTCCTTTACTGCCAATCTGAAAAGATAAACTGTATGTTTCTTATATACCTAATATTGTTTTACTATGTGTATTTTTCATCTTAATTGCTTGAATAAACTTTTCTTGAACTGAAAGGAAACGGACCATCATTTAAAGGAAGTCAAGTTCTTATCATTGGTATGCAGAGTGAAGTTGATTGATGAAGGCTGTGCTCTGTTATTCATTCTACTTTTTACTGCATTAATGTTTTTCATATTAAATATTACAGTTTTTTCATACCAGCATTAGCGATGGATGATGCTTACCTCTGCTGCTTGAAAATCATCACCTACGATTGAAATTGTGGATTCTGTCTCAAGCTCTTTAGATCTGATTGTATCAACAGTTTTAGATTTCGAACGAATGATTCCAAAGTAGCGAGGGAAGCTCCTTGACAAAAAAGTTTTTTTAGCAATCCGCTTTTGTGAGGAAATAGCTCCTTCATTAGGCCTCTGCAGAATATCAACAAATACAATATTGTTTCCTGCTGTCTTCATATTTCAATACATATACACAGAAATCAAAGATCTTACGCATTTTGCAATAAATTATTAAGTATTACCTAATCTCATGAAGACTGAGAAAGTTTTCAGGACGGAGATGATAATGTTCTAAAGCACAAATACGAGCAAACATGGTGCTCTTGAGATGAGAATTTGTTTGCTCGCACAACAATGCTGAGGTGCCCTACATCCTTGAGATCAATGAAGCTAATGGCGCCCACAGAAATTTCTAAAATCTGGAGATATTGACTGAGAATGCGTAAACTGGGGGAAATTGAAGACACTGGAAAATTCTCACAGACTATTGTTCTGTCACTCTCTCAGTAAAGATAGGGGCGGGGTTATGATTCATTCTTCATTTCTATGGCGGATCCCCACTCAGACCCTTTATATCTTGTAAATTCTAATTAAGAAAGCACAATAAAATATCTTTGTAAAATATTTAAAACATCAATAATCAAGACTTCTGTTTTGAATTTCTGTAAGGAAACGGACCTTCATTTACAGGAAGTCAAGTTCTTATCATTGGAATGCAGAGTGAAGTTGATTGATGAAGGCTGTGCTCTGTTATTCATTCTACTTTTTTTGCATTAATGTTTTTTCATATTAAATATAACAGTTTTTTCATACCAGCATTAGCGATGGATGATGCTTACCTCTGCTGCTTGAAAATCATCACCTACAATTGAAATTGTGGATTCTGTCTCAAGCTCTTCAGATCTGATGGTATCAACAGTTTTAGATTTCGAACGAATGATTCCAAAGTAGCGAGGGAAGCTCCTTGACAAAATTGTTTTTTTAGAAATCCGCTTTTGTGAGGAAATAGCTCCTTCATCAGGCCTCTGCAGAATATCAACAAATACAATATTGTTTCCTGCTGTCTTCATATTTCAATACATATACACAGAAATCAAATATCTTACACATTTTGCTAATAAATTAATTAAGTATTACCTAATCTCATGAAGACTGAGAAAGTTTTCAGTACTGAGATGATAATGTTCTAAAGCACAAATACGAGCAAACATAGTGCTCTTGAGATGAGTATTTGTTTGCTCGCACAACAATGTTGAGGTGCCCTACATCCTTGAGATCAATGAAGCTAATGGCGCCCACAGAAATTTCTAAAATCTGGAGATATTGACTGAGAATGCGTAAACTGGGTGTCATTGAAAACACTGGAAAGTTCTCACAGACTATTGTTCTGTCACGCTCTTAGTAAGGATAGGAGCGGGGTTATGATTTATTCTTCATTTCTATGGAGGATCCCCGCTCAGAACCTTTATATCTTGTAAATTCTAATTAAGAAAGCAAAATAAAAAATCTTTGTAAAATATTTAAAACATCATTAATCAAGACTTCTGTTTTGAATTTCTGAAAGGAAACGGACCATCACTTACAGGAAGTCAAGTTCTTATCATTGGTATGCAGAGTGAAGTTGATTGATGGAGGCTGTGCTCTGTAATTCATTCTACTTTTTACTGCATTAATGTTTTTCATATAAAATATTACAGTTTTTTCATACCAGCATTAGCGATGGATGATCCTTACCTCTGCTGCTTGAAAATCATCACCTACGATTGAAATTGTGGATTCTGTATCAAGCTCTTCAGATCTGATGGTATCAACAGTTTTAGATTTCGAATGAAAGATTCCGAAGTAGCGAGGGAAGCTCCTTGACAAAATTGTTTTTTTAGCAATCTGCTTTTGTGAGGAAATAGCCTCTTCATGAGGCCTCTGCAGAATATCAACAAATACAATATTATTTCCTGCTGTCTTCATATTTCAATACATATACACAGAAATCACATATCTTACACATTTTGCCAATAAATTAATTAAGTATTACCTAATCTCATGAAGATTGAGAAAGTTTTCAGGACGGAGATGAAAATGTTCTAAAGCACAACATCTTGAAAACAGATGGCATAACAACATTAACACCTACAAATCATGTTTCTTTCCTGCTAAGTTCAATATGGGGTGTTGCAGCAAATATCCACCCCGCTCTCTTCAGAAACAAAACCATCTCATCTTTGACTTACGGTGTCTAATCACATTCTAACACAAAAGTCAAATGTCCAGTTTGTACTTTCCATTTCTATTTAGGTGTAAAAGTTACTGATATTACCTAAAGAAGCTGGCCTCCATTATCTCTTTCATCATTATGTAGGCTTTCTTTTGTTTCAAAAATGTTAAGAGACAATCAAGAGGACCTCCCTAGGAGCAACCTTGGTCAAATAGCCAGCACTGTACATGGATACACACTCACAAATCCATTGGTATATCTCCTACCTGGATATATCAACACAATACACACAATACTATAAAAGGTAAACAGGTTAGTAACCACAAATATGCAGCAGTCTCGAGGGGGGGCAAACCACATACTAAAGATGTGGAATGCAAACTGCGACTGAAATTGAGACAACAGTCTTTAGAACCTGCGGTCTACTTCTTCCTGCAAGACTATCGCCAGACTCCCCAATCTACCACATGGCGCGCTCCAGGGCATCAATCTATGGGTCGACTGCTACAAGACACAATTTCTTATCATCCGGGATGGTATCTGGCTCGCTTCAAAGATTCATTAGTATATGATTGATAGAAGTCTTCAATCTCCAGGTGGGTGATGTAGCACTAATTCGAGATTGCTGTCCTGGGGGCCACTTTAGTTTACCAGTTAAGCTAAATCCTTGGACCATTGTTTCAGTGCATGGCACACGCATCACTGCTCAGTGTGAACACGAAACCATCATCCAGAATATTTCAGTGTTCAAAAGGGTTCATCAGCACCCCTTCTGCTCCCCAGGAAATGACAATGAAACAACTGCCATGGATGAACTGGAGGGTGGCGGTGAAGGAGACTATCCAGAATGGGTGTTCTCGGAGTGTACTACCAATGCACCTGATACTCCCGGTGGGGCTGAACTTCCTCGTAGGAGTTCCCCTACCCATTTTTTTAACATCAACCCTGCCACAATAACTGCACTTGTTACAGTCTTTGGAATTAAGCCTGTGCCGTCTACTCGGCTGAGAGATCATTTGGTGTAAGATGGTTCACTGGTGTCAGGTAATGGTTTAGCCGTCCCAGGTATGTGACCTCAATCTATGTTATTTCAGGACTTCCTGCCAACATGTGGCATGTCAGGTTCAGATGTCAAGATTAATGTTGTTATAATTCTGATGTGTTCTCTCTTTGTGTTTGTGGACAAACATGGCGTCGCTCCAGTGATGTAACCAGAGTAACATTGATTGGGATGTTCCTCTCTGGGCACAGGAATGTCACGGGTGTGCTCTCCTGCGTTTGTAGCCGTTTTGGTTTGTGCTGCACCGTGTCATGCTTAAGCAATAGATACTCCCTGGCTGGGTTTGGCAGTTAGATGAGACCCAGGCTAGGGTAGACTTACATGCTGAACCTGTCTCTGTGTCTTTTGTTACCCTGAGCCTCTTGCCTACCCCCCACCGGCCATCATCATCATGGTTACAGTCCAGAGGAGGTGCTGCATAGATTAAACACAACATAGATTCAGTGTTTCCATTGCAATGCGCTTTGTTCTGCCACTGCCACCGGGACTATGAATCAATTTCTGGTCATGCACTCAGCAACATGTCAGTGCCTCTGAAGCAAGTATCTGGACCCACTTCCAGTGAACCAGGCACAAGAGCAGATGCAGAGACTTTGACAACAGGCGGCAAGATAACAAGTCCATGGAGAACACTTTGAGGTGCAAGCTCTCCCTCAGGTGTGTCAGAGAGCAGTAGGCAGAAGGATAGCACAGCAGAAAAGCATTCCTTCCAGGTCATCAGTCCAGCACAGTGTCATCCTTGACGCAGCACAGCAGTTCTCCTGACAAAGTCGAGTTGTAAGTCCAGAAGTGTTGAATTCGGTGGATCAGAGACCTAATACTTATACCCTGTTGGCTTTTGAAGTTTGGTTGACTTCAAAGTAGGATCTTTGAAGTGCATAGAGGTCCTTTCTTTCCAGCCCTTGCTCCAGACAATCAGTGGAGGGGACAATCAGCCCTTTGTGTGGGGACAGGGAGCTGCCTCTTCATGTATAAATGTCAGCCCCCCTCTCGTCCTGCCCAAGAAGAGCAATCGGAGTGCAGATAGGTACTTAGACACACCTAACCTTCCTGTGTTTGCGGCTGTTTAGAGGGAATTGAAAAGGTTTAGCTGTCACCCACCAAAGATGTGTATTGCAGACAGGCTGTAGACATACAGGTGTGTAGGAGCAGAGAATGTCCACTTATCTGCATTCAGCATGGAGTAATGGCAGCAATGATGAGAAATTGAAAACTGCACCAAAGAATGAGAAATTGAAAGCCATCAGAAGAAAATTAGATGGCTGCTGAAAAAACCCATCAATGTATTCATGAACAATTCACAGAATCAGTGTGTCACAGAGGACTGAAGAATTTGGCCTGTCGAGGTCCCGATGAGAACCTTAAACCCTGTAGTGGTTCTTAACGCGTGGGAGTAAATCCCTGGGGTCTTCTTCACAAAACATTCTTTGGGTTGTGGAAAATAGTCTGAATGAAAATACCACTTTGAACTCACAAGCATCTTCCAAGAGGGTCACAGCATTGAGAACAACTAGCCACCACTAGTTTTGAATCAGTTGACTGGTTTTGAATGTTACATTCAGGTTTATGTTGATGTTGTCCACTTTATATGGAATGATCACCTTATGTTGATGTTTATTGTTTTTTTTTTAAATTTTATAATTCTTTTTATTTCAGGCATCAAACAGAAAGACACAATACAGATGAATCACATTATAAACCGCAATATAATAGAAAACATGGTAAGAAGCAAGATGTAGGGGGCAGACAAAACACAAAATATATATACATTAGGAGCATCACAGGGAAGAAGAAACATCGTACACCAACTCTGTAGCTGGAGTACAAATCTCCCCCCTCTACTGATTCCATTGAGTCCAGATTGCGGCCCATTTTTTAGGACGCCCTCTCGCAATAAAGACAGTTTTTTCTCGAAACATACTCCAGTCTAGATCCCTCTTCCAGTTCTCAATAGTGGGAGAAAGCTCAGATCCCCACTTTTGGGCGATGTTTCTTTTTCCAATCATAAAACTCAGTGTGATCCACTTTATTTGCACATTAGTAAAATTGGTGGGCTCCCATTGATTGAGAAGGCACCTCTGTGTCTCTGGCAACAGTGGTACACCAGATATCTCCTGAATAATATTGTGGATCCTACCCCAATACTCAGTCATATATTGGCACTTGCAGCAAATATGTAAAAAGGTACCTATCATTCCACACTTTCGTCTACATAGTCCATCCCCCAACAGTCCCATCTGTACCAGGCAAGCGCCTGTGACATATGCCCTATGTAGTATTTTTAACTGCCGGAATTGATACTACCTTTGGGGAGGATACAGCTATTTGCCAATCTTCATCATCTAGTTTTATTCCATCTAGTGTCCATTTAGCCCTAGGTTCCTCAAGCAAATTAGTGCTATTATTGATAAGTTTCTTATAAATCAGGGAGATTGTTTTATCAGGGAGATGGCCATCAAAAATCCTGTCCTCCAGAGGTGAGGCCTCCGGCAGCACTTCGTCTGCAGGCAGGGCAGTCAACAAAGCATGCCGGATTTGCATATAGCGGAAACATTCAGAGTCCGAAAGCTCAAATTCTACTTGCATTTCTCTGAATGATTTTATCCGCCCCTTACCCCATATGTCTCCTATAGTTGATATCCCTATCAGTTCCCACTTATCAAATCCCTTAGTGTTCCATAGCTTGCCCAATCTTTCCGCTGCAAACAGTGGGGTGGCTAGCGTCACATTGTCTTTCCATCCCAGTGAGCTCAAGGCATCCTGCCAGATTTTAACTGCATGTCATGTCGGTCCAGTGAGGTCGAATCTCAGTGGTTTAGAGTACAGTGCCCTGCTGTAGCCATTTCCCGGGAGAAGTCATTTATCCATGGCATACCCAGGATCCTCTCTGATGCCATATAGTCCATGATTAATAGCAGCCAGCTGAGAGGCCCAGTAATATCTCCTAATATCTGGGAGGGCAATACCACCACCGTACCACGGGAGCATACGTTTAGCCAGGGCGACACGGGGTCTTCCCTCCCAGAGCAGACTACGTTGCATCCCTTCAACCTCGCGGAAATAACTGGCGGGCACTGCATTCAATATATTCTAAAGCGCATATAAAAACTGCGGTAAAGACATCATCTTGAATAATGCCGCCTGGCCCAACAAAGAAATCGGAAGCCTCCGCCAATGAGCAGAGTCACTTTTAAGCCTACTCAGAGGAGGTAAAAGATTTTCAGCATATCTAGCCATCGGGTCCAAGGAGATAAAAATACCTAGATATTTAAATCCATTCGCAGTAATCTGGATGGGACAATTCCGTGGAGGGACCGGGGTCTCTCCACTAAGGACATATAATAACGACTTCCCCCAATTAATAGAGAGTGCTGAGTTTTTCCCAAAGGAAACTAGGACATCACAGACCACCATAAGGGACTTTCAAGGGGAGGTCATATAGAGCAGAATGTCATCCGCGTATAGTGAAATTCGATCCTCCCAATCTGGGGACCACCAAATTCCTCAAATAGATGGTTCTCAGCGGACCCATGCCTCCTGGGGTTCCAGAGCAGGAGAAAAAAGGAGAGGAGAGCCCTGCCGCTTGCCCCGTGCCAACTGGAAGGGCGCCGATACTCGTACATTAACCACTACCTGGGCGAGCGGTTCAGTATATAATAATCCCACCCAACCTATAAAGTCTGGTCCGAATCCAAATTTAGCTAAGACCGCCCACAAATAGGGCCACTCAATTGTATCAAAGGCCATGGTAGCATCAAGGGAAGCGACAACAGCTTGCTCTTGCAGAGTATGAGCTCTAGCTATAACTCCATGTAATCTCCTCAGATTCAAAGCAGTATTTCGATGGGGGATAAACCCTGATTGGTACGGGTGGATCAATCCACTGATCACCTTTACCAGTCTATTTGAAAGGACCTTAGCCAATATTTTAGGCTACGCATTTAATAACGAAATAGGTCTATACGAGGCACATCTATTTTTAGGCTTACCCTCCTTATGGATCACTACCACCAATGCCACTTTCTGTTCTTTGGGCAAGCATCCTCCCTCCCGGGCCTCAACAAACATACCTTTTAAGTATCCAGACTGAGTTTATATAATTCAATTGGGATTCCATTAGGCCCCAAAGCTTTGCCTGAGTTCAGTGATTTGACAGCCAGAGTCCTCCTCATTTAAACAAGGAAGGCGTATATCCGGAAGTAAATGATGCGAGTCCTCCTCTGGCTGATCCGAAACCGAGGTATAAATCGTTTGAAAATGCTGTGCAAAGCTATCCACAACACTCTGTGGGTCTGTAAGCACCTCGCTGTCATCCGTAAGCAGCTCTGGGACCACACACCCGTCCCGTTCCTTTTTATCAAGCCATGCGTGTAATTTCCCTGCCTTATCCTCAAGATCGTACAATCTTCCCTTCTGCTCCCTAGCAAGGGCTCTGGCTCCATCAGTGACTAACAAATTGCATTCATGTTGGTTTAGGCTCAAAACATGTAGGCAAGCTTGTGTCACCTCCTTCCCCAGCTCCTCCTCCAATCCTCGAATCTCGGACTCTGCCTCGACTATTTCTTTGTTCTTTTCCTTTTTAGTTCCAGCTATCAATGCCAGAGCATGGCCCCTAACCACCGTTTTAAAAGCTTCCCAAAGTATTTACTTATTTATTTTTTTAGAAGTTTTCTATAGCGCTGACAAGACCCGAAGGTAGTAGAGCGCTTTACAGTAAGGGGAATGAAAAAAGCGAACAACGTGACACGTAACAAATAAAAGCGATCAACGAAAGACAATTTGGAAGGAGGAAAAGTTCGGGCAGCAGGACTTCTTGGTATCAGGGTTCAGAGTTACCACATAGTTCTGGGGATGCTTACTGATCCTAGTTACCCACAACCTAGGGAAAGGGTAAGGAACAAGGATTTAAGTTGGCTCTTGAATTCCGCATAAAATGGTATGGTTGTGATGTGGGGGCGGATGGAGTTCCATATTTTTGGGGCATTTCCTGTGAAGGCGCAGTGCGCAGTTCTCTTCTTTCTGGTTTTTGATAGGATGAGCAGCAGGGAGTTGGAGCTTCTCAAATTTCTAACTTGGCCTGCTTTTTTGAGCTTGTTTGCCAAGTATTCTGGTATGCCGGTATGGAGGGCCTTGTGGGTTAGGCAGGCCGTTCTGAAGGTACTACGCATTTCCACAGGGAGCCATTCGAGCTCTTTGAGTGCCGGGGAGATGTGGTCGGATTTTCTGCAGCCTGTGATCATTCTCGCAGCCGCGTGAAGTGTTGTTTTTAGTGGGGCCAGGTGCGATTTGGGGATGCCTGTTAGGATTGAGTTCCCTTTGTCCAGTCTTGATAGCACTAGAGATTGCGTGGCTAGTTTGGGGTCCTTGTTGGGAATGTAAGGTTTGATTTTGTTCAGAAGTCTGAGGTTAAAGAATGCACTTTTCGCCAAGTTCTTGATGTGATTTGTCAAGGTTAGTTTGGGGTCTAGGGTGAAACCCAGAGATTTTACGGAGTCAGCAAGCGTGAGATTACCTTTAAGAGCATCGATCGACTTCAGCCACTCGGTGATTTGAGGGTTGTCTTCTTTGTTTGAGATGAGAAGTGTTTCAGTCTTGTCAGGATTGAGTTTCAGGTAATTCTTTGTCAGCCAATCTTGAACATCATTAAGGACATCATTTAGTCTGTGGATGTCATTGAGAGAAAAGGTTTCCAGGTAAATCTGCGTGTCATCCACGTAGAGGTGGAAGTGGATGTTGGCATTCCTGAGTATCTTGGCGAGCGGTTCCATATAGATGTTAAAGAGCTGAGGAGAGAGCACTGATCCTTGAGGGACACCCTTATTGACTTGTTGGGTTTCGGAGGTGAAATTCTTCATTTTTATTATTTGCGAGCGGTTATGTAGAAAGGAGGAAAACCATTTGAGTACTACCTCACCGAGGCCAGCTCTTACTTGAAGGGTCTTTATGAGGAGTGTTAGACCTGACATCATTGGATTGAGTCTCTCCTCCATTTTTTTCTGTTTGCCTCCACTGTTTACGATGTTTTTGCTGGTATACTGCTTTGGGCACTGTGCCACTGCTGATCAGTGCCACAGTGCAAGTGCTCCCTATGTTAAATTACTGTATTGATTGAATTCCATGTTTGGCTTATTTGGTTTACTATCAGCCCCTAGTCTAGTGCACCAGGAGTGCCAGGGCTTGTAAATACAATGCTGCTCGTGGGCTTGCAGCACATGTTGTGCCACCCACAAGAGCGGCCTAGTAAAAGTATGTCTGAGGGTCTGCCATTGCCAGACCCATGTGCAGTCTAGTACTGTCACGCTGACTGCGCAGGTACACCTACTTGCCAGTCCCTAAACCTTCCCTTAACTTCATGTTAGTCACCCCTAGGGTAGGCCCACGGGCAGGGTGCATTGTAAGTATAAGGTAGGACAAGCCTGACCAAGTTGGCATGTCTTAATAGTGAATTACAGCCATATTTGTTTTTCACTATTGCGAGGTAACCTGCTCTCCATTAGTTAGAATGGGCTGCCAGGATTATTAATGCTATAATCCTAGCTGGCTCGGGGATCATGGTGCAATGTCGAGTTTGGTATCCCTGAACTTGGGGTTTAATAACGCATCCGTTTGTGTGGATGGTTTTTGGACTCTGGGTTTGAAAATAGCACTTTTAGAAAGTGGCTATTTTCTTATCTAACTATTTCTGGTTTCTGCTGGTTTGGTGTGTGTGTGTGACAGGAGCTGGGTGGCTCCAGAGATCTGATGAGTCAGTGCGGGATGAGTGGGACATTTGCATTGAGAGTAGGGGATAGTAGCTTCTGATAGCCTCCCCTGCCTGATACAATGCTGGCTCCACCTCCTGCCAGGCGACTGATGGCTCTGTGCCTGCCATGGACGATCCTGGCCCCACCTCCTACCAGGAGGCCGATAGCTCTGCTCCTGCCAGTGACATCGCTGGCTCCACCTCCTGCTGGGCGTCTGAGCCCTGCTCAGTGAATAGGCCAGGTGCCTCTGCCTGGCTACACCCACAACAGACCCAGGATGTTGGGAAATTCCCCTGCATGAACAAAGGGATCAAAGCCAAAAAGGGGTATAAGAGGAGGACCCCTGAACCAAGAATTTAGATCACTTCTGACAAGGAACCCTGAAACCAAGGACAAGAAGCCTGCTGATCCAAGGACTTGCCTACCCCTTCTGCCAGTGTGCTGTTTGCTGGGGGGAATCCTGCAGTGCTTCTTTATTTTTGCCAAGGAACCAGGAGAGAGGAACTGTGTGTGTAATCTCAAGCTTTGCTAAGAAAATCTCCAAGGGTTGGAAGAGTGCCAGCCTCCTGTTGAAGTCCCAGGGCTAAAGGACTTCATCTGCTAAAAGTGCTATTTGCTGGAACTTGAAAATCCAGCACCTCTGAAAGAAACCAGCAATCTCAACGCCGACAGACGTCGCCGAATCCAGCTCGACAACGTGAGTAACGGCTCCAGTGTCCCGCTTCCTCGACGCCGGCCGCAGGGCCCGATCGACGCCAGCAGCAACGCCAGTGAGTAGTGAGTTCGGCTCCAGCTCCAAGGGACCTCGTGTCTGCACCGCTGCTGATCGCATCGACTACGTGCCCTCTCGACGCCGTGAGCGCTGCTCACTCTTGCAACATCATCATCGACATCGACGACTACTGAGGCCTGATCGACACCGACGACGCGACGCCGGATTGCTCGACGCTGCTGATCCTCGTGTGCTTCATTTTCCTAAGGTACTGTGTTGTTGGGGGTCCGTGTGACTCCGGGTTCGACGTAGCGCTCCTCGCGGTCGACGCCGAACCCTTTGGATTAACTTTGCCTCGAAGTCGTGTGACTCCCGTGTGGGTTACATTGTTGCCAAGAACTGTGTTCTAAAGAAGAAGAGTTGCTTTTGATACTTAAGACTTTTGTGCTAAGAAGAAACTACGCTTGAACTATTATTTTCCCTTCCAAGAGAATTTATTGAGATTGTGATATATTTTTGTCGTTATTTGGTCTTGTGCTAAGCCTTATATAAAAATCCTTATTTTTATAATACTACTGTGTTGTGTCCATTTGTAGTGTATTCAATTTATTACTGTATGTGGTCATAAATGCTTAACACACAGCCTCTGAGATAAGCCTGTCTGCTCTGCCAAGCTACCAAGGGGGTGAGCAGGGGTTATCAAAGGGTGTGATCCCCTTGCCCTGACTAGAAAAGGTGTGTCCCTATTTGTCAGAAGTGCATACCTCTGCCAACTAGAGACAGCCGGTTCTAACAAGGAGCTTATGGTCCACCGTGTCGAAAGCTGCGGAGAGATCAAGCAGTATGAGGAGGCAGCACTTGTCTGAGTCAAGAGAGCCATGAATGTCGTCTATGATGCTCAGCATTGCAGTTTCCGTGCTGCGGCCTTGTCTGAAGCCGGATTGGAGGGGGTCCAGGAGATTGATGTTGTCCAGATGCTGCGTCAATTGTAGGAGTACGCAACGTTCCAATGTTTTAGATAGCAAAGGGAGGTTAGATATCGGTCTGAAGTTGTTCATGTCAGTTGAGTCAAGACCGGGTTTTTTCAGCAGAGGGGTGACTTGCCCAATTTTTAGACAGTCGGGGACCACTCCGCTTTGTAAGGAGTTGTTTATGATTTTGCCCCAGATAGGTGCTAAGGTGAGCTTCATTTTTTTGATAAGTGAGGGAGGAATGGGGTCTGAGATGTGTGCTGATGGTTTAGAGGTTGATATCAACGAGATTATCTCTGTTTCCTGGACGGGGCGAAAGCTTAGCCAGAGGAAGGGAGAGGAGCCGGATGAGAGGGCCTGTGGGATAGCCGAGTTGCTCTTCTGGAGGTGCAAGTTATTGGTGTCTAGGGATAATACGATTTTTAAGACCTTATCATTGAAGAAGTTGGCGAAGTTGTCGCATAGTTCTTTGGACGCCTGCAGGGGTGAGGGCAGAGGCTTGGATGTTTGTTGTCTGATTATGTTGTAGAGCTCCTTCGGTCTGTTTTTGGATTTTACTAATGCCTCGCGGAAGAAGCTGGATTTCTTGTTTTTGATATGGTTGTTACACATCCTACGGGCGGATTTTAGTTGGAGGCGAAGGATGGCGGTTGGGTTGTTTCTCCATTTTCTTTCTTTGGCTCTCAGGATTCTTCTTTCTGCGTTGAGGTCCGCTTTGAACCAGGTTCTATATGGGGTGGCTCAGCTTCTTTTGAGCTTTAGAGTAGCTAGATTGTCGAGAATGGAGCCTAGCTCGGAGTTATAGTGGTCGATGAGATCATTGGTCGAGAGGTGCAGAGTGTTGACTGGAAGAAGTGAACTTAGCTGACCTTCCAGGATATCTTGGGGTACATATAGCCAAGTTCTGAGCTGGGATGGTGCACTGAGCTAAAAAACGGTGATGGATCAAGCCCTGATCTTTGGACTGGGTAAGAGTGGTCTGCTCAATTCAGACACTCTGTTCATCACCACCCCCTTTTCTGAATCATTTTTGTCCACCATAAGCGTGGAAGGGTATACTCAGATGTGAGTCCCTTGCTCATTGCACAATCAGTATTCAAGCAAGCCGGGCCGAAGACGGCTGAAATGCGAGAAACCGGTCCCCGGAAGCTTGTTTCCTTCCCAGTACAAGAATTTGCTTGGTAGTTTGGTTTGCCCTGTTCCCATGATGCACTGGGCCAGGGTCAGACTAATTTGCATATAGCCAAGTTCTGAGCTGGGATGGTGCAGTGAGCTAAAAAACGGTGATGGATCAAGCCCTGATCTTTGGACTGGGGAAGAGTGGTCTGCTTAATTCAGACACTCTGTTCATCACCACCCCCTTTTCTGAATCATTTTTGTCCACCATAAGCGTGGAAGGGTATACTCAGATGTGAGTCCCTTGCTCATTGCACCATCAGGATTCAAGCAAGCCGGGCCGAAGACGGCTGAAATGCCAGAAACCGGTCCCCGGAAGCTTGTTTCCTTCCCAGTACAAGAATTTGCTTGGTAGTTTGGTTTGCCCTGTTCCCATGATGCACTGGGCCAGGGTCAGACTAATTTGCATATAGCCAAGTTCTGAGCTGGGATGGTGCAGTGAGCTAAAAAACGGTGATGGATCAAGCCCTGATCTTTGGACTGGGGAAGAGTGGTCTGCTTAATTCAGACACTCTGTTCATCACCACCCCCTTTTCTGAATCATTTTTGTCCACCATAAGCGTGGAAGGGTATACTCAGATGTGAGTCCCTTGCTCATTGCACCATCAGGATTCAAGCAAGCCGGGCCGAAGACGGCTGAAATGCCAGAAACCGGTCCCCAGAAGCTTGTTTCCTTCCCAGTATAAGAATTAGCTTGGTAGTTTGGTCTGCCCTGTTCCCATGATGCACTGGGCCAGGGTCAGACTAATTTGCATATAGCCAAGTTCTGAGCTGGGATGGTGCAGTGAGCTAAAAAACGGTGATGGATCAAGCCCTGATCTTTGGACTGGGTAAGAGTGGTCTGCTTAATTCAGACACTCTGTTCATCACCACCCCCTTTTCTGAATCATCCTAGCCAATTTAACCATCTCTCAAATATAGGACACCTGACCCGCTGGAAAAAGACAATAGTCCAACCGGGAAAGACTACTGTGCGCCCCCGAGTGGATGGTGTACTGCCTATCATCTGGGTGAAATATTCTCCAACCACCAACCAACCCCATCGCGTCCATAAATTCAGGCAACCATCTCTGGGCAGGTCTTACATCCTGCGGAGGATATCTATACAATAACCCAGAGACTACAGTGTTGAAATTACCACCCATAATCAAAAATCCTCCTGGTAGCTCAATCAGCAATTTCCATAAATCAAAAAAGGTTGTGGATTGTAGACCCGGGGGGACATAAATCGACAGGAGGGTCAGAACCTGCACCTACCGGAGACCCCTACCATCTGTCCACGTGGTATCTATTACTAAGGGAAGTGTCTTCTGAATCAGGATACCCGTCCGCCTAGATCCAGACGGAAACCCCGCATGGGCGATCAACTTATATCCCATTCTGTGCATAGCCATACATGAATTACCAACTAAATGCATTTCCTGAAGGAGGACAACATCTGGTGCATGGCGCTTCAAGTATTGAAGGACTACAGTGCGTTTAATCTTGTCCCCTAAACCATTTACATTCCAAATTATACCCTGTTCACTACCCCTCATCATCATAGGAAAAAGCAAAGTGTTCATCTGGTGTCTGTTGCATATAAATCAGAGTCAACACATTGATGCAAAAAACAATACAACACATAGCTAAAATAAAACCAAAGACTAATGGTGTGTCATACAATACTGCTAGATACTCTTCGCCCCGTCTTCCCCCACCCCCCACCCTGCACCCCTGCATTTCGCTTACGCACATCCCCAACTAGCAGTGTGCCTGTCGCCCCTAGCAATCAAATACTAATCTACAACTAAATAGAGGTAGAAAACTGAGGGAGGGCCTATACTCGCCCACCACCTCACCCCGCTCCCAACACTGACCCCTCCGCTCCGCATTCATGTCAATATACCCAACACCTATTTGAACAGCGCGAGTCAATGAAGGATTATTTACGCTCCTCTTTTAACACCCCCCTCTAATCACACTTCGTCACTATTAAGACATAGTACTTTCATTATACATTATTCCTGAACGCCTATCTCTCCCCGGTCCTCAACAAAGTGCATGCTGAGCTGTTTGACAGTGATTAAGTATAGCATTTAACACCGGTCATGGCCGACATCCACAGCATCTAGCTTTTCTTCCATTTGCAATTCCAAGAACAATAAAGCCAAGCCTTTGTTATTGTTAGGAGAGTTGGAGAAAGCTTATTGACTTTCCCACAGCTCACAAAAAGACCTATATGGAATAAGCAATAATATATATATATATTCATTGAGTTAGCTGGTATCATTTTTACCTTGAAAGTCCAACAATTACACACAATATACCCACTTAGTGGTTATACAGAATACACATGTTTATGTGTGTTTTAATGTGGACAGTATGTTGTGGTGCTTACCTCTCAATTTACTCATTATGCTATCTTAGTGTGACGTTGACAATGACGTTTGACAAGAAATGCAACAGCTGCAGTTCAATGTTAATGCTGTAGACAGGACATTATTCAAGTACAAGAAGCAGAGAAGCAGAGGACGTTTGATCCACATAAACTCCTTAATGCATAGGCTACAGTTTAAAGAATATGGTAATTGAGACATGGTCATAATAATTGACATATTGTGGTGGGGAAAAATGCCCTTCACCCAAAAGAAACATTTTGCTAAAAAATGGATAGAGAAGGTATTTAATAGTAGAAATGCCTTCTCCCAGATGAGAAACAATGTAATCCATCTGTATTATTGTTAGAGCTTTAGGATGGAATTGTCAACTGTAGACCAAGTAGTAAGAGTCCTAAAAATTGGGTGCCAGTATAATAGATCCCACCTGACTGATAGCAAGAGTAGGAAAGATTGCTATAAATATAAAGCCTTAATGAATTCTAACAGCATGTCACTAGGGAATAGAATTCATTTGGTTTACTTACTCCCAACATGCTTTGAAAGACTGGATCTAATTGATTTTACTGATAAGTGAAATAAGGGAATCTTAGAAAATATTATGAAAGGTTAAATCTTTGTATAGCAGTTTTGCGAGTTGAATAACCTCCCATTTCATCATTACAGTTTACTCAAGCTATGCCATGTAAGGTATTCTTTCAAATATCGCACTAACCTTAGCAAGCTTGGAAAACATGTCCGATCCATCACCTGATCTGTCTTTCTTAAAGGGACCTTCAGTGAGCATTAGAAGTACACCTGGTTGCTGCACCTGCACAATGCAGATATGGTGAACACTGCTATTAAGAACATTAATTTCAAGTACTCAATAATTTAACTTACTCTCCAAATACTTCATTGAGCATATGAATTAAATGATACTAGTCTAGTATTAATAGAACAAGACAATTTGCTCACAGGAAGCTGCCAATATTGTGTATTATCTTAACCATCAAAGTATTTGGTTTTCAAAATTCATGACCAAAATTCCCTACCGAAGGGAACCTATACCACCAATTTCTTTACTCCAAATTGAAAGTAAGTCTTTGATTCACTGACTTTACATAGACAGATATGGATGTAATTTGAAGAGAGTAAAATTGGTAATTCATTACAGTATACATCACAAGACAACATCAGGTTTCAGACACGAAATCAGAAAGGACCTATCAATAGTTAAAGTGAAGGGTGGGCTAATTAAAAATCATGTATTATTTCATTTTGGACTATGAATTAAATCACTCAAAGTCTCAATTGCATAAAATCTATTTCCTTGTAATTGTGTGCATGCAATGATATGCGCAGAGTGACAAATTATCCCTTTCTCTATGCCTCCCCTGAGTCATAGGTCCAACCCCAAATCGTGCCCCCCGTTTAATAGCCATTTTAGAACCCAACAAAAAACCCTGGCAGACAAAGCACTCACAGCTTGTCCAATGCCTCCCTTTTGTTCTCAGGATTTAAGGTTTCAAAGTAACACACAGTTCTTGTTTAGCTCCATCTACTGTTCCAACTGTCCCATACTGACTGGCATCCGCCTAGGAGCTAGTACTAGATTACTGAGCCCGTTATGTACTCTTTCGGGTCTCCTTTTGACAGCAGGTGCCCAAAAAATAAAAGAAGGGCAAACATTAAGGGATAAACTACACTGCACACAGTGCAGCCAAACCAACCACAGCACAGTAGACTAATTGTGAACAGAGATGTACAAGACACACATAATAATACAATATGCAGTGTTTGCCATTTCCAAGTTCCTTATTGTTATGCGTAGCAACTTCTAGGGCAAAGCAGACTTTCCCGGCATCAAGTTTGAAAAATGGAATCAGTACCTTCAGCAATAAGCCAATTTGTTAATAAGCTCTGTGCATGCTTTCTTTCGTAAGGCTGATCGCAAGACGTATATTGGGATTAGAAATTATCTAATTTACCAACAAGTGTACTGATACCATACCTATTTTCTGAATAGAATGGAATGGAACAAAATACAAAGTGATGGAAGGAATTATTCTGTAAATCTGAGAAGCTTGTGGGCATCTGCCTTGAACAGCATAGCGGGCAAAAATGATTGACTGCAATGTTGCCCTCAGTAATCACCAGGGGCTGAGTATTTAACCCATCACTTTTTGTTTTTCTAATTAACCCATCTGAGGTGAGATGGAAATGCACAGACATGGGTCCCATGCTCATTATCTCACTGATCTCAAGGTGCACCCCACTGATATGGCCAAAGACTGAAACTTGAAGGTGGCTTGTGATTCAGCCTGGATGGCACCTGGCAACCAGTTTGGCCTGGACAGACGCGTCTCCAACACCAATGTAACTCTACTGACATATTCTTTGAAAACTGGGACTGATCTGTGCACTTGCAGCAAAGGTGAAAAATGCTTTATTTTCAGAAATGTGTAGCTTTGAAGGCTCCACTCATATAATTGAAAGGGTATGAAAGGGTACGATGATTCGGCAGCATTAGTAAAGAGGTCTTCTATGAAGGTCTAGCGAATGCCTCCCAGAAGAAATCGCTGCATATAGTTAGCTTGTCCCTAGTATCTCCTGAAGGTTTAAAGCTTTGATGTGAGCCATTCTGCCAAAATGAAAACCTATTTTCTCTCGTCTTAGAGAATATATTAAACAACTCTTTTTGGATAATGGAGTTTTGCTGGTTTAGAATTTGACTATCCTCTGATCCATCTTAAACTGTTGTTAACCTTTACTTTGCCACAGTCTTCTTCTCAATATCACACAAGACTCAAGAGGTTTGGAAACTATAGCGGTCCCACTGACAGTTGGCATTTTGTATGCTCCATTGACATCTGCTTGCTGCTCCTAAACAGTGTACACATGTACAGCAATCCATATCCAAAACTTTAATTTGAACCTTTTTATATTTTTGATATAATTCTTCAATGAGTGTATCATCAAATTAAAATTAGGGTCATGTTATTAGGACAAGATAATTCTCCCTTGAAATGTTGGCCAAAGGTGGCAATGTTTTGTGCATCGCAGTTAAGAAACGTAAATGTGTTAATCTGTTGTTTCTTTAAGACTAAATCAAAACGTGATTTGATTCACTGGGACCTCATAAATGAATTCACACATCATTGAAACAGAGTGAAATAGAAATGACCTACAATAAAAATACTATGATGCCTTACAAATAACTAAGGTTACACAGGATGTCAGGAATGACATATCAGTAGTTAGGATGAATTCCCCTTTCATCTATACATTTTACACCATTTCATTTAGAACCTTTATTTGTTTATTTTTATTTGCGAAAGCAGAAGCATATTTTCCTTTAATTGTCAGCCTGAGTATTCTTCTCATGAAGGAAAGTCACTGACTTCTTGACCTCTTTGATTCTAGGAGTCCAAACATGGATCTTAGGTGCCCCAGCCATATGGGACAATCATGCAAACTCCTTCAAACCCAACACATTTTCATGCCCCATGCACCCCTTATATCTTACCTCAAATGAGACATTGAGCATTTAAAGAGACGAGAAGATCTTTTGCTGTTCCTACCATTGTACAGATAGTCCGCGACTTACCGGAATCCACTTTGGGGCCAGAATTATACTTCTTCGCCCCGTGTTCATTCTTTGTGGTTTCCCCTGCTCGTCAGTTACCTGTAAAATCAAAAGGCGGACAAAACATAAGGTCAGAATTGGTACAAGAAATGTGCAACCATGCCAGTGCAGAGCAAGCAAGGCATTTTGGAAATTAATGTGAACAGAGACAATGCAGAGACATATCAAACGAACAGATGTATATGTGATGTGCAATCTGTACTTTTTCATTATGATTTACACTTTCACTTAGCAACACTCAGAGGTAACATCCACAGCATCAAGGTATAAATAAAAATTTAACACCAACAACTATAAACCCAAGACTTACCAAACTCCTGTCTCCGTTCAAGCAGTCTTACCTACGGCTATTCCAGAGACTTACATTTAATTCCGATTCGATTGTTATCGGTTTATTTCGGATGCAAAATCCATAAAACATTTATTTAACAGTACATACAGTTTAGCCAGCTGTCAGATGTATTGTCATGTGAAGAATTAAAACAAGGACAAATAGACACGTTAAAAAGATACCTGCACTAAAAAGCATATGAAGTGCTTTTTTGCAATTTAACTCTACAAATGTAAAACATCACATTCACTTCCAAAAGTGCAAGTGCATGTGCAGGAATAGAGATGTACAGAAACCAATAAAAGTGGAACGGGCATAATGAAATCTCGAGACAGTCACCTCCTTTAGCTTAAACTGACTATCACCGAAGCATTTAAAAAAAATGGAATTTAAAAAATAGTAAGGCTGATCAAAACTAAAACAAGATCAGGATACAATATCACAAATACTTTTTTTCATCAGCAAAGACCGTTACGAATGTCAAACTACATGGAAGAAATTATCAGGGGCAATAACAACCACTTCGTTTGTGTCATAGCACAAACAGATCTTAGTGCAGTTACGTATTGCCTAAAACCCAGAAGCTTACACACTGGATGTAACCACTTCTCACGTTGGCACGCATAGGCTCTATACAAAAACAACGAAAGGGATGCAGAGTTTCATCCTCAAGTTTGCATGGCGGAAACCCGCTTCTCTTCTTGCCTCACTTTAAACAGAAACTGAGTAAGGGTAGGACACTATAGCTACATTTGAGATAAAGCTGCTTGGCAAAAAGAGCAGGAATCATTTCAAGAAAAGGTTCATATGCAGGGGTTACTTTGATATTTAGAAAAGTGGCAGCCCAATATTATAAATGATTTCTTCAATATAGGCTATCCAAGGAATTTTCACTTGACCATAGCAGTTCCCCTAAAAGTGGCCTATACTCATCCATATCCTCAGTAGACCAAGCTCTATCCCAGTGTAATATAGGTCTCAACATCAAACTTTGAATAACCCCTTCACTGCGGCGGCTAATCCGGCGCAGTGCTAAGGGGGCGGGGCGGGAGAGCGGCGGGCGCATCCTGGTGACGGAACCGCTCCGTCACCAGAGTCGGTTGCGCTGTGCTTGTGACGGAGCGGTTCCATCATGGCCCCGCCCGCTCAATAGAACGCTCAGCGCAGGCGCGGAATTCGTGCCGCGCATGAGCGGCGGGCGGGCCATGCTGGAACCGCTCCGTCATCAGCACAGCGCCACCGCAGCTGATGACGGAGCGGTTCCGTCATCAGCAGGGGAGGGGTTAATAGGGTAGATTAATGCATCCAAGATTTGAGTGAGTTCCTGATGAGCCTTTAATCAGCCCTTAAAGTTCGGCTAACTTCCCATACCCCCACAGCACCGACCAGTACAATGCCAAGCTTTTTACTTTCACATTGTAGATTTCTGATGCTTGGACTGGTTTTGTCCCTTGACTTTTATTTAGCAACTTAGCCACAACTCCGGACTCCTGCTGTAATCTTAATGTACCCTTACTGATTTGCGTGGAGAAGTTTAACTTTTTTTGGCAAACTGACACCCAGATATTTAAAATCATGAACCTGTTCAAGGGGTACCCCCTGCACCATTATTCGTGTCCTCACAGCCTTACATGGGTTAAAAACCATGGGACACATTATCAACCGCGGCGTTAACATTATCGATGCTTTAGCTGCAGAAAACTGCCGCTAAAGAGCCGATAATGGGCTTGATAATATGCTGTAGAGAATTCCCATAGAAGCTCAGGTTCACACCAGAACATGGGCTTCTATGGGAATTCACAAGGGCGTATTATCAAGCCCATTATCACTGCTTAAAGCGGCGTTAATGTTAACGCCGTTTCTTGATCATAATCCCCCATGAGATTAGTCTTGCTGATGTTTAATTGAAGCCACCTCTCACATCAGAATTTATTTTTGGGATATTGTCAGGGTGGGCACATGAGAACGGTATATTATCAGATCTGCAGATGGACTTCCGACAAAATATTAGTACAGTGTACCAAATATTTTGTCTCTGCACCGTCTATTGGAAATGTATATTTTAAGGGATTTTATATAAGATTGTAAATAAATGTGTATTCTAAATTACTATGATTTTATATTGTATGTAGAATACTTTTTAGGCCACCCTTTTGTATGGGTGAAGTGATATTTGTTCTGATTTTAATCCTTGCTCAACCCTAGGTAGCTTGGCTGCAAGCAGACAGGCTTAATTAACTTAGGAGACAGGTGTGTGAAGCATTCAAAAACAGCAATACATTAAATAAGTAAAACACAACACAAATTGAAAATCCAACACCCATTTATGAAATAGGAAATGTTTTTATGATTAAAATGACACCAAACTTACAAGACTCAATGTACAGAAATGGTGATATACTTTTTTAAAGATTAAAAGTAAAACTAGGTCTCTGAAGCAAATAGAGCTCAAAGGGCTGAATAAAGGTTGTGCTGGACCAGGATAAAGTCAAGAGTTCCAGCTGGCTGTGATGTAACACTTTTCCACTTACTTCCAGAAGTTTTTCTTGATGCAGTAAAGAGGTGCAAACGGTTCACAAGCTCTAAGTTGTCTCTTTGGGTCTCAGACTACAACTCCCATAATGCACCTTGTCAATCCAAGTAAAATCCAGGTGAAGCTTGTCGTCTGGTGCTGTCCTTGTTGTTGATGTTGCAAGTGACCCTTGTAGCACTTTTCTACTTGTTGCTGATCACGGAGTCCACTCCTTATGTTATGTTTTGTTAAAAGTTGATTTGTAGAGCACACAGCTACTCGATTGAGTGTCCCGGCGCTGAAGCAGAATGAAGGCTCAACCCGAAAAGGGAGCCACACACTGAGGTCTACCGCTGAAACAGCCACATTTTTAGAGATTTCCTGAACCCCAGGAGATCAAAACCTGCATTCCCTAAAATTTACTAAAGCCTTACAGGTAGGTTGTCAGTAGCAATTGTAATTACACCTAATTACTATGTACCTTTTATACAGAGCACTGACCCTGGGCCTAGTTAGTAGAACCCAGCGCACAATCAAAGTCAGAAAACACCAGTATAGATCCAAAATGGAGTCCAAACACCCAGCTCCCCTGGGCCATTGAGAATTCAAGGAAACAACATGGATCATGTCTGTTTTCTGTTCTCAAACAGATAGTATCACGTACCAGCATCCACCTTGGGGGTCGAGCCAATTTGCTTTTCTCATTCCAGATTCTTCCTTGTTTTGCCTTACACACAGTTGTCTTTAAACAAAATGACAACTGCTCGTGACATTGTCACTACATGAATGGCACAGCTACACAAATACAAAACCACCAAGGCAGAGTAACTGTACTCAAATAAAACAATATAGGGTCATAAAAACGACACAAGTTGTAATGCGACATGCATCCTATTTTGTCTGAGAGTCTTTGAATTATGACAGACTAACTCTAGAGGAGATATTGCCAGGTACTCTGGTAAGATCCCAGTTCCTGCCACAATCCTAAAAGGAAAACTGATAACCTTACAGTTATTAGTTGCAAGCTAACCATTGGAGCCTCATGGAGTAAGACCGGTTAGTTACATAAGGTATAGCATATCCTGACCATGATTGTCATTCAATGTTTGCAGTGCACCATTCCCGTTAACTAAGGTCCTGATTTAGAGTACAGTGGACAGGATACTCTGTCACAAATATGAAAGATATTGCATCCACCGTATGTGACATAGGATATAATGCACTTGTAATAGGGCGGACAGGACACTCTTTTGCTAAAACACTAAAATATGCCATAGGAGCGGGAAAACACAAAGTTGAAAAATAAATGCAGAGGACATAGGTCACAGCCCGTTAGAGAAGTTCAAAGAAGTAAAATACTAATTTCAACGCCATTTTCAAAAGATGATTGACCTTGGGGTTTGTGTTTATTTCATTTTTGTTCTGAGGTTCTTTTTTAAGTACATCTAATGCATCCAATCAGAATCTATTTATTAATAAATGGTATATGTGAATAGTCCTGATCAGTGGTCAGGTATTTCTATAGAATTATCACATTATTATAATGTAAATTTCAGTTCTTTCATGAAAAAAAATCAACTGGCTTATGTACAGAATCATGAATAGCTTGGATTGAAGATCAACAAAATGGTCACGATCAACATCACCATCAGAGTTTTAAGTGTTATTCTGTGATCTGATGCTGCCTGTGCCGGCGCGCAGTTCAATTAATGTTGCTATGAAAATGCCAATGGGCATTAAAAAAGGCTTTTGCCTCATGCTGGATAGCTCACACCTGTATAATATTTGAAAGCACTATACATACAACAGTTTTCAAAGCTATGGAAGGAATTTTGAGTACTATCCAAGTGTAGTTCTTTTCATGTATGCATATTGTGCCTTAGGTGCTAAGGGGCAGATTTATGATAACTGGCGCATCCCCAGGGATGCGCCAGTTATTTTGCGCCGCTGCTCCGCCACCCATGGTGCGCCGCATTTACAATGCGGCGCACCATGGGGCAAAAACGGCACAGATGCGTGACGCATCTGTGCCATAAAAGTGACGCATTGCTGGAGTTGCGTCGCAAGCGCAAAGCAGCTCCAGCAAGGCTCGGGGGTGCCCCATCTTTACAATGCTGCGTCAAGACCTACACCTGCTTCAAGCAGGCGCAGGGTTTTGACGCAGCACTGGCCTGAAAGTGACTGAGTGCAATCTTATAGATTTCACTCAGCCACTTTTGCGAGGCGCACCTGCCCCGGAACGCCCACCCTGCGCCGGAACGCCCACAAGTGGCGCAGGGCTTTACAACGTGACGCATCTGCCTAGATGCGTCACGTTGTAAACGGGTTGTAGGGATGCGCCATGTTTACACCGCAGTTGCGTGACGCAAACGTGGCACATTCCCATCATAAATCTGTCCCTAAGTTTTGGTCCTGTGAGAATCAAATTGTTCACAATCTGAAAACCAGAGTTTTGGTGTGAATATATGTTCAAAAAATTGCTACTTTTTTTTAGGAAGCTTGGCTAAGAGTTTATTTGATTTTCGATACATATTTGACAGTTTTAGAGAGCAACTGTTTCTATGTGTGCATCTTTCCTTCAAGGAAATGTTTACTTGAAAATGTTCACTTGAAGCAGACTATAGGGCTAACATAATTTAAAAGCAACTTGTCTATTAAAAGGTAATGAGTAGCTGCAATGTAAAACTCCACTTTAATATACAAGCCATTGCACATCACAGGTGCAGAGATTCGCACAGGTTTGAAGACAATTAATCCGCTCGACAATTTCACAAACAACTGGCAACATTTTCCAAATTAATGCTAACTTTATCTGCACTACATGGATCAACTGGTGTTTGTTTTGAACTCATACAAACCATTCCCTTCGATTTGTTAGTTGAACTCCTCAGCAGGTGTGTTACCAGTACAACATGAGATGTCCTACTGTCGATATTATTAAGCTTGGCTCTAAATTCGGCCTCTTGAACATTTGATTACCTAATCCCATCACCTTCCTACAGAAGGTTAATCAGGACTGGCAGATTTACATTGACGAGCAGTGCTGATTGTATTTATCATCACCAACATTTCCAAATTACGTAGCTTTCCTTCTTGCAAACCAGCTTCCAAAATAAAATGTTTAGTGATGGAGCACATTAGCCATAATATTTTGCCCTGGACTCTTGGTTAAAACATTAGTGCAAATGGAGGTAAAACATTTTATTCACAGCAAAGGAATCTATTTTAACAGGACATTTCAGTCCATTTTCCCGTACACTCTCCACTTCTTCCTCTCTTGATGTTATGATGTGGATATTATTTATTAAACAACATCGTAGATTATCAAAACATCAACAGTGATTTAGATAGACTTATTACAATAGACAGATCATTTGAATTTCCTAAATGAAGTGTACTGATGGCGAAAGGTACATTTGAGATAAAACAAATGTCATGCCTGATAAAGGACAACAGCTGTTGTTGAAGACCTGTCTGTGTAATAAATCAGAGTGTTCATGTAATTAATTCACAACACGTTCAGTGGATATATACAGTCGAATCCACTAATCTAAACAGATCGTCATGATGCCGACCCACATTGCCGGTCACACGCTAGATGCCATCTTCTCCTCAAGCCCCCAGGTCACCTTCAGCCACGCCTTTGAACTCACCTGGACAGACCACCACTGCATCCACTTCTCCTTCCGAAAACCCCTCACACACCACGCACCCTACAGACCACCCGCCGCTGCTGGGGCAAAGTCACTGAAGAACAACTACAGACAAACCTCACACTTAACCCTCCGACCAACCCCACCAACCCCACCAACCCCGATGATGGTGCACTCACCCTCGAACGCTGGATGAACGACTGCGCCAACACCGTAGCGCCGCTGAAAAAACCCACCAACAGAGACACCAGCAAAAGAGTCAGCTGGTTCACCCCAAAACTCCTCGACTCAAAGCGCACCTGCCGGAAATTGGAGAACATACGGCACAGCGACAAGACGCCGGACAGCTGCGCTGCCCACAAAGATGCCATCCGCAACCACCACCACCTCATCAGGACTGCCAAAAGGACATCCTTCACAGACCACCTGGACAACAACGCACACAACAGGAAGGGGCTCTTCACCATCGTGAAGGAACTCTCCAACCCCAGCTCCAGCACCGACATCCCACCATCGCAAGCCCTGTGAGACTCCCTCGCCACCTTCTTTCACTGGAAAATGACCGACATCCATGACAGTTTAAAACCCCGGACGACCCCTGCAGACCTCGCTGCACGGGTCCCACCGCACCCCACTGCCCACGACACCCTGACAACCTGGTCCAATTTGAGCATCGAGGACACAATCACGACCATGGGCACAATCTACTCCGGATCCCCGTCCGGCCCTCTCCCACACCACATCTTCAACAAAGCCAGCAATTCCATCACACCCCACCTGCACAGAGTCATCAACCTCTCCTTCGAGACTGCCACCTTCTCTGAGAACTGGAAGCACGCAGACATCAATGCCCTACTGCAGAAACCCAAGGTGGATCCGAGCGACCTCAAGAACTTCCAACCCATCTCCCTGCTTCCTTTACCAGCAAAGATCATCGAGAAGATAGTTAACACCCAGCTCAATTGTCACCTCGAAGACAACAACATCCTGGACCCCTCCCAATCAGGATTCCGCAGCAACCACAGCACTGAGACGGCCCTCATCGCCGCCACAGGATCCGTCTAGACAACGGAGAGACGGCGGCCCTCATCCTCCTGGATCTCTCCGCTGCCTTCGACACCGTCTGCCACCGCACACTACGCACACGACTCCAAGACGCAGACATCCGGCAGAAGGCCTTAGACTGGACGACCTCAACGGCAGAACTCAGAGAGTCCGCCTCCCTCCGTTCCTGTCCGAGGCCTCTGAGATCATCTGGGCGTCCCACAAGGATCTTACCTCAGCCCGACGCTGTTGAACGTCTACATGGCACCACTAGCACGCATCACCCAACAGCACGACTTCAACATAATCTCCTATGCCAAGGAAATGCAGCTGATCCTCTCCCTCACCAAGGACCCTCTCACCCCCAAATCCAACCTCCACCAGGGAATGAAGGCAGTCGCTGACTGGATGAAGGAAAGCCGACTTAAGCTGAACTCAAACATAACAGAGATCCTCATCCTCGGGTCCAACGCCTCAGCATGGGACGACTCATGGTGGCTCGCATCACTGGGGACCCCCCAGGACCCCACCGACCACGCACGCAACCTGGGAGTCATCCTTGACTCAAAACTCAGCATGACCAAAAAAGTCAACGCAGTCTCCTCCATCTGCTTCAACACCCTCTGCATGCTCCGCAAGATCTACAGATGGATTCCGACAAGCACGAGGAAAACAGTCACCCAGGCCCTAGTCAGCAGCAGACTCGACTACGGTAAATCTCTCTATGCCAGAGCCTCGTCCATGCTCATCAACAGACTGCAGAGAATCGAGAATGCCTCTGCACGACTGATCCTTGACGTCTTGCGCCGCGACCAGAACACCCCCCTCCCTAGGAACGTGCACTGGCTCCCCGTTGACAGGAGAATCTCCTTCAAACTCCTGATCCACGCACACAAGGCACTCCACAAGACCGGACTAGCCTATCTCAACAGTCGACTCTCCTTCTACGTACCCAACAGGAAACTCAGCTCTGCTGACCACGCCCTGGCCATGGTCCTGCGCATTCGCAGAACCATTTCCGGAGGCAGGTCCTTCTCCCCCCCCTACCTACGACAAACCGAAGACCTGTTGACTTTCAGGAGACAACTTAAGACCTGGCTCTTTAACCAGTAGCAGCAGCACCCCCCTCCCCCTTGAAACCCTTACGGCTAAGTACTGTGCTTCACAAATTAAATGATTGATTTATTGATACATATATGTCAAGAGATTTTCCAAACTTTTGGACCTAAAAGCTGAATAATTTAGTGTTGTATTCATTGGGGTCTATACAAATGCATGTTAGAATATGTTTATGTTCACTTTGCGTTCTTATTTCTGTGTTCTACTGGGGTGTTCTATTATGAGCGGTTGGTCATTCTTATAGAGATCCTGAAACTGAGTGGTTGTGTAAGCTGTTCTTCTCTGTTCCCAATAAATGCTCTTCTATCAAGAATCTGTCTGATGTCAAGTATTTACGAATGCAACATTTAGGACTTTTGGAATAAAATGTGAGTTGTACATGGAGAGTGAACAAGTGACAATAGGTAGGCGTGAACAAAAGGTCCCTGACATCTCCCTCTGTAAATCTGCACCCTGGGCACCCTGGAGCTACAGCTACTCGTGGCATTGGTAACTCTGGAGGGAGGAGGTGCAGAATTACTGGGGAGCAGAGGAACACTGACGATTCCATGTTAAATGAGTAATTAACAAGGTAACGAAGATCCAAATTACCAGTTTTCCTGGTAATTCCTTATTTCTAAGGGGACCTGCGGAAATTCCTTTGTAATCCCCGGTTACTCATTTCCCTGGATTCATCAGAGATTACAAGTGGGACTCTGAATGCCCCCTTTGAAGCGAGCAATTACAGGGGAATAGGTCATTCGATTCCCGTTTCCCTGGAAGGCTGCACATAATGCCACCAGTGGCCTCTTTTGAATTTTTGCTGATTTTAATATTCCAGTTTGGTAGTAATTTAGTTTACCCACTGAGTGAGTATTATCCGGAATTTCACAATGAGTCTTTGAATCGATTAAAAAAAGAAGGATATTTTGAACATAAATGTGGAAGATGAGAAGGGGTATCTGAGAAAGGCTATCTGACTTAAGATGATCTGCTTCAGGGTTTTAAAATAGATTTCTAGTCAAATCATCAAATGGTACCAAATGTTGAATTGACACAAATTTAACAAATACACACGTGGGTAAAAATTGCTTTCTTTCACTTCAAGACTCTCAGTCATCACAAACGCTGCAGGATTCTAAAGAGTATGACAAGCGAGAGGAATATTGAATCAAAGTGAGAATTCCTTTTTGAGACTTTAGGAAAAATGAACCATCCCTTTTTAGGTTTTTAGATTTTATACATGTAGATGTCAAACCTGGCTAAGCATGTCACTTTAAATTAGATATTTTGCTAATCCACCCGTTGCTTCCAAAATAATTAATCTGGCTTCAGCAAAATACCCGGAAAAAGGACAAACCTTTAACAAACAAGATCGCAAACGTACCAAAGAAAACAAACACTGTTCCGTTGTGAAGAGAGAATTATGGCTACCATATATAGCTTCTTATTTCAGAGAACTGAGGATCTTGATAAGCCACCAATTTGATTCCTGCACGTTTTAGAAATAGCATACACACAACTGGCTTGCCAGATATGATTAATCACATAGTTAACTGGGCTTATCCCCTATGGAAGAAATTCATAGTTCTTTAACATCTGTTCTAATATATGTATTGCAGCTCTCTGACCTTGTCTTCCTCCATCTAAAGTATATTCTTGAGACTGGACTGTGAGATATGAAAACAAAAGCAGGCCTCTTTTCCACCCCAAAGGGAGTGGGGATGGAGGGTACAAATTAAATAATCAAACAGTAGTTAGGCTTTAAAACCTGCCTAAAGGAAGATATGATTATATATCTTGTGAACTGCCTGTGAAAATCAGGATAAAGCAATAAATACACCACATCAGTAGCTTAGCTACCACCACTTCAGCCTCCAAGCTAAGACATGTCTCTACTTGCCTCATTCTAGAATTCTGAGCCCTTATCTAACATTGGCTTTACCAGGGCTCTCAGATTATAGTACTATGGCCAGAGTTACACGGGTGTCCTTGACAACCTGAAAGATGCTTCACACACTGCTGCAGGACTCAAACCTTTAACAGAACTCTAAGAAAACATTATTAACAATATGTTAAACTGGGAAATGGATCAAATATCCCTTGGAATAGTTTCAAGCTGTAGATGTGCCACTAAATTATTTAAGAATGACACATGTTTCCTGTCAATTAAGTCATTTCTTTCTTGTGCAGCTGTTTGTATGCCCCTCATTATAGGAGGTTTTTGGTATTAGTTTATAGTCTGTTAAATTGTTACATGGGAGATATTTTTGTAATTCTTAGGGCTCAAGAGGACAAACATGGCAGATTGTCTTTTGTGGGTCTGACAAAGAGTAATTTATCACGGAACAAGATGCCTGTGAAAGGGTTAGGTCCCAAGCAATGTAAAGCTTTGGTGCCTTCTACTAGATGGAAATGTGTGGATTTGGCAGTATTCCCTAGATGGCCACCGAGCCCAGGGCCACAAACTTAGGCGAACCCTTTGCAAAACTGTGATTTTGTGATAGGTAATTTTGATGTATCCACAATATGTTTTGGGCCCTTGCCTTTGTACGGTACTTGTCCACCCACACTTGTGAAGTATCATTTGTACTAGGAAACCTTGGAAGTGCTAGGTGGTAGGACATTTTCTGGCAGCCCAGTGATCCCACAACTAAATTTGAGCTTTGCAGAGGATTCTGGGTAGGAAAACGTTGGGGGTCCATGCAAGCCTTACCTCCCTGGAATACCCCAGGTGTACATTTTTCAGAAATGTGTGGGTTTGGAAGGTTTCCCTAGATGGCCGCTGGGCCACTTGAAAAACCAGGTTGTTTTGTGTTAGTAGGTGGGTAGTCTCTAGCTTGCAGACATCTAGGGGAACCTTAAAATCACAGACATTTTTGAAAACTGTTGTAACTTCATTACCTCGAATGCATCCTCTCCTTGGATACTCAGCCAGGATGAATGTGGTGTCTGCGTGGAATGTTGGAATGCCTGATGAGAGAGAGTGGAATTTTGGTGTGCCTGCTTGTGTGGAGAATGACAGTTGGAATGAGTGGGCTGAGTAGCAAAGATGCTGCTGCTGGTGGGATTCCCTTTGGACCTTCATGAGACCTTCTTGAAACCTGTAACTTCTTATCAATAAACCCTCTACATGAAAATATACCTCCTGGCTACCTCTGGTCATCTGTACAATTTACTTACAACAAAAACTATACACCCGTGGGTGTCCCGGGAGGTGTGACTTGCGTTTTCCCACTTTTCCTTTAATGTCTATGTGGAAAAGTCATTGGATCACTGCACAAGTTTCCTACCACTCAGCCTTTCCCTCAGTCTACCAATAAAAATTATGCCTTACTTGTGTGGATGGGCCAAGTGTCTATGACGTGGAAGGACCAAAAATGTGTAGAGATTGAGGGGGCCCAACGCAGGTCCAAAAGGGCAGTTTTTTAATACGCTTTTAGGCTGATGCTACTTTGAGCACCCACACAAGTGAGGTATCATTTTTCTCAGGAGAGCAGGGGGAATACTGTGTGGTAGGAAATGTGTGCCTGTGGGGTAATCCTACAACGTACTCACACAAAAATGTGAGGAAAATGTGACTTTTAAGTATATTTGAGGTTTGCAGGGGATTCTGGAAAAGGAAACACCGAGGGATCCATGCAAGCCACACGACCTTCCAAGAGTCAGTACATGCACACCACCATCCATGCACACCACTAGCCAAGTGCCATCCACGAACACCGCTAGCCAAGCGCCATCCACACACACTGCCAGCCAAGCGCCATCCATGCACAATGCCAGCTAAGAGCCATCCACTTACACTAACAGACAGATGCTATCCATACGCACAGTCAGCAAAGCAATATCCTCACACACCACCATCCAAGTGCCACGCGCTCTGACAGCCAAGGGCCAACCCCGCACATCGCCAGCCAAGCAGGGCTAGACTGGGAACAGCAACAAGCCCTATCCGATTGATGCTCGACTGGCCCTGGGAGGGGGGGAGCGTTCTAGTTAAAAGCACCAAACCTGCTTTTGTTACTGGGGCCCCATTTTGCAGCACTGAACAGGCCCCCATGACAAAACCACCTACCCCGCCAGAAAAACACCCCCACTCCTCCGGCCCACCGGGAAATACCCAGTGCCAGCTACAGCCAGTTCAACTCTGCAGCCAAGTACCATCCATGGACACAGCCAGCCAAGCACCAGTCCACATACACTGCCAGCCAAGTGCCTATCCATTCACACCACCAGGCAAGCGTCAACCTACACACACCATCATCAAGCGCGAGTCCACCCACACCATTAGCCAAGTGCAAGTCCACACACACTGCGAGAAAAAAGCCAGTCAAAGGTCGGTACAAACAATCCTTCAGCCAAACTCCAGTTTACACACACAAAAATTCTACCTGGTTTCTAGTGGTTTTCTGCCCCTGCTTGGGTGTCGATGAGACTAAAAATATCACTGAAACAGCCAAAATGTGTGCCTAAAAAATGGGGAGCGACCCTAGCATATGAGGCTTCTCACTGACATGTCCATAAACATGTCCCTGGTACCTAGTGGGCTTTCTGCTCCCCGTGGTGGCATTTAGGGGCTATTGCCCTGATCTGACTTCCAGGGAGGCAGAAAGACTTTTTAGGGTGTGTGGGCATTAGCAAACACATTCTTGGCAGCCCCCAACCCTATGTATAAAAACATCACCAAAATCCCTTGGGCATTGTGGGCTTTCTGCCCCTCCGGCGGCAGATTTGGGACTATTGCCCCATATGCCTCCTTGGGGGGGCAGAAATACTTTAGCAATTTTTGGGTGGAGGTGGGGGCATTGGCATGCCCATTCTGGGCAGCCTCCAATCCTACAAAAAAAAGCAAAGTCCCAGGTGACTAGTGGGCTTTCTGCCCCCCGAGGGGGCAGATACAAGACTATTGCCCCCATCTGCCTTTCGGGGGCAGAATGACTATGGCATTTTTTTGGGTGATGGGGGGCATTTGCATAGCTATTTGGGGCAGCCCCCACCCCTATGTATGAAAACAAAAAATAATTCCAGGTGCCTAGTCTGCTTTCTGGCACCCGGGGGGCTGATCATGGGCTATTTCCTCCATCTGCCTCTGAGAGGGGCAGAAAGGCATGGAATTCTTTGGGGGTTGGGGCATTGGCATGCCCATTTTGGCCAGCACCCACCCCTATATACGTTAAAAAAAATCCCTGGTGTCCAGTTTGCTTTCTGCCTCCCCGCCCCCCCCCCTTCCGGGGCAGATCAAGGGCCACTGCCCCCATCTGCCTTCCAGGGGGGGCAGAAAGACTGTGGAATGTGGACTGTGGAATTTTGTAGGGGTAGGGGCATTGGCATACCCACATCGGGAAGTCCCCACCCCTAAATACAAATACAAAAATAATCTCTGTATCTAGTGGGCTTTCTGCAGATTGTGGCTACTGCCCCCATCTGTCCCACAAAGGGAGTCAGGAAGACTTAATATGCCAAGAACAAATTGCCCAATATGCCACACCCCATCCCTGGTGTACAGTGGGTGGATCCCACTAGGGAGGTGTACCATCAGAAAGGGGAGATACCTCTCCTGTCTTTCCTCTGGCTTGGGGGCTAAAATAGCCCCACAGGCTCGTAGAAAGTGAAATGAGCCTATCAGCTCATTTAAGTTTTGGTGTCAGAGAAATTACATCTGTGCAACGTGCACGCTGATCGTCATTTCCATGAAACAAACAGCCTCATGAGCTGGGTAAACCATTCCCCAGCTCCCCAGGCTGTTTAGGGCAGAAAGAAATCCCTCTGGAGCCCTTACCAGAGGGTTTTCAAGTGCCATGTGTGCAGACAGTCTGGAGCCATCCGACCCACCTGAGCACTGTGATATCCAATTTGCCTTAATGGGTAAAAATAAAGGAAGTGCAAATCATGATAATCCTGAATTTGGGTTCTGATCGGTGGAAAGATGGAGTGACACTTAGGGCCTGATGTGGTCCCTGTTATCTCCCACAGTAACTCTGCACCCTGGTGGTATTATTAACTCAGGAGTTGGGGGCAGAAGAAATTGGGAATAGGACAATGAGGATCCCCTCTGAAATAATGAATTAACAAGCAAAGCAGAATCTAAATGACCTTTTTGAAGTCATTCCTTATTTCTTGCAAATAATTTGAAAGTAAACTTCAATATTCACCTGGTGACTGGCTAAAGAGTAGATAATATGCATAACTTGCCAGTGAATGTGCAAATATCAGAAGAAATGTACTGTAAACCCAGATGCTGTATAAACAACTTACATCTTGTTTCATTATGCCTCATGTAGATTTAACAGGTATTTACACCAGGTAGAACTAAAAACAAGGAGTGAACACACTTGTCATGCATCTCCTCATGAAAATTCGGAACCTGATCTATTATTTTTTGATTCTCGAAAAGTGGTAGAAAATTCAGAACATACTTTGTGCAAATGGAATAATATGTTGCAAACCAACCTATGTACTGTTCGCTCGGTTTGCAAAATAGTAAATCACTGATGGTTGCAGAATGACCTGCCCAATTAATTTTCATTAGGCAATTGCCAATTTGCGTCCCTACATTATTGGCTGTAATCAAAGGAATGGTGGCCTGCAAGAAACAACACATCATCAATGACAGCATTCCAAAATGGAAAAGCCTTTTTTTCAAAGCAGAACATGTACATTAATGAACCTGTGCTGATACTCTAGGTACCTTGGTTAACAAAACATACATAAGTGGTAAACTAAGACAAAATGATGAGTTGCATTAAAGATGAAAATACCCATCCAGGCTTACGATTTATAGGTCGTACTTTGAGAATGGTGTAATAAGGCACCAAGAGGCATTCCATTGGTGGTGCATTGAGGGTCCCATGCAACCACCCATGTGTAACTATTCATATCTCTTCATACAAATAAATGTAGAAAGGGATTTGTGCCAAAATCCTGCACCTCACTGACGCAGGTGTAAGGAGGGGAAATGCCTCCATTTCTCCTTGTTCTTCCCTCCTTGCATGTGTACAGCATTCTACAGCACACATACAAAGTGGGAAACACCTTAAAAATATGTTATTCTATTCACTGGATGAGACTCCTTCTTATCCAAAAACAATGCCTATCACAATCCAGGGACCCTTGTATTATGGAACAAAGGAGTCTAGTTTTGTCCATGGCAGCCTAATGTATGCCACTCAGGGAGAGAGCAGAACAGTTACACATCTTTGTAGATATGATGCTGTTTTACTCTCCCCAGTTCACACAAAGCAGCACAGTATCTTTACTTACTGTTCTGGATTGCATGCTTTTTTATTAAATCTGACCCGATGTGTTCTCTTCACTTGTCTCCTTAGACAAGTAGGAAAGATCATCAACAGGAAATCAGGCCAATTAAGTTTTAACAAGGCATTGGGCATAGTCACAGTTTTCAGGAAGCAGCATAGCACAGCTTTTTGTTCAAGTAGCCTGATATAAGTGTCCATTGATCTCTAAGTCAGCCTATCTCTCTCATGAGCATTGATTGCTATCTTACATTTACAGTGCTTGGCAGATAGGCAGGCAACATCAAATCAGTGCACAAGCATCTACAAAGATTGTGTTTCTAGCTAAGCAGCTTGTCGTGGATCTCATTTACCCAATGCTTGGAATACAAATATGAGATGTCTGCAAGAAAATGGATTTGCTTTTATACAAAGTACCAAAAACATTATTTGTTGTGGACTGGTTCAAAACCCAAAAGTGTAAACTGTGCCAAACGTTTGCTTTGCTGGGAACTCTCAGGTCTAAAAGGTGCACAGCAATACTCTGGATCAAGCCTAGGGATACACAGTTCAGCAGGTTGGATATTATAGAAAGGGTGGGGGCAGAGCAAATGCATACAAATTTTGCCACAAGCTAGTTGAAGACCTTGCAGAATGGACCAATGGTGCTGCAATTGTTAGATACGAAGGACACTGGACTACTTTGAAGAGATAGACGTTGAGGCAACAAGGGCACAATGAATCAATGCAAAGTGAAATATTTAGAGAAGATGTAAGGGAAGGTAAGATACTTGAACAACAGAATGAAAAGAATTCTAACTTTATAGGGATTATAGTCAATCAGAGCATGCTAGATGAAGTAATAGTTGGGTACCAAGGGCTGGAATATGTGTCTGTGAGAAGAGTTATCATGTTGGGGAAAGATGAAAATGATAGAACACAACTAGTAAGATTTCCTTGGTCAGGTGCAAAAATACCTTCTTGTCCAGATTAAAAATGAAGATGTATATAAAGCAGGAGGAGGGGGCAATGTTAAGTGAGAGGGTGGTATCTCATAGAGGGGTCATCCATGTATGACTACGAAACAGAAACTTATTCTAGGGGGTATTCTATTTTTCCCATAAATACTAGGGGTTCTGGGAAAGGCAGGTCTTGCTGTACTCAGAAAGTCTTGAAGTAACTGTGACATATGCGACAATCGGTAGCAAAAATATTGAAGGCCTCATTTACAAAGAACTTCCATAGGGAAGCTCCATTAGTAATTGTGCTGCGCTGCCCTACGTCAATTCAAAAGGGCAGAAATGCACTGTTTTAACAAGATACAATGCATTCCTCTCCTTTCAGCCAGCGACGGTACTCAATTTGCAGCCGAGTGCCCACACAGACACCATTGCACCATATAGTATGGGTGTCTGTGTTGTATGCATGATTGCTTTGGAGAAGTAAAGTGAAGCACCTTCCTGCAAAAAAAAAAAAAATGAGAGGCATTTTTCTTGTTCTATGTGTGAGGCAGAATGCAGCACACTTGGAAAGAGGAAAAACAAGGAGAAATGTAAACTATTTTCTTTTTTACACCTCCTCTGGTGGGGTGTAAGTTTTTGGTGCTGCCCGAGGTTTATGTGATTTTGTAAATCTGGGGCAGTGTTAAAGAGCATGGGTGTTGAGTGAAAACACCCATAGCACCTCCCTTGGAATGCCTCCTTGACACAAAGTAATCCAATGCTGTGCTTTGAGCTACCGTGCCCCACTTCATATCTATGAGGCCATGCAAAGCTATGCAGGGTATCTGTGCTTTGCTTTATAGAAATGATTGAGAGGCCAACCCTCTGACAGCGCACGCCTCTTGTAAATAACCCCCCTAGAATCTAGCTCTCACTGGAAACATTGTGTGCTCCATTGTGACTGTGGAGACAAAGCAACCTGAAGAAGGGTAAGTTGTTCCACTGCTAAAGGCAGCCATTTCACAGTGACGCTTTCACACACAATGATGTACATGAGTGCAACTCTAATGACAGACGAACCTCAGGTGATCACAAACTATCATACGTTCAAACATTTTAAAATATTTGCAATATTAATTTTTAAATCAATGCTGACCATATCCACAAACATTCACAAAAATCATAAAAATGAATATGGATTTGACTAGGCTTAATTAACAATGGGAGGTCAGTAGGTATTAGCCCGGGTGAAGCCATTGGACCTCACATTCATTTAAATGCTGTTACCAGCAAAGAACTGGGCAAACGGATCAAACCGGGCTTCGCTCTGCTGTTTATAGGATGAGGAGAAACATTTAGAGACTAGTTACCTACTCACTAGTAACTAGTTACCCAGTAATGGTTTGCCTAGTGGTGTTTCTTTTTGCCCTGTTGCACATTCTCTAGTTGTCCCCGATCTTCATTGGCATTGGTGAACCTGGTCCTCATAGATTAGGTCTCCCTGGGCCAGTTTATTCCTGTCCTGGTCCTCGTGGATCTGGAGTTTCTAGCCCTGCTGGTGGCCCACCTCCTGGCCCTTATTGTACTTCTTGTCATCTTCCTCCTCCTACTTCGTACTTCCCTAGCCCCGTCCACAATAACTTTAGTCAAGTACAGCCTCCAAACCTTACACACAGAATTGTTTTCTTTACTTCCATCTTTATTGTGCTGAGACAGCATTTCAGATATAAAGGCACATAGATACTAGACCATGTCCACTTAAAACATTGCTTTACAAGTAAAAAATCAAACGTACCATTCCAAATATGAAGGAGTTAGTCATGACATGGGACCTGTAGGACAGTAACCCTTTTTCTAATGGCTGCCTTCACTTTTTGTTCAGTGGTGCTGATATTTTGTGACTGATGTACACGGGGTCCTTGCTAACCATGCCCCAGTGCCCCTGCTTATCCCCTAAAAAAAGATAAAATGGCCTAATTGTGTGCAAATGGCACACACTTTGGCACCCCTATAAGCCCCTAGTAAGTGGTACCCCTGGTAACTAGAGCATGGGTACCAAAGATGGTACCTAATTGCTAGAGTATGTATTATGCCACCCTAAGGTACCCCATAGAAATTGCAGGCAGCCTGACATGAAGACTGCGTGTCATGGTGCAAACCATGACTGAAAACTCGGCATGGTACACACATTGGGTGCCATGCCTCCGCCACTGTATTAGCTATATGTAAGTCACCCCTACAGCAGGCCTTGCAGCCCTAAGGCAGGTAGCATTATATTTTATGTGTGGACACATGAGCTTGAGTTGTTATGACCATGTAGTATCTAGTCCAATTACTAGATAAATCAGTTCCTTCCATTTTAGGTACAGGATTGTGATGATTTATCGATTTTTGGCATGCAGAAGTGATATTTGCAGTCAGACCTGGTTAACTCTGCCAGTTTACATGAGCTATTTTGCTGATTCATTCTGCAGCTTTAAAATAATGAATGTGCTGTGATTAAAATATCAGAAAAATGACAACACCTTTTCGAGCAAGATCACAAATGTATCAAAACTGAATAATGCTGCCCTGGTGTGATTAAAGAAATTGGTAACCGTATATTTCTGCTTTATTTTGTTTATCTGAGGACTTTAATAAGCAAATATTTTGACTCCTGCATATTTTAAAGATAGTATATACAGTGGCTTGCAGGTACGATGTATCACATTTATAACAGAGCCTAAGCCTTATGGATGGATTTAATAGTTGCTGATAATTAATAAAAAGTGCAATATTGGGATAAGTTGTACTTTAAGACACTTTATCAACAGGGACACATCTTCCTCTGATATAGTATTACATTGTCAGACTCTTGGCATAGAACAAATAGTCATAGTTTAGCTACAACCTCTCTCAACTCCAAGTTAAGAAATGTCTTTAGATGCCTCATTCTAGAATCCTTTAGAATAGTTTTAATCAGCAGATGTACCACCAAATTATTTAAGATTGGGAAAACAATTCTGTCCTTTGAGTCATTTCATTCTAGTGCAGCTGTGTGTATACCCCTCATTGTGGGGGTCTCTGATGTTTGTATTTTCTAGGACTCATAAAGACAAAAATGGCAGATTGTTTTTGGTGGGCCATGGAAGGACTGGCTGCTGAACACACTTTCCATTCCTATCAAAGGGAATGTGGTTCTTCCTCTTCAAGGGAGGCCTGGGAGTGTAAAATAAAACCTTCTATGAGGACATCCTTGAGAACAACGGTACACAGTCATAATATCGAGTAGGAAATATCGACCTACCATAATATCGAGTATGAAATATCGAAGGAGCAGAATATCGAAGTCAAGAATATCGTTGGACAGAATATCGACCCTAAGGTAAGTAATATCGAAATTCTTTATATCGATGTAAGTAATATCGAAGTTAGTAATATCGATAGCATATATATCGATGTTACTAATTTCGATTACACTAATATCGATATTTGTATTATTTTATAGTTATTTATTATGTATGTGTTATATGTTTAACTTAAGTATTTAACATAATTACTATTATATGTGTATTCATTTTATATAATAATAAATTAATTTATAAGAAAATTGTATGTTTTAGTACCGGAGTGGGTTGTGGGTTTATAGGGGACTAGGGTGGGAAGTAATTTAATTATGGTAAGTTGATTAATAATTAGTAGGATTTATTAATTAATTATAATTAATTGCTAATTATTTTTAATTATTTGGGGAAAAAAAATTAATTGATTAATTGATATATATGTTCTGTAGCGGGATTTGGGTTTATAGGGGAATAGGGTGGGAAGTAATTTAATTATAATTAATTAATTATTATTAGGAGGAATTATAACATAAATTTAATTCATTGGTAATTAATTGTAATTAATAGTTAATTAATTTTAATTATTTGCTAATTAATTTTCATTAATTCATAAATGGATAAATGTGTTATGTTGTGGGTAGTTGTTTTATAGGGAAATATGGTGGGAAGTAATTAAAATGTAATTAATTAATAATGTATTAACAATAATTGTATTGTTAATATTATAAGTGTTAATTAATTATTAATTGGTAATAAAATATTATTAAATGGTATTATTTAAAATTTATTTTAGGTTAAATATATTTTGCTAATCATGTATTTTATAATTATGTATAGGTATTGTATATGGTTTATATTTATGTAATAGTTTATATTTTTATAATTACAAAAATCTTTTATTTATAAGTATGTTATTTTAACCCTTATACTATCCAACACTTTCCCTAGTGTTGCACTCTCTGGAGTTGGAATAGTATTTTTTACCACTACGCTATCCAACGTTTTCCCTACTGTTGCACTCTCTGGAGTAGGAATAGTAATTTTTACCCCTACACTATCCAATGCTTTCCCTACTGTTGCACTCTCTGGAGTGGGAATAGTAATTTTAACCCTACGCTATCCAACGCTTTCCCTACTGTTGCACTCGCTGGAGTGGGAATACTAATTTTTACCCCTACGCTATCCAATGCTTTCCCTACTGTTGCACTCTCTGGAGTGGGAATAGTAATTTTTACCCCTACGCTATCCAACGCTTTCCCTACTGTTGCACTCTCTGGAGTGGGAATAGTAATTTCTACTCCTACACTATCCAACGCTTTCCCTACTGTTGCACTCTCTGGAGTGGGAATAGTAATTTATACTACTACGCTATCCAACGCTTTCCCTACTGTTGCATTCTCTGGACTGGGAATAGTAATTTTTACTCCTACGCTATCCAACGCTTTCCCTACTGTTGCACTCTCTGGAGTGGGAATAGTAATTTTTACCCCTACGCTATCCAACGCTTTCCCTACTGTTGCACTCTCTGGAGTGGGAATAGTAATTTTTACCCCTACGCTATCCAATGCTTTCCCTACTGTTGCACTCTCTGGAGTGGGAATAGTAATTTTTACCTCTACGCTATCCAACACTTTCCCTACTGTTGCACTCTCTGGAGTGGGAATAGTAATTTTTACCCCTACGCTATCCAATGCTTTCCCTACTGTTGCACTCTCTGGAGTGGAAATAGTAATTTTTACCCCTACGCTATCCAACGCTTTCCCTACTGTTGCACTCTCTGGAGTGGGAATAGTAATTTTTACCCCTACGCTATCCAATGCTTTCCCTACTGTTGCACTCTCTGGAGTGGGAATAGTAATTTTCACTCCTACGCTATCCAACGCTTTCCCTACTGTTGCACTCTCTGGAGTGGGAATAGTAATTTATACTACTACGCTATCCAACGCTTTCCCTACTCTTGCACTCTCTGGAGTGGGAATAGTAATTTTTACCCCTACGCTATCTAACGCTTTCCCTACTGTTGCACTCTCTGGAGTGGGGATAGTAATTTTTACCCCTACGCTATCCAATGCTTTCCCTACTGTTGCACTCTCTGGAGTGGGAATAGTAATTTTTACTCCTACGCTATCCAACGCTTTCCCTACTGTAGCACTCCCTGGAGTGGGAATAGTAATTTATACTACTACGCTATCCAACGCTTTCCCTACTGTTGCACTCTCTGGAGTGGGAATAGTACATTTTACCCCTACGCTATCCAACGCTTTCCCTACTGTTGCACTCTCTGGAGTGGAAATAGTAATTTTTACCCCTACGCTATCCAACGCTTTCTCTACTGTTGCTCTCTCTGGAGTGGGAATAGTAATTTTAACTCCTACGCTATCCAACGCTTTCCCTACTGTTGCACTCTCTGGAGTGAGAATAGTCATTTTAACTCCGACGCTATCCAACGCTTTCCCTACTGTTGCACTCTCTGGAGTGGGAATAGTAGTTTTTACCCTTACGCTATCCAATGTTTTATATAATTAATTGTTAAAAAATTAAATGTTTATTTAAATTTTTATATTAGTTACATTTTATTTATGTTATTGTTTTATGTTTGTAAATGTATTAGTAATTTAGAATATATTTTATTATTTCATAAGTTAGTAAAATAATAATTAATACTTATTGTTCAGTACATATATATTATATATTTACTGTATATATTTAATTAATATATTATTAATATATCTGTATTATTTATTAATTTTAAACATTATTAGATACGTTTAACTATGTAGATTTTATTTATTAGTGTTATATACTTTATTTTACATTTATATATTAAAAGAAAAAAAATCGATATTTTTAACATCGATATTTTAGACATCTATATTATTTTTTCGATATTTTTGTACTTACCATGTTGTAGATAGGATGTCGATATTTTTGCTCTCGATATTGTTGACTCGATATTTCTGTAGGTCGATATTTAGGAGGTCGAAATTCAGTCACTGATCCGAGAACAACATGAATCTATTATCCATGGAGAATATGATATCAGGGCTAGGTAGAAGTAAAATGGTGAATTGCTTCTTTTTACACCAATCCGGCTGGGCCTAGGCAAATCTGACACAGAAGAATGTTATAAACATGTGTAAGTTGAAAATCTAGGTTGTATGGGGCAATAGGCTGCACATTATTTAATACAGCTTTAATTTTAAGAGCAAGAGTTAGGAAGTCAGACTCCTACTGTAGAAAAGATATAAAAGCGCTGTCACTTGAGTGGTTCTTTAAATAGAGAATAGTATACCAATATCTCAGGGCCAACTCACGCATGGATTCTTATTCAGCGATAGAACGCCCAATCCTTACATAACACATCATTTATCAACCATGGCCCTGGCAATTTTGAGTTAAACTTGCTGAGATTTAAACACAGAACATTCAGATTATTGGGAACAACAGGGGGAAACAACACTGAGCAGTATAGATGTCCCAGATTCCACCTCTTTACTTAGGGGATGTTCAAGATTTAAACTATGAATTCTCATGGATTCTGCACTCCAACTAGTTAACAGGACCCTGCAATCATTAAACATAGGGCTGCATAATTAACAGCAGCACATTTGGGGACCCAGTAAGTAGGTCAACATAGTATTAATAGATTGACAATTTCCACTTATGGGTAACAAATACAAGAAATTCACTGCATGATAATCCTTAAAGTGATTATAAATAGCTCAGGTGTTAAAGAAGACGTGTGCACTTGTTAAGCTTTTCCATTTTCCATTTATCTATGTATCTTTCAATGCACTTTTTAATCACAATCTTCACAGAAGACATCACAAAGCCCCACAAATAAAAAAAAGCTACTTCTGCCAGATAAAGGCTGCAGACATAAGAAGCAACAGGAATCCTTTTAAACTGGGGAAAAATGCAATTTTTGTGAAACAATATTTTAAGAGTTGAATTCTGTTAGGGTTTATTATATCAGTTCAATAAAGACAGTGTCACGCAGGACCAAGTTCTTGTCTCTGGCCCAGAAACCCTTGTTGATGAGGCTGATCTTGAAGAGTTCTTTCTTCATTGTCCAAAGCCTAATATCATCCCTCACTGAAAGAGTGAGTGGACATATTGAATAAAAAGCATGGCTGCACAGTACGTGACTGATCCTTAGTGACCAGAAGACAGATATCTTGGGGTTCCCTTTAATACCCAAAACCATTGGTGTGGCAGTGACTGGTGCTCAAACATTGGAAAACTTATCTGCAAGAATCCTATCCACAGCTAGCAGAATTTGGGCTTGTTCTTCTGATCCCAGTGTCAGACTCATTCCCCAACCCCTACCATTGCAGGGTCAACTTATTAATACCAAATGTATGATTGCAGGCACTCCCTACTATCACATTGAGGTCTTGGGTTATGATGGAAAATTGGCCTCCAAGTCTCCTTGATACCCCAGGTACTTCTAGGATAACAGAGAAAGTACAGAATGTACTGTGTGTTGTGAAGCAAATCTCTATCAACAAAGAACTGTGTGCCAACATCCTGCACCTCCTTGATGCAGGTATAAGAAGGAGAAATGGAGAAATGCTTTCATTTCTCCTTGTTTCCCTCCTTGCTTGCGTACTGCATTCTGTAGCACACAAACAAAGTGTTTAATACAATAAAGCGTACTTTTCATACTAGGAGAGATCACTTCCTGTCCAAAAACTCTGACTATCATAACCCAGATACCCTTGTGCTATGGCACAAGTGTGGCTACCTTTATGCATGACAGGCAAAGGTGGGCCAGTGCAGGAAGAGGGGAGAACAGCTCTACATCTTTATAGATATGGCACTGTTCTACTTCCATTCACACAAAGTAGGGCAACTCTTTTCTTGCTGCGCTGGGCTACATGACTTTTTAATTAATTTGGGCATGTGTGTTCTCTTCACTTGCCTCTTTGGACAAGTATGAACGATCACAATCAGCAGGAAATCAGGGCAATTGAGTTTAAACAAGGCATTAGGCATAGTCACTGATTTCTGGAAACAGCATAACACAGCTTCTTGTTTAGGAAGCCCTATAGATGTGTCCATTGATGTATGAGTCAGTGTAGCTCTCTCATGAGCTGGCATGGAGTTCTATCTTACATTTACAGTGCTTAGGATTTCGGCAGCCAACGAAAAATAAGCGCACAATCATCTACACTGTATCTGTTTCTAACTAAAAAGCTTGCTGTGAATCTTGATGACCCACTGTTTAAAAAACAATGTGGGATTTCTACCTGCAAATTGCTTTGCTGTTATAAAAAAGCACTTGAATACAGTTTGTCATTCATTTTCACTCTGTGATGAAAACGACCCATGCCTGTTACCTTAACAGTATTTGCTGTGGACTTGTTGCCCTAAACCTTCTCTACTGGGGCAATAGTAAGAAATAGTGCATTTATTCACAGGCAGCCGGGTTAACTCCTACTGTAAATTACCCAGATGCATTACTTTCCTTTCTACTACATTCTCCTCCCCATCCACAGAAGCCCCATTACAGTGTCTCACTCAATTTATCTCCTGCAAGTGCCCCAAAGCACTGTCCCCCAAAGCACCATTTGCCTTCTGTATATGTCCTCCCTTTGGCGCCTAGATACAACTTATCTGTCTGAATTCCCAATTTGCTGCTGTTTGTGAACTCCTGCTGTATTGCCAGGTTTGAAATAGTAAACAAGCACAATCCCCCCGCAAAAAGACTAAAACTAGCCCAAGGTCTACCATAATTAGTCAAAAAAAGAGCCTAGCTCTCCAAAATTATCAGAAAGAGCATCATGAACGTTAAATAAACAGTGTATTCTCATGACTGAATTAAACATTAATGTAACATGATTTAACACCATGCTCAGAAACACTTGCAGGAAGTCAAAAACTTCTAGACTGCAGCACAGAAATGACGGCACAGTAGACACAGGATCGCGCCCACTTGAAAAGCTGCTTTACAAGTTAAAACTTAAAACTACCATTCCCCAGATGCATTGTGCAGGTGACTCAAATGTCAGTGTGTCTGAAGAGGCTGCTCATGACATGGGCTCAAAAAGCATCAATGCTCAAAACCTTCTCTGCTGCGCCAATAGTATGAAAAACGTGTTTATTCACAGGAAGCAGAGTTAACTCCTACTATGAATTACCCAGATGTATTACATCTTGTCTCCTGCGTTCAATTCCCCATTGCACAGAAGCCCCATTACAGTGTATCACTCAATTTACCTGCTGCAAGTGCCCCAAATCACTGTCCCCCCCAAAGCACCATTTGCCTACTGTATGTGTTCTCCCTTTGGCATTTGTTCGATTTCCCCGTTTGCTGCTTCTTTATGATTTCTGCTGTGTTGCCAGGTTTGAAATAGTAAGCTAAGCACAGTCCTGCCAACAAAAAGCCTAAAGCTAGCCCAAGAGACGATGATGCAGTATACCACAAAGGCCTTCCATAAGAAGTCCAAAAAGAGCCTAGCCCTCCAAGATAACTAAAACAGCCTGTTTTGCTGATACCTGCACACACTTGTTGGGGGAACACTGGGTCGCGTTTTACCGGCACTACACCACTTCCGCTTTCCACATTAGCGGAGTGGTTAGCGCTCTAGCCTGCTGTCAGGAGGGGCTACTTAGCCCTCTCGTCGCCCTGAGCGTGCAGCGATCGCGCGCAGGGAAGCGCCAGTGACGCGCCTGAGACAAGCCAGAGAGAGGCCCGTCTGCGCCCGTCCGCGACAGGACGTGGCCGGGGGCCGGCTACCATGTCCAATCACCGAGCACACCGACTACGTTATACCTCACAGGTACTACTAAATATATTGCGTAACTCCGCCAGCGACTGTTCTAACAGGATGATAGACAATATTGAGGGTCCATTTTCCTGTCGTCACTGTAAAACTCAATTCGAGGCCCCCACGAGCATAGCACATATTCCCAATCCTCGCGTTTACATTGATCAACATGATACAAGGCATCCATCTGATGACTCTACCAATACTAAGATTAAGACCACCAGTAAAAATATACTTTGCAATATCAGGTCACTATCAAAACATTCCGTCGAAGTATGGGATCTGATCTCCAGTAGGGAGCCGGACCTATGCTTCTTGACAGAAACCTGGCTTAAACCCCATTTAACACCCGTTATAACACTGGGAATCCCTATAGGCTACAAAATAACCAGGATGGATCGGCCATTGAAAATCGGTGGCGGGATAGCAATAGTACACAAGGAGGAAATCAATGTTAATATTCTGGATGAAATATGTACCCCTGAGCTAGAACTTATGATTTTTAATCTTAACTTTTCTACAAAATCTAGCAGGAAAGGAGCGTTAATATACCGCCCCCCTGGTCCATGTAAAAACACCTCTGTGACATTAATGGAAGCTCTGGCACCCTATGTATGTGACAACTCAGATTTCCTTCTCTTAGGGGACTTCAACATTCACAGTGAGGTCGTAAACAGCTCCGAAGTTAAAACTTTTATTAGTGATCTAAGCTCACTAGGTTTAAAACAGATCAACAAAGGGCCCACCCACACGGCAGGACACACGTTGGACCTAATTTTTACTAACTCTTTATCTATTGAATGTTCCCTCCCGTACCAAGTAGACTGGACAGATCACTATGTTCTGGAATTCTCCACCCCCTTTCCCACCCCTCACACCCAAAAACATCAGACCTTACCCTGTAAAAGAAGACCCTGGCACAGATTAACTCAGGAAAACTTCTGTATAGCATTTGGGAAGCCCACAATGAGTGGAAATGACAACATAGATAAAGCCTTACAAGAATATGAAGAAATGCTGTCACATACAATTGATAAGACCATCCCTCTGAGAACTTTTAAACCTAAACCCACTCCTAAACAGGAGATATGGTTCTCGGAAAGCCTGAGACTATCCAAACAAGCCACACGGAAGTTAGAAAAGAAATGGAGGGTCTCCCGCCTAGACAGCGACAAACATATCTACAAAGAGTCTTTGAAAGCCTACCACAAAGAAATCCGATCAGCACGGAAGAGCCATATAGCCTCACAGCTTTTGGCGGCCGGCAATAACTCTAAGACTCTGTATCAGATTTTACTGACCTTCACTAAACCTACTGCTTGTGAAAGTCCGGAAGTGGCATCGCAACAACTATGCGATAATATTTCTCACTTCTTTACAAACAAAATCGATGCCATTTATGATAAAATTCTACTTTCCAACTTAATATACAGTACCACAAACAACCTCATAATAAACCCTGCTAGCCCTCTTCCTTCTGAGAACTCCCTCTCTGTATTCCCCCCTATCCAGATTGAGGAAGTACTGGCGCTTACGTCCCAGATAAAGAGCGGCTCCCCCACAGACATCATCCCAGCACGTATTATGCCCACTCTAGCCAAAGCCCTAGGACCTACCATCCAGAGATTAATAAATCTCTCACTTAGTACGGGGCAGGTCCCACTTGGATGGAAAAAGGCATTGGTTAAACCTCTCAGGAAAAAAACCACCATTTCCTGGAGTGAGCTTAACAATCTCAGACCAATATCCTTACTCCCCTTCTTGGGCAAAACCACAGAAAAACATGTGAATAAACATCTGTCGAGATACATTGAGTCTGCAGGAGTACTGGATCCATCACAGTCGGGCTTCAGGCCCAAACACAGTACAGAGACCGCTTTAATGTCAGTCGCAGACGATTTGCATATGTACCAGGATGGGGGGTTCTCCGTCATCCTGGTGCTACTAGATCTGTCTGCGGCGTTTGACACCGTATCTCACCCCATTCTCATGACCAGGCTGGAAAACATCGGCCTAAAAGATGAAGCCCTCGAATGGGTAAGGAGTTTCCTAACCAATCGGACCCAACAGGTAATCATGGGCAACTTTCGGTCAGAGGAAGTTGAGATCACTAAGGGGGTGCCACAGGGCTCATGCTTGAGCCCAACTCTTTTCAACATATATGTGGCACCCCTGGCTAACATCTTGAGAGCATATGGATTTGTTCCTATATCCTATGCTGATGATACTCAACTCCTCTTTCCCTTTAAAACCTTAAAACCTGAAATCAGGAACTCCTTCTCCTTGGGAATGAAAGCGGTAGCACACTGGATGTCTTCCAACTTTTTACAATGCAATGTTGGAAAGACGGAAGTCATGTTGTTTGGGGGGGTAAGACAACTCTGGACTCCGGACTGGTGGCCCCAAGATCTTGGCCCAGTACCAGAACCGAAACCATCTGTAAAAAATCTGGGGGTCCGGCTGGACCAGGAACTTTCCCTCAAGCAACACGCCAACCAGGTAGTGGGATCCTGCCTCCACATAATTGGTATGCTACGCAAAATCTTCCCCCTCCTGCCAGATGCCAGCAGAAGAACATTGGTACAGGCACTAGTCATAAGTCGCCTGGACTATTGTAACGGCCTGTTGCTAGCTGCCAATGAGGGAGTCATGGCAAGACTGCAGGTAGTCCAGAATACGGCTGCCCGGCTAGTCCTAAATGCACCCCCTCGCTCCCCTTCTAAGCCCCTACTGGAAAAGCTTCATTGGCTACCCATCAGACAGAGGGCTAAATTCAAGGTATGCTGTACCATACACAAGAGTCTCAATGGTATGGGTCCGACATACCTGGCCACCAAATTTGTCCCCTATCAGCCCGTCCGCCCTCTTCGCTCGAGCGAACAAGGCCTTTTAGTAGTGCCTAGGGCGAGGAAGGCAAGACAGGGCAGTAAAGCTCTCTCAATAGCTGGACCGTCTCTTTGGAACAGCCTTCCTAATTCCTTAAGGCTTTGCACAGAATACCTTCCTTTCAGGAAGATGCTAAAGACCTTCCTTTTCAGCTTTTAGACAGCTTACGTTCTCCCGATTGCACTGTGGCAGATGTCAAAAGCGCGGAGATGCTCCCACGGGAGTCGATACCAGCGCTATACAAGCCAGTAAATAAATAAATAAATAAGATCATCCGATGAAGCATCAAAAACTTAAAAAAAATAATGTATTCTCATGACTAAATAGAACATTAATGTAACATGCTTTAAAAGCATACTTAGTAACATTTGCAGAAAGCCAAATACTTCTAGACTGCAGCACAAAATATTTGTGTTTCACATCCTGAAGCTTCTGTTTATTTTTACAAGTCTTATTTGTATATTGAAATTTAAATAACCTAATTGTCATTATTCAAATTAATATTGCTGTTTTTTTACCTGTAAACAGATTAGCCTAAATCATGCACTTACCACTCTACAAACTATTGTACATTTGTATATGCATTTACTTTCAAATGCTCAACATTGTTGCATCCCCATTACAAGATGGCCACCAGACTGCCATTGCCTGAAGTCCCTTTTTTCGTTATGGCTGGCTGTATGGCCTAATAACCTCCTTCACACTATTTATCCTGCAACTGGTCAAATCGTATATCATCACTACTATTTAGTGTCTGTCCGGCTAAACAGAGAAGATTATGTAATATTTAGCCAGCCGCCTGGTAAATGGCAGAGAGTTTGTACTGTCTTGCTGGTAGCAGGTAAATAGGAACTCCTTTCCTTTTTTGTTACAGTATTGTGAGAATTTATCGATTTTGGCATGCAGAAGTGATATTTACAGTCATACCTGGTTAACTCTGTCAGTTTAAGTCAGATATTTTGCTGATTCATCCTGCAGCTTCAAAATTATTATTGTACCTTGATCAAAAATATCAGAAACATTTGAAAACCTATAAAAGGAAGCTTGCAAATGTATCAAAAATGAAAACACATTTTTCTTGTGTGAGGAGAGAAGTGTGGTAACCATTTATCTCTGTTTGTTTTGCTTCTCTGAGTACCTCAATAAGCGAACATTTTGACTCAATCATATTTTGGAGACAGTATATACAATGGCTTGCCAGATATGATTCATCACATTTACAACTAAATCTAAGCCTTCGGAAGGATTTAATAGTTGCTGCTAAAGAATAAAAAGTGTAATACTGAGAAACAACACTATTTTAAAACACTTGAGATCAATAGTGACACATCTTTGCTGAAACTGTAGTTAAAATGTGAAGCCTAAAAACACAGATAGTTGTATGTGGCATGTAGTGGAGAAGTGTGGCTCACTGGTTAGAGGAGGCCGACCCAGAAGCAGAGGTCGGCCCGGGACCAGGGTTCAATTCCCGACGCAGCAGGGTTTGGAGCCTAAATGTCCACGGACCTGATAATTCTTGCTTCAGTGCCTTCTTGAATCAGGGGTTCACGCTCTGCAACTCTGGGCAATAGCTTGCTCAATCTCCACTGGCTTTCACCTTGGGGGTGCCCAGCTGGGCTATCCCACAGGGAAAAAAACCTGGACGGGTTCCTAAAGCAAGCGCCGAGATACCCTTTGTGGTGATACGTGCGCTATATAAGAAACTACATTACCATTACATTACATTACTCTGTTATCAGCTTTTCTAATATAGGTTTAGAGGTTTTCTTACCTTCTCTTCCTCCATCGGAGGTATGTGAGTGCGGTAAACAAAAGCAAGCTCAAGGTAAACACAGAATATAGCAATTTAGAAACAACAACAGTAGTTTTGCAACCACCTCTCAAGTCTCCAAGCTAAGAAATGTCTTTTGATGCCTCATTCTAGAATTCTGAGCCATGAGATAATAATGGGTGTATCAGTGTTCTACTATTATTACACAATAACCAAACTAGACTAACACAGGTGTCCTTGACAACCAGAGAGATGCAGCCTGGCTGCAGGACTCAGAGCTTCCACAGAACTCTTAGTGTACAAGGATGCATTACTAAAAGTTTGTTAGAATGGGCAATTGAAACCATCTTTTTTTGGTATAGTTTCAAGCAGCAGATGTACCTCTAACTTCTTTAAGAATGGCAAGCGTTTTCTGTCCTTTGAGTAATTTCTTTCTTCTGCAGCTGTGTGCATGCCCCTCATTGAGGGGTTCTCTGGTATTTGCAATCTGTTGAATTGTTGGTTGGGAGAGGAATATTGTCTTTGGTGAAAAAACTTTCTGTGTAAGGGCTACATCCCTATTAATAGCAAATTGGTTCTTCCTGGTAGGAGAACTGGGAGACAAAATAAAAAGCTTCTTTGAGGAACCCTTCAGAACAACATGAGTATATTATTCATGGATAGTTCCTTTTCAGGATGGACAGAATTGAAATGGTGACTTGCTGCTTCTTTCATTGACCAGGCTGGGAGTAGGCGAGACTGATGCTATATAATGTTATGAACAAGTGTTAGTTGAAAATCTAGATTATATTTGCCAATGGGCTGCACATTATTTATTACGGCTTTCATTTTTAGAACCGGAGCTGGGCAGTCAGATTGCTACAGCAGAGCACACAAGAAAGGGTTACTACTTGAGTTGTCCTGTAAATAGAGAATAATCTGCCAGCATCTCAATGCTAGGCAAAAGGCCAGCTCACATATGGGTTCTAACAAAGCAATGGAACCTCCAATAATTACACAACTCAGTGTCCCAAAATTGATCAACAATGTACGTAAAATGTTGAGTTATACTTGCTGGGTGTAGTATCCTGCTGAACACTTTCTAGTGTTCCAGAAATGTTCTTTGTCAAAACCCAAACCCATTCATCACAGGAGTCGCCGGTCAAGGGACCCTGCCAATAAAAGGGGCCCGGCACACATGCTCTGGACCAGTTACTGTACCATACACCTGGAGTAAGTGTTATCCTTGATACTGCATGCAGACTTAGGGCACAAGATCCTACAATCGAAACAAGAGGGTCTGACCCTGTGTATATGCTGACAGCCGTCTTGCCGTTACTCATAGGAGGAAATGTAGCCATAGCATAATGCACACCCGCACAGGCTGCCAGGAGAACAGCAACTAAGGCCACCCAGCGCATACACTGGCCTCCACCAGTAAGGCCCCAGCATCCGCCACCTGCAGTGAGCCAAGACATTGACTAGCCCTGGAAAGAGATGCCAGAAAAGGGGTAGAATGCTGCAGCTAGTATTGTGGGCCCTCAATGCTTGAGGAGCCTACATGTTGTTAACTTAGCATGAGAGAGGGGATCCACAAAATCAAGACCAGCTGTAAGAGGCTGTGCATCCCCCTGCTTCCACCACTCAGAAAGGAAGACCGGATGGTATCTCTTGCCAATTGCATTATGCCTGCAATACCCCTGGCCATGCAAATGATCAATTGGAGAGCCAGGCCAGGAGCTGCCCCGAAGCATGGTAGGAAGTACGCCAGTGAGCACACAGCTCACTGAGTGATGCCCTGCAGGTGAGGGAAGTGTGGATCAGTCACTGCTGCATCCTGTCCGAGCATCAACACCCCCTGCAGTGATAAGGAGAGGGCACGCATGGTAAGGCACGGCCCTTAGCACCGGGAACGCTGCTGTGGCCTCTGCTTAAAAAGGCACCACTTACCAGGGCGAAGTATATCAGGCCACCGACAGGTGTTAGTTGTTTGAACAGATGAGCCTCCCTACAACACCAGCAATGTGAGCCTCACTCCCCCGTCTGCAACTCCATCTCTTGCACGGTCTGTGATTGCAGGGAAACTATCACCACAGGGAGAGAAGGAAATTCCCACAGCAGCCGAATTGGTTGAGAGCTGTGACCTGTCTGCAGAGGAGTGAACACGACTGCAGTGTCATCTAGCTGTAGGTCAGTGAATTGCACCAGTACTGCACATAGCCCCACAGTTCCATTTTAGCAAGGCCGGCGCCTGCGTCATCAGCGACACTGCTGAGACAGTCGTGGCCTGAGTGGTTGCTGCAACAGTGGGGGCTGGTGACATTTGAAAGTGGTAGGGCGTAAACATTCTGGATGAGTGGCTGGTAGCGAATGAGCTGACTGCCATAAGGGTATTCAGGGTGTTCTCCCCACAAAAGTTTTGGAAAAAAAGAGTAGACTAATGATGCACTTTCAAGCGTATTAGAGAAAGCAAGTATGTTAATAAAGCGCTATATAAAACTGCAAAATAAACCTGTTATTGCAATATGTAAAGCCTTTAGATATATTTCAGTAAGTATTAATTAACACATAATGACATGCAACAAAGTCACTGCTATTCATTCTTGTCCAACTTCTTGAAAATTGAAAAAGCCATTTCCGTTCTGAGTCTTATGTTGACAATGCATAAATGATAGTATACAGAATAAATGATAACTTTAAACTCACTGGCCTGGTCACAAGGTGTGAGGAGGTGGCCTGATATGCAGTGCTCACTATTCTAGTGAACACTATGTATCAGTCCAGCAACCCTTATTGATGATTGGTTGTAAGTCAACCTTATAGACCAGCTATCCTAGTAGCGTGGATACGAGCAGTCTAAGGCTAAAGACTCGAGAGGGCGTGTTAAGCCAGCTGTTATACCACACATATACCCCTTGAATACCAAGTGAAAGGACACCACACAAGTGTTATGAAAATAAACAAGATATTTATTAAGAATCACAACAGCCCTGTACTCTTTATGAGGACAGGGTACTAAGCACAAAACAAAACTCTTACGAAAATACTTAAGTTAGCACAGTATATACAAATGCCCGAGGGGCACGGAAAACCATATACTCTGGAAGTGGAATGCGAAATTACTAGCAGGTAAGTACAGTACTAATAGGCTTTGGAATCGCTAGGTCTTGACTATAGAATCTTCAGATTACTTCTAGGAGGCCTAGGGGACTCGGGTGCAGAGTGTGCACTCTCACGCGGGATGCGGGACAAAGTCTATGGTAGCTAGATTTCACAGAGTTAGTGTTCTCGGGCGAACCCGACCTGGTAGGAGGAAAACGAAAGTGGATTCTGACCCTTGGATAGTGAGGCTATGCTGGGGCACCGAAATGCCGAAGTTACCTAGCCCAGGGGCTGCAGCTGCATAGGTCTCAAAAGACGTCAGGAATCCTCGTAGACGGACCAGGAGCCTGGAAGAAAGATGCTGGCAGGCGACCAGTGAAGAGAGTTCGAAGTGATCCAAGCCTGGATCTTGAAGATGGACGATACCTGAAAGCAGAGGGGACCAAGTTCGAGACTACTAGCCAGTAGTCAGGTGGCACCAGGAGGGCACCGGATGGTAGTCACCTCGACTAGGTGAGTGGGTGACGCTGTGCTCTGCAGATCTCACGGACCAGGAGGCGTTGTCGGCGACCAGGATGGAGGAGCAAGCTGTCCCACGATGGATGAAGCTGTCGGCGTCGCTGGACCCAGGATTGGGCAACAAAGCCTTGGCAAATTCAAGCCCACGCGGTGGACTCAAAATGGCGTCTGGAGTGGACCAGGAGGGTCCGGGGTGCTTCTCTGTTGCAAGGAAGCAAGGGCCAGTCTGCAGCAACCAGACCAGCAGCAGTGATGTCGTCGGGCGTCGTGAAGAAGGCCACAAGCAAGCCGGCTAGTAGCCACACAGCGCGGTGAGCAGGCAAAAGCAGAAGGGCCCCACGCAGATCGTGGAGATGCTGGAGGGCTGATCTTCGGTGCTGGAGCTGCTCAGGGTTGGGGCTTCTCGGACCCTAAAGCACTCACCCGTGGAGCACACGGTGGGCTTGATGCAAAGAAGTCGTGCAGTCTTGGCGATCGTCGGTCCCTCGAGGTCTCGTCGCACTCACAGTTCTCAGCTTGGCTGTAGAGGTGAGTAGAGGTCAGAGGTGCCAGGGAAGCCGGGTCTCGTCGAGCTGGGCAGTCGGATTCCGGAGGAAGGACTTGCAGCAGACCGTAGTGTTCTTAGGATGGTGCCTGTGGATGCAGGGTGACTACTCCTTAGCCACAAGGGAGAATCTTGAAGAAGGAAATCTTGATGTCCTTTTGCAGAAAGTCGTGTCTTGATTCCAAAGATGATCTAATTTTAACAGGGGGCCCGCTCCTATCTTTATACTAAAAAAGGGGGCTGACCCGGTGACTAGGTCCTGCCTATGGGTGGGACTAGGAGGGGGGTGGTTACACCCCTCTCCCATGCCGGACTTTCCCCAGGCCAGGGGCTGGTGTGCCCCTGGAACTGGTTCAGACTGGCCTATGCGTAGTGAGCACCGGGGTGCCACTCAGCAGTCACCTTCCTGTAAAGCCCTGCCACCGCCCTCGACAGGAAACCCTTTGTCCAGGCTCCCCTCGCTGGAAGGACTCCCAGCTGCAGGGGGTCAGACTCGTGTCTGTGGTGGCAGCATCCATTTTGTGGAGCTGAGGCTTCGTTTAACTTTAACCGGGGTTCACAGTTACATACATGTTGTGTCCCTCTAGAAGGGTGGAATGCTAACCCCGTCGCCAGAATTGGCGAGGGGTTAGTATTCCAATTCGTATGACACCTTACTCGACATGTTTTGATAAAGCAATACCAAAGATAGCATTGAACCGCGAGGATTATAATGCACTTAAGAGTATATGGTATGCGTTATCATGGAACAGCTATTAGGACTTGGTTCTGCAAGCTTCAGACAGGCTCAGCTCATGCCAGAGCACCATCTCACACGATTCCAAGCACTCTGCCTCAGGATTGTCAAGGCCTGCCATAGGAGTGACTGATAGGAATCTGTGTGTCCATTTTAGGGTTAGATATAGGTATACTATATCTATAGCAAAGGGTGATTACACGACTTTGCCCCAGCTGTCATGCAGCCAGTTGTGTCAAATTTAGGAGGCCAGCCAGGGGTGGCATAATACATGCTTCAGCCCCTGGTAGGCCCTGGGTACACCAATGCCCTGAGCTACAGGGTCTGATAAGGTGGCCCAGTACCAATTGGTAAATGCACCTAGGGTACATGTTCTAATTTAGAGAGAGAACAGCCAGGCTGTGGGTCTGATTGGCAGGCCCACAGCCAGAGAAAGTCGTAAACCAGTGAAACAAAAGCAAAAAATCTGGGTGATCATAGGATTGCAGACCCTACTCTCCTACACAAGGCAAGTGTCAAAGGCAAGGCTAAGGCCTCCTGGGATTTCCTTTCCAAAAGCTACACCACACAGACTGCAACCTGAGACTATACATGCTTCTTTCCGTTGCCAATCTGCTCTGCTGTACACCCTACCAGGCCCCTTGGTCATGCCCACACAGATTACTTCAATGTGTTGCTTGCATTTGTGAGGGGCTAAAAAGACTGCTTTCATCAGAGACATTTGTCAGGCCATAAATACTGAGCTCAGGATAGACTTGGGCTGTAAACTACTTTTTACATTTGTGGAATGCATGGAGGCAGATGTCCAAGTCGAAAACCTTTTATGTAAACAATTCTGTTTTCAGTGCCCATATTGCCCACATCATGTTGCACACCAAAAAGCCATGAAAATACCCCTGCATGATGCTCCTGCATCATGCTTCATTGCAAGAAACCAACACATTGCCACTGCATTCTGTTCTCTACTCGGCGCCCCTTCACTAAGACCAATGAAAAAAAAACCCTGGACGATACTGCTGCAATCAAAAAGTCTTAAGTTCAGTACTCCTTCATTATACCTATTCCCTATACCCGTTCATAATAAAGGCTGGCTTTTGCATGGGCGAGCTGGGCCCAGGGTGCTAATATTCAGAAGGGCAAAGGAGCTGTCTGCATGCAGACAGCAGAGTCCCTGTCACCTGGCATCAGTGCTGCAGGCGCAGTATTTAACACCCCATCAGCCTACTTTCTTGCACCTATCTCTTCTCACCTCCTGCTGCCACAAGTCACACTATCAACCCCCCTCCAACAAACCATTTGGCACCAGCGTGAGATGCTAATCTGTGCACAACAACAGTGAGTGGGGGTGTTCCAGAGAGGAGCTCAGAGGCCAGTCACGGCTCTGATGCAATCAGCGAGGGGCTGACCTCTGAACTCAAAAGCAGCTCCCCACTGCCTCATTTTATTCATGTATTTCCACCCAGGGAGCTACCCTGACAAAGGCCGACTCTGTTGACATCAAGTCTATGTGGCTCATCGCTATCTCAGATATATGTGAAGTCATGTTACGGGGCCAATGGCAACTAGACTTCCCACACCCCTGTTCCCTCCTCCCGACCCCCAGACGCACCCGACCTCTGCAATCGGCCAAAGGTTTAATAATGCTCCTTCTGCACACCGCACAGTTCCCTCGCAGAGTGGTAAGTCTTAACTCAATAACCCCCAGACAGCCGTTATCTCAATGGATCTCAAACGGTTATTTTTTAAAGAATTGGGTGCAATAGTCAGCAAAATTACCAACCTCCTCTCAGGAATACAATCAAATATAAGGAGCAACGAGGGGATGAAATATACAAAAAAATTCTTTCTGATAACATTATCAGTCAGCAGTCACGGTGCGTCCATACGGACGTGGGGGCGTAGCCTCCCCGTCTGCAGCTCCCTCGGCGTCTCTGAACTTCAGTAAACTGAATCAGTTAACTTAAGGTCAAAGACGCAGAGGGAGAACTGACAATCATGTCAGTCAGCATAACATCGGACCGTCCACCCCTTCAGAGTTTGAAAGGGGTGGGCGGTCTGGCGTCATGTTGACTGACATGATTATCAGACCAGTGGAGGGCAACAGGCAGCAGCACAACACAAGTGCGCCTGAGTGGGGACGGAGGGCAAATTCTTTGCCTGTGCCCAGTCAGGCGCACTTGGCGCTCCTAATGGTCAGGCCGCGGGTGAAGAATAACCGTGCCCTAAGCCAATCCGGGCTGAGAGGGGCTGCCACTCCATTCCATTGCTGACGTGAAGGTGTCAAGGGGAGCAGAGGTGGCGTGAACCGGCTGTGAGGTAAGTTAGTTTTCCTTTTTTATATTTAACTCCACGCTCCCCCCCACCCCCCGCGTGACCCACGTCTGATTGCAAAGACTGAATTCCCTAACAAAACTTTAATTTAAACAAGGTGTGCCTGCTGATCTTACTCAGTGTTAGGAAGGCTCCAAATGTTGTGCTTTGCAAATAAAAACTGCCTTGCACTGCTATGAAGTGATATAAAGTATATTCTCCTCATAATTGATGCCTGCACTGCTATGATGTTTAATATTTATGTAACATACTTCTTCACTACTAGGTGGATTATGCATGCTCGTGAGTGCTGCTGTGAAATTGACTGAGACCCCAAAGTATGGCTATTAGGTCAGGAGGGGCACACAAGGAGTACACCCCTGTTTTGCTATTTACTGATCTCTCACCCGGACAAGACAGACTGGCCCTGGTGGCAACGGGTCATTATAGAAGGAGATAGAGACCATTTTTGCCTCTACCCATCAGAAGAGTTGCCCACTGGCCCTCCTTCTCTAATTAAAATGGGCTGCCTCATCCCATCCGCTTCTAAGGCATCATGGATGGCCAGTGCTTGTTTACATGTATGAGGTCAGATGAGCGCGGAGCTTGGCTTAGGGCAGGTTATTCTTCACCCGTGGCCTGTCCATTAGGAGCACGAAGTGGGCATGACTGGGCACCGGCAAAAAATTCGCCCTCCGTCCCCACTCATGTGCAATTGTGTTGTGCTGCTGCCTGTTGCCTCCCACTGGTCTGACAATCATGTCAGTCAACATGACGCCAGACCTCCCACCCAATTCAGACTCTGAAGGGGTGTGCGGTCCGACGTCATGCTGACTGACATGATTGTCAGTTCTCCCTCGGCATCTTTGAACTTAAGTAAACTGATTCAGTTTACTTAAGTTCAGAGACGCTAAGGGAGCTTAAGCTTTCTGTAGGTAGACATATTATTTTCAGTACATAACATATACTTTTGTGTGGGTTAGCCAATGTCACCATAAGGGCTAGGAGAGAAAGCCCACTCTACCTGCTCTGGCGGCTTCAGGGGATGGAAGACAGGTAAGTGTAAGCTTAAAAGATACGGAACTCTAGACAGTAGCGGTCGGTGGTGGGAGTGCTGCCGGGCGGTGATGTGGGGAGAGGGAGGGGCAGGGCGTGGGGTAGTAAACTATGGAATATGGCCAAATACAGGTATGGTTGCTGGTCTCCTTCCATGAGGGTGGCACAAGCTGAATATTCTCTATGGGGAAATACGATTCAATGCATTGATAGGAGATTTAGAATTGCCCAAAACCTCAGATAAAACTTCAACAGCATACTATCAGGGAAAGGCATCTTCCATACAGAGAGTCCTTTTATTGTCTTTTGTAGTACTTCTTCTGTAATAGGAATCTCTAATATATCACCCTGCATTTCAGTAATCTTTTGAATTCGGAAATCCTTGATGTATTTCCTGATTTCTGACACTTCATGAAGTGGGGCTTCACTATAGAACTGTTCATAGACATTGTTAAAGTTAGATATTATTCCATCCCTTTCATCTACAATGTTTCCCTTAGTATAGTGGATTTTATTTTATGAGGTCCTTTCCTTGCATTTTAAACTAAAAAATGTTTCCACTGTTTTCTTCATGGATATAAGGAGTTTGTCGGTATTGACCTGAAGATTTGCCTTACAGTTTTTGCTTTATAAACATTTTTGTCACAATAAGTCATTCTAAAGGTTCCAAAAGAAATATCTGTGCCCTACAGATTGAAACCTGGGAATTCATTGTTTAAGTTGTCAGCAACATACAACTGTCTAAGAATCGTAGTCTGACCAATGAAGAATGCATGCATACAATTTTTAGCAGGAATTTGTTCTCTAGCGACCTGGTAGAGTAGCTGTTGAAAGATAAAGTATCCAACATATATCAAAAAGTGCCCCAGGATGCTGGCTTTTCTGGCTGCTCCTTGGTTTTTTAAAAGGAAAGCAACGTGCATGCTGAATTGATAGTCTATATTCTAATTTTTAAGGTCACAGAAAGCTCTCAGAAAGAGTAGCACAATAAATCCTATGGAGTCTCCACTATCCATGCGCCTATCAATGCTTGGAAGTGGAAATGATTCTGACTCATTCAATTGTGTATATCTGCTACTTTGTATATGAGAGCTTTTGTTGGAATATTTCCTGTTTCCTGATGTCAAAAGTAGTTTCTTCAGCTTTGTCAGTTCTTTCCTTTAGTTTGATTAAGTGCTCCCCAAAGGCCATCATCTATTTCAAGAGTTTCTGTAGCACAGCTTGAGCGTTAAGGTAATGTATGCAAAGCCCAGCAGCATCCTTCTTCTATTCCTCATGTTGTGTACACAGTAGATCATGGATTGAGGTCAATTAAGACTCTGCTGTTGAATTACCATCATGAATGGATATAGTCAGTTGAGAGTTGATGCCCTACTTTGGGATTGAGAGAGTATCCATTGGATAAGATTGAAGAGTGTGTGACCCAGCAGTATATGTAAGGTGGTGAGCTTTATTGTCCCACAGCAAATGGTCATTATCCACTTTCTCATCCTCAACTATGCTTTGCCTTGAGGTACTCTTTTTGCCTACACAAGTACTCTAGTACAGTCTCTGACTTGCCTCTCCTCAAACCTTTGTCACAATTTCAGCTTTCTCCACATCATCCTCAACATGTTCCCAGATGGTGTTCCTTTGTCTGGTTGAGATCTGCAAGGAATGGGACTGCTTTTGATACCTCTGTTTCTGAGTCTCCTCCTAAGGTCAAGTGAGTGACCTCTGAGAGAGAAAAAAAGGGCCTCCTCTTATTTAAGTCCTTGCAATTGTATGTCTCATTTCAACATCTGGGATCATGTCCTACTGTGTCTGCTCAGTTATTGGGGTGGTTGGTACCAGCTTGGCTTGAAGTCAAAGATTGTAGTAATGTTTATGGATCTTTGTGGTTTCTAGGAGAACAGCTATGAAAATCCTAGTATTGTTTGTTATAGAATCATATACCAAAATAAATGTTGACCCATAATCAACATTGCCCGAGGCAGTACTTGATAGGAAGAAAGAGACCGGTAAGCGAACAAAGACAGCACAGAAGTGGTATGGCATGGTTCTGTGGATATGATGTTGTGAGGAGTAGTAGTGACCTCTGTAGAACTAGCACCTGCCTCAGTATTTAAAGTTTGGGGGTTAGACCTTGATTCCTGAGGGTGGTGTCAAGTGTAAGAGTCATTAGCAGTGTAAGGATATTCCCATCACTATTGTGGTTGTCAATAGGCAGATCAAAAGCATCATTATTAAAAGCTTGATTTCTTAGTGTGTTTTCCTTGCATGAAGGACATCATAAGATGAGAAGCCTTAAATTATTGCAGCAAAATCGCTGGACTAATGGGATCATCTGCAGTATCACTGATTTTCAAGACAGTCTCATTACCAATAAAATCCAGTGTATGTTCTAGTCCTTAACTTTTTTTCGCTCTTTGTGCTGCTGATTTGAGGGATCTGCTAAACTCGTGGCACTTCTGGTATTCACTATGCTCATGGTGAGAGCAGTTTTCCTTTTTTAGCTGTTTTTGGGCATGTCTAAGAAAAATAGTCATCTCGGGTGCTCCCGTACATTGTTGGTGACCCTTGATTCGGTTGCTTTTTGACTGTAAGGAGGGTAAGTGTCTGTGCTCTCTTCCCAGAAGAGATCCTGAAGCCATTGCCAGCTATACCAGTGGGGGATGAACACAAAAGAAAAAGTAAAACATTTCCAGGAGCCTGTCACTTGGAGTGGATGGAGCAGGTAGGGCAGCCAGGGCAAGGCTTTCAGATCCCCTGGATACCTTTGGTTTGGAGGCATCAAAGCCTGCAAGAAAATTGCCAGGAGTCTGTCTCATGGAGTGGATGGAGCGGATGGGGCAGCCAGGGCAAGGCTTTCTGATCACCTGGATGCCTTATGTTTAGAGTCATCAAAGGCTGCAAGAAAGAAGGCGGTCAATACAGCAGAGGCACTTCTGTTTCAAGGAAGCTTAGCATGTGGTGTCAGGAAATTCAGCAAGACTCCTGGCATCTGTAACAGTATGTTGCTGGGAGCACGGGTCTATGGGAAGCAGTGAACTCCAGCTGATGGCAGACACAAATGCTGTTCACTCCAGGACCAAGTGAGTAGCTTGCAGTTACAGTATCTCTCCACCACTGAGTGCTGCACTGGCATGCAGGTGCTCTTGGAACTACCAGGTCAGTTCTATGGGTTTTCTTATAGAAACATTTGTGGAAGTGTATTGAGGATGTATAACCACCAGAGTCAAAGAATAACAAAAAATGATTGCAATGCCCCAGGCATTTTTATGACATGTTGTATAACTGTGGTATTGAAAACTCAGTAAATCCATGTCCTAAATACCTAAAAGCCTTGTAGAGTAAGAGTTGCACAGAATAGTGGGAGGACCTCTCCACACCTCAAACTAGGGTTTGGCATTAAGTAGTAATGCTTCACATTGATCAAATAATCTATTTACAGACATTTTTACACTAGTACAGTTACCTACTACTGTAAACAGGTGGTTTCTACTGGAACTGAGCTAATTCACACAATCCACTTTTAATATGTGTAATCAATACACTCAGAAGGAAAGTCTGCAAAATAGTTAGCTTTCCACGTGAGCTGTATTGGCTATACTGAATGTAATAAGGCTTATAGGTCCATTGTCGACAATTGCTAAATTAGCATGACCTTCGCTGCCATGAATCTGATTTTTTTGCACGACACTGCAAGCATCCATTTTGCAATCCTTATTTGTGCCCCTCTTTTACACATGAAAACTGTCTGCTTTGCAGGTTCTTTACTGTGATCTGAGGTTTAGTCTGCACATGATGTTCAAGGTTAAACAACAATGCCTCTTGTTATACTGTTCTGGTCTGTGCCACTCACCTAGATATAACAGGCCTCACACAGCTGCACCTCTGGAAATTGTGAACTTTATAACACATGCTGTTTTGACAGTCATGGAGTGACACTTTCCAGAGAGAAGACCCGTGTTTGTCCTGCGATGTGAACATTGCATCTAGGCCGTAAGGTATGGGGGTATGCTGACAAAGCCCAGAGGTCTTCTGTTCTATAATAAACTATTTCTTGTCACAGGGAGGGTGGTTAGGTTTTTCTGTCATTTTCTATTGTTTTCTATAACATGACCTCCCCGCTTGTATTCTATGGAATTGTAACAATGCTGACTATATTGTGTTTATGCATTCTGCTGCTAGTATTGGCCTATGTACTGCACCACAGAGAGCATTAGTTGAAATAAACATTTTAAACTATACTGCTTCTCTGATTATTCGCATTGTGGACAATTATGAGTGGCTGAATGAAAGAGTGTCTGGCTCCCACAATTTCCAAGATAGGGTTAAGTGTTCTGGGTTGTCATCATTGGTAGATTTGCTGTAGACGGCGATTAAATGAGACACTATGGCTAGTCGATAAGGGATTTTGGGTATGGATGTGGTAGTTCGTTACACCACCTATTCACTGAGGTCATATTTTCCTGTGCATAGGGCCATATGTAGGTAAATCCCAAATACTGAATCTTAAATACTGATTATTATCGAATTTTACCGAATCGATAATAAGAATTCAGTATTTGGGATGTAGGAAAAAATTTGGTAATATTTACCAAATCGGTAAAACTCGGTAAAGAAATACCGAACACCCAACACTGATCGGTAAAAACCTAATCGGTAAAATCCGAATCTGTAAAATCTGATTCAGTAAATACCAATTCGGTAAATATCGAATCGACAATTCAAAAAAAGAAACAATTATGGAATCAGCCAATCACGTGCAACCACCTCACCTCCCAACCAGGAAGTTGCCACACCCATGCAGGTGCACTCAATCTGAAGCTGCTGGAGAGTCTGGGAGAGCAGAGCAGAGCCCTTGAGACACTGGGATACTTACTCCAGGAAAACAGCACAATGTCAAGCAAGGACACTGAAAGGAAAGGAGCAGAGAAATAGAGGAAGGTGAAATTCAGCACCATGGAGCTTCAGGTCCTTGTGGAGGAGGTAGTGAAGGAACGCCACAAGTTGTTTGGCAAGCAGTCCCTGCAGCTGGTAGAATATGCCAAAAGGAATATTTGGCTGGCTATACAAACCAAGGTGAATGCCATTGGAGTGACCCAACAGGACATCGACGACCTCAAGAAGAGGTGGTATGACCTCCAGAGGGTGACAAACAGAAAAATGGCTGAGCTCAAGAAACAAGCGAGGCAGACAGGAGGAGGGAGGAACAGGACACCTACCCTGACTGAGCTTGAGGAGCTGGTGGAGTCCACCATAGAGCCAGACAACGTCTGTGGGATTGGGGATGCAGACAGCCCAGCTCGAGCTGCCACCAAAAACAGTAAGAAACATGCACAGCATTCACCCCCACCCCTTCCCCTTCCCTTTTCCCTTCTCCAATGTGGTAGTGTGAACCCCACTCCAGTACAGGTTTTAGTATACACCAGCAATGCATTATGGGAGTTGTAGTCAGTGAAACACCTACCATGTCAGACAACACACCTAACAACAAGGCATGCGACACACTACAGTGTTTCAGAGATGAGAATGTAATTGTATAAGCAGTGCTGCAGGACCACAGAGCTAATGTATGATTTTCTGTCCACAGGTGAGACATCTCGCAGGCGTCCCAAGGACAAGGAAGAAAGTGCACCCCGGAGGGAAGGCACACAGGAGGCAAGTACCAGTGCAGGGCACACCACACAAGCAAAAGCGGCATCACCAACACTGCCAGCCTCGCCACACCTGCCAGCGTCACCACTGCTGCTGGCCTCCACACACCTGCCAGCGTCACCACAGCTGCTGGCGTCCCCACAGTTGCTGGCTTCACCACTACTCCTGTCCTCACCTCAACTGGTAGCGTCGGCGGCTGCAACAACACCTGCAGTGCAAAGAACCAGGAGGCATGTTGTGGGCATACTCCGGGAAATGGAGTCTTTAGCAGAAGACATGGTGGAGGGTGACACATCAACCGTGGCAGTTGAGGACAGCAATGCTCATCAGCAGTCCACCACCGAGGGGGCCCACACAGGTGCCAGACGCCGCAGGGCCAGGGACAGCAGTCCAAACCAACATGGCGAGGGTCCTTGTGTCTTCTGCCTCCTGGAGGCAAGTATGGTAAAGGTGCAGTGCATGCAGGGGAAGGCCATCCAGTCGGTCCAACGACAGATGAAGCACCTAAATGAAAATGTAAAAAACATTGATAAGGGTATCGGCTCAATGGCGGAGGGAATGAGAGAGATGGCTGCAGGCATGCGAGACATGTCCCAGTCAGTGCTGCTGCTGTGCAGCAAGCTGGACAAGGTCAGGGTAACAAGGCCCAGGAAAAGGCAGAGGTCTGAACAACACACAAGGGCAGTGAACTGGCTAGCCACTGCCACTTCCCTGCTCTGCAGGCGCTGCATCAACATGCAGGACGGACTGGCACACTTCAGCAGTGAAGTCTCCAGGGGCCTTATGAGGGTGACAAGTGCAGTTGAGGTGCTGCTGACTGCTCAGTCAGCAAATACTGGTGCTCTGGATGTGGGGGAGAGCGAGGAGACCACCAGTAGGAGCAGCATGTCCCCCCCTGTTACTGACACCCGGAGGAGCAGCAGGCGGCATGGGGCTGCCACTGCCCACACAGCCAGTGAGGACAGCCAGTCAATGGCGTCCAGCACTTGTGGGCGTGCCCGCAAACACTGATACTGCCCACACTCCCTGAACTGGAATGGGTGAAGTAACCCAGGGCTTCTCTAATGTATGGCAACAATTGGACTGGCACATTTGAGCCTTTGTAAACTGGCGTAGTACCAAGATATTAAAACTACATCGTGCACATACAACAACTGGCTGTGTCTCCTTACTTACTTAGAAATAGTTGAGTGTGATCTCTGCCCGTCTTTGTCTCCCATCTGTTGCTGGCGCTACTCCTGCTGTGTTGGGCTCAGGGTATGCAAATTCATCATCATCATCCTCAATATCTTTTCATTCTACTGCTGTTCCTTTCCTAGTGGCAAGGTTGTGCAGCATTGCACAAGCTGCAATGATTTTATAGCAGATGAGGGGTGAGTACTGATGTGGGCCTCCGCTTTTGTGGAGGCAGCGGAACCTGCTTTTTAATAGCCCAAAGGTGCGCTCCACAACTTTGCGTGTAGATTTGTGTGCCACGTTGTATCGTCTCTCACTCGGGGTTGTTGGGTTCAGGTAGGGAGTGAGGATGAATGAGCGGACGACATATGCGCTATCGCCTATGTGAAAAAGAGAGAGACAATAATCAAATGCACAACAACACCTACATCTGCAGAATCTATCAGGGTGTGTCACAGTGTTTTACCTAGCAGGTATCCTTCTCCGAATTCCCCCACTGCCAGGCATGTGTAGATCCCACTGTTCTGGAAGATGTAGGAGTCGTGGGTTCTTCCAGGGAATTTGGCCACGATGTCTGTGATTATGTTGGCAGCATCACAGATTACCTGCACATTTATGGAGTGGGAGGACTTTCTGCTCCTGTAGATGTACTCAGTGGCTACAAGTGGGCAGATTGGGATGTGTGTGAAATCAATACAGCCGATGACATGTAGGAACTGTCCCATTTGGTAAAAGTCAGTCTTGACTTCAGAAGTTCCACATGTGTGTCAGGGAAGCTGATGTAATTATGCATTCTCTGCATCATGGCCTCCAGGAACTTCCTGAAGAAACAGGACAGGCAGCTCTGGGACACCCCACCTACCGCAGCTATCACTCCCTGGTAACTGCCAGATGCAAGTAGGTGTAGGCTACAGAGCACCTGCACATGTGGTAGTATGGCGTGCGCCCTTGGTGTTGGGTGCTCCAGGAGTGGGTGCAGGTCCCTTATCAAGTCCAGGATGGTGTGGGGGGATGTATGACGTTACAACGCATACTTTTACCACGCATACCATTACAACGCGGTATTTACAACGCATACCATTACAAAGCATAGCGCTTTGGGGTGCTGGATAGTGAATAGTTTAATTTACTTTTTCAACTCCAGTCCCCGTGGACACTAGGGAAGGTGTTGGATTATAAATTAAACGTATTCCCTTTCCTAGAGCGCCCCCCAGCGCAATGCGTTGTAATGGTTTGCATTGTAATGACTGCGTTGTAATGGTAGTGCATGGTAAAAGATTTGTTCTAAAGGTTGTATACCGTGTGGGGGTGTAGCCTGTACTTTTCATGGATCTCTGAATCAGTAGGTTGGAAGAGTGTGATTCACTGTCTGTAGACTTGCTCCTCCCGTCTCCAGATCCTCACTCCTGCTGCCTGTAGCCGTAGCCGCCTTGCTATCACACAGAAGGCCACCATTCTGATAACACTGTTGCATTTTGGGGCCTGTTTTATGGCCTGCACCTCGTTACTACCTGCTTTCAATCCATGGTAATTACCGACCAAAAATACGGAGTTTCATGGATTTCTTAATTAACGTTTTTTCCTACATCTCTTTTATTGTTTTTAGCGTTTCTTATTTTCCGAATCGGTATTTTCAGGTTCGGTATTTTCCAAATCGATATTATCCGATTCAGTATTTATGAATCGGTATATTCCGATTAGATGATGAGGAATCGGTTGTTACTGATTCTTTTTTTCCGAATCGTTCCCTACATCGCACATGCCTATTTACCGGTCGGTAACGGTGAAATTTACCGAATTTCTCCATTACCGACCAGTATTTGGCAACTACATATGGCCCATAGTTCTGTGTATGTGCAAAATACCCACAACACGGGCATCAGGTGTTTCCTCTGGAGGCCGGAGGGGTGAGGGGCAGTATTGTACCAGAGAGCCAGTTGTATTACTGTAGGCCAATTTATCACTAAGCTTGGGGGCACTGTGTTTGCACATTTTTATGGGTTCAAAAGCACTGCTGCTGAGTTCCTTTTATATCAGCTCCAGAAGTTTTCAGGCAACAATGAATCAATCAATCAGTCATTTGTAAATTGCAGAGCAGCCATTCTTTGAGTATCTCGGCACTATTTCACCATCGAAGATCCAGGTCTTTGAGTTTGCTTCTGAAGTGGCTGTAGAACTGGGGGTCTCTAGTTGGCATAGGTAAGTACCTTTGACCAAATAAGGACCCTTGCTTGTAGCCAGGGAAAGGGGATTACACTCCTGGATAAGCCCTGCTCTCCCCCTTGGTAGCTTGTTATGAGCAGACAGGCTTATCTCAGTGACAGTGTGTTAAGCATTTGTGAACACATATAGTAATACAGTGAAAATACTACAGATGAGACCCACACAGGCTTTATAAAAATAAGTATGCTTTATATAGACTTTACACAAGACCATAAACAACAAAAATTCTCAATACTGTACTCAAAATAGACTTAAAGATGGTAAAAGTAACTTAGTTCAAGTTGATTTTAAATGCAACACAAATCTCACATGGATGCGTAATACAAAACAAACAAAAGGTCTGCAGGGAGGGTGATGCGACCGTTCCTTGCTTTGGGGGAGGCAATGTGTCGTGCCTCAATGCTTGCACAGAGTAGCAGTTGTTCCTTACCGGAGAGGAGGTGATGCGTTGATTCTCGTACTGCGACCCGGTTATGTTGCGGTAAGATGGCGCCTTGATGCAATGCGTCAATCCGGTGCGATGCGATAAGATGGCACCCTTGATGCGATGCGACAACGTAAAGACAATGCGTGCATGCCCTATGGACCTGCGGTGAACTCTGTAACTTTAGAGCCACGACAGGTCCTGCGACACGCTTCTCTGGTTATACGATAGCAAACAGCTGCGCCGAAGACACGCTGCTCCAGTGATGCAACGGCAACAGCTGCAACGCGCTTCTTCTCACTGAGTCGTGCTTCCAGCTCCCAGTGACATGCAGGTTTCCGCCAATGGAATTCCCAGCAAGGAAATTCAGAGGGGAGCTGGTGGTGAAGTCTTGTAGCCCTTATACTTCAACAGGAGGCAAGCACTAGTTTAAGCCCTTGGAGAAACATTCTGCAAGATGATGAAAGTTCTTTAAAAGTTCCTTATCCTTTCCTTGGCAATGAAGACACCACTGCAGGCCAATCCAGCAAATAGCACACTGGCAGAGGATCAGTCCAAACTCCTGCAGCTTCCTTGGTTCTTCTCCTTGGCAAAGGTGTCTCTTGTTGTTCCAGAAGTGATCTAAAGTTCTGGGGTCTAGGCCCCAATATTTATACTGCAAATTCCTTTGTCCTCTGAAGAAAGAGGGTCCTGTACCTAGCTCAAAGCAGTTCTGGATGCATTCTGCCAGTGCCCACCTTCTTCCTTTGTCAGGGTGGGCCAGGGTCGTCAGACGCACCACAGGAGGTGGAGCCAGCTTAGTGGAAGGCAGGCACAGCCCTATTTAGGCCCAGGTGCTACTCCTCCCACCGTCCTACATGCAGATAGGTCTATTCAGCACTGTGCTGACTCACCCTATCTCCTGGAGCCTCCCCAGCCTCTGTCACTCACAAACCAAACATGCAATAAACAAGCTAGCAGAAGCAAGTTGGATGGTTAGGTAAGGAAATACCCGATTTCTAAAAGTGGCATTTTCAAACTCAGAATGTTAAAACCAACTTTACTAAAAGATGTATTTTATCACCCTGAGTTCAGGCATACTAAATTCGAATTTCTACCATGTCCCCTGGGTCAGTTAGGATTATAAGATGTTACAATCAAACTGCCCTTTCTGGCCTATATGGACAGGTAACCTTGCAGTATTAAAAAATGAAAATTGCTGTAATTCACTATCAGGACATGCCACACACACCAGGGCATGCCCTACCTCTTACATACAATGCACCATGCTCTTGAGCCTTCCTTAGGGTTGTCTGATATGTAGAAAAGGGAATGTCTAGGGACTGGTAAGTGGGTGCACTTACCAAGTCGACATGGCAGTACTAGACTGCACACAGCTCTGCAGTGGCAGGCCTGAGACACACTTTCCAAGCTGATTCTGTGGGTGGCACAATCAGTGCTGCAAGAACACCAGCAGCATTTGATTTACAGGCCCTGGACACACAAGCTGCACTGTACTAGGTTCTGACTAGTAAATCAAATAAGCCAATCATGGAGTCACTAGTCCATAACAATAATTTACAATAAGGAGAGCACATGCCCTTAAGCACTAATCAGCAGTGGTAAAGTGCCAGAGTCATAAAACTAAAAAAACATGTCAGAAAAAATACAGGAGGAAAGCAAAAAGTTCAGGGATGACCCTGCAAAAAGGGCCAAGTCCAACACAATCCCCTTCCAGCCAAAACGCAGGGTAGGCAAATCACTACCATGATGGAAATCCCTTCTTTGGGCGATTGAACATGGACCCTGGCCCACAAACGGAGGGTCATATTCCAGTTCTACGCCAATCTGAACCTTTTTGGATCCCTCTGTCCATACTCTCAGGACCCACTAAGCTAACCCATGGGAAACCCTTCTCCTCCCCTGTGTACACTGTTAAGATAAATACAGTAGTCCATGGATGGTAGGAAATCCTTAATTCAGGAACATAACCCCTATTGACAGAGGAAAAGCAGACGCAGCCGCCAGTCAGCTCTCACCACAAAATCTGCCCACTACCTCTAACATTCTTAAGGAATGTTCAAACCCCTCTTCAATTAATAACAAATGCCCACTACACGGAGCGTGAGGACTCGAGCACTAGAACACAAACGTGTAGTGCTCGAGCCAGGAAGAGTATAGTACTGGCTCGAGACACAACACAGCACTGCTCGAGACACAACAATTCTTCTCCCTTCACAACAACAAACAACATATAAAAAAGAAAGAAAAAAAATATATATATAAAGAAGTCAAGTAATATAATCTTCCAACTTTTTAGGTTTAGTGCAAACACGTTTAGAACGTACAACATCACACATCCTATCAGCACAAATATCATGCACAGATGACGAATCCTCCATGGTACCCGAGTACTCTAAAGATTTCCTACAGGAAGAAGGATCTACCTTATCAGTGCCCTGGAACTCTGATGCATCTACAATCCAATCATAACTCTTACCTGTAGAAGGAGAACTAATGTTACCCCTAAACAGTGCAATTCTGTTCACATTCCACACCTTCCCGTCACTCAACAAAGCAGAATCACAAAGCACCTTAATAACCTTAAGAGGAGTAGAGTATTTGCTTTCACCTTTGGAAACAATCCTTCCCTTTTTTACTTTGACAATATCACCCACATTGAGAGCTACGCATTTCTTATTCTTGCTGAGCTTCTCCTTCCAATGTCCCTGATTCTCCACAAGTGAGTTTCTCACATCTTTGGCAGACCAGATAACTCTTTTAGTACAGTTTAACCAACCCATGTTATCTTTTGTGAGGGGAGAACATCCTTCATAAGTTCAAATGCCGAAAATCCAGAAACATCATATCTGGTAACCCTACACGCACAAAACAGTCTTTCTCAACTCATCTTCCCAATCTTTGTTATTGCTATTGCACAATTCAATGATTCCTTTGATGACCCTGTTAAGCGTTCCACGCTAACATTTCCTTCAGGGTGGTAAGCAGAAGTAGTCCTATGCACTGTGCCTGAGTCTTTGATACATTTCTTAAATAGTTCTCCATAGAATTGCTCACAATTATCAGAAATAAGGTACTTTGGAAGACCTTCCCTACTGAAAATTTCAGCTAAGAACTTTAACACACTCTCCGAATCAATCTTATCAACATCACCATATTCTGGCCACTTTGAAAAATGATCCACAAGTACAATAATATACTTCTGCTCACCCTCAACATTATTCACGGGTCCAAAAATGTCAACCCCGACCCTTTCCCAAGGCATCTCCAGAACCACAATAGGATGTAAATTAGTTTTACAAGTGACTAAAGTTTTGTCGGAATTGACACAATCGTAGCATTCACAAACAACTCTTTTAATTTCCCTGTCAATACCCGGCCACCAATATTCGTGCTTTATTCTACTCTTAGTCTTTACAATACCTAAGTGCCCCTCATGACACAGGTTGATAACTTTACCACTCAAAACAGGGGTTGGAACTACTTTGCGTCCCCTAAGTAATAACCCATTCTCCACGGACAATTCTTGCTTTACCTCCCAGAAAGGCACTGGAAGCTTCTTAATGCTGTGCTTTTCTGGCCACCCATTTTTTACGCATTGGCGCACTTCTTGGATTTCCACATCAGATTTCATAGTCTCCAGCCATTCCTTGTGTGTTATGCATCTTTCCTCACTGCTAAGAATACTGGCAGCATACCATTCGTCTCAATCGTCCACACATTTATCAGTCACAGGAAGAGTACTTCTACTAAGAAAATCCGCAATCCTATTACGTACCCCAGGCACATGGACCACTTCATACACAAAATCCAGAAGTTGCGCTGAGAACCTGGAAATCCTGGGAGACACGTTATCTAATCCAGATGAAGTAAGAACTTTTGTAAGGGGTTTATGGTCTGTACGCAAGGTGACACAAGTCCCCCATATAAACTGTTTAAAATGTCTCAAACCCCACAAACAGCCCAGTGCCTCCCTTTCTATAACTGAATAATTACACTCAGTAACAGACAACATCCTCGAGGCGAAAGCAACCACGCATTCAGAACCATCCTTCTGCAACTTAGAGAGGACAACGCCAATTCCTCTACCACTGGCATCAGTGGTGATAAAACTCTTCAACTTGGAATCAAAACCCTTCAGTGCAGGAGCACAACAAATATCCCTCTTAATGTTATTCATGTTCTTTTGGCATTCATCGGACCATTGAGAATTACAACCCTTCTTCAACAACTGTCTGATACTGTACATCTTTTCAGCAAAATTGTGTACGAATTTCGAGTAATACTCTGCGAGCCCTAAGAAGGACCTCACCTCATCTTTACTTCTTGGAATAGGAGCTTTCAAGATAGCATCTACCAGCTCAGACTTAGGGCTGATACCAAATGCACTAATATTATGGCCCAGATAAGTTACACTCCTTCTCGCAATTTTGCACTTGGATCTCTCTGCGGTAAGACCTTTAATATCCAGAAGTTGCAAAACTTTTGTCAAACGTTGATCATGCTCATCTTTGTGTCTACCCATGATAAGAATATCATCCTGAAAAAAGAGTACACACTTAAACCCTTTGAAGAAAGTGAACATGATGCGTTGAAACATAGCAGCAGCTGATGCTAAACCAAATGGTACTCTTTTAAATTGAAATAACCCAAAAGGAGTGACAAAGGCCATTAAATGCTTGCTATCAGGATGAAGAGGAACTTGGTGATAGGCCAAGCTTAATGCGATAGTGGAAAACCGTTCCATATCTTTATTGTGGCATAGTAATTCTGCAATCTTAGGTAGAGGAAAAACATCAATAAATATACATTTGTTGAGCTCCCTGAGGTCCACACATAAACTAATTTTACCATTGGCCTTCATCGCGACCACCAAGGGGCGACTCAATCAGAGGATTCCACACACTCAATTACATCTCTGTCCACAAGTTTTTGTATTTCAAGCTGTACTTCATCCTTCACGCCAACGGGAATATTTCTAACTTTATGGATTCGAGGTACAGCTCCATCCTTAAGAACAATTTTATGCGAGAATCCCTTAAGCACTCCTACATTCCCAGAGAATACACCTGGAAATCTCTCATAAACTTCATTGCAAACTCCATCCTGGAAATAATCTTGGTTAATGCATAGGACTGGGTCAGGACTAATCGGGTCGAGAAGTATTCCCAAATCCCCTTGGTCCCACCATCCCAGAACACAGGGTCCCGTTCTAGAAACATAAAGATTGCATATGGCAGTTCCCCCTTTAAATTCAAAGACCATACTGCGGAAACCAATCAAATTAATGGGTTTAACTGTATAACCAACAGGATGTATATCAGGAGCATTCAATTCTTGACCAAACTTTTACCTACACAACTCTTCCCACCTCATTTTGTTGATGATCGTATACGGGGAACCAGAATCAGCTGTCAGTGTCACCACAATACCATCAGCAACAATATCACAAACAGGTTTTTTCCTAATCCTCTTTTGACCAGAAGATTCCTCATCACACACACAGCAAACAATGTTCTCACCGAAATCAGTCTCAATACTATCATTGTCTTCATCACATTCATCCACAACACACTTCACCATCTTAGCATTTTTACAAGCTCTTGCAAAATGCCCGGACATCTTGCAATAAGCACATCTTTGACCTAAAGCAGGACATTTTTTGTCGTTGGCAAGATGTGAAACACTACCACATCGAAAGCAAGCCCCTTTAACATCAAAAGTCTTAACATTGCTGATTTCTCTCGTCTTACTCTTCCCCTTAAAATGTGGTTTATATTTGCTTTTCTCTGCATTAAGCTGAACAGGAGCTCTAACAATTTTAATGATCTCATCACCGGGATCACCTATGGCTTTATTAACAACTGTCTTAGCGCACCGTGTGGTCAATTCAGCTTTGCTGATTATCGTCGTAATTTCTCTTAGACTGGCATCACCATTGACCCATAACTTATCCTGCAAATTGTGATTATTACAATGCATCACCAATTGATCTCGTATTAATTCCTCTTTGATGGTTCCAAAGTAGCAGGATTAGGCAAGTCTCCTAAGCGAAGCAATATAGTCCTCAATTTTTTCTTTGGACTCCTGCTTTGTATGATAAAAATTGAACCTGTGTACAGCCTTATGAACCGTTGGTGCAAAATAAGCATTGAGGTCATTAATAGCTTGCGAAAAGACATTAACTTCAGCCCACACACATTCTTTTTCTCAATTCTGTTGTAAACTCTTAACCCACCAGGGCCAAGACAATGTAGGAGCATTTTTTTCCCTTTCCGGGGTCAATTCCTTGCTTTCAAAAGTATCCAAATAATTAATCAAGTAATCCCTCCATTCCTTCCATCTCTGAGTAGACACTTCCCCATCCTTAATCAAAAACGCTTGGAGCGCTGGTAAATTCATGGTAGTAGTGGACATTATGATAAATCTGTCAAGTTTGCTGCAACAGTTGGAAATATGTTGAATACTGTAAAACTAATCAAACTGTAATTTATATAGTGTAATTAAAGCACAGTCCAAGCTGAGATAAAGTTACCTAGGATAACAAAAAGCATACACATAATGCAATTCATACAATGAGGAGAGAGTGAAATCCAGTCTGTGCACAAGCACCGAAGGAGGCACTTATAATAAAGACACGCTGCAAGCGTATCGCAGATGAGGACGTTAAATTATCAAGAATCCTTGTATTGTATGAATAAAGAACCTCAAGCACTGTGACACGCAGCGTGCGTATTGCTGAATCACACCAGAAGAAGCACACGAAAATCCGAACGAAGCGTCTTTAAGTAAATCCAAAATGGAGTCACGTTCTGCGACCTATTTGTGTGACCCTACGCACGGTGCATGACGTCCTAATACGTAAGAATGCAGGCTCTCAGAGACGTAATGTTCGCGAACGCTTCCTCTGGGTCCGTTCTGTAGAGACGTCCACCGGATTCCACACAGATTAAAAAATGCAAGGTTTCACCGGATTCTACTTGGATCAAAAGATGCGAGGCTCAGCGAGGCTCAACGATCCCCATGGTACCACGGTAAGAATAATGTACCGATTTTCTCACTCCACTTTTATGTCGAGATGAGTTCAAACGGCAAGGGTACGTGCTCTTTGCACAGGCACACAACCAGTTCAAGTTTCCAAAGAGAATAACAATGTTGTGGTACAATTAAAAAAAGGCTTCAGAATAAAATACATTTTTGTGACTTACATCGGTTGAAGACAAGAAATGGTAGAGCTGCTTTCAATTTTTCCTTTGAATCTGTCTTAAAAATACTGCATCAGTCCTCCTTTCACAGAAGGCTCAATTACAATCCGAAGGCACAAAATCAAATTTTTAAATTATTTCTTGCGCAGTTTCTTCCGGGGTTATGCAGCCATCATTGCTAATGTTAAGATGAATACACGTAGTCCATGGATGGTAGGAAATCCTTTATTCAGGAACATAACCCCTATAGACAGAGAAAATGTGGACGCAGCCGCCAGTCAGCTCTCACCACAAAATATGCCCACTACCTCTAACATTCTTAAGGAATGTTCAAACCCCTTTTCAATCAATAACAAATGCCAACTGCACGGAGCTTGAGGACTCGAGCACTAGAACACAAACATGTAGTGCTCGAGCCAGGAAGATCATATTACTGGCTCGAGAGACAACACGGCACAGCTTGAGACACAACATACACCAACTGTGCAGCACCTAATCTTAGCTTTCTCACCGGTGTGTCCCAATAGACAGATAGTACCCACATGGCCAGCACAGTGATGTGGCCCAGTCCACCGCCAGGGTGAGACTCCTGCCCGCCTCCCAGGGGCAACTCTGTCCATCAGGACAGCAAGCCACAGTGGCCACTGACAGCTGTCAATGACAATGATGAGAACCAGGCCCTCTGCCTCTCAGGGCTCTCTAACCTTGGTGGTGTCAGAGAGCGGGGCAGTAGCCCCAGGTGCTTGGCACTGTCTGTCCACTCTCTCTCCTGTCAGGTCAGGTATGACTTCCTGACACTGACCAACCAGTCCCAGGCCTGTATCCAGCGGCTGGACCGGAGACTGGGGTGGGCTTTCCCAAACCCACTCCTCCTCCTCGGGCTCTGTATGCTCACACCTGGAGTGGTACCCCCTTCCAGAATTGTCAGGGCACCTGTGGCAGGTATCCTTCCCAATTGGCTCAGGAGTTCAGGGGTTCTATCCTGCAACTGGGATCCCCGCCTAGGGACTGTACCTTTTGACTGGACAGAGGTCAGGGGTGTTGCTGCTCTCTCTCTACCCCCTTACTAGGTCCATGCACCTTCTCACCTGGAGCGGTGCCCCCAGAAGACAAACCTGTAGGGACACTGATTACAGTTGTCCTTCCCTCCAGGTCAGGCAACACCTAAACCTGGCTTCCCAACCCAGTGATGGAACCATGAGGCTGAGCATTTGCCTGGTGAACCAGGACTTCCTGAGGAGTAAATATACCCTCTCCGAGAGTGACACATAACTCATGTGTCATGTGACAGTCTGCCTGGCGCAGATCTCCCGACTCCTGTCCATCTGACAGTATGTGAAGATCCCCAGGACAGCAGTGGTAACACCATGGTTACTCCTTGGTGACTCAACCCTCTGGCTGTCCCCTGACCCACTGGTTCTTCCACTGGGGACTCTCTCCAACTCTCACCCCTCAATCTGGACTTCTTCACCCTCCACTTAGGAGTTGCACTGCCAGACACCAGAACTGATGGAGGGCCACTTGCAGACACTCCCAGTTCTCCTGACACAAGGAGATCCCCCTCTGGACTATTAGTACAGCCAAGGCTCTCTACCTGGTGCTCCCTTTAAGAGCCATCCATGTCCTGAGAATGAGGTTGGGGCACTTCAGGACACATCCCAGTCTCACTCATTCTCCTTGGAAACAGGACGTGAGGCCCTATAACCCTTCCACTACATTGGGACTTAGCTGGGCTACTCTGAACCTCTCCCACCACTCGGAGCTGAAAGATTCCTGAGCCACTCCTCTTAGGGTCACAACCCAATGCCTCTACAGAACCTCGGGTACTCACCCAGAGGTCTGCCTCCTGTGCAAGTTCCCTAGGATCAGAGAACTTACACTCCAACAGATGTTGACATAGCACTGGAAAAAAGGAACTTAAAATATGCTCCCCCACAATTGGATCACACAGCCCCCTACAGTTGCTAACCAAACTTTCTTTCACCTCCACATCCAGTGCCTCACACACATTCTCCACACCACTCTCTTGAGATGGGCAAGACAGCATCTGGCTGTCTCTGTCACTCAACCAACACTCTTCTGGGCGGTCTTCACACTCACATACCAGGACTTCAACCTTGGGCGAACCCCTCTCCCTGCACCTCTCATCTAGAGTCAGTAGAGTGACCCTCCCACCACTAGGACCATGAACGTCAGTTTCCCCATTCACCTCAGAGACACTGCGCACTGCTGGAGCTACCTCGTGTCCTTGAACCTCCTGGTGTATGTTAACCCTCTCTTTCAAGTCAGGTGCCAAATCTCTGGGTGTGTTTACTACTCCCTCAGCACTAGAAATTTCAACTTTGCTGCCACCATCTGAGCTGTATTCCACCTCCAACTCAGCCAAGCCCACTTCCTCAGCTATACCAATTTCTTCTTCTTGGGCCAAGGCCCTTTTGGCCTCATCACGCTTCATCAGCTTCTCATCAATCTCTCTCAGCATCTGGTCACAAGCCTGAAACCAGTCATATTTTTCTGTTTCTTCCTTACTTTTAGAGAACTCCTCCTCCTTAGATTCAACTGGTGGTGTTGCCTTCCAGCGGGGTAACTCATACTCAAATAGGAATGCCTCTAGATCTTCCCTGGACCTTCTCTTCACAGGCAGCCCTCTTTTCTGGCAAAACACACGTAGCTCCTTCATTGTGTAGACAAACATGTATCAGAAGTCGAGTTCCATTTTGCAACAACTTACCAAGTCATAGTATCAAAAATACATCCAGGAGGACACCAGAAAACAGAAAAACAGTTTGTGGTTGCATTTGGTCTGCAGTGCACTCACTAGTAGTGTACACCCATCACTGTATATGATTCACAAATGCAAGTTCAGAATCCTCACCGCTGACCACCAATTTGAGAACTGTGGGTCTCTAGTTGGCAGAGGTAGGAACATTTGACCAAATAGGGACCCTTGCTTCCAGTCAGGCAAAAGGGATTGCACTCCTGGATAACCCCTGCTCACCCCCTTGGTAGCTTGGCACGAGCTGACAGGCTTATCTCAAAGGCAGTGGAATAAGAATTTGTGGACACATACAGTAATACAGTGAAAACACTAGAGATGGACACCACACAGGTTTTATGAAAATAAGTATTCTTTATATAGGTTTAACACAAGACCATGAACGGCAAAAATCCACAATACTGTACTTAAAATAGATTTAAAGATGGTAAAAGTAACTTAGTTCAAGTTGATGATAAATGCAACACGTTTCTCACAACAGTACCTTGGATGCGTAATGCAAAACAAAGAAAAGGTTTGCAGGGAGGGTAATCGGTTTGTCCTTGCTTCGGGAGAGGAGATACAATGCGCCTCAATGCTTGCGCAAAGTAGAGGATGCATTTGTTCCTTACTGGAGAAGAGGTGATGCGTTGTTTCTCGTACTGCAACCGGGTTACATTATGGCAAGATGGCGCCTCAATGCGATACGACAATCAGTTGCGATGCCATAAGATGGAGCCCTTTATGGGATGCGACAAAGTGAAGATGATGCATGCACACCCGACGGCTGTGTGGCAAACTCTGTAACTTTTGAGCCACGACATGCCCTGCGATGGCAACCCTTGCTGTGGCGACACGCTTCACCAGTGATGTACCGGCAAACAGCTGCGACGAAGACACACTTCTTTGGTGATGCGGCGGCGGCTTCTGCGGCGGTCACATGCTTCTCTGGCGATGGGACAGCAACAGCGGCAACAGCGACGCGGTTCTTCTTGTTGAGTCTCGCTTCCAGCTCCCAGAGACATGTAGGCATCTGCAGACAGATTTCCCAGCTAGGAAATTCAGAGGGGAGCTGGTGGTGAAGTCTTGTAGCCCTTACACTTCAGCAGGAGGAAAGCGCAAGTTCAATCCCTTAGAGAAATATTCTGCAAGATGACAAAAGTTCCTTAAAAGTTCCTTCTCCTTTCCTTGGCAGTGAAGACACTACTGCAGGCCAACCCAGCAAACAGCACACTGGCAGAGGGGAAGTCCAAACTCCTGCAGCTTCCTTGGATCTTCTCTCTTGTTGTTCGAGAAGTGATCTAAAGTCCTGGGGTCTGGGCCCCAATATTTATACTGCAAAATCATTTCCTCTGAAGCCAGAGGGCCCTGTACCTAGTTCAAACCAGTTCTGGGTGCAATCTACCAGTGCACAACATCTTCCTTTGTCTGAGTGGGCCAGGGTCCTCAGACACACAAGAGGTGGAGCCAGAATTGTGGAAGGCAGTCACATCCCTATTCAGGCCAAATCCTAATCCTCCCACCGCTCTACATGCAGATAGGTCTATTCAGCACTGTGCTGACTCGCCCTATCTCATGCAGCCTCCCCAGCCCCTGTCACTCACAAACCAGACATGCAATACACAAGCTAGCAGAGGCAGGCTGGATGGTTAGGTAAGAAAACACTCACTTTCTAAAAGGGGTATTTTCAAACACAGAATGTAAAAACCAATTTTACTAAGAGCTGTATTTTATCATCCTGAGGTCAAGGCATACAAAATTCGAATTTCGACCATGTTCCCTTGGTCAGTTATGATTATAAGATGTTATAATCAAGCTGCCTATTCTGGCCTATGGGGACAGGTAGCCTTGCAATTTTGAAAAACAAAAATGGCCATATTTCATTATCAGGTAATTCCACACACATCAGGCCCTGTCCTACCTCTTACATACAATGCACCCTGCCTTTGGGCCTACCTTAGGGATGTCTGATAGGTAGAAAAGGGATGATTTAGGGACTGTTAAGTGGGTGCACTTACCAAGTCGACATGGCAGTACTAGACTGTGCACAGGATCTGCAAGCTGCTTCTGTGGGTGGCACAATCAGTGCTGCAAGCACACCAGCAGCATTTGATTTACAGGCCTTGGACACACATGGTGCACTGTACTAGGGTCTGACAAGTAAATCAAATAAGCCAATCATGGAGTCACTAATCCATGACAATAATTTACAATAGGGAGAGCATATGTACTTTAGAAGTGGTAAAGTGCCCAGAGTCATAAAACCAACAAAAACATGTCCAAAAAAATATAGGAGGAAGGCAAAAAGTTCAGGGATGACCCTGCAAAAAAGGCCAAGTCCAACACAACCCCTTTCCAGGCAAAATGCAGGGTAGACCAATCACTACCTTGATGGGATTCCCTGCTTTGGGCGATCGAACATAGACCCTGGCCCACAACTGCAGGGACACCTTCCTGTTCTACACCACTCTGAACCCATGTGCTACCCTCTCTAAAAGATCTCATGACCAACTAGGCTACCCCACTGGTACTCCCTAGCTGTCCACGGCCAGTACCAGGTCCTAGGCCACCCAGATGTCACTGGTCCTTGCCAATCCACAGGGTAGGGGTGTAACCCCTGGCAAATAATAGCCATTCTCCACCTTTCCTCTCAGTGTAGTTCCAAACTGCCACTTATTCTCCAATCTGGGGTTCCGCACTCTCCTCCTATGAGAGGAAACCTCAGAACACAATTCACCAGTTCAGGACCTCTCTCCAACAACTGGTCTATCAACCTGGGATCTAAACCCTCAGGCTGCACCGGGGTCAGAGGTGAGGACTCCCTCCCTCTGCTCCCTCTTCCAGAGCTCTGCACCCTCCCAACTGGAGTTGTACCCCTAGAAGCTACATCGGTCAGAACACTGATTACAGTTGTCCTTCCCCTTCCCTCCAGGTCAGGCATACCCTAAACCTTGGTTTCCCAACCCAGGGACAGAACCCTGATGCCGAGCAATTGCCTGTTATACCAGGACTTCCTGGGGAGTACAAACACCCTCCCCGAGGGTGACACATAACTCATGTGTTGTGTGACACCCTGCCTGGCTGAGATCTCCCAACCTCCTGTCCATTTGACAGTGCATGACGATCTCCCAGGACAGAAGTGGTATCACCATGGTCATTGATTGGTGATTCAGCCTTTATGATTAGCCCCTGACCCACTGGTTCTGCCACTTGGGACTCTTTCCCCCTTTCACCCCTCAATCTGGACTTCTGCACCCTCCATTTAGGAGTGGCTCCGTCAGACACCAGAACTGATGGAGGTCTGATTACAGACACTCCCAGCTCACCTGACATGGGGAAATCCCCCTCAACGGACGGTCCATCAGGACAGACTAGGCTCCCTACCTGGTGTTCCCTTAAGGAACTATCCAGTACTGGTGACTGAGGTTACACTTACGGTACATGTCCTATCTCTTACCTACAATGCACCCTGCTCATAGGGCTAGCTAGGGCCTACCTTAGGGGTGACTGACACGCAGATAAAGAGGAGGTCACAGACATGGCACGCATTTTAGGTGGCACGTCACAGCGGTAATAACTCTGTGTGCACTGGCCCTGCAATGGCAGAGGCCTGAGATTGGTTTGCAAGGCTACTTTGGTGGGTGGTGCAATCAGCGCTGCAAGCCCACCAGTAGCATTTAATTTACTAGCATTGGGTATACGAGATACCTCTTTGCAAGGGACTGACAGGTAAATTAAATAGACCAATTAGGTGTAGACCAATCTTACCATATGTAACACAGAGAGCACACACACTTTACACTGGACAGCTGTGCTACAGTGCACAGAGGCCTAAAACGACAAAAAATCAGGTCACAGAAAAGGCTAGGAAAAAGGCAAAACGTTTAGGGATGACCCTGCAAAAAGGGCCAACAGTAAGGGAATCTGTGGATGAGGAGATCATTGGGGAGCATCTTAAAACTTTGTTGCACTTTGCGCCACCAGCTCTAAATTAAGCTGTGCTGTGTCGCTTATTGGGGGTGAAGGATGCTAACATTGCTGGAAATGGTTTCTCAGGCTGTTCCCAGCTTCTCATCTGTGTTCAGCAGTGAATGTGTGCACTTATACTTCATTTAAATTCATGTTTCATGCTTGAAATCATATTGTTCGTGTTCTCCGCAAGAATCTGTATGGGTATGACTGGGTATCCTGGTGCACTGTAAGGTCATCGTTTACTATGCTTTAAAAGCTAAAGCTTTTGAGTATATAATGAAAAATGTGTTGTCAAAAGCACAATTTTTGACATTTTTAACCACATTATTTTAAAAGGGGAACCCCTTGAAACTCTCTTTGTAGCGGTCAGGCTCACTCGCTGCGCTCCCTCACTATGCATCGTATGGGAGCTAGTCGGGCAAAATTTGCCAGAGCTGCTTTGGGTTTCCATTCTGGCCTTGTATGTAAGTAAGTTTAGGAGCCAAAATAGGAAATCAGTGGCATGATGAGGGAGAATATGAATGGAATATTTTGTGCACATCCACACGTTTTTGGAGTATTTATTAAATGTTTGCAGCTAATTTCACACACAAGATGCACACAAACATTACACCTAGAAAACGAATGTATAAGTATGCATTTTAAATACAAAGGAACTCTTAAACATCCCAAAATTTAAACAGGGAAGAAGGAAGAGGAAAAAAGTGAATAATGTGTTTTTTGGGCTGTTTGTGGGCCTGTTTTATCATCTGCTTGGCCAGTTATTACTATTCACTTCCCTGAAATAAAAAAAAAATACTTGCCATCTTCCATACCTTGCAAACTACTAATACAGCGTGTCTTCACAAGTTCAAAATAACCCCAGCTTGCAAACATGGGTCACTTTTTTTGCTATCAAATTCACTAATGATGGTGACTCTTATTTTGATGACCGGGCCTATTTTAGTCCCAGTCCAAACATAGAGGTGTTTCTGTACTTTTTTTTTTTACTGCAGCACCTTACATTTAGACTTTCAGGACTGATTATAGGTGGCCTGGTAAGAAAGTGCACTAATACTGCTTTTGGTATTCTCGATTCCTGCTAGTATTATCATGTTCGTACCAAGCTATTCTGATTTTTCACATCTAGAATGAGGACAAAAAGGGGGAAAGCAGTATAATTGCACCTCATTCCACATATTTTTCCTGTATTTCTGCCTGTTTTAGTAGAATATTGGGGGAAATAGACCCCCGGTTTTGAACCTCGGTATATGTTTTCCTCCACCTCCCTCTCACCCATAAGTTCACCCATATATACACTATTCCCCAAACCATTTATAGATAAGGAGACAACACTCAATAAAAACAGAGAGCTGGTTGGGTATAAACCGGACTCAAATGGATATGTATTACCTTTTAGCATTACAGACAGAATTTTGCAGTTTACATTGATGGGGGTCCACACCTCATACTTTTACACAACTTCAACAGTTTATCAATCCTCAGATACTGGAGTGGGGATTTACCATTGCAAACAATGAATTTGCATTAACTGGAGATCAGCAGTGTGGGCCTTAGCTTGTAATCATACCCCTAAGTCAATTCTCGGATCTCCCATACACTTTTGTTGTGGTTGATGCTACCAGGTGCAAAGCTGCTACAGGCACAAGCTGACTAGAGGGTCAAGGCCCTCCACTAAGGACAAGGGTGGAACCCTGCCAAGCAACGTCAGGGAGGGAAAGCTTTAGACACAGCAACTTGACTGAGATCCCTTCTGAATCTTCCCATGCAAGTTAACCCCTTGCATGCTTTGGACGGCCCCCGGTCGTCACGGTGGGCATGTGCGGAGGACGGCTGGGGGCATCTGAATCCCGCCTACAATTCAAATCGCCGCACAGCACAAAAATGTGTGCTGCGTGCAAGCGGTTAAATGTTCATAATACTATTTGCCTGAAGATATATAATTACAATCCTTAAGACATCCTATATCATCGATATATTGGCACCTTGAATATGTGGAAGCCTTTAGATATGTGTAATTTTTACTTGGGACCAGATTTATCAAGGTTTTGCGCCACCCTTGTGCCAGCCAAGGGGGTGCAAGGGCGACTCAAAACCTAAGTGAGATGTATCATGCAATGCAAGGCCACCTTTTATGGCCTTACATGGCTTGATAAATTTGAAGTAATGCAAGGCAGCACAAAACGCTGTCTTGAGTTACTCTGCCACCCGAAGGTGTTTCAAGGGTGGAGCGTGTGCCTTCCCACGCATCCACTCATGGATTTGGTGCATTCCCTGATTTAACATTAATGGTAGACTTGGGAATGATTTAAAATTCCACAATTTCCCAAGTGAGGTGTAACAAAGAAGAATATCTTTATTTTTCTTTGTTTTTCCTTTTTCTACATGTGTTGCATTCACTGGTGTAAAACAACTTGAGGGGACCCCTTGCAAGGCACATGGAGGGGCCCCCTCTAGACCCAATCATGTGCTCCCCAGCCAGAGCAATGTGCTGAGTGGGGCCCTGGAGCTTGGCGGATTCCCGCTTGGCAGGGTCTTCAGCGGCCTGTGTTTCACCACCGGCTGTATTCTGCAGCACACGTAAAAAGAGGAAAATGCATTTCCGGATTATTTTCGTGCCTTACTACACAAAAAGAATGCTGCCAACAATGCAGGCACACTGTTGGAACATGGCACAAGGGTGCCTGTGATGGCGGGAGGTAGCCAAAAATGTGCCAGCACTATGAAAGGACAGGAATGTGCAGTATAATGTCAAATATGGAGCATTCCTGCCCTTTCCCTTTTACGCAACTCAGTGTAGCAAGGTGCTTTGCTGTGTTGTGCTGCATGAAAGGTTGATAAAAATGCCCTTAGTATTTCATACTTACAAAACTAAACTACTGCCTTACTGCTTGCATCGTACACTATTTATTAAAAGGAAAGATGCTCAGGTGGGGTAATTTCCTTAAGGCCCATTATTTGTGACTGTTTGAAATGAGGCTGGCAATCGTTCATTCAATCCTTTTCTTCTCCTCTGGCTGTCACCGCTTCCAAAGCAGTACCTATTTGAGTGAGTATCAGTATACTCTGATCCAGCTCATATTCCTTGACACCCCTCCCTTTGAACCCCCAGCGCATCCCCCGACTCTGATTACCTTGCCTGGCAATCTGCTAGTGAGGATTTGGCAGATCTTGGCTGAGATTTTAGGATCAGCCATGCACCCCAACCTGACTCCTGTCTTGGATCATGCTATCTTGAAGCACATTCTAGTCTCCTTGATACTGTTGCCCTGATTATGAACCACATTGTCCTTATAAACACCTTTCTGCATAACTGACACTTTGCTAACTTGCAGGGCCTTAAAATAATGATAGAGCAACTGCATTGAGAAACATGGCATTTTTAACCTGTGAGGGACACCACTTATATATTATGCTTTTAATTGCAATTTAATTTCTTCACTTATGTCTGTGAGAGCTTTTCTCAGCCTTTTCAACCTTTTTATCATCCTCCTGGACAGAAATCCAGTTAGTACTTCGCCTCTCTTCCTTGCCTTATCCATAAAGCCCAGTGCTCGCAGTCTTGGAGCCACCCACAATCTGCTTCTATCCTTCTTCTTGGCCTACTCCATAAACTACACTACATTGCCCTCGGAGAGCCATTGTTTTTGGGACTCTCCTATAATTTGGAACCACGTTCAATACTCTTTTAAACATACATCATATTTACCCCGCATCTGTTCTGTACCTTTTGCTTTTTCTCCCCTGCTTTGCTGAATTCGTTTTTGTAGGCTTTAGGACTCTGCACACTGTATCACTGCTAACTAGTAATAACATGCTTGTGCTCTCTTCCTAAACATGGTACAAGTGTTTACCACCTACTTAGCACATATAGTTTACTTGTGCTTCCCTAGTAAATGGTCATACTTGTACCCAGGTCTAGTAAATGAAGTGGTACCAGTAGGCCTGCAACACTTATTGCGCCACCCACTAACATTGCCTTTTAACAGTGAGTCAAGCCTGCCACTGCAGTCTGTAGTATAGATGAAAAGTATCATTTTGATCTTGCCTAATAATCCTTTTGCAATACCCAAACCTTTCTTTTCAATACATATAAATCTCCCATAAGTTGACATTACATAACATGTATTTTGTAAAGCGCACATTCACCGGTGGGCATTTCGACATTAAATAACAGATGTTTAAATGCTCAATGGTACTCAGTTTATCGACCTCAGGAGGGTGAAAGACTGAGCGGACCCGCTGGCATTTAAATATGTGACTATGAGATCAAACACTGGTCCCTACAGTGAACGCATTAGTCCACTAAGCCACCAGACCTGGCTTAATCCCTGCAGCTCTGGCAATTTTGGCCATACCAGCCCCCATACTGTGCACAGTGAGCAATCGCTGCTCAAGTGCATGACCCTTACAAGAAGGGTTGGGGGTCTCTGTGACTCACATTCCTATTTCAGGGGAGCAAAACTAAAAACCAACATCATGGGTCCTGAAAACAAGCCTCCAGGTGCTCCAGCCTCCCAGGGGTTTGCCCACTTGCCCGGCTGACCAGTCCAGCCATGGGTGCCTTGTTCCTAAAAGGAGGGACTTGTGAGTTTATGTTTTACATGTCCTGGTAGTAAAAACAAAGAAGTCCTTTTTCAATACTGTAAGGGCCTATCTCTCCCATTGACTAACATGTGGTACAGTATTACGTATAATAAATGATAACTTTTTTGAGAACAGCTAGAGATATGATGTTTACACTCAAATAAATTGTAATTTAAGAAGATAAACGCAACAAGTGTGCACTCTAGATACTAATTCAAGCAATTGAAATCAAATGTACAAATGTGAAATTAAATTTTCAAAAAAGATCGTTTGTGCACCAGGTGAGGGGTTCTGCAGACCACCTAATTAAAAAATGAAGTGAGAATACCTGGAAATGTATCCATGTTGACCCGGTGCACTACAAATGTGTCACATTATAGTGTACAACCACAGTCAATAGAGCATCAATATTATGTATGTTGTAATACAATAATTCCAAAGTGATCAAAAACAGTATTCATGGAATCCAAACAGTTCTGAATATATTCTCCAAAACCAAAGACAATTTTAGATCTCCGTTTTTATTCAAAGTCCTAGCAGATCAAATCCAATGTAAAATGAATGATGCAGCTTAAAATTCAGCATGCAGAAACAAGCTTCTAAGTTCCAAATGCATTTCAGGCTCTTAACAGTAGCCCTTCATCAGGGAAAATGTAAGAAATAAATAAATAGTTGTAATAGAAATATATACAATAACAGTCGTAGGTTTTAACTGACATTAGAGCTAAAAAACAAGTGGCTAAGGAACACCATTTCCCCGACTCCATGTCAACAAGTGTCCAAAAGTAAGGATCTAAGTGACGACAGAATCAACGTCCAAAATTCAAACACCAAAAGTGCCAGGTGTATAGAAAACTAGCATAGAGTGAGTAGAAAGAGTGGAAACAAATACTCAAGCGAAGTATTTCCACTTTTTCAACTCACTCTATGCTTGTGAAAAAAAGTATTCTACAAAGATGGGATTTACTCCCGTCTGAACCGGACGTTTAGGGTATCCTATCTAATCCTGATTTATTCGCATATAAAAGATCCCGTAACCTAAAAGAGATTTTGAATAAACACCCCAATATTGACAAGGCTCCATTCAAAGGAATGACTAAATGTATGAATTGTTCACACTGCAACAATGTTATTGTTGGCAACAGTGCACGACATCCCCACACAGGCAAAAACATTCCTTTGAATTTCAACCCCAATTTCAACAGTCATCATGTGATCTATGTCATCAGATGTCAATGTGACTTGCTGTATGCAGGGAAAACAGAGAGAATCCTTCAAACCAGGATTACGGAACACAAAACTAGATTCAGAACTAAAACCATGAGTCCACCCTTAGCGCAACATTGGCAGCTTGAAAACCATTCACTTGCACAGCTTAGATTTGGGGTGCTTGAAAAAGTGGAGGAGCAATCAGACAGGGACATGTCGAAGTTACTCTCTCAACATGAATCACATTGGATATGGTACATGCAAACATTGTCCCCTAAAGGGCTCAATGATAAATTTGAATTGTCATGTTTTCTGTATATTTGTGTTTTGTTTGATTTTCTCATTTGTGTATTCATATATTCTCTAGGCATATTTTTGTATTAGATCAGGCATATATTTTTTCCTTGTCTGGGCTGTAGACCATTTCAAATTCATGTTGACTTATTTTCTCCACGTTTCCACCTTTCCTTCTTGATCATCATTTGTTTTATTCCACATGTGTGTTTCACTTGTTTTAATCTTTTTTATTTTTTATTTTTTCACACTATCTTCGTATTATGCCATGTTTATTGATAGGAGTCAGGTACTTCCTGTTTCTCTTGCCGCCTTTGCTGTGGTTATGTTTGTTTAATTTGAGGTATGCTTTGGTGTATTTCAGAGCATTGTCAGCACATTTTGCACACTATACGCTTTTCTCCTGCAGAGTAAACTGGCTGCTTTAGTCCTCTTTCTATGTGCTCTATCCCTGCACGCTTGAACTTTCATTACTGGTTACCAATTCGCTTCGCTTGGATTGTTGGGTGGCTATTTCAGTCCTCTGTCTATGTGCACTATTCATGCACGCCTGAGCATTCATCACCGGCAACTAACGCGGCGCATTTATCGCACCCGGCGTTTTTCAAGAGGGAGTTTATTACAGGCGCTGCTTGTGCAGCTATCGGTAAGCCTTTGTTTCTGTATTTCTTATTTCACTTTTCTTTTTGAGGATTGAGTAGAGCTTTCAATGTGGGTATTTTGATTTTTAGGTGTTCGTGCTTCTACTGTTGAATCCTTTCCATATCACAACACTGGTAATGTTTTTTGGAGGAACCATGTTTTTACATTAGTAAGCTTATGTTGCTGTGTTTTTCATTTTACTTTTCTTTTTGAGTATTGAGCAGAGCTTTTAACGTGGGCACTTTGATTTATAGGTGCTCGTGTTTCTACTGTTGAACCCTTTCAATATCATAGCAGTGGTATTAAGCATTGGAGGTACACTGTTTTTACATTTGTTTCTGTGATCACTAAAAGTTGCCCTTTAGGAAACACGATTTTAATTTTTCCTTTCCTTTTCTCGTGGTTATTCTTCTTCCTTGGTTGCCCATACAGCTTGCATTTTTTGGATGCTGGTTATACATTTCGGCAGAGTGTGCTTGCTGTTCTGCCTTCAGGTACTTAGATCTTGGTGTTGTGGATTTGTCTATTATTTTCTAGTATTTTCACTCATTTTCTATACACCTGGCACTATAGGTGTTAGAATTTCGGACGTTGGTTCTGTCTTCATTTGGATCCTTACTGTCACTTTTGGACACTTGTTAACATGGAGTCGGGGAAATGGTGTTCTTTAGCCACTTGTTTTTGAGCCTAATGTCAGTTAAAACTTACGACTGTTATTGTATATATTTCTATTACAACGATTTATTTACTTGTTACAGGTCCCCTGATGAAGGGCTACTGTTATTAGCCCGAAATGCATTGGGAACTTTGAAGCATGTTTCTGCATGCTGAATTTTAAGATGCTTCATTCATTTTACTTTGGATTTGATCTGCTAGGACTTTGAATAAAAACACAGATCCAAAATTGTCTTTTGTTTTGGAGAATATATTTAGAACTCTTTGGATTCCATGAATACTGTTTTTGATCACTGTGGAATTATTGTATTGTAACATACATATTATTGATGCTCTTGTGACTGGTTGTACACTATTATGTGACACATTTGTAGTGCACCGGGTCAACCTGGATACACTTCCATGTATTCTCACTTCACTCTTAAAAAGTGTACATTTTCATGTCCTAACCATTCGTGCCTTCTGCCAGTGTCCTGGATGATATGACTGGATGGCTCTGCTGTTGGAGTGTGTGCTTTCTTTCCAAACAATGGCACAAAAGGGGATTAGGTGCGGACATGAACGGAGCAATGTGTCCTCCCCAAAGTCTGTCTCCAAAGGATATGGAAGACAGGAGGGCTGAGCAAGACTTTCACATTCAGGTTGCCTAATTAAAAAGAAGGAGGGAAAGGCAGACACTGACAGGGCCTTGGAGGAGAAAAAATACTTTTGGCTCATAAAGTAAGTCTGTAAGAGCTGGGACTGAAGGCCTTACAGCACCATGGTACCAGCATCATTGGTGGCAGTGACAGCACAGTGCTCAGTTGTGACAGTAAGGTCCAAATCAAAAAATATCCATTGCCTAGCTATGTGGAGGGAGATGACTTTGGTGAATGGTTTTGAGCCTATGAGGTAGCCCTGTGGATGTAAAGGGTCCTAGAGCAGTAATCCTCCTTGCAGCTCTTCGGTTCTTCTTCTTGGCAGTGTCCTCTTAGTTCCAGAAGTGATCTTTTCAAGTTTTTTATTTCCCTGAGTCTTCCAACAGGAGGCACACTCTGCATCAAACTTTTGGGGATGCTTAAGATTGTAGAAAGAACAGTCCAGTCTTTTTTCTGCCCAAGACCAAAGCAGCAACTGCAGGCCAACCCACCCCACACACATCAAGAGGCAGAACTCCTCACATAGCTCTTCCAGCCCTTCTTCCCGGCAGGTTCCTTTGTTCAGAGTAATCCAAAGTTCTGTGTCCAGAGCCCCAATATTTATACCATGTTTCTTTTTAAATCAGCACAAAGAAAATCTCTGCTGCACACCCGCGCCAGATCTGGCCGGTCCAGGCCAGGCACACCACAGGAGGTTGAAACAGCATTACTCAGAGCAGAAACAGCCTATTTAGGTACTAGTGAAAATTCCTCCTACCACTCTAAATGCAAAAAGGTTAATTCAGCCTGGCTATGAGTCACCCAGGCAAAGAAGGACACATCTCAAACACCCCTGTGACTGTCTAGAATGAATGGACTTCTCCAACTCCTGTCACTCCAAAACCAGACAGTGAATATACAAACAGGTAGAGGTAGACAGGATAGTTAAAAAAAAGTGGGTTTTCCAAACACACAATTTAAAAACCAACTTTCCTAAAATATGTGTTATTAAATTCTGAGTTTTAGTGAGCTTAAACATCAACTCTCTAGCTGTTCTCAATTGAAAGTTACACATGTAAAATGTTAGAAGGCAGCTTCAATGATAGCCGAGGGGAGAGCTAGTCCTAGCAATAGTAAAAACTGAAATGCACAGTAGACACTATCAGAACATGCAAAACACACCAGTACATGTCCTACCTGTAACTTACACTGCACTCTGCCCATGCGAGTACCTAGGGCCTACATTAGAGGTAACTTACTACATTTAAAAGAAGGGGAGGGTAAGGCCTGGCAATTGTGTGCACTTGTCATAATGACATGGGAGTTTAAAACTGCAACTGAGACACAGTTGCAAGGCTACTGGTGTGGGTGGCACAATCAATACTGAAGGCCCACTAGAAGCATTTGATTTAGAGAACCTGGGCACAAACAGTGCACTGTACTAGGGACTTACCAGTAAATCAAATATGCCAACCATGGGTAGCCAATCAGAATTACAATTTACAAAGAAAGCATATGTACTCTAGCACTAATCAGCAGTGTTAAAGTGACAGAGTCCTAAAGCAAACAAAAACAGGTCAGAAAAAATAGGAGGAAGAAGTCAAAACGTTTGGGGATAAACCTGTCAAAAGGGCCAGGCCCAACAGAACCCCTTACCAGCCTAAAGTCAGGGGAGGTCAATCAATACATTTTTCTGACTGGAATGATAGAACATGGACCCTGGCCCACAACAGCAGTGTCACACTCCAATTGTATGCTTGGCAACCTTTGTACACTCTCCCTCCTAATAAGTCAGGGATGGCATCCTGACACTGGGCCACCAGCCCAGGGTCTCTACCCTGAGGCTGAACAGGATATTGGGGTGGGCTCTCCCACACCCTGTCCTCCTCCCTGTGGTCCTTTACCCTCCACAGTGGAGAGGTACCATCAGACTCCAAAACTGCTAGGACACCTGGGGCAGATGTCTTGAACGATTCTCCCACCAGTTCAGAGGTGCTATCCTGCAGCTGTTCTCCCAGCCCAGGGTCTGTACCCTTAGACTGGGTAGGAGTCATGGGTGAGGCTTCCCTGCCCCTATACCCCACCTGGGGGTCTGCACCCCCCACGAGAGCAGTATCCCCAGTAGGCAACATGATAGGGACACTGCTAGCAGTTGCTCATGCCTCCAGGTCAGTGGGGACACCCTAAATCAGGTCCTCCAACCCAGGGTCTATACCTTGAGGCTTGACCTGTGCCTGGCAAGTAAGGACTTCCAGGGAAGTAACCCTCCTTCCCAAGGATAACACATATCTTATGCAATGTATGAGGGTCTGCCTGGTGCAAGACTTAAGTTCACTGTCTACCTAATAGGGCAAAGACTGACAAAGCCGGAAGCGGCTCCACAATGGTCAGTCCGGGGGTGCTCTGACCTCAGAACTGGCAAGCCCTGACCCACTGGTTCTCCCACTTAGGACTGTCTCCCCCTATACCTCTTTCTTTGGACTCACGCATTCTCCTACTTGGAGTGGAGCTACCTAGCACCAGAACTGATGATAAAACTTATGCCAGCTACCCCTAGCTCTCCTGAAACCCTGGATTCATCTCAGGGGATGGCTTCTCAGATAGACTAGGCCCCCCTCCTGGTGCTCACTCATGGAACCAACCTGGCTCTAGGACTAGGATTCAGGCATCCTGGTACTCAGCCCGACCCACTCCCTCCTCTCAGAGCCAGTCCATGGAAGCCCTCAGCCATCCAACTACAATGGGACTTATCTGGGTCACTACAAATCTCCCCTAACTCAACTGAGCCTCCTCCTTCAGGACTACTCTCAAAAGCTTCTTCAGACCCTTTAGAATCCACCAAAAGGTCAGCCTCTGGTGCATGCTCCTTGGGGTCAGAAAACTCTCTCTCCACTGGGTGTTGGCATAGCTCGGAAAAACAGGGACTAGACATAAGCTTTCCAGCAACCAGATCACACAGCCCCTTACAGGTGTCAACCATATTACTCTTCCCCTCACCAACCAGTTCCTTGCAAAGGTACCCCATATCATCCTCCTGAGACTGGTTAAACAGTGTCTGACTGTTTCTGTCACTCAACCCACACTCCTTTCGGCGGTCTCCATACACACATACCAGGGCTTCTACAATGGGGGAAAACTCTCCCTGCATGTTTCATCTATACTCAGTAGAGTGTCCTTCCCACCACTAGGTTTGGTGGGAGGGAGGGTGGATAGGGGAACGTACCAGTTCCTTACTCCACCTCATATGCCATGTGTACCACTGGAGCTTCCTAAAAAACCTGATCCCCTGGGATCCCTCTCAGAGGATGGCTTCCCCTCCTGGTTCTCACTCATGGAACTAACCAGGCTCTAGAACTAGGATTCAGGCATCTTGGGGCTCAGCCCGATCCACTCCCTCCTCTCAGAGACAGTCCATGGAAACCCTCACCCACCCAACTACACTGGGACTTATCTGGGTCACTACAAATCTCCCCTAACTCACCTGAGCCTCCTCCTTCAGGATTACTCTGAAAAGCTTCTTCAGACCCTCTAGAATCCACTAAAAGGTCTGCCTTTGGTGCATGCTCCTTGGGGTCAGAAAACTCACTCTCCACTGGGTGTTAGCATAGCTCGGGAAAACAGGGAGTAAACATAAGCTTTCCAGCAATCAGATCACACAGCGCTTTACAGGTGTCAACCATACTACTCTTCACCTCACCAACCAGTTCCTTGCAAAAGTACCCCATATCATCCTCCTACCTTTAACATACATTGCACCCTGCCTAAGGGGTACCTTGGGCCTACCTTAGGGGTAACTTACATGTAAGAAAGGTAAGGTTAGGGCTTGGCAAGTGGGTACACTTGCCAGGTCGACATGGCAGTTTAAAACTGTGGGCGCAGACCCTGCAGTGGCAGGTCTGAGACACATTTGCAAGACAACTGGTGTGGGTGGTGCAATCAGTGCTGCAGGCACACTCGTAGCATTTGATTTACAGGCCAAGGGGACAAACATTGCACTTTACTAGGGACTTACCTGTAAATCAAATATGCGAATCATGGGTAACCAATCGGAATAACAATTTATTCAGAGATCATATGCACTGTAGCACTGATCAGCAGTGGTAAAGTGCCCAGAATTCTAAAGGCCACAAAAACTGTTTAAAAAAAATAGGATGCAAAAGACAAACATTTTGAAAATGGACTAAAAGAATCTAAAGTTGAGACCCCATAAATTGTCATCTATCGAGCAGCCAAATGAGCTGTGTTAGGAGGGGTAGCTCCTCAAGAGTTAAGCCTGTGGCCAGGACTAGAGGACAAGGGATGTTAGTCTCCTTGCTGGGTAGGACACCATCACCCAGGGAATACAAGAGCACCTGCCATGGAGCCTGGAGCACTAGCACCTGCCTGCTTGCAAGACAAGTGTGCCCTGTGAGAAGGAGAAGCGCTCTGGAGGAAGCGAGGCCCAGTGGGGAGTTCTCTCGAGTTGACTCCCTGAACGAGATGTGAGGAGATGGCAGCTGCACTGATCAGGTCATTGTCCATGTGCAGAACTGAGTAGTTGACCCCCGTATGGCAAGAGAGGGCTGTTGTTAAGATAGAAACAGCACCTATATTACTCAAACCCTAGACCTGAACATGTAAAGGTGAAGCAAGGCTTCCACTAGTTAGCTTAGTCACTTCATTTACTGGTTGTAATCAAAGCACCAGTGTGTTACACCACAGGTTGAGGAACACAGATATAAGACAGTGAATCTTTGCACATCCTTCTCTTTAGCAACACCTGTGGGATGGCAGACCATATGACATGCAAGGACCTTTTCTGGAAGCATTAACATTTTTTATGGGTTTGTCCCTATTCAAGATAGTGGGATTTATTTGATGCTTACCAAGGACACCATAATCACTGGTACTATATTAGAAGGTTGACACACACAGCTCCTCACATTGCAATACTCTTCAATGCATCCCCCTAATTATGTCAGATGGATGTGAGGCAACTTGATGACGATGCATGCCACCTATGTTGGTTGGTGAGATTGTGTTTCCTATTTTTTATGAAACCCACACTCCATAAAAAATGTTGTTGCCCATTGGTTAATCTTTTAGTCCATAATGGTTACTCTTGTGTCCAGACTACCAATGATATCATTGAACATGCCATGCGTGATGTGCTATATACCGTGGGAAGCAGTGCGTGGCAAGAGCGAAAGTTGTTGCTTCAGTTAATCATACCTGCTGAATTTTTCATTGTTGTTTAAAACGTTACATTTTAATCATTTTTTTTCACTTAACTATAACGTCACTTCCACCTTTTTTTTAATGCATTTACAAATATAATGCAAGATAGTATTAACATATGTCACTTTAACTTTTGGATGCTCCACAATATATTAATTATAATTAAAATTGCATTTTGAAGGAATTGCTGCTGTGTTGCCCGTTGTTTCCTTATCTTACAGAGGAACTGAGGTGTTGAATTGAGGGAAGGAACTGTGGTACATGGAGTAATGCATTCAATTGAACACACACAGCGCGAACCGAGGAATGCGAAAGAGGCTTAATTCAGTGCATATTGAATCCAAGGAAAGGAGCCACCATCCCTGTGGATAGAGCAACTCGAGCAGGTATAGGTGAGTGAGGAACGGGGACGGGGTGGTTGAGCACCGCTATCAGCACTTCAGACAGGACACCGTGAGAGGGGCTATATCTTGCCTCATATACATGGATGCATGAGACATGTTTAACACACACAATGCATTGTCCATTGGGACTGAATAATTATTAGAACATTATAGAGTTAAAAGAAGACTGAAGCCAAGCAGCAAATTGCAGGCTTAATTTGTTTTAATGAGCTGATTTAGTGCAAAAAATGTAGGATAACCAACTTGACAGACATGAAATCCTAAAGAGAGCTGGGTGCCATCCAAATATTTGATGAGCACTATGAACATACGGTGATTCACAAAACTAAACAAGAAATAAACAACAAAACAACCATCTGAGGTTAATCAGAGAACTTGAGGAGGTACCCATAATGAAAATCAACAAGAGGTGGGAATTTACAACATTCTGGAAGTATAGTGATTATAAGCGTGTCCCCAGCGGTCTCAGATAATAATCAGGCCCACATTGAGTGATATAGATCATGATCTCTTGAATGAATGGCAGATGAATACCACAGATCATTCTTTTAAACTCATGACTACTTTGATAGAAAATGCTGAAAGGAAACTTGATATAGTAGTTGAAAGTTTTAAAGAAATTAAATTAAAAAATATAAGACATTGGGGGAGGTTGAAAATGCTTTGGAATCTATGGAAATGAAATTGGAGAAAAGAAAATCAGATGTACAAGCCAATAAGGCTAAAAAGTTCAACAGATACAGATTTGATTATGTAAATAGGAGGATGTAAAAATTTGACAGAAAATTTATTTTCATGCTATGTAGACATGATATGGATCAAAGTGCCACTTCTATGAAGATAGTTTGAATGTCAGTCCAGCAGATGCGGGAACATTGACACTGGCACTGAAATTTGATTTTTTTCAGGGAAATGAAACTTTACTAGATTTGCAGAAGATGCTAGCCGAGAGGAATATTGCACAAGATAAACAAAAACACAACATGACCAGAAGAATAAGATAAGAGGAGGATGTAACAGGAAAATGAGGAAGAGGAAAGACTAGATAAAAATATTTATAATGGAGAGAATCTGTTAATTAATCTAATTTTCAAATTTTTATTGGAAACATTTCTCCGAGTATTGAACAAAGGACTGTCTTTCTGCCATGACATCAAAATGGATTTAGGCAATGCCAGAACTGACCCGTACACATTTTCTAAGAAATTAAAGCTTAAAAAGAAACCAGTGATGGAATAAAACCCATAATTAGGAAGAGCCAAGTACTTCCAGTCTTACTGCAAATTACATCCCTTACATGAAAGCTCTATTTGATTTAGAAATGGAATCAGGTGATATGAGTGTTCATGATATTGTCACTGAATCAACTTCATCACAGTTGATCGAAACAATGGGTATCATCACAAATGATTCAATAGATAGTAGGTGTAAACCAAAATCAACTTTCTGTACACAGTTACTTGCTGGTGAGAAAATTGATATTTTCCAAGAAATTATGACAGAATAATTAATTCAACTAACCTAAAGAAGGACTAAAAAAGGCCAATGAGGATTGGCCAGCAATAAAGGATCTACAGGATGATCATTAAAGCCTCCGATAAGGGCGGTGTTAGGGTGGGCGAATACAATGCCAATAAATACAATGATATGTGCAGGCCAGATAACTGCAATATCAGTAAATGCAATGTGAATGTATGCCATTGCCTTTGCCCACATAACCTGGTCAATTGCCGTTGATGCATTATGAATGTATACCGTAACTTGTGCCCACGCAGTATCACCGGCATTAGCAATAATGATACTAATGTGCGTAGTATTTCATGCTTGTATGATAGCATTATTTTTGCTGAAACGACCAATGTGAATGAACGTTCAGACCAAAGCAAACACACCTTTGCTTACAACAATTTTTTTTCAATTAATCAATTTAATAAGTGGACAAAATACATTAAAAAAAACATGAATTAAAATACAATGCCAAAGATGGAGGAAATAGATCTGGTCTATGGCAGACTACACATTTTGAGGCAGGCAGGTTTTTAGCATTGCCCTGAGCTGTGTTGCTCTCCGATGTAACGCCTGCTTCATGTTTTTGAGCCAGGATCTCAACTTTAAGCACCTTGGGGTGCGTTCCTGGCTGGCTTCAGCTCGGCATGGAATTGCACCATCATTCTAAAAAAACAAAGAACAATCATAATAGTATTAAAAAAATTTACAACATGTGTACCTGGTAGAGTGTAAATTGTTGTAGTGAAAATCATAAATTCATTTTTCATTTCCTAGCTTGCATAGCTTCGACCAAACAAGCTACATCTTCTCACACTTCAGTCATGATCTCTCAAAGAGGAAATGAATTACAATATACATATCTAGAGACAGCAGTTTTTATGATTCATCTCTTCCAGTTTCAGTATTGAAATAACACCTTCTTAAGTGATCCACATGAAATGAAATGCATTTCTAAATCAAGAAGAAATATACACAAGTGATTACTATAATGCCCAATCAATTATGGTTTTGTAAAAGGCTTGTATAATACTGCAGAAAAATGTTTTTGGGTGGGAGAAAAGCAATTGTACTGGAAACTGTAACTCACAGCACCCTATTTCGAATAATATATTATGCTGAACTACAATAGCGGCCTACACGAAGACATGTATAGCATTTTTCCAGTGATCTAAATGGTGGATCCATCTGTCCAAGATGCATAACATGTATCCAAGTGATATTTCAAGGATGTGTCTTCAGGAGAGGTTTCATGAGGACACAGTGTGCTGGTTGAGTGCTAGCACTGGTGGAGAACACCTGGGTCAGTGCCGTCGGAGCCACTAATCAGCAGCCCATCTCCAAAGAAGGCTACAGTTCTATTGTGGCCTGGGACAACTCCATATGCTCAAGAATGAGGCCAGTGTAAAGTTTAGCGGTGGCATGACCAGGGTCCTCACCTGATGTAGCTAAGAAAGGCACATGTGAAGCACTAATTAAGTGTCCTCAAGAGGGTGTCCCGCCAATACCGGACACCGGAAGCAACTATGCCTGACACGTCACCTTGACCAGTGGCATCATGCGAAATGGATATGAAGAGTTTCTGCTGTGGCCAGGGGCACTTAGTGGTGCCTCCCTCTTGCCCAGTCCTAGAGCGCAGAGAGCGAACTGTATAGTGATGAGCAGCAATGGGCAGTAGGGTGGTGAGCGGGGAAATAAATTATCCACTTTCCCTATAAATATACAATAAAGAGCACCGGTTTGTAGGAGCACTGGGGTGACTCTTTAAAGGAGCCAACTGCTCACTGTTGATTTTATGAAGACACAATAGCACAAGCCACGGATTTCACACTACAATCTTGAACAGCCCCATACTCCAGAGCCTGAAACACTCGCATTGGGATACAGGAGACTGAAACTTGAGTGGCGGGAGCAGAGAAAGTATGGTCCATCTACTAGCGAGATATGAAACTCACACAAGGCGACCCACCTGTGAGGAAAAAATATAAAACATAGTTGTAAACATGATCTCAGAGAAAGCGAAGTCACCTCCAATGACAAAAGGAAGATATATTGTGCTGCCTAAGTGACTTGCACTATTAATCTCCGATATGGTCCCCATAGAAATGCAGACGTTGAAAATCCACATGGGAGCATCCATCACAGATGGGGCAGAAAGTTTGCGAGAGTAAGTGAGCAAGAATCCATTAATGAAGACCATATAGTTACCATGAGAGATTAACTAGAAACGATGAAAGACCATCAGAATAGATGGAGGAGGGCATTAAAAATGATGAGACAAATGCTTGGACCTAGAAAATCACTCCCGGTTTTACTTGATTCTAAAGGAAGACCATGCTTTTCTCATCTGCATGAGCCCAACCCAGAGACATCATAGCTAAATTGACATAATAGCTAAATTGTCATCCCTTACATCAAACACAGAATAATGAGAGAGGCCAGAAAGATGGGCACACTTATTTTCCAGGGTCAAACCATCAACTTCCACCAGAATATCTCACAAAGCACCCTCAACAAATGTAGGATGCCTGCACCATAACATGCAGAGAAGACAGGTGCAGTATAGTTGGGGTTTTCCATTCATGCTGTGGTTTCAACTAAACTCCAGAACCCTTGTAATCCGCAAAGTTGAGGACTTTTGAAGCATTTTGGGATCGAACAGTGAGGCTCTCCAAATCAAATTATGGCAAAAAAAGAAGAGCAAGATATATAGATAACTCTTTCATGCCAATGTAAAAGTAGGATGCTACATATGATAACAGAAGCTTTCAGACACTGGATGGGTGGTAGGTGGGAAGCGCAGACTGCAGTGGTGTTTACTAATGTGTTGGAGGACTTTATACTCCCATTTTCTTCGAAGGAAGACAGGGGATTGGGTTGGTGGGAGAGTGGAAGGGCAGTTGGTGAAATTGACTGAGTTTGAAGTCCTGATGGGAGCCGAGGCAGTTGACACTGAGTCAAGTGCTTTCAAATGTCAGAAGGTTGACTACAATCCTAGGAATTACATACACCTGCAGATGGAATACATCTCAACTGACAATGTTGAGAATAATGTCATGGAGTGTGCGGGGAATGAATTCCCCGGTTAATCAGATCTTATCCGTGGGAGGTGCATGAAGTCCCCCCAGAGAAAGTATGCCTCCGAGAGATGCACATGTTAACCTCAGATGTATATTTACTGCAGCACAAGCTACATCTCAATCTACATTTTGTGGCTACAACTAAGAAAAAGAAGTAGGGTTATGATAGAGTTGCACAGAGATTTCCCACTTGTAAAGGCAGGGCCGGATGTCAGATCAGAGAGCTCCAGACCCTCGAAGAAAACAACATGAAACTGAGAGATATATAAGTGGAACAACATCCATTCAATTCTAGCCATCAGTTTCACACATAAAGTGCATATTATGCCAGAAAATATATTCCTTCAGAAAAAAAACAATATTCATGTCTAAACACCTTAAGACAAGAGCAAAAAAATTATATTTTTATCTGGATACATTTACAAAATGTAGACACTTTCTTTGATCAGAAAAGTCATCTAATGTTACAAGTTGCACTGTTGTGTTTTGTTTCCAGGGATGGGCACATTGCTGCAGATTAATACTGTTGAGGATAAGAAGGACATCCTTTTTCTATATCTTGAGAGACTATCACTCGAGAGCAAATTAAATGTACTTGATATTTGCACCCAAAATTCAGCCCAGGACAACTTTCTTAAGCTTATAGTGGGCAAAATACAGTAACTGAACCAATGTAAATTACTTTGGGTGGGCAACTTCAATATGGGCCATGATGCACAGCTAGATAGACACCCTCTCCTATGCCACATTCTCTTTTCGGGAGTTCAGGAAGCAGGCTTGATAGATATATGTCAGGTTGAAAACCTCACAGTAAACAAATCAACCATCTTTCTTTCACAAACTATCAGTACTTATTACCATATAGACCTAATATGTAGTGACCACATGTATAATTTCTCATGGACTGAAAGAAATATTGGACCATTCTGTATATAAATGTGGGAGGATGAACGTATGACTGTTGTTTCACACAGGGGGCCTCAAAGATTTGATAAGTCCCTCCTTAAGGTCAGACTGTTCTTGCAATCTCCCAGGGAAGTCATCACAAACGATTTCTGGGAGAATTATACTGGAGAGGGCTCCCTGACTGTAGTGTGGGAAGCCTCTAAAGCGACCCATGTTGAACAGTGTATAACTTAGAGTGATTGACACCAAAATGTGAGTAAGCTGCATCAACAAACCTTAGAGCCCCAAGCTCAAAGGGACAGAGGAATACTTAAATTGCTGTAGTCACTGCAGTCTTTACAGGCCCTAACTAGAGTGAGGGGTCACTTAGGCCTCTTGGCCATGGAGAGGTTGGAAAAAGCACTGCTGTGCCTCAGGCACAAACTTTATGAAAAGGCAGGTAAGGTGGATTCTTTAAAGGTTAGGAGTTTCAGGCGAGCAAGGGCAATAAGGCAATATCATGCTCTGGGCGGAGGCGGGGGTAAATATAACTGTGATGAAGAGGGGAAAAGTGGCCTTTAGGAAATACTACACCAGAACAAGTCTCTAGATCCTCATGGCCTATCAAATGTGTTTTATAAATAATTTTGGATTGAATTGACTCCGCATCTCATAACCACCTTCTATTTCTTCTGCAAATAGGCTTAGTTACACACACAATGACTAAGTCCACAGTTATACTAATTCATAAGGAGGATTAACCTCCAGATGTTTGTGAAATGTATTAACCTGTAGATCTCATGAATGCAGATGGTAGGATCTTTACAAAAGTAATGCTGGACAGATTGATGCCTCATATTGCATATCTCATTCACCCAGACCAATCAGGGTTTGTCACTTAAAGCCAGGCAGCAGATAATATACAATGAGCGCTCCACCCTATAGAAAAATTATCAGTGTTAGACCTATCAGCCTGAGGTCTTCTCCAAACCTTTGTGCCTACTCATGTCCACTTTTTCTGAAATGTGTTTCTACTGGCCTTAGGACTGTGCTAACCAGTGTTAAAGTGCTTGTGATCAAACTCCTAAACATGGTTTGATTGCCATATACCTAACTGGTATATGTCATTTACTTATAAATCCATTGTAGAGTGACATACCGCATTGCCAGGGCCTATAGATTAAATGCTACCAGTGGGCCTATGGCGCTTATTATGCCACCCACTTTAAAACATCTCCCAGTCCGGCCATTGGAGCCTGAATAAAGTTTTAAACTGCAATATCGACTTGGCATTTAAAACCCCTTGCCACATATTTAACTTCCCTTTTGACTACATAAAAGTTACCCGGAAGGTAGGTCGTAGGTATCCCACAAGGCAGGGTGCTTGGCATTTAAAAGGTTGGACATGTACGCTTCTGTTTTGGAAGTCCTGGTAATGAAAAACATCTAAATTAGCCCCTCACATTGGATAATATTGGGATTCATTATTACATTTAATAAGCCATGAAACCTAATTGCGACCAGGTAAATATGTCATGTTTGGTACCTATGAAAATGTAATTATATATCCTCTTTAATGGCAAAGTTAGACTTTTCATTACAATTTTGAAAATGCCACTTTTAGAAAATTGCCATTTTCCTTCCCTTAGCCCTTTGTATCTACAACGCGTCTTCGGTCACATGACTGCATGTAGCTGGCAGTAAGACTTTGTAAATTCCTCCCATACAGTCACACAATAGAGGGATTAGGTGTGTCTCAATGGGCCATCTGCTGGCAGGATAGGGGATGGAGTAGAGTACAGCCACTCGTAGAACAAAATAGACTGTACTCTGCCTAAACACAGAGGAACAAACAACCCTGTATTATCAATTTAGCCAGCTTGGAGCCAGGGCATGGGAGTAAAGAAATTCCATGCACTTCAAAGAACCTTTCGAGAAGTGTCTCCAAACTTCTAGAAGAAGCGCACCAGGGAATAAAACTAGGACCTTCACGCCCACTCTTCAGTACACTTTTGGACCTCTGACTGCTCTGCAAGGAGGAAAGACTGCTGTGCTGTTGAAAGGGCTGCCACTCTGCTGGACAGTTGCTCTTAAGGAACTGCTGCCCTTCTGAGCTGACCTGCTGAAAGCTGGCCTCTTACCTGGGGAGGAAAAACTGGAACTGCCACTTCACCATTAACTCAGGGCTCTAAGAGTGACTCCAAGGGCTTGTCTCCCAATGCTACCAGTTAGAATCCCTGAAGGCAGATTTGAAATCTCTAAATGGTACCATAGACTTCTTTATAAGGGCACAAATGTAGACTCAAATGTTGTGGAAAGAACTACAGGCACCCAGCCAGTCAGAAGGATTGGAAGACCCTGACATAAGGTGGTACTATTATGCCTTATGGATTCAGGTTTTCTTTGAATGGTCTGTTGCCTTTTAAACAGAGAGACTTACCTTGGTTAGCTAAATTTGCTCCGACTCAGATATGCTACTCCTCTGAGATCCTCAAACCCACAATGGAAATCTGAGATGAGATCAGTAGGAAAAGGTAGCTGATCACATGTCTCTCCCTATACACACCAATGTGGGTGTAACTAGGTGCCCAGTATACAAGGGAACAAAGAGGAAACGGACTGGTGGACTTGTATTGACGAGGATTCCCTTACTCCTTCCTCACAGGACGAACAGAGTCCCTGGCGCTCACTTACAGAAGGAAATCAGAACGGCCCCTTAACTGGCCGTATGACCCGGACGAAGGTCCCTCCCACCGCGACGTTTGCTTTGCCACATTGGATAAGAACCTGGATATCCAGGAAAGAGTGTGTGACATCACCGGAGGAGGAGAGAGGACAACGGAGGAGTGCGTGGACGCGAACCGGCGAGAGTGCGGACCTGTGGACGCCGAGCTAGGACGAGAGAGAGACGTGCCCCAAGGAGAAGTAGACGCGCTACAAACCGAAGCAGAAGAGCCAGGAGGCCAACGGGACTGCGCTGCACCGTGCCACACTCCCGAGGGAGGAGTGTGGCTCCGACAGGTACGGGATAAGTTTACAAGTTGGGTGGAACGTAGGGGTGTGTTCCCGCGTTAACTAAACACCCTGCTCCTTAGTGTTCCCTCACCTACCTGGACCCTATAAATACCCTTCCCTCACCACGGCTCACATTACCGATAAAGCGTCTCACTAGAGGTGTCCCTCACTTCCCCGGTTACCCCTGAGTAAAACAGAACGAGGACGGAAAAGTAATTAGCCCTTTCTTTGTTTTGATTCTTTCCGGACTTTGCGAGAGCGGCACCATACAAGAAGCCCCAACCACGGGCAAGACGGTCTTCGGTTCAGCAGCTGGCCCAGTAAGCACCACGGACCCTGCCGAGTTCGCCAAAGAAAGACTGACTCTAAGACAAAAGAAAATGTACATGAAAATAAAACCCGCTTTGCCCAAACCTCGTGTCCAGCCCATTACTGACTCCTCTGTACAGTGGGAAAATCCAGAGGTTGCACTAGAGAGAGGGGGTGTGGGTTGCTGGGTGAGTGGAGGAGGTAGAATACTCAAAGATTTATTTGACAACAAAGTCAGTAAAACATTTGAGCTATGTAAAAGGGAGTTTAAAATATGGGAACGTGATTAAATGGAAGATAGGCACTTGCAAAACGGGAAGTATCACCCACAAATAAATTAGCAGCCATTAGACCACTCAAAAAATGAGAAAAGATTTTTCCAAAGTATAAGTGACCTAGGGGGCTAATTTCCAACATTTACTTATCGCTGATAAATCTAGGCCCTGAACTACAATTGATATATAAAAGAGATGGCAAAATATTTTGCAGTGCGATATCTCCATGGCTTGATGGGTTGATGGATACAATTGTTGAAAGACAACCCCTTCATGAGTGGAAGTGTCCAAAACAGAGAATCTCTCTGTAAGTATATGATGCTGTGGCAGCTGAAGCACAAAACATTAAAAAGGAAATACCAGATTACATTAGGGTTGTGCTGGAGGGGATGTGCACTAGAGAATGATTATGTCCATATTTGATAGTCTTCCTCTTGACATTTCATGAATGTTGGAGTAAATTAAGGTCTTTTGGGGTATGGAAAAGCTAACCTGGGACTTCCATGGCATGGCCACAAATACAAGCAAACATAGTGCTCTTGAGATGAGTATTTATTTGCTCGCACAACAATGTTGAGGTGCCCTACATCCTTGAGATCAATGAGGCTAATGGCGCCCACAGAAATTTCTAAAATCTGGAGATATTGACTGAGAATGCGTAAACTGGGTGAAATTGAAGACACTGGAAAGTTCTCACAGACTATTGTTCTGTCACTCTCTCAGTAAAGATAGGGGCGGGTTTATGATTTATTCTTCGTTTCTATGGAGGATCCCCACTCAGACACTTTATATCTTGTACATTCTCTTTAAGAAAGCAAAATAAAATATCTTTGTATAATATTTAAAACATCATTAATCAAGACTTCTGCTTTGAATTTCTGAAAGGAAACAGACCATCATTTACAGGAAGTCAAGTTCTTATCACTGGTATGCAGAGTGAAGTTGATTGGTGAAGGCTGTGCTCTGTAATTCAGTCTACTTTTTACTGCAGTAATGTTTTTCATATTAAATATTACAGTTTTTTCATACCAGCATTAGCGATGGATGATGCTTACCTCTGCTGCTTGAAAATCATCACCTACGATTGAAATTGTGGATTCTGTCTCAAGCTCTTCAGATCTGATGGTATCAACAGTTTTAGATTTCAAACGAATGATTCCGAAGTAGCGAGGGAAGCTCCTTGAAAAAATAGTTTTTTTAGCAATCCGCTTTTGTGAGGAAATAGCTTCTTCATTAGGCCTCTGCAGAATATCAACAAATAGAATATTGTTTCCTGCTGTCTTCATATTTCAATACAGAGACAAAGAAATCAAATATCTTACACATTTTGCCAATAAATTAATTAGGTATTACCTAATCTCATGAAGACTGAGAAAGTTTTCAGTACGGAGATGATAATGTTCTAAAGCACAAATACAAGCAAACATAGTGCTTTTGAGATGAGCATTTGTTTGCTCGCACAACAATGTTGAGGTTCCCTACATCCTTGAGATCAATGAAGCTAATGGCGCCCACAGAAATTTCTAAAATATGGAGATAGTGACTGAGAATGCATAAACTGGGTGAAATTGAAGACACTGGAAAGTTATTGCAGCCTATTGTTCTGTCACTCTCTCAGTAAAGATAGGGGTGGGTTATGATTTATTCTTCGTTTCTATGGAGGATCCCCACTCAGACTCTTTATATCTTGTAAATTCTAATTAAGAAAGCAAAATAAAATATCTTTGTAAAATATTTAAAACATCATTAATCAAGACTTCTTTTTTGAAAAATTATCATACCAAGCATCGTGGTATGCAGTCTGCTATAATCACAGGTTAGATACAACATTTGTTTACCCGATTAACCTCGCCCCAAAACGAAAAGAACTATGGGACCCGGTTACAACATTCATTGATATGCACGCCAGGCGATCTTTGTCTCAAACTCCCTTACAACAAGAAGTTGCCAAACCTCCATGACTTCCTCTAGATTGTCATTTTTTTTCTTTGTGATTATAATTATACTTTATTTTACTACATTATGTTTTATGTATTCACTTAATATGTATTTGCCACTTTTTGCTTATCTTTGCGTATTATTCTATTACTCATTATTGACTCCTTTACTGCCAATCTGAAAAGCTAAACTGTATGGGCCAGATGCATCAAGCATCCATTTTGCGATTCCTTATTAGCGAAAATTAAGGAATCGCTAATAAGGAATAGCAAAATGGAATGCATCAAGCAATCACACAAAAAATAGCGATTCCTTAATTGCGACTCGCAAATTGCGAGTCGCAATTAATGAATACCTCCCCATTCATTCCTATGGGCCTAGAGGCCCATAGGAATGAATGGGAAGACAATCTCAATTTGCGAATCGCAATTAGCGATTCGCAAATTGAGATTGCGAGTTCAAGGGTGCAGGGGTGTCCAAAGGACACCCTGTTACACCCCAGAATGTGATCTGTGCACATATGTTGCGCACACACATGCCCTTAGGGCATGTGTGTGCGCAACATGAAACTTTGAAAAATGCACAAAAGTGCATTTTTCAAAGTTTTTGCAAATTACCATGAAGTTGTACTTCATGGTAATTTGCGTGCCCTTTTAGCAAATTTGCTATTTTTGATACTTTCATGCATTGCATTTAAGGAATCTCAATTAGAGATTCCTTAAATACAAACAATCGCATTTTAGCGAATTCTCTATTTGCGATATTTGCATTTGGGATGATGCATCCCAAATGCAAAAATTGCACTCGCAAAGGGCCAGATTCTGAGAATCTGGCCCTTTTGTGAGCGCATTTAGCTTGATGCATCTGGCCCAAAGTTTCTTATATACCTATTATTGTTTTACTATGTGTATTTTTTATCTTAATTGCTTGAATAAACTTTTCTTGAACTTGCAGAGTGAAGTTGATTGATGAAGGCTGTGCTTTCTAATTCATTCTACTTTTTACTGCATTAATGTTTTTCAAATTAAATATTACAGTTTTTCATACCAGCATTAGCGATGGATGATGCTTACCTCTGCTGATTGAAAATCATCAGCTACGATTGAAATTGTGGATTCTGTCTCAAGCTCTTTAGATCTGATGGTATCAACAGTTTTAAGTTTCGAATGAATGATTCCGAAGTAGCGAGGGAAACTCCTTGACAAAATAGCTTTTTTAGAAATCCGCTTTTGTGAGGAAATAGCTCCTTCATTAGGCCTCTGCAGAATATCAACAAATACAATATTGTTTCCTGCTGTCTTCATATTTCAATACATATACACAGAAATCAAATATCTTACACATTTTGCAATACATTATTAAGTATTACCTAATTTCATGAAGACTGAGAAAGTTTTCAGGACTGAGATGATAATGTTCTAAAGCACAAATACGAGCAAACATAGTGCTCTTGAGATGAGTATTTGTTTGCTCGCACAACAATGCTGAGGTGCCCTACATCCTTGAGATCAATGAAGCTAATGGCGCCCACAGAAATTTCTAAAATCTGGAGATATTGACTGAGAATGCGTAAACTGAGTGAAATTGAAGACACTGGAAAATTCTCACAGACTATTGTTCTGTCACTCTCTCAGTAAAGATAGGGGCGGGGATATGATTCATTCTTCGTTTCTATGGCGGATCCCCACTCAGACCCTTTATATCTTGTAAATTCTAATTAAGAAAGCAAAATAAAATATCTTTGTAAAATATTTAAAACATCAATAATCAAGACTTCTGTTTTGAATTTCTGAATGGAAACGGACCTTCATTTACAGGAAGTCAAGTTCTTATCATCGGTATGCAGAGTGAAGTTGATTGATGAAGGCTGTGCTCTGTTATTCATTCTACTTTTTACTGCATTAATGTTTTTCATATTAAATATTACAGTTTTTTCATACCAGCATTAGCGATGGATGATGCTTACCTCTGCTGCTTGAACATCATCACCTACGATTGAAATTGTGGATTCTGTCTCAAGCTCTTCAGATCTGATGGTATCAACAGTTTTAGATTTCGAACGAATGATTCGGAAGTAGCGAGGGAAGCTCCTTGGCAAAATTGTTTTTTTAGAAATCCGCTTTTGTGAGGAAATAGCTCCTTCATCAGGCCTCTGCAGAATATCAACAAATACAATATTGTTTCCTGCTGTCTTCATATTTCAATACATATACACAGAAATCAAATATCTTACACATTTTGCTAATAAATTCATTAAGTCTTACCTAATCTCATGAAGACTGAGAAAGTTTTCAGTACTGAGATGATAATGTTCTAAAGCACAAATACGAGCAAACATAGTGCTCTTGAGATGAGTATTTGTTTGCTCGCACAACAATGTTGAGGTGCCCTACATCCTTGAGATCAATGAAGCTAATGGCGCCTACAGACATTTCTAAAATCTGGAGATATTGACTAAGAATGCGTAAACTGGGTGTCATTGAAGACACTGGAAAGTTCTCACAGACTATTGTCCTGTCACGCTCTTAGTAAGGATAGGAGCGGGGTTATGATTTATTCTTCATTTCTATGGAGGAACCCCACTCAGAACCTTTATATCTTGTAAATTCTAATTAAGAAAGCAAAATAAAAAATCTTTGTAAAATATTTAAAACATCATTAATCAAGACTTCTGTTTTGAATTTCTGAAAGGAAACGGACCATCATTTACAGGAAGTCAAGTTCTTATCATTGGTATGCAGAGTGAAGTTGATTGATGAAGGCTGTGCTCTATAATTCATTCTACTTTTTACTGCATTAATGTTTTTCATATTAAATATTACAGTTTTTTCATACCAGCATTAGCGATGGATGATGCTTACCTCTGCTGCTTGAAAATCATCAGCTACGATTGAAATTGTGGATTCTGTCTCAAGCTCTTTAGATCTGATGGTATCAACAGTTTTAGGTTTCGAATGAATGATTCTGAAGTAGCGAGGGAAACTCCTTGACAAAATAGTTTTTTTAGAAATCCGCTTTTGTGAGGAAATAGCTCCTTCATTAGGCCTCTGCAGAATATCAACAAATACAATATTGTTTCCTGCTGTCTTCATATTTCAATACATATACACAGAAATCAAATATCTTACACATTTTGCAATACATTATTAAGTATTGCCTAATTTCATGAAGACTGAGAAAGTTTTCAGGACGGAGATGATAATGTTCTAAAGCACAAATACGAGCAAACATGGTGCTCTTGAGATGAGTATTGTTTGCTCGCAGAACAATGCTGATGTGCCCTACATCCTTGAGATCAATGAAGCTAATGGCGCCCACAGAAATTTCTAAAATCTGGAGATATTGACTGAGAATTCGAAAACTGGGTGAAATTGAAGACACTGGAAAGTTCTCACAGACTATTGTTCTGTTACTCTCTCAGTAAAGATAGGGGCGGGGTTATGTTTTTTTCTTCGTTTCTATGGAGGATCCCCGCTCAGACCCTTTATATCTTGTAAATTCTAATTAAGAAAGCAAAATAAAATATCTTTGTAAAATATTTAAATCATCATTAATCAAGACTTCTGTTTTGAATTTCTGAAAGGAAACAGACCATCATTTACAGGAAGTCAAGTTCTTATCATTGGTATGCAGAGTGAAGTTGACTGATAAAGGCTGTGCTCTGTTATTCATTCTAATTTTTACTGCATTAATGTTTTTCATATTAAATATTACAGTTTTTTCATACCAGCATTAGAGATGGATGATGCTTACCTCTGCTGCTTGAACATCATCACCTACAATTGAAATTGTGGATTCTGTCTGAAGCTCTTCAGATCTGATGGTATCAACAGTTTTAGATTTCGAACGAATGATTCCGAAGTAGCGAGGGAAGCTCCTTGACATAATTGTTTTTTTAGAAATCCGCTTTTGTGAGGAAATAGCTCCTTCATTAGGCCTCTGCAGAATATCAACAAATAAAATATTGTTTCCTGCTGTCTTCATATTTCAATACATATACACAGAAATCAAATATCTTACACATTTTGCCAATAAATTAATTAAGTATTACCTAATCTCGTGAACACTAAGAAAGTTTTCAGTACTGAGATTAAAATGTTCTAAAGCACAAATACGAGCAAACATGGTGCTCTTGAGATGAGTATTTGTTTGCTCGCACAACAATGTTGATGTGCCCTACATACTTGGGATCAATGAAGCTAATGGCGCCCACAGAAATTTCTAAAATCTGGAGATATTGACTGAGAATTCGAAAACTGGGTGAAATTGAAGACACTGGAAAGTTCTCACAGACTATTGTTCTGTCACTCTCTCAGTAAAGATAGGGGCGGGGTTATGATTTATTCTTCGTTGCTATAGAGGATCCCCGCACAGACCCTTCATATCTTGTAAATTCTAATTAAGAAAGCAAAATAAAATATCTTTGTAAAATATTTAAAACATCATTAATCAAGACTTCTCTTTTGAATTTCTGAAAGGAAACGGACCATCATTTACAGGAAGTCAAGTTCTTATCATTGGTATGCAGAAGGAAGTTGATTGATGAAGGCTGTGCTCTATAATTCATTTTACATTTTACTGCATTAATGTTTTTCATATTAAATATTACAGTTTTTTCAAACCAGCTTTAGCGATGGATGATACTTACCTCTGCTGCTTGAAAATCATCACCTACGATTGAAATTGAGGATTCTTTCTCAAGCTCTTCAGATCTGATGGTATCAACAGTTTTAGATTTCGAATGAATGATTCCGAAGTAGCGAGGGAAGCTCCTTGACAAAATTGTGTTTTTAGGAATCTGCTTTTTTGAGGAAATAGCTCCTTCTTTAGGCCTCTGCTGAATATCAACAAATACACCATTGTTTCCTGCTGTCTTCATATTTCAATACATATACACAGAAATCAAATATCTTACACATTTTGCCATTAAATTAATTAAGTATTACCTAATCTCATGAAGACTGAGAAAGTTTTCAGGACTGAGATGATAATGTTCTAAAGCACAAATACGAGCAAACATAGTGCTCTTGAGATGAGTATTTGTTTGCTCGCACAACAATGCTGAGGTGCCCTACATCCTTGAGATCAATGAAGCTAATGGCGCCCACAGAAATTTTTAAAATCTGGAGATATTGACTGAGAATGCGTAAACTGAGTGAAATTGAAGCCACTGGAAAATTTTCACAGACTATTGTTCTGTCACTCTCTCAGTAAAGATAGGGGCGGGGTTATGATTCATTCTTCGTTTCTATGGCGGATCCCCACTCAGACCCTTTATATCTTGTAAATTCTAATTAAGAAAGCAAAATAAAATATCTTTGTAAAATATTTAAAACATCAATAATCAAGACTTCTGTTTTGAATTTCTGAATGGAAACGGACCTTCATTTACAGGAAGTCAAGTTCTTATCATTGGTATGCAGAGTGAAGTTGATTGATGAAGACTGTGCTCTGTTACTCATTCTACTTTTTACTGCATTAATGTTTTTCATATTAAATATTACAGTTTTTTCATACCAGCATTAGCGATGGATGATGCTTACCTCTGCTGCTTGAACATCATCACCTACGATTGAAATTGTGGATTCTGTCTCAAGCTCTTCAGATCTGATGGTATCAACAGTTTTAGATTTCGAACGAATGATTCGGAAGTAGCGAGGGAAGCTCCTTGACAAAATTGTTTTTTTAGAAATCTGCTTTTGTGAGGAAATAGCTCCTTCATCAGGCCTCTGCAGAATATCAACAAATACAATATTGTTTCCTGCTGTCTTCATATTTCAATACATATACACAGAAATCAAATATCTTACACATTTTGCTAATAAATTCATTAAGTCTTACCTAATCTCATGAAGACTGAGAAAGTTTTCAGTACTGAGATGATAATGTTCTAAAGCACAAATACGAGCAAACAGAGTGCTCTTGAGATGAGTATTTGTTTGCTCGCACAACAATGTTGAGGTGCCCTACATCCTTGAGATCAATGAAGCTAATGGCGCCTACAGATATTTCTAAAATCTGGAGATATTGACTAAGAATGCGTAAACTGGGTGTCATTGAAGACACTGGAAAGTTCTCACAGACTATTGTCCTGTCACGCTCTTAGTAAGGATAGGAGCGGGGTTATGATGTATTCTTCATTTCTATGGAGGAACCCCACTCAGAACCTTTATATCTTGTAAATTCTAATTAAGAAAGCAAAATAAAAAATCTTTGTAAAATATTTAAAACATCATTAATCAAGACTTCTGTTTTGAATTTCTGAAAGGAAACGGACCATCATTTACAGGAAGTCAAGTTCTTATCATTGGTATGCAGAGTGAAGTTGATTGATGAAGGCTGTGCTCTGTAATTCATTCTACTTTTTACTGCATTAATGTTTTTCATATTAAATATTACAGTTTTTTCATACCAGCATTAGCGATGGATGATCCTTACCTCTGCTGCTTGAAAATCATCACCTACGATTGAAATTGTGGATTCTGTATCAAGCTCTTCAGATCTGATGGTATCACCAGTTTTAGATTTCGAATGAAAGATTCCGAAGTTGCGAGGGAAGCTCCTTGACAAAATTGTTTTTTTAGCAATCCGCTTTTGTGAGGAAGTAGCTCCTTCATGAGGCCTCTGCAGAATATCAACAAATACAATATTATTTCCTGTGTTCTTCATATTTCAATACATATACACAGAAATCAAATATCTTACACATTTTGCCAATAAATTAATTAAGTATTACCTAATCTCATGAAGATTGAGAAAGTTTCCAGGACGGAGATGAAAATGTTCTAAAGCACAACATCTTTAAACAGATGGCATAACAACATTAACACCTACAAATCATGTTTCTTTCCTGCTAAGTTCAATATGGGGTGTTGCAGCAAATATCCACTCCGCTCTCTTCAGAAACAAAACCATCTCATCTTTGACTTACGGTGTCTAATCACATTCTAACACAAAAGTCAAATGTCCAGTTTGCACTTTCCATTTTTATTTAGTTGTAAAAGTTACTGATATTTCCTAAAGAGGCTGGCCTCCATTATCTCTTTCATCAATATGTAGGCTTTCTTTTGTTTCAAAAATGTTAAGAGACAATCAAGAGGACCTCCCTAGGAGCAACCTTGGTCAAATAGCGAGCACTGTATATGGATACACACTCACAAATCCATTGGTATATCTCCTACCTGGAGATATCAACACAATACACACAATACTATAAAAGGTAAACAGGTTAGTAACCACAAATATGCAGCAGTCTCGTGGGGGGGGGAAACCACATACTAAAGATGTGGAATGCAAACTGCGACTGAAATCGAGACTTCGACCAGATGACTCAGAAGAGATGGAGACACAAGTAACCACCCATAGTAAGTACCCAGGAACCGCACGGAAGCTATGTGCAAAGTGGAAATACAGCTGTGTACTCAATTCAGAAAAAGAACTCTTCCCAGTGGACCCTGAAGACACCCCATGGAAGACAGAAGGTTGGAGAGTCACCCCACTCATGGATACCTAGGAACCAGGATACCCACACCAGGGAAGCCAGGTGCATATTGATGTTGGAAACAGCCCTAGACTGTAAAAGAGGATTTTAGAAGAGATGCAGCTGGCGGAGAAGGTGAAAGAGTACGGTAGAATTCAAGGATGGATCCTTGAAAAGAAGTGCCTGCAGGCAGAGAGGACAGAGTTTATGCCACTTGGAAGTGACCTGGAGGCACGGAGGACCAGTGACCATGATGACTGAAGATGCAGGAGAGTTGACCGTGGCCTTGTCACTGCAGCTGTGAGGACCAAGCGATGCTGTGGAAGAGCAGGAGTCATTCACAAACTGCCCCATGTCGGAAGTCGAGAACCAGTGGGTCGGTGTTCGGTGGGAGCACCAATAAGCTTTGGCAGCAGCAACAAACATTGTCAACAGAAAAGGTGCAACGTTGGATCCAGCAAGGTCCAAAGGACTCACCAAGTGCAGGAAAGTAAGAGCAGGCCCCAAGCAAGTAGGGAAGCCCACCGAAGCCAAAAAAGACCCAGAAGAGGACCCGCAGGCCGAAAGCACAGGAATCGCAAGAGGACTTTGAGCAGCTCACCAAAGATGCAATGCCATGGTGCTGAGGATGTGGTAAAGTCAAAGATCTTGGCAGGAATAGCTGCTGGAGGCTCAAGCTTCGTGTAGCCCGAAGATCTCTGGAGGACAGAGTCAACAAGCGTTGGCAACAATCAGTCTATGTGGTGCACAGGGGTTCTGTTCCAGCCGTTCCATCGAGGGATACTGACCTCAAAGTTACTAAGAAGACAGTGCAGGCCTTGAGGGAGTTGCAGATCCACAACCTGTGTTGCTGAGTCTTTTGGAGTACTAGGACATCAAGAGCAGCAGACTAGTCAGCTTGGTTGCGGTGCCTTCAGATACAGGAGAGTGACTCTTTCACTCCAAGTGAGATTCCTTCAGGAGTCTTTGATGCCCACAGGCCCGGGAGAAGAACCTGGATGAAGAACAAGCAGAGGCGATATAGAAGACTGGAAAGACGACGAGACCAGAAACAGCAGAAGTCTGCCTTGATGCAGTCCCAGTTGCTAGGTGAAGGCCAACAAAGTCCAAAGTGCCCAGACTGTAGAAGTTGAAGTGTTTTCAGGTTTGATTCTTGTCTCACAAAGAATCTGCAGAACCACCCACATGTAAGCCCTTAAGTACCCTAGGTAAAGGGTTGGGGCGATTCAAGGATCGCTCCTAGAGGAGGGGCTGGGCAGAGAGGAGAATACTCCCAGGTCCTTTGTCCAGTTTTGCACCAGAGTGGGAGCCAACAGCTAACTGTACTGGCTCAAACTGGATGCTGCAAGAAGGGTATCAAAGGTGCCTTTCAAATCCCTCTGGTGGTGCTGGCAAGCACTCCCACCCCAGCCAAATACACTAAGTCTCGTCTTAGAGGTGGTTACACCACCCTGTGACAAGAAACCGATTGTTTTACCTTCCCGTGCTCAAGCTCAGCTCAGCAGCAGGAGGGCAGAATATTGTCTGTGGCGTGCAGGAGCACTAGCTTGCTGTTATCGATGTAAGGGTAGGATTCCAATATGATTGATACCAAACATGACCGGTTTTGGTGCAGCTCCTATAAAGTTAAAACTCTTGTGATTGACTTGATTGGGTTTGTAGGGGGTGTCCTGCACATGCAGGGCACCATCACACTTATAATCTAGCACCCTGCCCTCAGGATTGAAAGGCCTTCTTATGGGCGACTTATAGTTTTTAATTGTAGTGACCTCAGATTTAAGATGTTAGAAAACACATATCTGTTGTAAGCTATGCTAGCACCAGTTTACACAGGCTGCAACGGAAGGCCTGTAGTCACAGTTTGAGCGTTCTCTCATGAATGGCATATTACATGCTGCAGCCTATGGGAGACCCCTGTACTACCTATGCCCTGGCTACATCACTTCCATATACTAGGGACTTACTAGAGTACACCAGTAGCCAATTGTGGAGCTACCAAAGTAATTAACATGAATTTAGTGAGGAAGCACAGTGACTGGGGTCCTGATTAGCAGGATCCCAGTCAAATTAGTCAGACAACAGAATAACACCAGCAAAATGTTGCGGTAACCATGAACACAGATCCTACTTTCCTACACTTATTTTTAGAGCTGGGAGGTGAATCTGTCTGGGCTAGAGGGACAATGGCTTTTTCGTTTTGCTAACAGCCCAATTCGCAGAATTGGTCTGTTTACAACTGCAAAAATCCTCTTTTAACTGTACAGAAGGCAAAATGTGATTAGAGAACTTGCTACAAATCACAATTTGCATTATCTTTTTGGTATTTGAAAAGAGCGTGTTTAGAACGTCCATTCCAAATACTGCTTTTCAGTAGTATGTATTAATGATTTGTGACCAAATTCCTGTCACAAAACATTAGCAGCCTTATTCACGGAAAGTCATAAAATTCAACTATAGGTATTCACGAAGGGCATTTACTATTCGCCGCTACTTTGTGAATACCAAAATCCGTAAAGTTACATTTTCGTCTCAGTTTACCTTTGTGAGTCGATCTCTAATACTTTACCACCAATTAAAAAGTGGTGGTAACCTGTTTACAAACTGGAATGGGTTCCCAATGGACCTCTTTTTCTATGAGAATGCTAAAAAAATATTGTCAAGTGTAAGCAGTGGTCCCACTTCCTACTAATCAAAGTTACTTTTTTAATTTTTCATTTTTAAATGGACCTCTTTTTCCTTTAAGAAAAATGGTTGCATTTAAAAAAAATGCTTGCTTTATTTAAAAAGCAATCAAAGACATGGTGATCTGCTGTCCTCTGCAGGCCCCTATTCCTGTGTTGGCTGTCATTTTTAATGAATAGTAATTGGCAACCTACCTCATTAATATTAATGAGGTGGATCTATTTGCGACTCACTAGGAATAACTAAGTAATAAATAAAATGTTCATGCATTTAGAACAGCGATTACCAAACAGTGATTCTGAAAAAAATTGCTTTTTGGTAATCCCCATGCTAAAGGTATGCACATCTGGCCCCTAGAGATTTAAGAGTCAGGAACTGAAAGCAGAGGAGCACTAGCTATCTAACTGAAAGGGCGCCATAATATGTTGGCCATAATATGGAATTTCTGCGAAAAAATATTAATTTAACGCTGATCACCATACACGCCTTGAAGTGTTAAGATTAAACAGGGAACTTTAAGTGAACGTTGATGTGGAGAATTCTAAGAGAATACTTTGAATAGCTTTGTTTTTGCTAAGCTGGGTGGGGATGTTATTGAATACGACATAACCTTAATTTCAACATTGCCATTTGGTCAAGCCTTACTTTGCTAGAAGCTTCTCCATATTGCTATAATTCAGTCATAACATTTGGAAATACTATCAGATTAATTCTCACATGCATTTTGATCTTTGTAGCAGATTTCACTCATATTTGGCTCAATGTGTTCAAAAATGAATTGAAACTACTGTCTGATTTTCAGGACACAACGATTTTTCAATCAAAAATGTGGCAAAAATGTGTCATTACCCCCATAATCATTAGGTAAGCGTTCAAAAATTCTGACCATTGAAGAATACACAGTAGCATACCATGCCCTTCTTTGAGTCAAAGGCAAAGGTGACCTTTTAATCAGTAAATGAGGATATTGAGTTCACATTTGGTTGAAATTAAAAAGAGTGACTTTTTTGCAATATAATTTCAACTATGTCATATGAATAGCAAAGGTTTTTAAGTAAACACTGAGATCAATTTTCGTGGGGTCCTTAATTGTTTCACTTTTAGTCACAAGACCAAACATATATTTTCCTACTATTGTAGGTCATTCATGTGCTGCACATTCACTCACTCTGAGTTTACTTTAATTTCTGTGGCCCAAACACACCCCACTTGCTCAAGGGCAAACCCGCCACATGGTGTACAAACATCAACTCTGATTAGGAACAAAAATTCGGTCCTTGGCCCATTTACAACATGCTGTTTGGCACCAAAGTAACCAAGAAAAACCCTTGTGTCCAAGTTTCCTATAGTGGTTCCCTCATAATTCAATTCATCTTAAGAACTGTTGGGAATGGGGTTTCTAGCTGGCAGAAGGATGCCTCCTGTCCTAACAGGGGCCACCACTCTAGTCAGGGTAAGCTACAAACACACGAAAAGATAACCTGTGCTCAGCGTCTTGTAGCTTGGAACAGAGCAGTCAGGCTTATCTAAAGAGCCTCGGTGCAGACAGCAGTTGTTTCTCTCTCAAAGGGAAAGTAACAAGACTGTTTATCTGTTTTTCCTCATGGGGCTGAGCAAGTGAGGAAGAGTCCCCTGTTGGATGCGACAAACAGGCAAGTGATAAATAAAAGAAGTGCCATATTCTGCGTAGCATTGCTGATCTCTGGGAAATAGTGCACACAGAAACTGAAGGGAAGGCCTTGCACAGTCAGCCTGCCCCTGTAGCAGTGAGAGGTGGTGATAGATGGTATCTGTGAGGAGGCTGCCACCTTTCACCGGACTCAGGAAGGCAGAGAACTGCTGGTAGTGTGAGGAATTATCACGCAAAAGACATTGTTGTGCTCACACAACCTTCATTAACACTATGGTGAATATCCCAGTGATGGAGCCGTTCACTGTACAAGGTGCTTCATTGGCACAAGCCCCTAAGGGGGAGGAATGGGTAGAGAGAGTGCTGCTGTTCTTTGAAGCAAATAACGGAAACAATGCACCAAAGAGGGTGCTGATCCTTCATCTCACAGGAGAGACACTTACAAAATCTAGAAGTCCATTTAGGAAGGAGCTTCCAAGATGCACCTCACCATTAGAGCATCTCTCACCACACATTTTGAACCAATGGCGAACCAGGACTATGAGAGGTTAATGTTTCTCCAAGCAGGTTGATGAATCAATCAATGTCCTTCATGCATGCCTGCAGGAAATTGCTGGCATGTGTTGCTTTAAATATGAAAATGAGGAAATAAGAGGGCAGATCATTCAAGGATGTGCATCTGCAAAACTCCGGGAGTGAATACTAGAAGAGTCCGTAAAGTCTCTAGAGGGCATCCTAATGCTGGGAAGGACAAAATAACTCTCCAGATCCTGTGCAACTCACATGGAAGTGGTACTACAGACCCCAGTAACGACTGAACCAGTACACAGTGTCACTCAACACCCCACTGCCAAACAAGGTGGGCAAGATGGTAGCAAACCCCTGACCTGTGCGTAATGATGGGGAAACAATCATTGCCCCTCGGAATGCCCGCCAGTGGAAAAATAATTGCAGGTGTGGAAAACTCAATCATTTCATGAGAGTCTGCCAGTCAGGAAAAGAGTGAGGGCAGTGCACCACCGTTAATGCTATCCCAGAAGTAAAGGAGAGGGGCACTGACATAGATGATGATGAAAATGAAGAACACACCATCTGCTCTGTTTTCACCATTGCCAATGCCCCCCAAACCACGCGGTGCCTGCCGCATTGCCAGATGGGAGTCGGAGATTATATCACTACTGTTGTGGTAGATACTGGGTTGACCATCAGCATCATGTCTGCTGAAGCATACGATCGGCCCCAAAACTGCACCTCAAAGTGATGTAAGTGTGTGCTAATGGCCAAGATAAAACCCTGGTGATGCAAGGCAAGTTCAAGGTTACAATATAACAGATGGGTCTCACTCGGTGAAGTCCTATATATACATTGCAGAGGAAGGCCATGGAATGTTCCTAGGCTGTCGGGCGGCCGAAGATCTTGGCATCGTAACCTTTGCTTTTGGTATACATCAGGAAGCTATAGCTCACATCCTCAGTGAATTTCTCACCCTCTTTGATGGAATCAGGTACCTGATGGTCAGGGAGATCCACCTGTATATTGACCCACTTGTGAGGCCAATAGCCCTCCAACATTGATGCATTGTGTTTCATTTGAGACTTCTGATAGAGAAGGAATTGGACAATCTTCAGACTGCAGGTATCATTGAGAAAGTAACAGGACCAACACCATGGGTGTCACTGATTGTGGTGACATGAAAACCTAAACAGCCTATTGAGGTGCACATATGCGTGGATATGCACATGCCCAATGTCGCGATACAGAGAGAGAGAGACACTTAACACCCACTACAGCTGACCTGACTGGTGACTTCAGCAGAGCCAGTTGGTTTTCGAAGCTGAATCTACATTCAGGATATCACCAGCTTATCCTGGATGAGGAATCTTGCTACATTACAACTTTTTCATGTCAGCTTGTAGTGCTACAAACATTTGAGCTTTGGTATCTCTAGTGCCACTGAAGTGTTTCAAAACACTATGCAGGAACTCCTGGTTAACTTCCCAGGTGTTGTAAATGTCAATGATGACATTTTAATCTACTCAAAGAAGTGCCAGCAAACAATGCAGGATTTAGGAGAGTGCTCCACAGGTTTCAGGAGTTAGGTAGGCCTGGGCGGTGAACTTCGCTCAGTTCACAGAGTTTTCTGCACTCCGCAGAGTTCACGGAGTGCAGAAAACCTCACTTTGAGATGTGCTGCGGAGTTTTTCCACCACTCGCAATCGCGAACAGTAAGTTTGCAAGCGAGAGCTGACACTCTGGTAGAATGTCTACCCAAGCGGCAGGAATACCAGCGCAAACTGCAGTTTGCACTGCACTCCGCACTCGTGGAATTTCGCAGAGTTTTTTGTAACTTTCAGAGAGTTCCACTTGCAAAATCTGCAAATTACACCCAGGCTTAGAGTCAGGTCTAACTCTTCATCACAATAAGTATGAATTCGTGCAGCAAAAAATTTAACTTTTTCAGATACGTGTTTTTGTCAGAGTCATCAAGGAAGCACCTCACCTGCCACTGTCACAGAAGTGTAAAGTTTCTTAGGCATGGTTAATTATTGTGGCCAGTTCATCAGAGACCTCACTCCCCTGACACAGCCTTTTTGAAACCCCATAAATCCGTTGGTCTCGTAGTCATGGGGTCCCGAGCAGGAAGCAGCTTTCAGGCCTTCAAGGACGCTCTTTCTTCGAACAACATGTTGGCCTATTTTGACCCCCAGAAGGACACCACCATAGCCATGGACACTGGCCCCAAAGGGTTAGGGGGAGCCCTGATGAAACGATACATGTAGGAAGATGAGTCAGTCCATGTGGCCTTTGTGAGCCGCTCTTTAACCATCACTAAACAGAGATATTCTCAGATCGAGAAAGAGGCCATAGCCATACAATGGGGGTGTTGACATTTCCACCTTTATGTATAGGAAATCTGTTCACCTTGATGACCGATCACAAATCATTAATTCCTCTCTTCAAAGGTACTGCTGCGAAGCCACCTCGGAGTATCGAGAAATGGATGCTCCAACTTCAGGAATACAATTGTCATGTAGAGTATCACCCTAGGTCGCAAAACCTGGTGGACTATCTGTAGAGGAACTCTCAAATGGCTACCCAAGAAGAGGAATCAGATGAAACAGAGAAGCATGTACGATATGTGACAGATAGATCACGTCCCATTCTACTTTCTTTGGATGTTCTATGCCATCCTACCAGCCAGGATGAATGCCTTCAAAAAGTTCTTGAGACCGTAAAGAGCAATCTGTGGCATACCTTTAAAAAGTACTGGTCCTTGCTTACATCCGAGGCACAGCGAGTCCTGGAAAGCTTGTATCATATTTGCCGGAGCTGAGCGCTGACCCGAATGGGTGCCTTTTGCTTGGACAAAGTCTAGTCATATCCACTGCCCTTGCTTATAGAGTTAACTGACTTGCCCATGCAAGAATCGGCCGCACACAAAAGTGTGGTTTCCTTTGATGGATGATAAGGTATAGAAGGTGGTCAGATCCTGCTCATGGTGCCAAATAGCTGGTGATGCCAGTCCTCCACTACCAGTAGTTACTGAAAAGGTGCTGCAGCAGCAGTGGGTGTGTTCCATTCTTGATTTTGGTAGCCTCCCAGATGGGCTTCATAATTTTGTAATGATGAATAAATACTCTAAATATTCAGAGGTATAAATTCTCTCATCTCTGAATGCCAGTGAGGTACTGCCCAGGTTGGAGAAAGTTATGGCCAAACATAGTTTAATCAAGGAACTGCACACTGAAAATGGCCCGTCTTTTCAAGGACAAGAGATGGCATCTTATCTCACTTCTTTGGGTATCACACACAAAAAGGTTACCCTGAGGTGGCCCCAAGCAAATGGGGAGGCCGAAAGGTTTATGAGAACTTTGAACAAAGTCATCCGCATTGCCTCGGTGAGACAACAGTCTTTAGAACCTGCGGTCTACTTCTTCCTGCAAGACTATCGCCAGACTCCCCAATCTACCACATGGCGCGCTCCAGGGCATCAATCTATGGGTCGACTGCTACAAGACACAATTTCTTATCATCCGGGATGGTATCTGGCTCGCTTCAAAGATTCATTAGTATATGATTGATAGAAGTCTTCAATCTCCAGGTGGGTGATGTAGCACTAATTCGAGATTGCTGTCCTGGGGGCCACTTTAGTTTACCAGTTAAGCTAAATCCTTGGACCATTGTTTCAGTGCATGGTACACGCATCACTGCTCAGTGTGAACACAAAACCATCATCCAGAATATTTCAGTGTTCAAAAGGGTTCATCAGCACCCCTTCTGCTCCCCAGGAAATGACAATGAAACAACTGCCATGGATGAACTGGAGGGTGGCGGTGAAGGAGACTATCCAGAATGGGTGTTCTCGGAGTGTACTACCAATGCACCTGATACTCCCGGTGGGGCTGAACTTCCTTGTAGGAGTTCCCCTACCCATTTTTTTAACATCAACCCTGCCACAATAACTGCACTTGTTACAGTCTTTGGAATTAAGCCTGTGCCGTCTACTCGGCTGAGAGATCATTTGGTGTAAGATGGTTCACTGGTGTCAGGTAATGGTTTAGCCGTCCCAGGTATGTGACCTCAATCTATGTTATTTCAGGACTTCCTGCCAACATGTGGCATGTCAGGTTCAGATGTCAAGATTAATGTTGTTATAATTCTGATGTGTTCTCTCTTTGTGTTTGTGGACAAACATGGCGTCGCTCCAGTGATGTAACCAGAGTAACATTGATTTGGGATGTTCCTCTCTGGGCACAGGAATGTCACGGGTGTGCTCTCCTGCGTTTGTAGCCGTTTTGGTTTGTGCTGCACCGTGTCATGCTTAAGCAATAGATACTCCCTGGCTGGGTTTGGCAGTTAGATGAGACCCAGGCTAGGGTAGACTTACATGCTGAACCTGTCTCTGTGTCTTTTGTTACCCTGAGCCTCTTGCCTACCCCCCACCGGCCATCATCATCATGGTTACAGTCCAGAGGAGGTGCTGCATAGATTAAACACAACATAGATTCAGTGTTTCCATTGCAATGCGCTTTGTTCTGCCACTGCCACCGGGACTATGAATCAATTTCTGGTCATGCACTCAGCAACATGTCAGTGCCTCTGAAGCAAGTATCTGGACCCACTTCCAGTGAACCAGGCACAAGAGCAGATGCAGAGACTTTGACAACAGGCGGCAAGATAACAAGTCCATGGAGAACACTTTGAGGTGCAAGCTCTCCCTCAGGTGTGTCAGAGAGCAGGAGGCAGAAGGATAGCACAGCAGAAAAGCATTCCTTCCAGGTCATCAGTCCAGCACAGTGTCATCCTTGACGCAGCACAGCAGTTCTCCTGACAAAGTCGAGTTGTAAGTCCAGAAGTTTCTAATTCGGTGGATCAGAGACCTAATACTTATACCCTGTTGGCTTTTGAAGTTTGGTTGACTTCAAAGTAGGATCTTTGAAGTGCATAGAGGTCCTTTCTTTCCAGCCCTTGCTCCAGACAATCAGTAGAGGGGACAATCAGCCTTTTGTGTGGGGACAGGGAGCTGCCTCTTCATGTATAAATGTCAGCCCCCCTCTCGTCCTGCCCAAGAAGAGCAATCGGAGTGCAGATAGGTACTTAGACACACCTAACCTTCCTGTGTTTGCGGCTGTTTAGAGGGAATTGAAAAGGTTTAGCTGTCACCCACCAAAGATGTGTATTGCAGACAGGCTGTAGACATACAGGTGTGTAGGAGCAGAGAATGTCCACTTATCTGCATTCAGCATGGAGTAATGGCAGCAATGATGAGAAATTGAAAACTGCACCAAAGAATGAGAAATTGAAAGCCATCAGAAGAAAATTAGATGGCTGCTGAAAAAACCCATCAATGTATTCATGAACAATTCACAGAATCAGTGTGTCATAGAGGACTGAAGAATTTGGCCTGTCGAGGTCCCGATGAGAACCTTAAACCCTGTAGTGGTTCTTAACGCGTGGGAGTAAATCCCTGGGGTCTTCTTCACAAAACATTCTTTGGGTTGTGGAAAATAGTCTGAATGAAAATACCACTTTGAACTCACAAGCATCTTCCAAGAGGGTCACAGCATTGAGAACAACTAGCCACCACTAGTTTTGAATCAGTTGACTGGTTCTGAATGTTACATTCAGGTTTATGTTGATGTTGTCCACTCTATATGGAATTATCACCTTATGTTGATGTTTATTGTTTTTTTTTTTAATTTTATAATTCTTTTTATTTCAGGCATCAAATAGAAAGACACAATACAGATGAATCACATTATAAACCGCAATACAATAGAAAAAATGGTAAGAAGCAAGATGTAGGGGGGTGACAAAACACAAAATATATATACATTAGGAGCATCACAGGGAAGAAGAAACATCGTACACCAACTCTGTAGCTGGAGTACAAATCTCCCCCCTCTACTGATTCCATTGAGTCCAGATTGCGGCCCATTTTTTTAGGACGCCCTCTCGCAATAAAGACAGTTTTTTCTCGAAACATACTCCAGTCTAGATCCCTCTTCCAGTTCTCAATAGTGGGAGAAAGCTCAGATCCCCACTTTTGGGCGATGTTTCTTTTTCCAATCATAAAACTCAGTGTGATCCACTTTATTTGCACATTAGTAAAATTGGTGGGCTCCCATTGATTGAGAAGGCACCTCTGTGTCTCTGGCAACAGTGGTACACCAGATACCTCCTGAATAATATTGTGGATCCTACCCCAATACTCAGTCATATATTGGCACTTGCAGCAAATATGTAAAAAGGTACCTATCATTCCACACTTTCGTCTACATAGTCCATCCCCCAACAGTCCCATCTGTACCAGGCAAGCGCCTGTGACATATACCCTATGTAGTATTTTTAACTGCCGGAATTGATACTACCTTTGGGGAGGATACAGCTATTTGCCAATCTTCATCATCTAGTTTTATTCCATCTAGTGTCCATTTAGCCCTAGGTTCCTCAAGCAAATTAGTGCTATTATTGATAAGTTTCTTATAAATCAGGGAGATTGTTTTATCAGGGAGATGGCCATCAAAAATCCTGTCCTCCAGAGGTGAGGCCTCCGGCAGCACTTCGTCTGCAGGCAGGGCAGTCAACAAAGCATGCCGGATTTGCATATAGCGGAAACATTCAGAGTCCGAAAGCTCAAATTCTACTTGCATTTCTCTGAATGATTTTATCCGCCCCTTACCCCATATGTCTCCTATAGTTGATATCCCTATCAGTTCCCACTTATCAAATCCCTTAGTGTTCCATAGCTTGCCCAATCTTTCCGCTGCAAACAGTGGGGTGGCTAGCGTCACATTGTCTTTCCATCCCAGTGAGCTCAAGGCATCCTGCCAGATTTTAACTGCATGTCATGTCGGTCCAGTGAGGTCGAATCTCAGTGGTTTAGAGTACAGTGCCCTGCTGTAGCCATTTCCCGGGAGAAGTCATTTATCCATGGCATACCCAGGATCCTCTCTGATGCCATATAGTCCATGATTAATAGCAGCCAGCTGAGAGGCCCAGTAATATCTCCTAATATCTGGGAGGGCAATACCACCATTGTACCACGGGAGCATACGTTTAGCCAGGGCGACACGGGGTCTTCCCTCCCAGAGCAGACTACGTTGCATCCCTTCAACCTCGCGGAAATAACTGGCGGGCACTGCATTCAATATATTCTAAAGCGCATATAAAAACTGCGGTAAAGACATCATCTTGAATAATGCCGCCTGGCCCAACAAAGAAATCGGAAGCCTCCGCCAATGAGCAGAGTCACTTTTAAGCCTACTCAGAGGAGGTAAAAGATTTTCAGCATATCTAGCCATCGGGTCCAAGGAGATAAAAATACCTAGATATTTAAATCCATTCGCAGTAATCTGGATGGGACAATTCCGTGGAGGGACCGGGGTCTCTCCATTAAGGACATATAATAACGACTTCCCCCAATTAATAGAGAGTGCTGAGTTTTTCCCAAAGGAAACTAGGACATCACAGACCACCATAAGGGACTTTCAAGGGGAGGTCAAATAGAGCAGAATGTCATCCGCGTATAGTGAAATTCGATCCTCCCAATCTGGGGACCACCAAATTCCTCAAATAGATGGTTCTCAGCGGACCCATGCCTCCTGGGGTTCCAGAGCAGGAGAAAAAAGGAGAGGAGAGCCCTGCCGCTTGCCCCGTGCCAACTGGAAGGGCGCCGATACTCGTACATTAACCACTACCTGGGCGAGCGGTTCAGTATATAATAATCCCACCCAACCTATAAAGTCTGGTCTGAATCCAAATTTAGCTAAGACCGCCCACAAATAGGGCCACTCAATTGTATCAAAGGCCATGGTAGCATCAAGGGAAGCGACACCAGCTTGCTCTTGCAGAGTATGAGCTCTAGCTATAACTCCATGTAATCTCCTCAGATTCAAAGCAGTATTTCGATGGGGGATAAACCCTGATTGGTACGGGTGGATCAATCCACTGATCACCTTTACCAGTCTATTTGAAAGGACCTTAGCCAATATTTTAGGCTACGCATTTAATAACGAAATAGGTCTATATGAGGCACATCTATTTTTAGGCTTACCCTCCTTATGGATCACTACCACCAATGCCACTTTCTGTTCTCTGGGCAAGCATCCTCCCTCCCGGGCCTCAACAAACATACCTTTTAAGTATCCAGACTGAGTTTATATAATTCAATTGGGATTCCATTAGGCCCCAAAGCTTTGCCTGAGTTCAGTGATTGGACAGCCAGAGTCCTCCTCATTTAAACAAGGAAGGCGTATATCCGGAAGTAAATGATGCGAGTCCTCCTCGAGCTTGTGTCACCTCCTTCCCCAGCTCCTCCTCCAATCCTCGAATCTCGGACTCTGCCTCGACTATTTCTTTGTTCTTTTCCTTTTTAGTTCCAGCTATCAATGCCAGAGCATGGCCCCTAACCACCGTTTTAAAAGCTTCCCAAAGTATTTACTTATTTATTTTTTTAGAAGTTTTCTATAGCGCTGACAAGACCCGAAAGTAGTAGAGCGCTTTACAGTAAGGGGAATGAAAAAAGCGAACAACGTGACACGTAACAAATAAAAGCGATCAACGAAAGACAATTTGGAAGGAGGAAAAGTTCGGGCAGCAGGACTTCTTGGTATCAGGGTTCAGAGTTACCACATAGTTCTGGGGATGCTTACTGATCCTAGTTACCCACAACCTAGGGAACGGGTAAGGAACAAGGATTTAAGTTGGCTCTTGAATTCCGCATAAAATGGTATGGTTCTGATGTGGGGGGCGGATGGAGTTCCATATTTTTGGGGCATTTCCTGTGAAGGCGCAGTGCGCAGTTCTCTTCTTTCTGGTTTTTGATAGGATGAGCAGCAGGGAGTTGGAGCTTCTCAAATTTCTAACTTGGCCTGCTTTTTTGAGCTTGTTTGCCAAGTATTCTGGTATGCCGGTATGGAGGGCCTTGTAGGTTAGGCAGGCCGTTCTGAAGGTACTACGCATTTCCACAGGGAGCCATCCGAGCTCTTTGAGTGCCGGGGAGATGTGGTCGGATTTTCTGCAGCCTGTGATCATTCTCGCAGCCGCGTGAAGTGTTGTTTTTAGTGGGGCCAGGTGCGATTTGGGGATGCCTGTTAGGATTGAGTTCCCATAGTCCAGTCTTGATAGCACTAGAGATTGCGTGGCTAGTTTGGGGTCCTTGTTGGGAATGTAAGGTTTGATTTTGTTTAGAAGTCTGAGGTTAAAGAATGCACTTTTCGCCAAGTTCTTGATGTGATTTGTCAAGGTTAGTTTGGGGTCTAGGGTGAAACCCAGAGATTTTACGGAGTCAGCAAGCGTGAGATTACCTTTAAGAGCATCGATCGACTTCAGCCACTCGGTGATTTGAGGGTTGTCTTCTTTGTTTGAGATGAGAAGTGTTTCAGTCTTGTCAGGATTGAGTTTCAGGTAATTCTTTGTCAGCCAATCTTGAACATCATTAAGGACATCATTTAGTCTGTGGATGTCATTGAGAGAATAGGTTTCCAGGTAAATCTGTGTGTCATCCACGTAGAGGTGGAAGTGGATGTTGGCATTCCTGAGTATCTTGGCGAGCGGTTCCATATAGATGTTAAAGAGCTGAGGAGAGAGCACTGATCCTTGAGGGACACCCTTATTGACTTGTTGGGTTTCGGAGGTGAAATTCTTCATTTTTATTATTTGCGAGCGGTTATGTAGAAAGGAGGAAAACCATTTGAGTACTACCTCACCGAGGCCAGCTCTTACTTGAAGGGTCTTTATGAGGAGTGTTAGACCTGACATCATTGGATTGAGTCTCCATTTTTTTCTGTTTGCCTCCACTGTTTTCGATGTTTTTGCTGGTATACTGCTTTGGGCACTGTGCCACTGCTGATCAGTGCCACAGTGCAAGTGCTCCCTATGTTAAATTACTGTATTGATTGAATTCCATGTTTGGCTTATTTGGTTTACTATCAGCCCCTAGTCTAGTGCACCAGGAGTGCCAGGGCTTGTAAATACAATGCTGCTCGTGGGCTTGCAGCACATGTTGTGCCACCCACAAGAGCGGCCTAGTAAAAGTATGTCTGAGGGTCTGCCATTGCCAGACCCACGTGCAGTCTAGTACTGTCACGCTGACTGCGCAGGTACACCTACTTGCCAGTCCCTAAACCTTCCCTTAACTTCATGTTAGTCACCCCTATGGTAGGCCCACGGGCAGGGTGCATTGTAAGTATAAGGTAGGACAAGCCTGACCAAGTTGGCATGTCTTAATAGTGAATTACAGCCATATTTGTTTTTCACTATTGCGAGGTAACCTGCTCTCCATTAGTTAGAATGGGCTGCCAGGATTATTAATGCTATAATCCTAGCTGGCTCGGGGAGCATGGTGCAATGTCGAGTTGGTATCCCTGAACTCGGGGTTTAATAACGCATCCGTTTGTGTGGATGGTTTTTGGACTCTGGGTTTGAAAATAGCACTTTTAGAAAGTGGCTATTTTCTTGTCTAACTATTTCTGGTTTCTGCTGGTTTGGTGTGTGTGTGACAGGAGCTGGGTGGCTCCAGAGATCTGATGAGTCAGTGCGGGATGAGTGGGACATTTGCATTGAGAGTAGGGGATAGTAGCTTCTGATAGCCTCCCCTGCCTGATACAATGCTGGCTCCACCTCCTGCCAGGCGACTGATGGCTCTGTGCCTGCCATGGACGATCCTGGCCCCACCTCCTACCAGGAGGCCGATAGCTCTGCTCCTGCCAGTGACAATGCTGGCTCCACCTCCTGCTGGGCGTCTGAGCCCTGCTCATTGAATAGGCCAGGTACCTCTGCCTGGCTACACCCACAACAGACCCAGGATGTTGGGAAATTCCCCTGCATGGACAAAGGGATCAAAGCCAAAAAGGGGTATAAGAGGAGGACCCCTGAACCAAGAATTTAGATCACTTCTAATAAGGAACCCTGAAACCAAGGACAAGAAGCCTGCTGATCCAAGGACTTGCCTACCCCTTCTGCCAGTGTGCTGTTTGCTGGGGGGAATCCTGCAGTGCTTCTTTATTTTTGCCAAGGAACCAGGAGAGAGGAACTGTGTGTGTAATCTCAAGCTTTGCTAAGAAAATCTCCAAGGGTTGGAAGAGTGCCAGCCTCCTGTTGAAGTCCCAGGGCTAAAGGACTTCATCTGCTAAAAGTGCTATTTGCTGGAACTTGAGAATCCAGCACCTCTGAAAGAAACCAGCAATCTCAACGCCGACAGACGTCGCCGAATCCAGCTCGACATCGTGAGTAACGGCTCCAGTGTCCCGCTTCCTCGACGCCGGCCGCAGGGCCCGATCGACGCCAGCAGCAACGCCAGTGAGTAGTGAGTTAGGCTCCAGCTCCAAGGGACCTCGTGTCTGCACCGCTGCTGATCGCATCGACTACGTGCCCTCTCGACGCCGTGAGCGCTGCTCACTCTTGCAACAGCATCATCGACATCGACGACTACTGAGGCCTGATCGACACCGACGACGCGACGCCGGATTGCTCGACGCTGCTGATCCTCGTGTGCTTCATTTTCCTAAGGTACTGTGTTGTTGGGGGTCCGTGTGACTCCGGGTTCGACGTAGCGCTCCTCGCGGTCGACGCCGAACCCTTTGGATTAACTTTGCCTCGAAGTCGTGTGACTCCCGTGTGGGTTACATTGTTGCCAAGAACTGTGTTCTAAAGAAGAAGAGTTGCTTTTGATACTTAAGACTTTTGTGCTAAGAAGAAACTACGCTTGAACTATTATTTTCCCTTCCAAGAGAATTTATTGAGATTGTGATATATTTTTGTCGTTATTTGGTCTTGTGCTAAGCCTTATATAAAAATCCTTATTTTTATAATACTACTGTGTTGTGTCCATTTGTAGTGTATTCACTTTATTACTGTATGTGGTCATAAATGCTTAACACACAGCCTCTGAGATAAGCCTGTCTGCTCTGCCAAGCTACCAAGGAGGTGAGCAGGGGTTATCAAAGGGTGTGATCCCCTTGCCCTGACTAGAAAAGGTGTGTCCCTATTTGTCAGAAGTGCATACCTCTGCCAACTAGAGACAGCCGGTTCTAACAAGGAGCTTATGGTCCACCGTGTCGAAAGCTGCGGAGAGATCAAGCAGTATGAGGAGGCAGCACTTGTCTGAGTCAAGAGAGCCATGAATGTCGTCTATGATGCTCAGCATTGCAGTTTCCGTGCTGCGGCCTTGTCTGAAGCCGGATTGGAGGGGGTCCAGGAGATTGATGTTGTCCAGATGCTGCGTCAATTGTAGGAGTACGCAACGTTCCAATGTTTTAGAGAGCAAAGGGAGGTTAGATATCGGTCTGAAGTTGTTCATGTCAGTTGAGTCAAGACCGGGTTTTTTCAGCAGAGGGGTGACTTGCCCAATTTTTAGACAGTCGGGGACCACTCCGCTTTGTAAGGAGTTGTTTATGATTTTGCCCCAGATAGGTGCTAAGGTGAGCTTCATTTTTTTGATAAGTGAGGTAGGAATGGGGTCTGAGATGTGTGCTGATGGTTTAGAGGTTGATATCAACGAGATTATCTCTGTTTCCTGGACGGGGCGAAAGCTTAGCCAGAGGAAGGGAGAGGAGCCGGATGAGAGGGCCTGTGGGATAGCCGAGTTGCTCTTCTGGAGGTGCAAGTTATTGGTGTCTAGGGATAATTCGATTTTTAAGACCTTATCATTGAAGAAGTTGGCGAAGTTGTCGCATAGTTCTTTGGACGCCTGCAGGGGTGAGGGCAGAGGCTTGGATGTTTGTTGTCTGATTATGTTGTAGAGCTCCTTCGGTCTGTTTTTGGATTTGACTAATGCCTCGCGGAAGAAGCTAGATTTCTTGTTTTTGATATGGTTGTTACACTTCCTACGTGCGGATTTTAGTTGGAGGCGAAGGATGGCGGTTGGGTTGTTTCTCCATTTTCTTTCTTTGGCTCTCAGGATTCTTCTTTCTGCGTTGAGGTCCGCGTTGAACCAGGTTCTATATGGGGTGGCTCGGCTTCTTTTGAGCTTTAGAGTAGCTAGATTGTCGAGAATGGAGCCTAGCTCGGAGTTATAGTGGTCGATGAGATCATTGGTCGAGAGGTGCAGAGTGTTGACTGGAAGAAGTGAACTTAGCTGACCTTCCAGGATATCTTGGGGTACATATAGCCAAGTTCTGAGCTGGGATGGTGCACTGAGCTAAAAAACGGTGATGGATCAAGCCCTGATCTTTGGACTGGGTAAGAGTGGTCTGCTTAATTCAGACACTCTGTTCATCACCACCCCCTTTTCTGAATCATCCTAGCCAATTTAACCATCTCTCAAATATAGGACACCTGACCCGCTGGAAAAAGACAATAGTCCAACCGGGAAAGACTACTGTGCGCCCCCGAGTGGATGGTGTACTGCCTATCATCTGGGTGAAATATTCTCCAACCACCAACCAACCCCATCGCGTCCATAAATTCAGGCAACCATCTCTGGGCAGGTCTTACATCCCGCGGAGGATATCTATACAATAACCCAGAGACTACAGTGTTGAAATTACCACCCATAATCAAAAATCCTCCTGGTAGCTCAATCAGCAATTTCCCTAAATCAAAAAAGGTTGTGGATTGTAGACCCGGGGGGACATAAATCGACAGGAGGGTCAGAACCTGCACCTACCGGAGACCCCTACCATCTGTCCACGTGGTATCTATTACTAAGGGAAGTGTCTTCTGAATCAGGATACCCGTCCGCCTAGATCCAGACGGAAACCCCGCATGGGCGATCAACTTATATCCCATTCTGTGCATAGCCATACATGAATTACCAACTAAATGCATTTCCTGAAGGAGGACAACATCTGGTGCATGGCGCTTCAAGTATTGAAGGACTACAGTGCGTTTAATCTTGTCCCCTAAACCATTTACATTCCAACTTATACCCTGTTCACTACCCCTCATCATCATAGGAAAAAGCAAAGTGTTCATCTGGTGTCTGTTGCATATAAATCAGAGTCAACACATTGATGCCAAAAACAATACAACACATAGCTAAAATAAAACCAAAGACTAATGGTGTGTCATACAATACTGCTAGATACTCTTCGCCCCGTCTTCCCCCACCCCCCATTCTGCACCCCTGCATTTCGCTTACGCACATCCCCAACTAGCAGTGTGCCTGTCGCCCCTAGCAATCAAATACTAATCTACAACTAAATAGAGGTAGAAAACTGAGGGAGGGCCTATACTCGCCCACCACCTCACCCCGCTCCCAACACTGACCCCTCCGCTCCGCATTCATGTCAATATACCCAACAACTATTTGAACAGCGCGAGTCAATGAAGGATTATTTACGCTCCTCTTTTAACACCCCCCTCTAATCACACTTCGTCACTATTAAGACATAGTACTTTCATTATACATTATTCCTGAACGCCTATCTCTCCCCGGTCCTCAACAAAGTGCATGCTGAGCTGTTTGACAGTGATTAAGTATAGCATTTAACACCGGTCATGGCCGACATCCATAGCATCTAGCTTTTCTTCCATTTGCAATTCCAAGAACAATAAAGCCAAGCCTTTGTTATTGTTAGGAGAGTTGGAGAAAGCTTATTGACTTTCCCACAGCTCACAAAAAGACCTATATGGAATAAGCAATAATATATATATATTCATTGAGTTAGCTGGTATCATTTTTACCTTGAAAGTCCAACAATTACACACAATATACCCACTTAGTGGTTATACAGAATACACATGTTTATGTGTGTTTTAATGTGGACAGTATGTTGTGGTGCTTACCTCTCAATTTACTCATTATGCTATCTTAGTGTGACGTTGACAATGACGTTTGACAAGAAATGCAACAGCTGCAGTTCAATGTTAATGCTGTAGACAGGACATTATTCAAGTACAAGAAGCAGAGAAGCAGGGGACGTTTGATCCACATAAACTCCTTAATGCATAGGCTACAGTTTAAAGAATATGGTAATTGAGACATGGTCATAATAATTGACATATTGTGGTGGGGAAAAATGCCCTTCACCCAAAAGAAACATTTTGCTAAAAAATGGATAGAGAAGGTATTTAATAGTAGAAATGCCTTCTCCCAGATGAGAAACAATGTAATCCATCTGTATTATTGTTAGAGCTTTAGGATGGAATTGTCAACTGTAGACCAAGTAGTAAGAGTCCTAAAAATTGGGTGCCAGTATAATAGATCCCACCTGACTGATAGCAAGAGTAGGAAAGATTGCTATAAATATAAAGCCTTAATGAATTCTAACAGCATGTCACTAGGGAATAGAATTCATTTGGTTTACTTACTCCCAACATGCTTTGAAAGACTGGATCTAATTGATTTTACTGATAAGTGAAATAAGGGAATCTTAGAAAATATTATGAAAGGTTAAATCTTTGTATAGCAGTTTTGCGAGTTGAATAACCTCCCATTTCATCATTACAGTTTACTCAAGCTATGCCATGTAAGGTATTCTTTCAAATATCGCACTAACCTTAGCAAGCTTGGAAAACATGTCCGATCCATCACCTGATCTGTCTTTCTTAAAGGGACCTTCAGTGAGCATTAGAAGTACACCTGGTTGCTGCACCTGCACAATGCAGATATGGTGAACACTGCTATTAAGAACATTAATTTCAAGTACTCAATAATTTAACTTACTCTCCAAATACTTCATTGAGCATATGAATTAAATGATACTAGTCTAGTATTAATAGAACAAGACAATTTGCTCACAGGAAGCTGCCAATATTGTGTATTATCTTAACCATCAAAGTATTTGGTTTTCAAAATTCATGACCAAAATTCCCTACCGAAGGGAACCTATACCACCAATTTCTTTACTCCAAATTGAAAGTAAGTCTTTGATTCACTGACTTTACATAGACAGATATGGATGTAATTTGAAGAGAGTAAAATTGGTAATTCATTACAGTATACATCACAAGACAACATCAGGTTTCAGACACAAAATCAGAAAGGACCTATCAATAGTTAAAGTGAAGGGTGGGCTAATTAAAAATCATGTATTATTTCATTTTGGACTATGAATTAAATCACTCAAAGTCTCAATTGCATAAAATCTATTTCCTTGTAATTGTGTGCATGCAATGATATGCGCAGAGTGACAAATTATCCCTTTCTCTATGCCTCCCCTGAGTCATAGGTCCAACCCCAAATCGTGCCCCCCGTTTAATAGCCATTTTAGAACCCAACAAAAAACCCTGGCAGACAAAGCACTAACAGCTTGTCCAATGCCTCCCTTTTGTTCTCAGGATTTAAGGTTTCAAAGTAACACACAGTTCTTGTTTAGCTCCATCTACTGTTCCAACTGTCCCATACTGACTGGCATCCGCCTAGGAGCTAGTACTAGATTACTGAGCCCGTTATGTACTCTTTCGGGTCTCCTTTTGACAGCAGGTGCCCAAAAAATAAAAGAAGGGCAAACATTAAGGGATAAACTACACTGCACACAGTGCAGCCAAACCAACCACAGCACAGTAGACTAATTGTGAACAGAGATGTACAAGACACACATAATAATACAATATGCAGTGTTTGCCATTTCCAAGTTCCTTATTGTTATGCGTAGCAACTTCTAGGGCAAAGCAGACTTTCCCGGCATCAAGTTTGAAAAATGGAATCAGTACCTTCAGCAATAAGCCAATTTGTTAATAAGCTCTGTGCATGCTTTCTTTCGTAAGGCTGATCGCAAGACGTATATTGGGATTAGAAATTATCTAATTTACCAACAAGTGTACTGATACCATACCTATTTTCTGAATAGAATGGAATGGAACAAAATACAAAGTGATGGAAGGAATTATTCTGTAAATCTGAGAAGCTTGTGGGCATCTGCCTTGAACAGCATAGCGGGCAAAAATGATTGACTGCAATGTTGCCCTCAGTAATCACCAGGGGCTGAGTAGTTAACCCATCACATTTTGTTTTTCTAATTAACCCATCTGAGGTGAGATGGAAATGCACAGACATGGGTCCCATGCTCATTATCTCACTGACCTCAAGCTACACCCCACTGATATGGCCAAAGACTGAAACTTGAAGGTGGCTTGTGATTCAGCCTGGATGGCACCTGGCAACCAGTTTGGCCTGGACAGACGCGTCTCCAACACCAATGTAACTCTACTGACATATTCTTTGAAAACTGGGACTGATCTGTGCACTTGCAGCAAAGGTGAAAAATGCTTTATTTTCAGAAATGTGTAGCTTTGAAGGCTCCACTCATATAATTGAAAGGGTATGAAAGGGTACGATGATTCGGCAGCATTAGTAAAGAGGTCTTCTATGAAGGTCTAGCGAATGCCTCCCAGAAGAAATCGCTGCATATAGTTAGCTTGTCCCTAGTATCTCCTGAAGGTTTAAAGCTTTGATGTGAGCCATTCTGCCAAAATGAAAACCTATTTTCTTTCGTCTTAGAGAATATATTAAACAACTCTTTTTGGATAATGGAGTTTTGCTGGTTTAGAATTTGACTATCCTCTGATCCATCTTAAACTGTTGTTAACCTTTACTTTGCCACAGTCTTCTTCTCAATATCACACAAGACTCAAGAGGTTTGGAAACTATAGCGGTCCCACTGACAGTTGGCATTTTGTATGCTCCATTGACATCTGCTTGCTGCCCCTAAACAGTGTACACATGTACAGCAATCCATATCCAAAACTTTAATTTGAACCTTTTTATATTTTTGATATAATTCTTCAATGAGTGTATCATCAAATTAAAATTAGGGTCATGTTATTAGGACAAGATAATTCTCCCTTGAAATGTTGGCCAAAGGTGGCAATGTTTTGTGCATCGCAGTTAAGAAAAGTAAATGTGTTAATCTGTTGTTTCTTTAAGACTAAATCAAAACGTGATTTGATTCACTGGGACCTCATAAATGAATTCACACATCATTGAAACAGAGTGAAATAGAAATGACCTACAATAAAAATACTATGATGCCTTACAAATAACTAAGGTTACACAGGATGTCAGGAATGACATATCAGTAGTTAGGATGAATTCCCCTTTCATCTATACATTTTACACCATTTCATTTAGAACCTTTATTTGTTTATTTTTATTTGCGAAAGCAGAAGCATATTTTCCTTTAATTGTCAGCCTGAGTATTCTTCTCATGAAGGAAAGTCACTGACTTCTTGACCTCTTTGATTCTAGGAGTCCAAACATGGATCTTAGGTGCCCCAGCCATATGGGACAATCATGCAAACTCCTTCAAACCCAACACATTTTCATGCCCCATGCACCCCTTATATCTTACCTCAAATGAGACATTGAGCATTTAAAGAGACGAGAAGATCTTTTGCTGTTCCTACCATTGTACAGATAGCCCCAGACTTACCGGAATCCACTTTGGGGCCAGAATTATACTTCTTCGCCCCGTGTTCATTCTTTGTGGTTTCCCCTGCTCGTCAGTTACCTGTAAAATCAAAAGGCGGACAAAACATAAGGTCAGAATTGGTACAAGAAATGTGCAACCATGCCAGTGCAGAGCAAGCAAGGCATTTTGGAAATTAATGTGAACAGAGACAATGCAGAGACATATCAAACGAACAGATGTATATGTGATGTGCAATCTGTACTTTTTCATTATGATTTACACTTTCACTTAGCAACACTCAGAGGTAACATCCACAGCATCAAGGTATAAATAAAAATTTAACACCAACAACTATAAACCCAAGACTTACCAAACTCCTGTCTCCGTTCAAGCAGTCTTACCTACGGCTATTCCAGAGACTTACATTTAATTCCGATTCGATTGTCATCGGTTTATTTCGGATGCAAAATCCATAAAACATTTATTTAACAGTACGTACAGTTTAGCCAGCTGTCAGATGTATTGTCATGTGAAGAATTAAAACAAGGACAAATAGACACGTTAAAAAGATACCTGAACTAAAAAGCATATGAAGTGCTTTTTTGCAATTTAACTCTACAAATGTAAAACATCACATTCAATTCCAAAAGTGCAAGTGCATGTGCAGGAATAGAGATGTACAGAAACCAATAAAAGTGGAACGGGTATAATGAAATCTCGAGACAGTCACCTCCTTTAGCTTAAACTGACTATCACCGAAGCATTTTAAAAAAATGGAATTTAAAAAAATAGTAAGGCTGATAAAAACTAAAACAAGATCAGGATACAATATCACAAACACTTTTTTCGATCAGCAAAGACCGTTACGAATGTCAAGCTGCATAGAAGAAATTATATGGGGCAATAACAACCACTTCGTTTGTGTCATAGCACAAACGAATCTTAGTGCAGTTAGGTATTGCCTAAAACCCAGAAGCTTACACACTGGTTGCAACCACTTTCCAGGTTGGACGCATAGGCTCTATACAAAAACAAACAGAAACTGAGTAAGGGTAGGACACTATAGCTACATTTGAGATAAAGCTGCTTGGCAAAAAGAGCAGGAATCATTTCAAGAAAAGGTTCATATGCAGGGGTTACTTTGATATTTAGAAAAGTGGCAGCCAAGCTACCCTTCTAAACTTTCAGCCTCCCACAAATATGCATTCAGTTGCTCTTTGATTAATGTTCCTGAAACGAGACTTGCTTCGTCAGGAGATTCTAATAGGGAAGGGAGCCCAATATTATAAATGATTTCTTCAATATAGGCTATCCAAGGAATTTTTACTTGACCATAGCAGTTCCCCTAAAAGTGGCCTATACTCATCCATATCCTCAGTAGACCAAGCTCTATCCCAGTGTAATATAGGTCTCAACATCAAACTTTGAATAACCCCTTCACTGCGGCGACAAATCCGGCGCAGTGCTAAGGGGGCGGGGCGGGAGAGCGGCGGGCGCATCCTGGTGACGGAACCGCTCCGTCACCAGAGTCGGTTGCGCTGTGCTTGTGACGGAGCGGTTCCATCATGGCCCCGCCCGCTCAATAGAACGCTCAGCGCAGGCGCGGAATTCGTGCCGCGCATGAGCGGCGGGCGGGCCATGCCGGAACCGCTCCGTCATCAGCACAGCGCCACCGCAGCTGATGACGGAGCGGTTCCGTCATCAGCAGGGGAGGGGTTAATAGGGTAGATTAATGCATCCAAGATTTGAGTGAGTTCCTGATGAGCCTTTAATCAGCCCTTAAAGTTCGGCTAACTTCCCATACCCCCACAGCACCGACCAGTACAATGCCAAGCTTTTTACTTTCACATTGTAGATTTCTGATGCTTGGACTGGTTTTGTCCCTTGACTTTTATTCAGCAACTTAGCCACAACTCCGGACTCCTGCTGTAATCTTAATGTACCCTTACTGATTTGCGTGGAGAAGTTTAACTTTTTTTGGCAAACTGACACCCAGATATTTAAAATCATGAACCTGTTCAAGGGGTACCCCCTGCACCATTATTCGTGTCCTCACAGCCTTACATGGGTTAAAAACCATGGGACACATTATCAGCCGCGGCGTTAACATTATCGATGCTTTAGCTGCAGAAAACTGCCGCTAAAGAGCCGATAATGGGCTTGATAATATGCTGTAGAGAATTCCCATAGAAGCTCAGGTTCACACCAGAACATGGGCTTCTATGGGAATTCACAAGGGCGTATTATCAAGCCCATTATCACTGCTTAAAGCGGCGTTAATGTTAACGCCGTTTCTTGATCATAATCCCCCATGAGATTAGTCTTGCTGATGATTAATTGAAGCCACCTCTCACATCAGAATTTATTTTTGGGATATTGTCAGGGTGGGCACATGAGAACGGTATATTATCAGATCTGCAGATGGACTTCCGACAAAATATTAGTACAGTGTACCAAAAATTTTGTCTCTGCACCGTCTATTGGAAATGTATATTTTAAGGGATTTTATATTAGATTGTAAATAAATGTGTATTCTAAATTACTATGATTTTATATTGTATGTAGTATACTTTTTATGCCACCCTTTTGTATTGGTGAAGTGATATTTGATTTCATTTAAATCCTTGCTCAACCCTAGGTAGCTTGGCTGCAAGCAGACAGGCTTAATTAATTCAGGAGACAGGTGTGTGAAGCATTCAAAAACAACAATACATTAAATAAGTAAAACACAACACAAATTGATAATCCAACACCAATTTATAAAATAGGAAATGTTTTTATGATTAAAATGACACCAAACTTACAAGACTCAATGTACAGAAATGGTGATATACTTTTTTAAAGATTAAAAGTAAAACTAGGGCTCTGAAGCAAATAGAGCTCAAAGGGCTGAAAAAAGGTTGTGCTGGACCAGGATAAAGTCAAGAGTTCCAGCTGGCTGTGATGTAACACTTTTCCACTTACTTCCAGAAGTTTTTCTTGATGCAGTAAAGAGGTGCAAACGGTTCACAAGCTCTAAGTTGTCTCTTTGGGTCTCAGACTACAACTCCCATAATGCACCTTGTCAATCCAAGTAAAATCCAGGTGAAGCTTGTCGTCTGGTGCTGTCCTTGTTGTTGATGTTGCAAGTGACCCTTGTAGCACTTTTCTACTTGTTGCTGATCATGGAGTCCACTCCTTATGTTATGTTTTGTTAAAAGTTGATTTGTAGAGCACACAGCTACTCGATTGAGTGTCCCGGCGCTGAAGCAGGATGAAGGCTCAACCCGAAAAGGGAGCCACACGCTGAGGTCTACCGCTGAAACAGCCACATTTTTAGAGATTTCCTGAACCCCAGGAGATCAAAACCTGCATTCCCTAAAATGTACTAAAGCCTTACAGGTAGGTTGTCAGTAGCAATTGTAATTACACCTAATTACTATGTACCTTTTATACAGAGCACTGACCCTGGGCCTAGTTAGTAGAACCCAGCGCACAATCAAAGTCAGAAAACACCAGTATAGATCCAAAATGGAGTCCAAACACCCAGCTCCCCTGAGCCATTGAGAATTCAAGGAAACAACATGGATCATGTCTGTTTTCTGTTCTCAAACAGATAGTATCACGTACCAGCATCCACCTTGGTGCTCGAGCCAATTTGCTTTTCTCATTCCAGTTTCTTCCTGGTTTTGCCTTACACACAGTTGTCTTTAAAAAAAATGACAACTGCTCGTGACATTGTCACTACATGAATGGCACAGCTACACAAATACAAAACCACCAAGGCAGAGTAACTGTACTCAAATAAAACAATATAGGGTCATAAAAACGACACAAGTTGTAATGCAACATGCATCCTATTTTGTCTGAGAGTCTTTGAATTATGACAGACTAACTCTAGAGGAGATATTGCCAGGTACTCTGGTAAGATCCCAGTTCCTGCCACAATCCTAAAAGGAAAACTGATAACCTTACAGTTATTAGTTGCAAGCTAACCATTGGAGCCTCATGGAGTAAGACCGGTTAGTTACATAAGGTATAGCATATCCTGAGCATGATTGTCATTCAATGTTTGCAGTGCACCATTCCCATTAATTAAGGTCCTGATTTAGAGTACAGTGGACTCTGTCACAAATATGAAAGATATTGCATCCACCGTATGTGACATAGGATATAATGCACTTGTAATAGGGCGGACAGGACACTCTTCTGCTAAAACACTAAAATATGCCATAGGAGCGGGAAAACACAAAGTTGAAAAATAAATGCAGAGGACATAGGTCACAGCCCGTTAGAGAAGTTCAAAGAAGTAAAATACTAATTTCAACGCCATTTTCAAAAGATGATTGACCTTGGGGTTTGTGTTTATTTCATTTTTGTTCTGAGGTTCTTTTTTAAGTACATCTAATGCATCCAATCAGAATCTATTTATTAATAAATGGTATATGTGAATAGTCCTGGTCAGTGGTCAGGTATTTCTATAGAATTATCACATTATTATAATGTAAATTTCAGTTCTTTCATGAAAAAAAATCAACTGGCTTATGTACAGAATCATGAATAGCTTGGATTGAAGATCAACAAATTGGTCACGATCAACATCACCATCAGAGTTTTAAGTGTTATTTTGTGATCTGATGCTGCCTGTGCCGGCGCGCAGTTCAATTAATGTTGCTATGAAAATGCCAATGGGCATTAAAAAAGGCTTTTGCCTCATGCTGGATAGCTCACACCTGTATAATATTTGAAAGCACTATACATACAACAGTTTTCAAAGCTATGGAAGGAATTTTGAGTACTATCCAAGTGTAGTTCTTTTCATGTATGCATATTGTGCCTTAGGTGCTAAGGGGCAGATTTATGATAACTGGCGCATCCCCAGGGATGCGCCAGTTATTTTGCGCCGCTGCTCCGCCACCCATGGTGCGCCGCATTTACAATGCGGCGCACCATGGGGCAAAAACGGCACAGATGCGTGACGCATCTGTGCCATAAAAGTGACGCATTGCTGGAGTTGCGTCGCAAGCGCAAAGCAGCTCCAGCAAGGCTCGGGGGTGCCCCATCTTTTCAATGCTGCGTCAAGACCTACACCTGCTTCAAGCAGGCGCAGGGTTTTGACGCAGCACTGGCCTGAAAGTGACTGAGTGCAATCTTATAGATTTCACTCAGCCACTTTTGCGAGGCGCACCTGCCCCGGAACGCCCACCCTGCGCCGGAACGCCCACAAGTGGCGCAGGGCTTTACAACGTGACGCATCTGCCTAGATGCGTCACGTTGTAAACGGGTTGTAGGGATGCGCCATGTTTACACCGCAGTTGCGTGACGCAAACGTGGCACATTCCCATCATAAATCTGCCCCTAAGTTTTGGTCCTGTGAGAATCAAATTGTTCACAATCTGAAAACCAGAGTTTTGGTGTGAATATATGTTCAAAAAATTGCTACTTTTTTTTAGGAAGCTTGGCTAAGAGTTTATTTGATTTTCGATACATATTTGACAGTTTTAGAGTGCAACTGTTTCTATGTGTGCATCTTTCCTTCAAGGAAATGTTTACTTGAAAATGTTCACTTGAAGCAGACTATAGGGCTAACATAATTTAAAAGCAACTTGTCTATTAAAAGGTAATGAGTAGCTGCAATGTAAAACTCCACTTTAATATACAAGCCATTGCACATCACAGGTGCAGAGATTCGCACAGGTTTGAAGACAATTAATCCGCTCGACAATTTCACAAACAACTGGCAACATTTTCCAAATTAATGCTAACTTTATCTGCACTACATGGATCAACTGGTGTTTGTTTTGAACGCATACAAACCATTCCCTTCGATTTGTTAGTTGAACTCCTCAGCAGGTGTGTTACCATTACAACATGAGATGTCCTACTGTCGATATTATTAAGCTTGGCTCTAAATTCGGCCTCTTGAACATTTGATTACCTCTTCCCATCACCTTCCTACAGAAGGTTAAGCAGGACTGGCAAATGGAGGTAAAACATTTTATTCACAGCAAAGGAATCTATTTTAACAGGACATTTCAGTCCATTTTCCCGTACACTCTCCACTTCTTCCTCTCTTGATGTTATGATGTGGATATTATTTAATAAACAACATCGTAGATTATCAAAACATCAACAGTGATTTAGATAGACTTATTACAATAGACAGATCATTTGAATTTCCTAAATGAAGTGTACTGATGGCGAAAGGTACATTTGAGATAAAACAAATGTCATGCCTGATAAAGGACAACAGCTGTTGTTGAAGACCTGTCTGTGTAATAAATCAGAGTGTTCATGTAATTAATTCACAACACGTTCAGTGGATATATACAGTCGAATCCACTAATCTAAACAGATCGTCATGATGCCGACCCACATTGCCGGTCACACGCTAGATGCCATCTTCTCCTCAAGCCCCCAGGTCACCTTCAGCCACGCCTTTGAACTCACCTGGACAGACCACCACTGCATCCACTTCTCCTTCCGAAAACCCCTCACACACCACGCACCCTACAGACCACCCGCCGCTGCTGGGGCAAAGTCACTGAAGAACAACTACAGACAAACCTCACACTTAACCCTCCGACCAACCCCACCAACCCCACCAACCCCGATGATGGTGCACTCACCCTCGAACGCTGGATGAACGACTGCGCCAACACCGTAGCCCAGCTGAAAAAACCCACCAACAGAGACACCAGCAAAAGAGTCAGCTGGTTCACCCCAGAACTCCTCGACTCAAAGCGCACCTGCCGGAAATTGGAGAACATACAGCACAGCGACAAGACGCCGGACAGCTGCGCTGCCCACAAAGATGCCATCCGCAACCACCACCACCTCATCAGGACTGCCAAAAGGACATCCTTCACAGACCACCTGGACAACAACGCACACAACAGGAAGGGGCTCTTCACCATCGTGAAGGAACTCTCCAACCCCAGCTCCAGCACCGACATCCCACCATCGCAAGCCCTGTGAGACTCCCTCGCCACCTTCTTTCACTGGAAAATGACCGACATCCATGACAGTTTCAAACCCCGGACGACCCCTGCAGACCTCGCTGCACCGGACCCACCGCACCCCACTGCCCACGACACCCTGACAACCTGGTCCAATTTGAGCATCGAGGACACAATCACGACCATGGGCACAATCTACTCCGGATCCCCGTCCGGCCCTCTCCCACACCACATCTTCAACAAAGCCAGCAATTCCATCACACCCCACCTGCACAGAGTCATCAACCTCTCCTTCGAGACTGCCACCTTCCCTGAGAACTGGAAGCACGCAGACATCAATGCCCTACTGCAGAAACCCAAGGTGGATCCGAGCGACCTCAAGAACTTCCAACCCATCTCCCTGCTTCCTTTACCAGCAAAGATCATCGAGAAGATAGTTAACACCCAGCTCAATTGTCACCTCGAAGACAACAACATCCTGGACCCCTCCCAATCAGGATTCCGCAGCAACCACAGCACTGAGACGGCCCTCATCGCCGCCACAGGATCCGTCTAGACAACGGAGAGACGGCGGCCCTCATCCTCCTGGATCTCTCCGCTGCCTTCGACACCGTCTGCCACCGCACACTACGCACACGACTCCAAGACGCAGACATCCGGCAGAAGGCCTTAGACTGGACGACCTCAACGGCAGAACTCAGAGAGTCCGCCTCCCTCCGTTCCTGTCCGAGGCCTCTGAGATCATCTGGGCGTCCCACAAGGATCTTACCTCAGCCCGACGCTGTTGAACGTCTACATGGCACCACTAGCACGCATCACCCAACAGCACGACTTCAACATAATCTCCTATGCCAAGGAAATGCAGCTGATCCTCTCCCTCACCAAGGACCCTCTCACCCCCAAATCCAACCTCCACCAGGGAATGAAGGCAGTCGCTGACTGGATGAAGGAAAGCCGACTTAAGCTGAACTCAAACATAACAGAGATCCTCATCCTCGGGTCCAACGCCTCAGCATGGGACGACTCATGGTGGCTCGCATCACTGGGGACCCCCCAGGACCCCACCGACCACGCACGCAACCTGGGAGTCATCCTTGACTCAAAACTCAGCATGACCAAAAAAGTCAACGCAGTCTCCTCCATCTGCTTCAACACCCTCTGCATGCTCCGCAAGATCTACAGATGGATTCCGACAAGCACGAGGAAAACAGTCACCCAGGCCCTAGTCAGCAGCAGACTCGACTACGGTAAATCTCTCTATGCCAGAGCCTCATCCAAGCTCATCAACAGACTGCAGAGAATCGAGAATGCCTCTGCACGACTGATCCTTGACGTCTTGCGCCGCGACCAGAACACCCCCCTCCCTAGGAACGTGCACTGGCTCCCCGTTGACAGGAGAATCTCCTTCAAACTCCTGATCCACGCACACAAGGCACTCCACAAGACCGGACCAGCCTATCTCAACAGTCGACTCTCCTTCTACGTACCCAACAGGAAACTCGGCTCTGCTGACCACGCCCTGGCCATGGTCCTGCGCATTCGCAGAACCATTTCCGGAGGCAGGTCCTTCTCCCCCCCCTACCTACGACAAACCGAAGACCTGTTGACTTTCAGGAGACAACTTAAGACCTGGCTCTTTAACCAGTAGCAGCAGCACCCCCCTCCCCCTTGAAACCCTTACGGCTAAGTACTGTGCTTCACAAATTAAATGATTGATTTATTGATACATATATGTCAAGAGATTTTCCAAACTTTTGGACCTAAAAGCTGAATAATTTAGTGTTGTATTCATTGGGGTCTATACAAATGCATGTTAGAATATGTTTATGTTCACTTTGCGTTCTTATTTCTGTGTTCTACTGGGGTGTTCTATTATGAGCGGTTGGTCATTCTTATAGAGATCCTGAAACTGAGTGGTTGTGTAAGCTGTTCTTCTCTGTTCCCAATAAATGCTCTTCTATCAAGAATCTGTCTGATGTCAAGTATTTACGAATGCAACATTTAGGACTTTTGGAATAAAATATGAGTTGTACATGGAGAGTGAACAAGTGACAATAGGTAGGCGTGAACAAAAGGTCCCTGACATCTCCCTCTGTAAATCTGCACCCTGGGCACCCTGGAGCTACAGCTACTCGTGGCATTGGTAACTCTGGAGGGAGGAGGTGCAGAATTACTGGGGAGCAGAGGAACACTGACGATTCCATGTTAAATGAGTAATTAACAAGGTAACGAAGATCCAAATTACCAGTTTTCCTGGTAATTCCTTATTTCTAAGGGGACCTGCTGCAATTCCTTTGTAATCCCCGGTTACTCATTTCCCTGGATTCATCAGAGATTACAAGTGGGACTCTGAATGCCCCCTTTGAAGGGAGCAATTACACGGGAATAGGCCATTCGATTCCCGTTTCCCTGGAAGGCTGCACATAAGGCCACCAGTGGCCTCTTTTGAATTTCTGCTGATTTTAATATTCCAGTTTGGTAGTAATTTAGTTTACCCACTGAGTGAGTATTATCCGGAATTTCACAATGAGTCTTTGAATCGATTAAAAAAAGAAGGATATTTTGAACATAAATGTGGAAGATGAGAAGGGGTATCTGAGAAAGGCTATCTGACTTAAGATGATCTGCTTCAGGGTTTTAAAATAGATTTCTAGTCAAATCATCAAATGGTACCAAATGTTGAATTGACACAAATTTAACAAATACACACGTGGGTAAAAATTTCTTTCTTTCACTTCAAGACTCTCAGTCATCACAAACGCTGCAGGATTCTAAAGAGTATGACAAGGGAGAGGAATATTGAATCAAAGTGAGAATTCCTTTTTGAGACTTTAGGAAAAATGAACCATCCCTTTTTAGGTTTTTAGATTTTATACATGTAGATGTCAAACCTGGCTAAGCATGTCACTTTAAATTAGATATTTTGCTAATCCACCCGTTGCTTCCAAAATAATTAATCTGGCTTCAGCAAAATACCCGGAAAAAGGACAAACCTTTAACAAACAAGATCGCAAACGTATCAAAGAAAACAAACACTGTTCCGTTGTGAAGAGAGAATTATGGCTACCATATATAGCTTCTTATTTCAGAGAACTGAGGATCTTGATAAGCCACCAATTTGATTCCTGCATGTTTTAGAAATAGCATACACACAACTGGCTTGCCAGATATGATTAATCACATAGTTAACTGGGATTATCCCCTATGGAAGAAATTCATAGTTCTTTAACATCTGTTCTAATATATGTATTGCAGCTCTCTGACCTTGTCTTTCTCCATCTAAAGTATATTCTTGAGACTGGACTGTGAGATATGAAAACAAAAGCAGGCCTCTTTTCCACCCCAAAGGGAGTGGGGATGGAGGGTACAAATTAAATAATCAAACAGTAGTTAGGCTTTAAAACCTGCCTAAAGGAAGATATGATTATATATCTTGTGAACTGCCTGTGAAAATCAGGATAAAGCAATAAATACACCACATCAGTAGCTTAGCTACCACCACTTCAGCCTCCAAGCTAAGACATGTCTCTACTTGCCTCATTCTAGAATTCTGAGCCCTTATCTAACATTGGCTTTACCAGGGCTCTCAGATTATAGTACTATGGCCAGAGTAACACGGGTGTCCTTGACAACCTGAAAGATGCTTCACACACTGCTGCAGGACTCAAACCTTTAACAGAACTCTAAGAAAACATTATTAACAATATGTTAAACTGGGAAATGGATCAAATATCCCTTGGAATAGTTTCAAGCTGTAGATGTGCCACTAAATTATTTAAGAATGACACATGTTTCCTGTCAATTAAGTCATTTCTTTCTTGTGCAGCTGTTTGTATGCCCCTCATTATAGGAGGTTTTTGGTATTAGTTTATAGTCTGTTAAATTGTTACATGGGAGATATTTTTGTAATTCTTAGGGCTCAAGAGGACAAACATGGCAGATTGTCATTTGTGGGTCTGACAAAGAGTAATTTATCACGGAACAAGATGCCTGTGAAAGGGTTAGGTCCCAAGCAATGTAAAGCTTTGGTGCCTTCTACTAGATGGAAATGTGTGGATTTGGCAGTATTCCCTAGATGGCCACCGAGCCCAGGGCCACAAACTTAGGCGAACCCTTTGCAAAACTGTGATTTTGTGATAGGTAATTTTGATGTATCCACAATATGTTTTGGGCCCTTGCCTTTGTACGGTACTTGTCCACCCACACTTGTGAAGTATCATTTGTACTAGGAAACCTTGGAAGTGCTAGGTGGTAGGACATTTTCTGGCAGCCCAGTGATCCCACAACTAAATTTGAGCTTTGCAGAGGATTCTGGGTAAGAAAACGTTGGGGGTCCATGCAAGCCTTACCTCCCTGGAATACCCCAGGTGTACATTTTTCAGAAATGTGTGGGTTTGGAAGGTTTCCCTAGATGGCCGCTGGGCCCCTTGAAAAACCAGGTTGTTTTGTGTTAGTAGGTGGGTAGTCTCTAGCTTGCAGACATCTAGGGGAACCTTAAAACCACAGACATTTTTGAAAACTGTTGTAACTTCATTACCTCGAATGCATCCTCTCCTTGGATACTCAGCCAGGATGAATGTGGTGTCTGCGTGGAATGTTGGAATGCCTGATGAGAGAGAGTGGAATTTTGGTGTGCCTGCTTGTGTGGAGAATGACAGTTGGAATGAGTGGGCTGAGTAGCAAAGATGCTGCTCCTGGTGGGATTCCCTTTGGACCTTCATGAGACCTTCTTGAAACCTGTAACTTCTTATCAATAAACCCTCTACATGAAAATATACCTCCTGGCTACCTCTGGTCATCTGTACAATTTACTTACAACAAAAACTATACACCCGTAGGTGTCCCGGGAGGTGTGACTTGCGTTTTCCCACTTTTCCTCTAATGTCTATGTGGAAAAGTCATTGGATCACTGCACAAGTTTCCTACCACTCAGCCTTTCCCTCAGTCTACCAATAAAAATTATGCCTTACTTGTGTGGATGGGCCAAGTGCCTATGACGTGGAAGGACCAAAAATGTGTAGAGATTGAGGGGGCCCAACGCAGGTCCAAAAAGGTAGTTTTTTAATACGCTTTTAGGCTGATGCTACTTTGAGCACCCACACAAGTGAGGTATCATTTTTCTCAGGAGAGCAGGGGGAATACTGTGTGGTAGGAAATTTGTGCCTGTGGGGTAATCCTACAACGTACTCACACAAAAATGTGAGGAAAATGTGACTTTTAAGTATATTTGAGGTTTGCAGGGGATTCTGGAAAAGGAAACACTGAGGGATCCATGCAAGCCACACGACCTTCCAAGAGTCAGTACATGCACACCACCATCCATGCACACCACTAGCCAAGTGCCATCCACGAACACCGCTAGCCAAGCGCCATCTACACACACTGCCAGCCAAGCGCCATCCATGCACAATGCCAGCTAAGAGCCATCCACTTACACTAACAGACAGATGCTATCCATACGCACAGTCAGCAAAGCAATATCCTCACACACCACCATCCAAGTGCCACACGCTCTGACAGCCAAGGGCCAACCCCGCACATCGCCAGCCAAGCAGGGCTAGACTGGGAACAGCAACAAGCCCTATCCGATTGATGCTCGACTGGCCCTGGGAGGGGGGGAGCGTGCTAGTTAAAAGCACCAAACCTACTTTTGTTACTGGGGCCCCATTTTGCAGCACTGAACAGGCCCCCATGACAAAACCACCTACCCCGCCAGAAAAACACCCCCACTCCTCCGGCCCACCGGGAAATACCCAGTGCCAGCTACAGCCAGTTCAGCTCTGCAGCCAAGTACCATCCATGGACACAGCCAGCCAAGCACCTGTCCACATACACTGCCAGCCAAGTGCCTATCCATTCACACCACCAGGCAAGCGTCAACCTAAACACACCATCATCAAGCGCGAGTCCACCCACACCATTAGCCAAGTGCAAGTCCACACACACTGCGAGAAAAAAGCCAGTCAAAGGTCGGTACAAACAATCCTTCAGCCAAACTCCAGTTTACACACACAAAAATTCTACCTGGTTTCTATTGGTTTTCTGCCCCTGCTTGGGTGTCGATGAGACTAAAAATATCACTGAAACAGCCAAAATGTGTGCCTAAAAAATGGGTAGCGACCCTAGCATATGAGGCTTCTCACTGACATGTCCATAAACATGTCCCTGGTACCTAGTGGGCTTTCTGCTCCCCGTGGTGGCATATAGGGGCTATTGCCCTGATCTGACTTCCAGGGAGGCAGAAAGACTTTTTAGGGGGTGTGGGCATTAGCACACACATTCTTGGCAGCCCCCAACCCTATGTATAAAAACATCACCAAAATCCCTTGGGCATTGTGGGCTTTCTGCCCCTCCGGCGGCAGATTTGGGACTATTGCCCCATATGCCTCCTTGGGGGGGCAGAAATACTTTAGCAATTTTTGGGTGGAGGTGGGGGCATTGGCATGCCCATTCTGGGCAGCCTCCAATCCTACAAAAAAAAGCAAAGTCCCAGGTGACTAGTGGGCTTTCTGCCCCCCGAGGGGGCAGATACAAGACTATTGCCCCCATCTGCCTTTCGGGGGCAGAATGACTATGGCATTTTTTTGGGTGATGGGGGGCATTTGCATAGCTATTTGGGGCAGCCCCCCACCCCTATGTATGAAAACAAAAAACAATTCCAGGTGCCTAGTCTGCTTTCTGGCACCCGGGGGGCTGATCATGGGCTATTTCCTCTATCTGCCTCTGAGAGGGGCAGAAAGGCATGGAATTCTTTAGGGGTTGGGGCATTGGCATGCCCATTTTGGCCAGCACCCACCCCTATATACGTTAAAAAAAATCCCTGGTGTCCAGTTTGCTTTCTGCCTCCCCGCCCCCCCCCCCTTCCGGGGCAGATCAAGGGCCACTGCCCCCATCTGCCTTCCAGGGGGGGCAGAAAGACTGTGGAATTTTGTAGGGGTAGGGGCATTGGCATACCCACATCGGAAAGTCCCCACCCCTAAATACAAATACAAAAATAATCCCTGTATCTAGTGGGCTTTCTGCAGATTGTGGCTACTGCCCCCATCTGTCCCACAAAGGGAGTCAGGAAGACTTAATATGCCAAGAACAAATTGCCCAATATGCCACACCCCATCCCTGGTGTACAGTGGGTGGATCCCACTAGGGAGGCGTACCATCAGAAAGGGGAGATTCTCCCCTTTCCAATGATACCTCTCCTGTCTTTCCTCTGGCTTGGGGGCTAAAATAGCCCCACAGGCTCGTAGAAAGTGAAATGAGCCTATCAGCTCATTTCAGTTTTGGTGTCAGAGAAATTACATCTGTGCAACGTGCACGCTGATCGTCATTTCCATGAAACAAACAGCCTCATGAGCTGGGTAAACCATTCCCCAGCTCCCGAGGCTGTTTAGGGCAGAAAGAAATCCCTCTGGAGCCCGCACCAGAGGGTTTTCAAGTGCCATGTGTGCAGACAGTCTGGAGCCATCTGACCCACCTGAGCACTGTGATATCCAATTTGCCTTAATGGGTAAAAATAAAGGAAGTGCAAATCATGATAATCCTGAAATTGGGTTCTGATCGGTGGAAAGATGGAGTGACACTTAGGGCCTGATGTGGTCCCTGTTATCTCCCACAGTAACTCTGCACCCTGGTGGTATTATTAACTCAGGAGTTGGGGGCAGAAGAAATTGGGAATAGGACAGTGAGGATCCCCTCTGAAATAATGAATTAACACGCAAAGCAGAATCTAAATGACCTTTTTGAAGTAATTCCTTATTTCTTGCAAATAATTTGAAAGTAAACTTCAATATTCACCTGGTGACTGGCTAAAGAGTAGATAATATGCATAACTTGCCAGTGAATGTGCAAATATCAGAAGAAATGTACTGTAAACCCAGATGCTGTATAAACAACTTACATCTTGTTTCATTATGCCTCATGCAGATTTAACAGGTATTTACACCAGGTAGAACTAAAAACAAGGAGTGAACACACTTGTCATGCATCTCCTCATGAAAATTCGGAACCTGATCTATTATTTTTTGATTCTCGAAAAGTGGTAGAAAATTCAGAGCATACTTTGTGCAAATGGAATAATATGTTGCAAACCAACCTATGTACTGTTCGCTCGGTTTGCAAAATAGTAAATCACTGATGGTTGCAGAATGACCTGCCCAATTAAATTTCATTAGGCAATTGCCAATTTGCGTCCCTACATTATTGGCTGTTATCAAAGGAATGGTGGCCTGCAAGAAACAACACATCATCAATGACAGCATTCCAAAATGGAAAAGCCTTTTTTTCAAAGCAGAACATGTACATTAATGAACCTGTGCTGATACTCTAGGTACCTTGGTTAACAAAACATACATAAGTGTAAACTAAGACAAAATGATGAGTTGCATTAAAGATGAAAATACCCATCCAGGCTTACGATTTATAGGTCGTACTTTGAGAATGGTGTAATGAGGCACCAAGAGGCATTCCATTGGTGGTGCATTGAGGGTCCCATGCAACCACCCATGTGTAACTATTCATATCTCTTCATACAAATAAATGTAGAAAGGGATTTGTGCCAAAATCCTGCACCTCACTGACACAGGTGTAAGGAGGGGAAATGCCTCCATTTCTCCTTGTTCTTCCCTCCTTGCATGTGTACAGCATTCTACAGCACACATACAAAGTGGGAAACACCTTAAAAGTATGTTATTCTATTCACTGGATGAGACTCCTTCTTATCCAAAAACAATGCCTATCACAATCCAGGGACCCTTGTATTATGGAACAAAGGAGTCTAGTTTTGTCCATGGCAGCCTAATGTATGCCACTCAGGGAGAAAGCAGAACAGTTACACATCTTTGTAGATTTGATGCTGTTTTACTCTCCCCAGTTCACACAAAGCAGCACAGTATCTTTACTTACTGTTCTGGATTGCATGCTTTTTTATTAAATGTGACCCGATGTGTTCTCTTCACTTGTCTCCTTAGACAAGTAGGAAAGATCATCAACAGGAAATCGGGCCAAATAAGTTTTAACAAGGCATTGGGCATAGTCACAGTTTTCAGGAAGCAGCATAGCACAGCTTTTTGTTCAAGAAGCCCTATATAAGTGTCCATTGATCTCTAAGTCAGCCTATCTCTCTCATGAGCATTGATTGCTATCTTACATTTACAGTGCTTGGCAGATAGGCAGGCAACATCAAATCAGTGCACAAGCATCTACAAAGATTGTGTTTCTAGCTAAGCAGCTTGTCGTGGATCTCATTTACCGAATGCTTGGAATACAAATATGAGATGTCTGCAAGAAAATGGATTTGCTTTTATACAAAGTACCAAAAACATTATTTGTTGTGGACTGGTTCAAAACCCAAAAGTGTAAACTGTGCCAAACGTTTGCTTTGCTGGGAACTCTCAGGTCTAAAAGGTGCACAGCAATACTCTGGATCAAGCCTAGGGATACACAGTTCAGCAGGTTGGATATTATAGAAAGGGTGGGGGCAGAGCAAATGCATACTAATTTTTCCACAAGCTAGTTGAAGACCTTGCAGAATGGACCAATGGCGCTGCAATTGTTAGATACGAAGGACACTGGACTACTTTGAAGAGATAGACATTGAGGCAACAAGGGCACAATGAATCAATGCAAAGTGAAATATTTAGAGAAGATGTAAGGGAAGGTAAGAGACTTGAACAACAGAATGAAAAGAATTCTAACTTTATAGGGATTATAGTCAATCAGAGCATGCTAGATGAAGTAATAGTTGGGTACCAAGGACTGGAATATGTGTCTGTGAGAAGAGTTATCATGTTGGGGAAAGATGAAAATGATAGAACACAACTAGTAAGATTTCCTTGGTCAGGTGCAAAAATACCTTCTTGTCCAGATTAAAAATGAAGATGTATATAAAGCAGGAGGAGGGGGCAATGTTAAGTGAGAGGGTGGTATCTCATAGAGGGGTCATCCATGTATGACTACGAAACAGAAACTTATTCTAGGGGGTATTCTATTTTTCCCATAAATACTAGGGGTTCTGGGAAAGGCAGGTCTTGCTGTACTCAGAAAGTCTTGAAGTAACTGTGACATATGCGACAATCGGTAGCAAAAATATTGAAGGCCTCATTTACAAAGAACTTCCATAGGGAAGCTCCATTAGTAATTGTGCTGCGCTGCCCTACGTCAATTCAAAAGGGCAGAAATGCACTGTTTTAACAAGATACAATGCATTCCTCTCCTTTCAGCCAGCGACGGTACTCAATTTGCAGCCGAGTGCCCACACAGACACCATTGCACCATATAGTATGGGTGTCTGTGTTGTATGCATGATTGCTTTGGAGAAGTAAAGTGAAGCACCTTCCTGCAAAAAAAAAAAAAAATGAGAGGCATTTTTCTTGTTCTAAGTGTGAGGCAGAATGCAGCACACTTGGAAAGAGGAAAAACAAGGAGAAATGTAAACTATTTTCTTTTTTACACCTCCTCTGGTGGGGTGTAAGTTTTTGGTGCTGCCCGAGGTTTATGTGATTTTGTAAATCTGGGGCAGTGTTAAAGAGCATGGGTGTTGAGTGAAAACACCCATAGCACCTCCCTTGGAATGCCTCCTTGACACAAAGTAATCCAATGCTGTGCTTTGAGCTACCGTGCCCCACTTCATATCTATGAGGCCATGCAAAGCCATGCAGGGTATCTGTGCTTTGCTTTATAGAAATGATTGAGAGGCCAACCCTCTGACAGCGCACGCCTCTTGTAAATAACCCCCCTAGAATCTAGCTCTCACTGGAAACATTGTGTGCTCCGTTGTGACTGTGGAGACAAAGCAACCTGAAGAAGGGTAAGCTGTTCCACTGCTAAAGGCAGCCATTTCACAGTGACGCTTTCACACACAATGATGTACATGAGTGCAACTCTAATGACAGACGAACCTCAGGTGATCACAAACCATCATACGTTCAAACATTTTACAATATTTGCAATATTAATTTTTAAATCAATGCTGACCATATCCACAAACATTCACAAAAATCATAAAAATGAATATGGATTTGACTAGGCTTAATTAACAATGGGAGGTCAGTAGGTATTAGCCCGGGTGAAGCCATTGGACCTCACATTCATTTAAATGCTGTTACCAGCAAAGAACTGGGCAAACGGATCAAACCGGGCTTCGCTCTGCTGTTTATAGGATGAGGAGAAACATTTAGAGACTAGTTACCTACTCACTAGTAACTAGTTACCCAGTAATGGTTTGCCTAGTGGTGTTTCTTTTTGCCCTGTTGCACATTCTCTAGTTGTCCCGATCTTCATTGGCATTGGTGAACCTGGTCCTCATAGATTAGGTCTCCCTGGGCCAGTTTATTCCTGTCCTGGTCCTCGTGGATCTGGAGTTTCTAGCCCTGCTGGTGGCCCACCTCCTGGCCCTTATTGTACTTCTTGTCATCTTCCTCCTCCTACTTCGTACTTCCCTAGCCCCGTCCACAATAACTTTAGACAAGTACAGCCTCCAAACCTTACACACAGAATTGTTTTCTTTACTTCCATCTTTATTGTGCTGAGACAGCATTTCAGATATAAAGGCACATAGATACTAGACCATGTCCACTTAAAACATTGCTTTACAAGTAAAAAATCAAACGTACCATTCCAAATATGAAGGAGTTAGTCATGACATGGGACCTGTAGGACAGTAACCCTTTTTCTAATGGCTGCCTTCACTTTTTGTTCAGTGGTGCTGATATTTTGTGACTGATGTACACGGGGTCCTTGCTAACCATGCCCCAGTGCCCCTGCTTATCCCCTAAAAAAAGATAAAATGGCCTAATTGTGTGCAAATGGCACACACTTTGGCACCCCTATAAGCCCCTAGTAAGTGGTACCCCTGGTAACTAGAGCATGGGTACCAAAGATGGTACCTAATTGCTAGAGCATGTATTATGCCACCCTAAGGTACCCCATAGAAATTGCAGGCAGCCTGACATGAAGACTGCGTGTCATGGTGCAAACCATGACTGAAAACTCGGCATGGTACACACATTGGGTGCCATGCCTCCGCCACTGTATTAGCTATATGTAAGTCACCCCTACAGCAGGCCTTGCAGCCCTAAGGCAGGTAGCATTATATTTTATGTGTGGACACATGAGCTTGAGTTGTTATGACCATGTAGTATCTAGTCCAATTACTAGATAAATCAGTTCCTTCCATTTTAGGTACAGGATTGTGATGATTTATCGATTTTTGGCATGCAGAAGTGATATTTGCAGTCAGACCTGGTTAACTCTGGCAGTTTACATGAGCTATTTTGCTGATTCATTCTGCAGCTTTAAAATAATGAATGTGCTGTGATTAAAAAATCAGAAAAATGACAACACCTTTTCGAGCAAGATCGCAAATGTATCAAAACTGAAAAATGCTGCCCTGGTGTGATTAGAGAAATTGGTAACCGTATATTTCTGCTTTATTTTGTTTATCTGAGGACTTTAATAAGCAAATATTTTGACTCCTGCATATTTTAAAGATAGTATATACAGTGGCTTGCAGGTACGATGTATCACATTTATAACAGAGCCTAAGCCTTATGGATGGATTTAATAGTTGCCGATAATTAATAAAAAGTGCAATATTGGGATAAGTTGTACTTTAAGACACTTTATCAACAGGGACACATCTTCCTCTGATATAGTATTACATTGTCAGACTCAACTCCAAGTTAAGAAATGTCTTTAGATGCCTCATTCTAGAATCCTTTAGAATAGTTTTAATCAGCAGATGTACCACCAAATTATTTAAGATTGGGAAAACAATTCTGTCCTTTGAGTCATTTCATTCTAGTGCAGCTGTGTGTATACCCCTCATTGTGGGGGTCTCTGATGTTTGTATTTTCTAGGACTCATAAAGACAAAAATGACAGATTGTTTTTGGTGGGCCATGGAAGGACTGGCTGCTGAACACACTTTCCATTCCTATCAAAGGGAATGTGGTTCTTCCTCTTCAAGGGAGGCCTGGGAGTGTAAAATAAAACCTTCTATGAGGACATCCTTTAGAACAACGGTACACAGTCAAAATATCGAGTAGGAAATATCGACCTACCATAATATCGAGTATGAAATATCGAAGGAGCAGAATATCGAAGTCAAGAATATCGTTGGACAGAATATCGACCCTAAGGTAAGTAATATCGAAATTCTTTATATCGATGTAAGTAATATCGAAGTTAGTAATATCGATAGCATATATATCGATGTTACTAATTTCGATTACACTAATATCGATATTTGTATTATTTTATAGTTATTTATTATGTATGTGTTATATGTTTAACTTAAGTATTTAAAATAATTACTATTATATGTGTATTCATTTTATATAATAATAAATTAATTTATAAGAAAATTGTATGTTTTAGTACCGGGGTGGGTTGTGGGTTTATAGGGGAATAGGGTGGGAAGTAATTTAATTATGGTAAGTTGATTAATAATTAGTAGGATTTATTAATTAATTATAATTAATTGCTAATTATTTTTAATTATTTGGAAAAAAAAATTAATTGATTAATTGATATATATGTTCTGTAGCGGGATTTGGGTTTATAGGGGAATAGGGTGGGAAGTAATTTAATTATAATTAATTAATTATTATTAGGAGGAATTATAACATAAATGTAATTAATTGGTAATTAATTGTAATTAATAGTTAATTAATTTTAATTATTTGCTAATTAATTTTCATTAATTCATAAATGGATAAATGTGTTATGTTGTGGGTAGTTGTTTTATAGGGAAATATGGTGGGAAGTAATTAAAAAGTAATTAATTAATAATGTATTAACAATAATTGTATTGTTAATATTATAAGTGTTAATTAATTATTAATTGGTAATAAAATATTATTAAATGGTATTATTTAAAATTTATTTTAGGTTAAATATATTTTGCTAATCATGTATTTTATAATTATGTATAGGTATTGTATATGTTTTATATTTATGTAATAGTTTATATTTTTATAATTACAAAAATCTTTTATTTATAAGTATGTTATTTTAACCCTTATACTATCCAACACTTTCCCTAGTGTTGCACTCTCTGGAGTTGGAATAGTATTTTTTACCACTACGCTATCCAACGTTTTCCCTACTGTTGCACTCTCTGGAGTAGGAATAGTAATTTTTACCCCTACACTATCCAATGCTTTCCCTACTGTTGCACTCTCTGGAGTGGGAATAGTAATTTTAACCCTACGCTATCCAACGCTTTCCCTACTGTTGCACTCGCTGGAGTGGGAATACTAATTTTTACCCCTACGCTATCCAATGCTTTCCCTACTGTTGCACTCTCTGGAGTGGGAATAATAATTTTTACCCCTACGCTATCCAACGCTTTCCCTACTGTTGCACTCTCTGGAGTGGGAATAGTAATTTCTACTCCTACACTATCCAACGCTTTCCCTACTGTTGCACTCTCTGGAGTGGGAATAGTAATTTATACTACTACGCTATCTAACGCTTTCCCTACTGTTGCATTCTCTGGACTGGGAATAGTAATTTTTACTCCTACGCTATCCAACGCTTTCCCTACTGTTGCACTCTCTGGAGTGGGAATAGTAATTTTTACCCCGACGCTATCCAACGCTTTCCCTACTGTTGCACTCTCTGGAGTGGGAATAGTAATTTTTACCCCTACGCTATCCAATGCTTTCCCTACTGTTGCACTCTCTGGAGTGGGAATAGTAATTTTTACCTCTACGCTATCCAACACTTTCCCTACTGTTGCACTCTCTGGAGTGGGAATAGTAATTTTTACCCCTACGCTATCCAATGCTTTCCCTACTGTTGCACTCTCTGGAGTGGGAATAGTAATTTTTACCCCTACGCTATCCAACGCTTTCCCTACTGTTGCACTCTCTGGAGTGGGAATAGTAATTTTTACCCCTATGCTATCCAATGCTTTCCCTACTGTTGCACTCTCTGGAGTGGGAATAGTAATTTTTACTCCTACGCTATCCAACGCTTTCCCTACTGTTGCACTCTCTGGAGTGGGAATAGAAATTTATACTACTACGCTATCCAACGCTTTCCCTACTCTTGCACTCTCTGGAGTGGGAATAGTAATTTTTACCCCTACGCTATCTAACGCTTTCCCTACTGTTGCACTCTCTGGAGTGGGAATAGTCATTTTTACCCCTACGCTATCCAATGCTTTCCCTACTGTTGCACTCTCTGGAGTGGGAATAGTAATTTTTACTCCTACGCTATCCAACGCTTTCCCTACTGTAGCACTCCCTGGAGTGGGAATAGTAATTTATACTACTACGCTATCCAACGCTTTCCCTACTGTTGCACTCTCTGGAGTGGGAATAGTACATTTTACCCCTACGCTATCCAACGCTTTCCCTACTCTTGCACTCTCTGGAGTGGGAATAGTAATTTTTACCCCTACGCTATCCAACGCTTTCTCTACTGTTGCACTCTCTGGAGTGGGAATAGTAATTTTAACTCCTACGCTATCCAACGCTTTCCCTACTGTTGCACTCTCTGGAGTGAGAATAGTCATTTTAACTCCTACGCTATCCAAGCGCGCCGAAGTCGAGCCAAAGTCAAGCCCGTCCGCGCCCGTCCGCGGCCGGACGGGGCGCGGGGCCACAAACCCTGATCAACCACAGCCCCCTCGACTACGGTATGATAAACATACTTTGCTCAATCTACGTCCTGTCCCTATGTCATCTTGTTTACACTCTATGGAGGCGCTATCTGTACACGACTGTTCTGTGTGCCATTTTACTCCTAGCACCTGCTCTTCCGACAACCCCCATAAAAGTGTTCTAAAAGCTGCACTACTTAACTGTCGATCTCTAAGCAAACACAATGTCCAAATATATCACCTCCTTGAGGATGAAGCTCTTGAGATCCTATTTCTGACCGAAACCTGGCTTGGTGAATATTCTGATCCTGACATCATCGAGGCGATGCCTCCAGGATACTCCCTCGACAGACTCGACAGGCAGGATGGTAGGGGTGGTGGAATAGCCATTGCCGTCAGAGCCCCTCTGGAATGCTCTTTATCGCCGGTGAATATTGATCACTGCGAAGCTGGATCTTTTACTATCATAGTGAGTCCTAAATACTCCCTATCTGGCATTCTCTTGTATAGACCCCCGGGCAGACTGTTTGACTTTACGAGCAGCCTTATAGAAGCCACAGCCCATCTTGCTCTAAGGAAATCTAGACTCTTGGTACTAGGTGATATGAATATACACTTTGACGATGCTGGGGACAAAGACGCCACCAGCATAAAAGCAGAACTACTTTCTCTGCAGCTAGATCTTAAACATCAAAGCCCCACTCATAGACAGGGTCACCTGCTCGACCCAGTTTTTGGTAACTGGAACGGAGTAAAAGTGCTTTCTCCAATTCCCGTTCCCTGGTCTGACCATTTTGTGATTCCCCTACATATACTTGCAACCGAAACTGCAGTCAAGAATGAAAACTTGCAGACCTACAAATGTCGCAAGTGGAAAAATTTTAACCCTAACACGTTTGTCGACAAGCTTGAATTGGCTGGACCCCCCATAGGCTCTGACTGTGAGACCGCCTACACTTGCCTAAAAAATGCTATCCTTACGGCTCTTGATGAGACCGCTCCCATCCGGAGTTCAGTGACCAATAAGAAATTGAGAAAACCATCACCATGGTTTACATCTGAACTTCAAGATGTTAAAACCGCCTGTAAAAGACTGGAACGAGATTGGCGTGTCAATTTCTGCCCCACTGCTAAAGACCACTATAAAAAAGAGCAAGCGAGATACTATAAACTGATCCGCTCCGCTAAAGCTCTACACTATAAGACCCGTATAGGTGAAGCAGAAAACTCCTCTAAGGAGCTTTTTAAAATTTTTAAGGAAATCTCGGTAGTCACCAATGAGAGCAATGCCCATAATGACTCGGTGGCGAAATGCAATGATATTGCCAAATACTTTGCTAATAAAATCACTACCATTTACTCTAATTTCTCCACCCACCTGCCACCAGGATCTGACTTCACTGAAAATCTGGAGCTCATCCATGTTAAAAAATGTCTGACCAGCTTCTCTGTACCTCACATTACTGCTTTAACTAGCATCTGTAGGAGCATAAAGTCTGGTTCTCCCCGGGACCCTGCCCCCCCTAGGATACTTACAGCCAGTCTGGAGGTCCTTGAGCGTCACTTCAGGCACATCCTCCAACTCTCTTTCTCTACGGCCACCCTCCCTATGGAATGGAAAAAAGCCATTGTGCTGCCGATAAAGAAAAAACCCAATATCAGTCAGGATACTCTGGAAAACCTTCGGCCCATCTCGCTGCTACCCTACGTAGCGAAGGTGGCTGAGAAAATAGTTAATAGCCAACTCATGGCCCATTTAGAATCTAACGGTGCATTTCACAGCTCCCAATCAGGATTCAGGTCAGGTTATTCTACTGAAAGCGCCCTACTGAGAGCGACAGAAACCCTACGGGCAGGGGTAGATGCAGGACAGACCATGGCACTTATAATGCTGGACCTGAGTGCGGCGTTCGACACTGTGGCACACTCCATCTTGCTACAGTGTCTGAACAAAGCCGGGGTCACCCAGGAAGCTTTGGGCTGGCTGAAGGCTTTCCTCACCAATCGTTGCTTTCAGGTTCAGAGAGGTGCTTCTCTCTCTGACAGCATTGCCTTGGAACAGGGGGTGCCTCAGGGCTCTGCCCTGAGCCCTACCCTGTTCAACCTGTATATGGCCCCTTTGGCTGAAGTGGTTCAATCGTTCGGCATTGAATTAGTTTCATATGCCGACGATACTCAACTTCTCATCTCCCTATCCCAAGCCCCCTCTGTTTCTGCAAATAACTTCAAATCTTGCATGCAGGCTCTGGCAGGTTGGATGACCCAACACTGCCTGAAGCTCAATGGCTCGAAAACAGAGGTTCTGGTTATGGGAGGCAGGGATACGAGTTGGACCACGGAGTGGTGGCCTTCATGTCTGGGGCCGCTACCCAATCCCTGTGAAGCAGCCAAGAATCTGGGGATTTGGGTTGACCCCAAACTCTCCTACGATTGCCACGTGAACAGGGTGGTCGGTAAATGCTATGGGGTCTTGAAGACCCTTAACCGTACCCTTGATCTCCTTCCTCTTGAAGCGAGGCGCACTATGACACAGGCTCTAGTGACTTCTAGAATAGACTATGGGAATGTGCTGCTGCTTGGAACATCGCAAAATAACATCAGGAGACTTCAAGTCCTACAGAACACAGCAGCACGTCTAGTCCTCAGACTTCCCAAGAGAGCTCCATCCAAACCTGCTCTAGATACCCTCCACTGGCTACCCATAAAAAAAAGAGTTCTGTTTAAAGCACTATTAATGTGCCATAGGATCATCTCCCAAAAAGCTCCTCCCTATATGAATGACTTAGCCATTCCCTATGAGCCCAATAGAACTCTTCGCTCTGGGGGAACTGGCTTGCTCACTGTACCTCGTATCAGGAAGGCCAGAATGGGTGGCCGCTCTTTTCGGGTTATGGCCGCCAGGGAATGGAACGCTCTCCCTATGGAGATCAGACTAGCGGACTCGGAGACCGCCTTCAGGAAAAGCTTAAAAACCCACCTGTTTTCCCTGTAACTCCCCACTCTGTACTTGACTTCTTTCCACAGCGCGGGGACACGCCGTGATGGCGTCACCAGGCGCTTTATAAACTCCTTTGTTGTTGTTGTTGTACTGTTGCACTCTCTGGAGTGGGAATAGTAGTTTTTACCCTTACGCTATCCAATGTTTTATATAATTAATTGTTAAAAAATTAAATGTTTATTTAAATTTTTATATTAGTTACATTTTATTTATGTTATTGTTTTATGTTTGTAAATGTATTAGTAATTTAGAATATATTTTATTATTTCATAAGTTAGTAAAATAATAATTAATACTTATTGTTCAGTACATATATATTATATATTTACTGTATATATTTAATTAATGTATTATTAATATATCTGTATTATTTATTAATTTTAAACATTATTAGATACGTTTAACTATGTAGATTTTATTTATTAGTGTTATATACTTTATTTTACATTTATATATTAAAAGAAAAAAAATCGATATTTTTAACATCGATATTTTAGACATCTATATTATTTTTTAGATATTTTTGTACTTACCATGTTGTAGATAGGATGTCGATATTTTTGCTCTCGATATTGTTGACTCGATATTTCTGTAGGTCGATATTTAGGAGGTCGAAATTCAGTCACTGATCCGAGAACAACATGAATCTATTATCCATGGAGAATATGATATCAGGGCTAGGTAGAAGTAAAATGGTGAATTGCTTCTTTTTACGCCAATCCGGCTGGGCCTAGGCAAATCTGACACAGAAGAATGTTATAAACATGTGTAAGTTGAAAATCTAGGTTGTATGGGGCAATAGGCTGCACATTATTTAATACAGCTTTAATTTTAAGAGCAAGAGTTAGGAAGTCAGACTCCTACTGTAGAAAAGATATAAAAGCGCTGTCACTTGAGTGGTTCTTTAAATAGAGAATAGTATACCAATATCTCAGGGCCAACTCACGCATGGATTCTTATTCAGCGATAGAACGCCCAATCCTTACATAACACATCATTTATCAACCATGGCCCTGGCAATTTTGAGTTAAACTTGCTGAGATTTAAACACAGAACATTCAGATTATTGGGAACAACAGGGGGAAACAACACTGAGCAGTATAGATGTCCCAGATTCCACCTCTTTACTTAGGGGATGTTCAAGATTTAAACTATGAATTCTCATGGATTCTGCACTCCAACTAGTTAACAGGACCCTGCAATCATTAAACATAGGGCTGCATAATTAACAGCAGCACATTTGGGGACCCAGTAAGTAGGCCAACATAGTATTAATAGATTGACAATTTCCACTTATGGGTAACAAATACAAGAAATTCACTGCATGATAATCCTTAAAGTGATTATAAATAGCTCAGGTGTTAAAGAAGACGTGTGCACTTGTTAAGCTTTTCAATTTTCCATTTATCTATGTATCTTTCAATGCACTTTTTAATCACAATCTTCACAGAAGACATCACAAAGCCCCACAAATAAAAAAAAGCTACTTCTGCCAGATAAAGGCTGCAGACATAAGAAGCAACAGGAATCCTTTTAAACTGGGGAAAAATGCAATTTTTGTGAAACAATATTTTAAGAGTTGAATTCTGTTAGGGTTTATTATATCAGTTCAATAAAGACAGTGTCACGCAGGACCAAGTTCTTGTCTCTGGCCCAGAAACCCTTGTTGATGAGGCTGATCTTGAAGAGTTCTTTCTTCATTGTCCAACGCCTAATATCATCCCTCACTGAAAGAGTGAGTGGACATATTGAATAAAAAGCATGGCTGCACAGTACGTGACTGATCCTTAGTGACCAGAAGACAGATATCTTGGGGTTCCCTTTAATACCCAAAACCATTGGTGTGGCAGTGACTGGTGCTCAAACATTGGAAAACTTATCTGCAAGAATCCTATCCACAGCTAGCAGAATTTGGGCTTGTTCTTCTGATCCCAGTGTCAGACTCATTCTCCAACCCCTACCATTGCAGGGTCAACTTATTAATACCAAATGTATGATTGCAGGCACTCCCTACTATCACATTGAGGTCTTGGGTTATGATGGAAAATTGGCCTCCAAGTCTCCTTGATACCCCAGGTACTTCTAGGATAACAGAGAAAGTACAGAATGGGTACACCATGGCAACATTATCAGTTGCGATACAATGGAAATGTGTAGTAAAAGGAAGTTACACATGCCAGGTGTATAAGCAGGATATCTTTATTGTAGCTTGGTTCCAGGATAGATGAGTAGTAGAAGTAAAGAAGGCAAAGCGTAGCCCCACCAGGAGCTGCCTCGCCTGCTGCTCAGCCTGCATTCATCAACTGATGCTCCACACACACAGACACCCAAATATTCTAAGAGGTCATCACACATTCCAGCTGAGCAGTAGGGAAGAGACAATAACTAGTTTATGACAAAATGCCCTGCCAGGCTTATGAATTGAAGGTTGTACATTGAGGATGGAGTGTCGACGCCCCAAGAGGCGTTTCATTGGTTGAACATGGGTGTTCCCACGCTACCACCCTTGTGTTTTGAAGCAAATCTCTATCTACAAAGAACTGTGTGCCAAAATCCTGCACCTCCTTGATGCAGGTATAAGAAGGAGAAATGGAGAAATGCTTTCATTTCTCCTTGTTTCCCTCCTTGCTTGCGTACTGCATTCTGTAGCACACAAACAAAGTGTTTAATACAATAAAGCGTACTTTTCATACTAGGAGAGATCACTTCCTGTCCAAAAACTCTGACTATCATAACCCAGATACCCTTGTGCTATGGCACAAGTGTGGCTACCTTTATGCATGACAGGCAAAGGTGGGCCAGTGCAGGAAGAGGGGAGAACAGCTCTACATCTTTATAGATATGGCACTGTTCTACTTCCATTCACACAAAGTAGGGCAACTCTTTTCTTGCTGCGCTGGGCTACATGACTTTTTAATTAATTTGGGCATGTGTGTTCTCTTCACTTGCCTCTTTGGACAAGTATGAACGATCACAATCAGCAGGAAATCAGGGCAATTGAGTTTTAACAAGGCATTAGGCATAGTCACTAATTTCTGGAAACAGCATAACACAGCTTCTTGTTTAGGAAGCCCTATAGACGTGTCCATTGATGTATGAGTCAGTGTAGCTCTCTCATGAACTGGCATGGATTTCTATCTTACATTTACAGTGCTTAGGATTTCGGCAGCCAACGAAAAATAAGCGCACAATCATCTACACTGTATCTGTTTCTAACTAAAAAGCTTGCTGTGAATCTTGATGACCCACTGTTTAAAAAACAATGTGGGATTTCTACCTGCAAATTGCTTTGCTGTTATAAAAAAGCACTTGAATACAGTTTGTCATTCATTTTCACTCTGTGATGAAAACGACCCATGCCTGTTACCTTAACAGTATTTGCTGTGGACTTGTTGCCCTAAACCTTCTCTACTGGGGCAATAGTAAGAAATAGTGCATTTATTCACAGGCAGCCGGGTTAACTCCTACTGTAAATTACCCAGATGCATTACTTTCCTGTCTACTACATTCTTCTCCCCATCCACAGAAGCCCCATTACAGTGTCTCACTCAATTTATCTCCTGCAAGTGCCCCAAAGCACTGTCCCCCAAAGCACCATTTGCCTTCTGTATATGTCCTCCCTTTGGCGCCTAGATACAACTTATCTGTCTGAATTCCCAATTTGCTGCTGTTTGTGAACTCCTGCTGTGTTGCCAGGTTTGAAATAGTAAACAAGCACAATCCCCCAGCAAAAAGACTAAAACTAGCCCAAGGTCTACCATAATAAGTAAAAAAAAAGAGCCTAGCTCTCCAAAATTATCAGAAAGAGCATCATGAACGTTAAATAAACAGTGTATTCTCATGACTGAATAAAACATTAATGTAACATGATTGAACACCATGCTCAGAAACACTTGCAGGAAGTCAAAAACTTCTAGAATGCATCACAGAAATGACGGCACAGTAGAGACAGGATCGCGCCCACTTGAAAAGCTGCTTTACAAGTTAGAACTTCAAACTACCATTCCCCAGATGCATTGTGCAGGTGACTCAAATGGCAGTGTGTCTGAAGAGGCTGCTCATGACATGGGCTCAAAAAGCATCAATGCTCAAAACCTTCTCTGCTGCGCCAATAGTATGAAAAACGTGTTTATTCACAGGAAGCAGAGTTAACCCCTACTATGAATTACCCAGATGTATTACGTCTTGTCTCCTGCGTTCAATTCCCATTGCACAGAAGCCCCATTACAGTGTATCACTCAATTTACCTGCTGCAAGTGCCCCAAATCACTGTCCCCCCCAAAGCACCATTTGCCTACTGCATGTGTTCTCCCTTTGGCATTTGTTCGATTTCCCCGTTTGCTGCTTCTTTATGATTTCTGCTGTGTTGCCAGGTTTGGAATAGTATGCTAAGCACAGTCCTGCCAACAAAAAGCCTAAAGCTAGCCCAAGAGACGATGATGCAGTATACCACAAAGGCCTTCCATAAGAAGTCCAAAAAGAGCCTAGCCCTCCAAGATCATCCGATGAAGCATCAAGAACTTTAAAAAAATAATGTATTCTCATGACCAAATAGAACATTAAAGTAACATGCTTTAAAAGCATACTTAGTAACATTTGCAGAAAGCCAAATACTTCTAGACTGCAGCACAAAATATTTGTGTTTCACATCCTGAAGCTTCTGTTTATTTTTACAAGTCTTATTTGTATTTTGAAATTTAAATAACCTAATTGTCATTATTCAAATTAATATTGCTGTTTTTTTACCTGTAAACAGATTAGCCGAAATCATGCACTTACCACTCTACAAACTATTGTACATTTGTATATGCATTTACTTTCAAATGCTCAACATTGTTGCATCCCCATTACAAGATGGCCACCAGACTGCCATTGCCTGGAGTCCCTTTTTTCGTTATGGCTGGCTGTATGGCCTAATAACCTCCTTCACACTATTTATCCTGCAACTGGTCAAATCGTATATCATCACTACTATTTAGTCTCTGTCCGGCTAAACAGAAAAGATTATGTAATATTTAGCCAGCCGCCTGGTAAATGGCAGAGAGTTTGTACTATCTTGCTGGTAGCAGGTAAATAGGAACTCCTTTCCTTTTTTGTTACGGTATTGTGAGAATTTATCGATTTTGGCACGCAGAAGTGATATTTACAGTCATACCTGGTTAACTCTGTCAGTTTAAGTCAGATATTTTGCTGATTCATCCTGCAGCTTCAAAATTATTATTGTACCTTGATCAAAAATATCAGAAACATTTGAAAACCTATAAAAGGAAGCTTGCAAATGTATCAGAAATGAAAACACATTTTCCTTGTGTGAGGAGAGAAGTGTGGTAACCATTTATCTCTGTTTGTTTTGCTTCTCTGAGTACCTCAATAAGCAAACATTTTGACTCAATCATATTTTGGAGACAGTATATACAATGGCTTGCCAGATATGATTCATCACATTTACAACTAAATCTAAGCCTACGGAAGGATTTAATAGTTGCTGCTAAAGAATAAAAAGTGTAATACTGAGAAACAACACTATTTTAAAACACTTGAGATCAATAGTGACACATCTTTGCTGAAACTGTAGTTAAAATGTGAAGCCTAAAAACACAGATAGTTGTATGTGGCATGTACTCTGTTATCAGCTTTTCTAATACAGGTTTAGAGGTTTTCTTACCTTCTCTTCCTCCATCGGAGGTATGTGAGTGCGGTAAACAAAAGCAAGCTCAAGCTCAACACAGAATATAGCAATTTAGAAACAACAACAGTAGTTTTGCAACCACCTCTCAAGTCTCCAAGCTAAGAAATGTCTTTTGATGCCTCATTCTAGAATTTTGAGCCATGAGATAATAATGGGTGTATCAGGGTTCTACTATTATTACACAATAACCAAACTAGACTAACACAGGTGTCCTTGACAACCAGAGAGCTGCAGCCTGGCTGCAGGACTCAAAGCTTCCACAGAACTCTTAGTTTACAAGGATGCATTACTAAAAGTTTGTTAGAATGGGCAATGGAAATCATATTTTTTTTGGTATAGTTTCAAGCAGCAGATGTACCTCCAACTTCTTTAAGAATGGCAAGCGTTTTCTGTCCTTTGAGTAATTTCTTTCTTCTGCAGCTGTGTGCATGCCCCTCATTGAGGGGTTCTCTGGTATTTGCAATCTGTTGAATTGTTGGTTGGGAGAGGAATATTGTCTTTGGTGAAAAAACTTTCTGTGAAAGGGCTAGATCCCTATTAATAGCAAATTGGTTCTTCCTGGTAGGAGAACTGGGAGACAAAATAAAAAGCTTCTTTGAGGAACCCTTCAGAACAACATGAGTATATTATTCATGGAGAGTTCCTTTTCAGGATAGACAGAATTGAAATGGTGACTTGCTGCTTCTTTCATTGACCAGGCTGGGAGTAGGCGAGACTGATGCTGTATAATGTTATGAACAAGTGTTAGTTGAAAATCTAGATTATATTTGCCAATGGGCTGCACTTTATTTATTACGGCTTTCATTTTGAGATCCGGAGCTGGGCAGTCAGATTGCTACAGCAGAGCAGACAAGAAAGGGTTACTACTTGAGTTGTCCTGTAAATAGAGAATAATCTGCCAGCATCTCAATGCTAGGCAAAGGGCCAGCTCACATATGGGTTCTAACAAAGCAATGCAACCTCCAATAATTACACAACTCAGTGTCCCAAAATTGATCAACAATGTACGTAAAATGTTGAGTTGTACTTGCTGGGTGTAGTGTCCTGCTGAACACTTTCTAGTGTTCCAGAAATGGTCAAAACCCAAACCCATTCATCACAGGAGTCGCCGGTCAAGGGACCCTGACAATAAAAGGGGCCGGGCACACATGCTATGGACCAGTTACTGTACCATACACCTGGAGTAAGTGTTACCCTTGATACAGCATGCAGACTTAGGGCACACGACCCTACAATGGAAGCAAGAGGGTCTGACCCTGTGTATATGCTGACAGCCATCTTGCTGTTACTTATAGGAGGAAATGTAGCCATAGCATAATGCACACCCGCACTGGGTGCCAGGAGAACAGCAACTAAGGCCACACAGCGCATACACTGGCCTCCACCAGTAAGGCCCCAGCAGCCGCCACCTGCAGTGAGCCAAGACATTGACTAGCCCTGGAGAGAGAGACCAGAAAAGGGGTAGAATGCTGCAGCTAGTATTGTGGGCCCTCAATGCTTGAGGAGCCTACATGTTGTTAACCTAGCATGGGAGAGGGGATCCACAAAATCAAGACCAGCTGTAAGAGGCTGTATATCCCCCTGCTTCCACCACTCAGAAAGGAAGACCGGGTGGTATCTCTTGCCAATTGCATTATGCCTGCAATACCCCTGGCCATGCAAATGATCAATTGGAGAGCCAGGCCAGGAGCTGCCCCGGAGCATGGTAGGAAGTACGCCAGTGAGCACACAGCTCACTGAGTGATGCCCTGCAGGTGAGGGAAGTGTGGATCAGTCACTGCTGCATCCTGTCCGAGCATCAACACCCCCTGCAGTGATTAGGATAGGGCACGCATGGTAAGGCACGGCCCTTAGCACCGGGAATGCTTTTGTGGCCTCTGCTTAAAAAGACACCACTTACCAGGGCGAAGTATATCAGGCCACCCGACAGGTGTTAGTTGTTTGAACAGATGAGCCTCCCTACTACACCAGCAATGTGAGCCTCACTCCCCCGTCTGCAACTCCATCCCTTGCATGGCCAGTGATTGCAGGGAAACTACCACCACAGGGAGGGAAGGAAATTCCCACAGCAGCCCAATTGGTTGAGAGCTGTGACCTGTCGTGGCCTGAGTGGTTGCTGCAACAGTGGGGGCTGGTGACATTTGAAAGTGGTAGGGCGTAAACGTTCTGGATGAGTGGCTGGTAGCGAATGAGCTGACTGCCATAAGGGGATTCAGGGTGTTCTCCCCCACAAAAGTTTTGGAAAAAATGAGGAGACTAATGATGTACTTTCAAGCGAATTAGAGAAAGCATGTTAATAAAGCGCTATATAAAACTGCAAAATAAACCTGTTATTGCAATATGTAAAACCTTTAGATATATTTCAGTAAGTATTAATTAACACATAATGACATGCAACACAGTCACTGCCATTCATTCTTGTCCAACTTCTTGAAAATTGAAAAAGCCATTTCCGTTCTCAGTCTTATGTTGACAATGCATAAATAATAGTATACAGAAGAAATGATAACTTTAAATTCACTGGCCTGGTCACAAGGCAAGTGTCAAAGGCAAGGCTAAGGCCTCCTGGGATTTCCTTTCCAAAAGCTACACCACACAGACTGCAACCTGAGGCTATACATGCTTCTTACCGTTGCCAATCTGCTCTGCTGTACACCCTACTAGGCCCCTTGTTCATGTCCACTCAAATTACTTCAATGTGTTGCTTGCATTTGTGAGGGGCTAAAACGACTGCTTTCATCAGAGACATTTGTCAGGCCATAAATACTGAGCTCAGGATGGACATGGGCTGTAAACTACTTTTTACATTTGTGGAATGCATGGAGGCAGATGTCCAAGTCGAAAACCTTTTGTGTAAACAATTCTGTTTTCAGTGCCCATATTGCCCACATCATGTTGGACACCAAAAAGCCATGAAAATACCCCTGCATGATGCTCCTGCATCATGCTTCATTGCAAGAAACCAACACATTGCCGCTGCATTCTGTTCTCTACTCGGCGCCCCTTCACTAACACCAATGAACAAAACCCCTGCTCGATACTGCTGCAATCAAAAAGTCTTAAGTTCAGTACTCCTTCATTATACCTATTCCCTATACACGTTCATAATAAAGGCTGGCTTTCGCATGGGCGAGCTGGGCCCAGGGTTCTAATATTCAGAAGGGCAAAGGAGCTGTCTGCATGCAGACAGCAGAGTCCCTGTCACCTGGCATCAGTGCTGCAGGCGCAGTATTTAACACCCCATCAGTCTGCTTTCTTGCACCTATCTCTTCTCACCTCCTGCTGCCACACGTCAGACTATCAATCCCCCTCCAACAAACAATTTGGCACCAGCGTGAGATGCTAATCTGTGCACAACAACAGTGAGTGGGGGTGGTCCAGAGAGGAGCTCGGAGGCCAGTCACTGCTCTGATGCAATCAGCGAGGGGCTGACCTCTGAACTCAAAAGCGACTCCCCACTGCCTCATTTTATTCATGTATTTCCACCCAGGGAGCTACCCTGACAAAGGACGACTCTGTTGACATCAAGTCTATGTGGCTCATCGCTATCTCAGATATATGTGAAGTCATGTTACGGGGCCCATAACAACTAGACTTCCCACACCCCTGTTCCCACCTACCGACCCCCAGACGCACCTGACCTCTGCAATCAGCCAAAGGTTTAATAATGCTCCTTCTGCACACCGCACAGCTCCCTCGCAGATAGGTAAGTCTTAACTCAATGACCCCCAGACAGCCGTTATCTCAATGGATCTCAAACGGTTACTTTTTAAAGAATTGGGTGCAATGGTCAGCAATATTACCAACCTCCTCTCAGGAATACAATCAAATATAAGGAGCAACGAGGGGATGAAATATACAAAAAAATGCTTTCCAATAACATTATCAGTCAGCAGTCGCGGTGCGTCCATACGGGCGTGGGGGCCTAGCCCCCCGTCTGCAGCTCCCTCGGCGTCTCTGAACTTCAGTAAACTGAATCAGTTAACTTAAGTTCAAAGACGCAGAGGGAGAACTGACAATCATGTCAGTCAGCATAACATTGGACCGTCCACCCCTTCAGAGTCTGAAAGGGGTGGGCGGTCTGGCGTCAAGTTGACTGACATGATTGTCAGACCAGTGGAGGGCAACAGGCAGCCGCACAACACAAGTGCGCATGAGTGGGGACGGAGGGCAAATTCTTTGCCTGTGCCCAGTCATGCGCACTTGGCGCTCCTAATGGGCAGGCCGCGAGTAAAGAATAAACGTGCCCTAAGCCAATCCCGGCTGAGAGGGGCTGCCACTCCATTCCATTGCTGACGTGAAGGTGTCAAGGGGAGCAGAGGTGGCGTGAACCGGCTGTGAGGTAAGTTAGTTTTCCTTTTTTATATTTAACTCCACGCTCCCCCCCACCCCGCGTGACCCACGTCTGATTGCAAGGACTGAATTCCCTAACAAAACTTTAATTTAAACAAGGTGGGCCTGCTGATCTTACTCAGTGTTAGGAAGGCTCCAAATGTCGTGCTTTGCAAATAAAAACTGCCTTGCACTGCTATGAAGTGTTAGAAAGTATATTCTCCTCATAATTGATGCCTGCACTGCTATGATGTTTAACATTTATGTAACATACTTCCTCACTACGAGGTGGATTATGCATGCTCGTGAGTGCTGCTGTGAAATTGACTGAGACCCCAAAGTATGGCTATGAGGTCAGGAGGGGCACACAAGGAGTGCACCCCCGTTTTGCTATTTACTGATCTCTCACCCGGACAAGACAGACTGGCCCTGGTGGCAACGTGTAATTATAGAAGGCGATACAGAACATTTTTGCCTCTACCCATCAGAAGAGTTGCCCACTGGCCCACCTTCTCTAATTAAAATGGGCTGCCTCATCCCATCCGCTTCTGTGGCATCATGGATGGCTAGTGCTTGTTTACATGTATGAAGTCAGATGAGCGCAGAGCTTGGCTTAGGGCAGGTTATTCTTCACCCGTGGCCTGTCCATTAGGAGCACGAAGTGGGCATGACTGGGCACCGGTAAAAAATTCGCCCTCCGTCCCCACTCATGCCCACTTGTGTTGTGCTGCTGCCTGTTGCCTCCCACTGGTCTGACAATCATGTCAGTCAACATGATGCCAGACCGCCCACCCAATTCAGACTCTGAAGGGGTGTGCGGTCCGACATCATGCTGACTGACATGATTGTCAGTTCTCCCTCGGCGTCTTTGAACTTAAGTAAACTGATTCAGTTTACTTAAGTTCAGAGACGCTGAGGGAGCTTAAGCTTTCTGTAGGTAGACATATTATTTTCAGTACATAACATATACTTTTGTGTGGGTTAGCCACTGTCACCATAAGGGCTAGGAGAGAAAGCCCACTCTACCAGCTCTGGCGGCTTCAGGGGATGGAAGACAGGTAAGTGTAAGCTTCAAAGATACGGAACTCTAGACAGTAGCGGTCGGTGGTGGGAGTGCTGCCGGGCGGTGACGTGGGGAGAGGGAGGGGCAGGGCATGGGGTAGTAAACTATGGAATATGGCCAAATACAGGTATGGTTGCTGGTCTCCTTCCATGATTGTAATTGTAATTGTAACACTATTTATAGAGCGCGGTTGCTGCCCGCAGGCGTCCAAGCGCTGGATTGAGGGGAGGTGACTGAAGGAGCTAAGGTACATAGGATTGAACAAACAGCAGTGTCTTTAGGTTTTTCCGGAATGCAAGAAGGTCAGGGTTGGAGCGGAGTGTAATGGGAAGAGCATTCCATGAGGATGGCACAAGCTGAATATTCTCTATGGGGAAATACGATTCAATGCATTGATAGGAGATTTAGAATTGCCCAAAACCTCAGATAAAACTTCAACAGCATACTATCCGGGAAAGGCATCTTCCATACAGAGAGTCCTTTTATTGTCTTTTGTAGTACTTCTTCTGTAATAGGAATCTCTAATATATCACCCTGTATTTCAGTAATCTTTTGAATTCGGAAATCCTTGATGTATTTCCTGATTTCTGACACTTCATGAAGTGGGGCTTCACTATAGAACTATTCATAGACATTGTTAAAGTTAGATATTATCCCATCCCTTTCATCTACAATGTTTCCCTTAGGATAGTGGATTTTATTTCATGTGGTACTTTCCTTGCATTTTAAAGTAAAAAATGTTTCCACTGTTTTCTTCATGGATATAAGGAGTTTGTAGGTATCGACTGGAAGATTTGCCTTACAGTTTTTGCTTTATAAACATTTTTGTCACAATAAGTCATTCTAAAGGTTCCGAAAGAAATATCTGTGTCCTGCAGATTGAAACCTGGGAATTCATTTTTTAAGTTGTCAGCAACATACAACTGTCTAAGAATCATAGTCTGACCAATGAAGAATGCATGCATACAATTTTTAGCAGGAATTTGTACTCTAGCGACCTGGTAGAGTAGCTGTTGAAAGATAAAGTATCCAACATATATCAAAAATGCCCCAGGATGCTGGCTTTTCTGGCTGCTCCTTGGTTTTTTAAAAGGAAAGCAACGTGCATGCTGAATTGATAGTCTATATTCTAATTTTTAAGGTCACAGAAAGCTCTCAGAAAGAGTAGCACAATAAATCCTATGGAGTCTCCACTATCCATGCACCTATCAATGCTTGGAAGTGGAAATGATTCTGACTCATTCAATTGTGTATATCTGCTACTTTGTATATGAGAGCTTTTATTGGAATATTTCCTGTTTCCTGATGTCAAAGGTAGTTTCTTCTGCTTTGTAAGTTCCTTCCTTTAGTTTGATTAAGTGCTCCCCAAAGGCCATCATCTATTTCAAGAGTTTCTGTAGCACAGCTTGAGCGTTTAGGTAATGTATGCAAAGCCCAGCAGCATCCTTCTTCCTCATGTTGTGTACACAGTAGATCATGGATTAAGGTCAATTAAGACTCTGCTGTTGAATTACCATCATGAATGGATATAGTCAGTTGAGAGTTGATGCCCTACTTGGGGATTGAGAGAGTATCCATTGGATAAGATTGAAGAGTGTGTGACCCAGCAGTATATGTAAGGTGGTGAGCTCTATTGTCCCACAGCAAATGGTCATTATCCACTTCCTCATCCTCAACTATGCTTTGCCTTGAGGTACTCTTTTTGCCTACACAAGTACTCTTGTACAGTCTCTGACTTGCCTCTCCACAAACCTTTGTCACAATTTCAGCTTCCTCCACATCATCCTCAACATGTTCCCATATGGTGTTCCTTTTTCTGGTTGAGATTCTGCAAGGAATGGGACTGCTTTTGATACCTCTGTTTCTGAGTCTCCTCCTAAGGTCCAGTGAGTGACCTCTGAGAGAGAAAAAAGGGCCTCCTCTTATTCAAGTCCTTGCAATTGTATGTCCCATTTCAACATCTGGGATCATGTCCTTCTGTGTCTGCTCAGTTATTGGGGTGATTGGTACCAGCTTGGCTTGAAGTCAACGATTGTAGTAATGTTTATGGATCTTTGTGGTTGCTAGGAGAACAGCTATGAAAATCCTAATATTGTTTGTTATAAAATCATATGCCAAAATAAATGTTGACCCATGATCAACATTGCCCGAGGCAGTACTTGATAGGAAGAAAGAGACAGGTAAGCGAACAAAGACAGCACAGAAGTGGTATGGCATGGTTTTGTGGATATGATGTTGTGAGGAGTAGTAGTGACCTCTGTAGAACTAGCACCTGCCTCAGTATTTAAAGTTTGGGGGTTAGACCTTGATTCCTGAGGGTGGTGTCAAGTGTAAGAGTCATTAGCAGTGTAAGGATATTCCCATCGCTATTGTGGTTGTCGATAGGCAGATCAAAAGCATCATTATTAAAAGCTTGATTTCTTAGTGTGTTTTCCTTGCATGAAGGACATCATAAGATGAGAAGCCTTAAATTATTGCAGCAAAATCGCTGGACTAATGGGATCATCTGCAGTATCACTGATTTTCAAGACAGTCTCTTCACCAATAAAATCCAGTGTATGTTCCAGTCCTTAACTTTTTTTCGCTCTTTGTGCTGTTGATTTGAGGGATCTGCTAAACTCGTGGCACTTCTGGTATTCACTATGCTCATGGTGAGAGCAGTTTTCCTTTTTTAACTGTTTTTGGGCATGTCTAAGAAAAATAGTCATCTAGGGTGCTCCCCGTACATTGTTGGTGACCCTTGATTTGGTTGCTTTTTGACTGTAAGGAGGGTAAGTGTCTGTGTTCTCTTCCCAGAAGAGATCCTGAAGCCATTGCCAGCTATACCAGTGGGGGATGCCCACAAAAGAAAAAGTAAAACATTTCCAGGAGCCTGTCACTTGGAGCGGATAGAGCAGGTGGGGCAGCCAGGGCAAGACTTTCAGATCCCCTGGATGCCTTTGGTTTGGAGGCATCAAAGCCTGCAAGAAAATTGAAAGGAGTCAGTCTCATGGAGTGGAAGGAGCGGATGGGGCAGCCAGGGCAAGGCTTTCTGATCTCCTGGATGCCTTATGTTTAGAGTCATCAAATGCTGCAAGAAAGAAGGCGGTCAATACAGCAGATGCACTTCTGTTGCAAGGAAGCTTAGCATGTGGTGTCAGGAAATTCAGCAAGACTCCTGGCATCTGTAACAGTATGTTGCTGGGAGCAGAGGTCTATGGGAAGCAGTGAACTCCAGCTGATGGCAGACACAAATGCTGTTCACTCCAGGACCAAGTGAGTAGCTTGCAGTTACAGTATCTCTCCACCACTGAGTGCCGCACTGGCATGCAGGTGCTTTTGGAACTACCAGGCCAGCTCTATGGGTTTGCTTATAGAAACATTTGTGGAAGTGTATTGAGGATGTATAACCACCAGGGTCAAAGAATAACAAAAAATGATTGCAATGTCCCAGGCATTTATATGACGTGTTGTGTAACTGTGGTATTGAAAACTCAGTATATCCATGTCATAAATACCTAAAAGCCTTGTAGAGTAAGAGTTGCACAGAATAGTGGGAGGACCTCTCCACACCTCAAACTAGGGTTTGGCATTAAGTAGTAATGCTTCACACTGATCAAATAATCTATTTACAGACATTTTTACACTAGTACAGTTACCTACTACTGTAAACAGGTGGTTTCTACTGGAACTGAGCTAATTCACACAATCCACATTTTTTTTTTTTACCTTTATTGACATTTCAACCAAATACAAGTATGGGCCTACAACCCCCGGGGCTGGCCGCTAAGCAGTTAGATTAACAGAGAGCAATATTAATCACATGCAGCACCTCGGGGAGCAGAGTCACCATGCTAGCGTACTCTTGGTCTCCGTACAGCACAATTAGGAAAACAGGATGTAAAAGGTTTTCATTTTATAATATAAGATGGAAGGATCAGGTGCCAAACAATTTCCCAGCAGCAAAAAATTACAGGCAGAATAGTAAACGTGTCAACAGTAAACAGTAATCAGTCAAAGCAATGGCGCTGAAACAGGCAGTTCAGGATGTGAAGGAATATTACGGTAGATTCGCGCCTGCCAGTCACCTGCCCTAAGACCCAGAGAACACCACGAAAATTGAGGCACAGATGAAAAAGCAGTGATGGATACCAAAAGAAACCCACTGCACTGACCCAGAAAAGGAAAAAGACAAAGAAAGATAAGAGAAGAGAAAAAAGGCCATAGAAACAAAATAAAAACGAAAAATCCCCTCCCCCAACCCCCCCACCCTGCACCCCTGCAGATGACTATGGCCCCCCCCTCAGCAGTGTGCCTGTCGCCCAAAAACCAAACCCGAAATATAGAAGAGACAGAGAAAAAGAAGAAAGAAAAGAAACCCCACCCAACGGGGAAGTGGAGGAGGGCGATAGTCTATGCGCTCCCGGTCTCTCGCCCCTGCCCTAACAAGGGGGGCCCCCCTAAGCCAGCACAAATAAAGTTGTCCATTGTACAAAAATACCCCGGGGGGACCACAAACCCCCCGCCCCGGAATCCGTCTGTTAATGAAGCAGTCCAGTTACCAATGGATCCATCATAAACAATTCAACCCACAATCTCAGCCTTGGCCCCGTCTATCAAATTGCCGAGGCCCTCGGATAAGTAAAGCCCCATCCCCGGAAAGTCAAAAGTCACACAAAAGCAGCCGGGGCTTGGGCCAACAAATGAGAGAGGAATAGCAGATCCCAACGCACATGGCTTGCACAAACGATGTCCCTCCCCGTCTCTGAAGCCAGGCATCGTTACATCCGCCATGTTGGGAGACTGATTGGGGGGGGGGGGGGGGGGTGCGACTCATTCCGATACAGATTATAATGTGGGCCAACAGTGTCCAGGATGGGGGAAGCAGTGAAATGTTCCGATAACTGTGGGACCGATGTTTCCGAGAACGTAAGAGAGTCACGAATCTCAGCACACACAATGAGTTCCATTTCTTCGGGGGCAGGCACAGCTTCCAGCACCGGGGCCAAACGCGCCACTGGGGCGCCCAACAAGAGACAAGTCGGCTGCCGGGTCTCAAAAATCAGGTCAGGGCTTGCTCCCGGTCCTATGATCCCATCTGCTGCCGACAGCCAATAATTGACCTGGGCCCTCACCGTTGCGTGAAGCACCGCAAGTTCCGCCATTACCATCAGCAAGGAAGGGCCACATTGTAGATACTGTAGCTTGCAGTTACAGTATCTCTCCACCACTGAGTGCCGCACTGGCATGCAGGTGCTTTTGGAACTACCAGGCCAGCTCTATGGGTTTGCTTATAGAAACATTTGTGGAAGTGTATTGAGGATGTATAACCACCAGGGTCAAAGAATAACAAAAAATGATTGCAATGTCCCAGGCATTTATATGACGTGTTGTGTAACTGTGGTATTGAAAACTCAGTATATCCATGTCATAAATACCTAAAAGCCTTGTAGAGTAAGAGTTGCACAGAATAGTGGGAGGACCTCTCCACACCTCAAACTAGGGTTTGGCATTAAGTAGTAATGCTTCACACTGATCAAATAATCTATTTACAGACATTTTTACACTAGTACAGTTACCTACTACTGTAAACAGGTGGTTTCTACTGGAACTGAGCTAATTCACACAATCCACATTTTTTTTTTTTACCTTTATTGACATTTCAACCAAATACAAGTATGGGCCTACAACCCCCGGGGCTGGCCGCTAAGCAGTTAGATTAACAGAGAGCAATATTAATCACATGCAGCACCTCGGGGAGCAGAGTCACCATGCTAGCGTACTCTTGGTCTCCGTACAGCACAATTAGGAAAACAGGATGTAAAAGGTTTTCATTTTATAATATAAGATGGAAGGATCAGGTGCCAAACAATTTCCCAGCAGCAAAAAATGACAGGCAGAATAGTAAACGTGTCAACAGTAAACAGTAATCAGTCAAAGCAATGGCGCTGAAACAGGCAGTTCAGGATGTGAAGGAATATTACGGTAGATTCGCGCCTGCCAGTCACCTGCCCTAAGACCCAGAGAACACCACGAAAATTGAGGCACAGATGAAAAAGCAGTGATGGATACCAAAAGAAACCCACTGCACTGACCCAGAAAAGGAAAAAGACAAAGAAAGATAAGAGAAGAGAAAAAAGGCCATAGAAACAAAATAAAAACGAAAAATCCCCTCCCCCAACCCCCCACCCTGCACCCCTGCAGATGACTACGGCCCCCCCCTCAGCAGTGTGCCTGTCGCCCAAAAACCAAACCCGAAATATAGAAGAGACAGAGAAAAAGAAGAAAGAAAAGAAACCCCACCCAACGGGGAAGTGGAGGAGGGCGATAGTCTATGCGCTCCCGGTCTCTCGCCCCTGCCCTAACAAGGGGGGCCCCCCTAAGCCAGCACAAATAAAGTTGTCCATTGTACAAAAATACCCCGGGGGGACCACAAACCCCCCGCCCCGGAATCCGTCTGTTAATGAAGCAGTCCAGTTACCAATGGATCCATCATAAACAATTCAACCCACAATCTCAGCCTTGGCCCCGTCTATCAAATTGCCGAGGCCCTCGGATAAGTAAAGCCCCATCCCCGGAAAGTCAAAAGTCACACAAAAGCAGCCGGGGCTTGGGCCAACAAATGAGAGAGGAATAGCAGATCCCAACGCACATGGCTTGCACAAACGATGTCCCTCCCCGTCTCTGAAGCCAGGCATCGTTACATCCGCCATGTTGGGAGACTGATTGGGGGGGGAGGGGGGGGGGGTGCGACTCATTCCGATACAGATTATAATGTGGGCCAACAGTGTCCAGGATGGGGGAAGCAGTGAAATGTTCCGATAACTGTGGGACCGATGTTTCCGAGAACGTAAGAGAGTCACGAATCTCAGCACACACAATGAGTTCCATTTCTTCGGGGGCAGGCACAGCTTCCAGCACCGGGGCCAAACGCGCCACTGGGGCGCCCAACAAGAGACAAGTCGGCTGCCGGGTCTCAAAAATCAGGTCAGGGCTTGCTCCCGGTCCTATGATCCCATCTGCTGCCGACAGCCAATAATTGACCTGGGCCCTCACCGTTGCGTGAAGCACCGCAAGTTCCGCCATTACCATCAGCAAGGAAGGGCCACATTGTAGATACTGTAGCTTGCAGTTACAGTATCTCTCCACCACTGAGTGCCGCACTGGCATGCAGGTGCTTTTGGAACTACCAGGCCAGCTCTATGGGTTTGCTTATAGAAACATTTGTGGAAGTGTATTGAGGATGTATAACCACCAGGGTCAAAGAATAACAAAAAATGATTGCAATGTCCCAGGCATTTATATGACGTGTTGTGTAACTGTGGTATTGAAAACTCAGTATATCCATGTCATAAATACCTAAAAGCCTTGTAGAGTAAGAGTTGCACAGAATAGTGGGAGGACCTCTCCACACCTCAAACTAGGGTTTGGCATTAAGTAGTAATGCTTCACACTGATCAAATAATCTATTTACAGACATTTTTACACTAGTACAGTTACCTACTACTGTAAACAGGTGGTTTCTACTGGAACTGAGCTAATTCACACAATCCACATTTTTTTTTTTTTACCTTTATTGACATTTCAACCAAATACAAGTATGGGCCTACAACCCCCGGGGCTGGCCGCTAAGCAGTTAGATTAACAGAGAGCAATATTAATCACATGCAGCACCTCGGGGAGCAGAGTCACCATGCTAGCGTACTCTTGGTCTCCGTACAGCACAATTAGGAAAACAGGATGTAAAAGGTTTTCATTTTATAATATAAGATGGAAGGATCAGGTGCCAAACAATTTCCCAGCAGCAAAAAATGACAGGCAGAATAGTAAACGTGTCAACAGTAAACAGTAATCAGTCAAAGCAATGGCGCTGAAACAGGCAGTTCAGGATGTGAAGGAATATTACGGTAGATTCGCGCCTGCCAGTCACCTGCCCTAAGACCCAGAGAACACCACGAAAATTGAGGCACAGATGAAAAAGCAGTGATGGATACCAAAAGAAACCCACTGCACTGACCCAGAAAAGGAAAAAGACAAAGAAAGATAAGAGAAGAGAAAAAAGGCCATAGAAACAAAATAAAAACGAAAAATCCCCTCCCCCAACCCCCCACCCTGCACCCCTGCAGATGACTACGGCCCCCCCCTCAGCAGTGTGCCTGTCGCCCAAAAACCAAACCCGAAATATAGAAGAGACAGAGAAAAAGAAGAAAGAAAAGAAACCCCACCCAACGGGGAAGTGGAGGAGGGCGATAGTCTATGCGCTCCCGGTCTCTCGCCCCTGCCCCTAACAAGGGGGGCCCCCCTAAGCCAGCACAAATAAAGTTGTCCATCGTACAAAAATACCCCGGGGGGACCACAAACCCCCCGCCCCGGAATCCGTCTGTTAATGAAGCAGTCCAGTTACCAATGGATCCATCATAAACAATTCAACCCACAATCTCAGCCTTGGCCCCGTCTATCAAATTGCCGAGGCCCTCGGATAAGTAAAGCCCCATCCCCGGAAAGTCAAAAGTCACACAAAAGCAGCCGGGGCTTGGGCCAACAAATGAGAGAGGAATAGCAGATCCCAACGCACATGGCTTGCACAAACGATGTCCCTCCCCGTCTCTGAAGCCAGGCATCGTTACATCCGCCATGTTGGGAGACTGATTGGGGGGGGGGGTGCGACTCATTCCGATACAGATTATAATGTGGGCCAACAGTGTCCAGGATGGGGGAAGCAGTGAAATGTTCCGATAACTGTGGGACAGATGTTTCCGAGAACGTAAGAGAGTCACGAATCTCAGCACACACAATGAGTTCCATTTCTTCGGGGGCAGGCACAGCTTCCAGCACCGGGGCCAAACGCGCCACTGGGGCGCCCAACAAGAGACAAGTCGGCTGCCGGGTCTCAAAAATCAGGTCAGGGCTTGCTCCCGGTCCTATGATCCCATCTGCTGCCGACAGCCAATAATTGACCTGGGCCCTCACCGTTGCGTGAAGCACCGCAAGTTCCGCCATTACCATCAGCAAGGAAGGGCCACATTGAGTCCGTTCCGCCAAGGTCCATACGTCCGCGGGCATAACGATGCCCACGGAGAGGCACCTTCTCCGGGGCAGGACATGCCAGAGCAGAGACAAGCCGTGAGGGACGGGCCAACAGCCCGCAGCAACGCGCGGCGGGACCCCCACCCCGGGGCACCAGCGGTGCTAGTGCCGGGCCTCCGGGCCGGGGTCTCCCGCGACGCAGCACCGCACGCCACCCGTCACCTCACCTCGGGTACATCACCAGGCAGCAGATGGTTGCAACGTAATCCAGGGAAATTTGCAAAAGTTCCAAGAACCTGGCCCAACCACCCTCCTCAGTCCGTTGTTGTTCACTTTGGACTCGGGTAGATCAGCAATCGAGACCCCGGCTTCTGGGTTATGCTTCAAAACACCTTCGATGTTACTTCGCCCCAGAACATCAGAAAAAGTCCGCGGTCACGCCATCGGGGTGCCGACTAGTTCACCCACATTAATCCGGGGCAGGAGATCAGGATATTCGACAGGATAAGCGAGCGTAGGACGGAGGTCAGCGGAGCCGGGAGCCTATGCGGCCATCTTGGTTGGTGTCGTAGCTCCTACCTCACACAATCCACTTTTAATATGTGTAATCAATACACTCAGAAGGAAAGTCTGCAAAATAGTTAGCTTTCCACGTGAGCTGAATTGGCTATACTGAATGTAGTAAGGCTTATAGGTCCATTGTCGACAATTGCTAAATTAGCATGACCTTCGCTGCCACGAATCTGATTTTTTGCACGACACTGCAAGCATCAATTCTGCAATCCTTATTTGTGCCCCTCTTTTACACATGAAAACTGTCTGCTTTGCAGGTTCTTTGCTGTGATCTGAGGTTTAGTCTGCACATGATGTTCAAGGTTAAACAACAATGTCTCTTGTTATACTGTTCTGGTCTGTCCCACTCACCTAGGCATAACAGGCCTCACACAGCTGCACCTCTGGAAATCGTGAACTTTAAAACATATGCTGTTTTGACAGTCACAGAGAGACACCTTTCCAGAGAGAAGACCCGTGTTTGTCCTGCGATGTGAACATTGCATCTAGGCTGTAAGGTATGGGGGTATGCTGACAAAGCCGAGAGGTCTTCTGTTCTATAATAAACTATTTCTTGTCACAGGGAGGGTGGTTAGGTTGTTCTGTCATTTTCTATTGTTTTCTATAACATGACCTCCCCGCTTGTATTCTATGGAATTGTAACAATGCTGACTATGGTGTGTTTATGCATTCTGCTGCTAGTATTGGCCTATGTACTGCACCATAGAGCGCATTAGTTGAAATAAACATTTTAAACTATACTGCTTCTCTGATTATTCGCATTGTGGACAATTATGAATGGCTGAATGAAAGAGTGTCTGGCTCCCACAATTCCCAAGGTAGGGTTAAGTGTTCTGGGTTGTCATCATTGGTAGATTTGCTGTAGACGGAGATTAAATGAGACACTATAGCTAGTCGTTAAGGTATTTTGGATATGGATGTGGTAGTTCGTTACACCACCTATTCACTGAGGTCATATTTTCCTGTGCATAGGGCCATATGTAGGTAAATCTCAAATACTGAATCTTAAATACTGATTATTACAGAATTTAACCGAATCGATAATAAGAACTCAGTATTTGGGATCTAGGAAAAAATTTGGTAATATTTACCAAATCGGTAAAATTCGGTAAAGAAATAACGAATCCCCAACACTGATCGGTAAAAACCTAATTGGTAAAATCCGAATCTGTAAAATCCGATTCGGTAAATACCAATTCGGTAAATACCGAATCGGCAATTCAAAAAAAGAAACAATTATGGAATCAGCCAATCACGTGCAACCACCCCACCTCCCAACCAGGAAGTGGCCACACCCATGCAGGTGTACTCAATCTGAAGCTGCTGGAGAGTCTGGGAGAGCAGAGCAGAGCCCTTGAGACACTGGGATACTTACTCCAGGTAAACAGCACAATGTCAAGGACACTGAAAGGAAAGGAGAAGAGAGATAGAGGAAGGTGAAATTCAGCACCATGGAGCTGCAGGTCCTTGTGGAGGAGGTAGTGAAGGAACACCACAAGTTGTTTGGCAAGCAGTCCCTGCAGCTGGCAGAATATGCCAAAAGGAATATTTAGCTGGCTATACAAACCAAGGTGAATGCTATTGGAGTGACCCAACAGGACATCGACGACCTCAAGAAGAGGTGGTATGACCTCCAGAGCGTGACAAGCAGAAAAATGGCTGAGCTCAAGAAACAAGCGAGGCAGACAGGAGGAGGGAGGAACAGGACACCTACCCTGACTGAGCTTGAGGAGCTGGTGGAGTCCACCATAAAGCCAGACGTCTGTGGGATTGGGGATGCAGACAGCCCAGCTCGAGCTGCCACCAAAAACAGTAAGAAACATGCAAAGCAATCACCCCCACCCCTTCCCCTTCCCTTTTCCCTTCTCCAATGTGGTAGAGTGAACCCCACTCCAGTACAGGTTTTAGTATACACCAGCAAAGCATTATGGTAGTTGTAGTCAGTGAAACACTTACCATGTCAGACAACACACCTAACAACAAGGCATGCAACACACTACAGTGTTTCAGAGATGAGAATTTAATTGTATAAGCATGGCTGCAGGACCACAGAGCTAATGTATGATTTTCTGTCCACAGGTGAGACATCTCGCAGGCGTCCCAAGGACAAGGAAGAAAGTGCACCCTGGAGGGAAGGCACACGAGAGGCTAGTACCAGTGCAGGGCACACCACACAAGCAAAAGCGGCATCACCAACACTGCCAGCCTCGCCACACCCGCCAGCGTCACCACTGCTGCTGGCCTCCCCACACCTGCCAGCGTCACCACAGCTGCTGGCGTCCCCACAGCTGCTGGCCTCACCACTACTCCTGTCCTCACCTCAACTGGTAGCGTCGCCGGCTGCAACAACACCTGCAGTGCAAAGAACCATGAGGCATGTTGTGGGCATACTCCGGGAAATGGAGTCTTCCGCAGAAGACACAGTGGAGGGTGACACATCAACCGTGGCAGTTGAGGACAGCAATGCTCATCAGCAGTCCATCGCCGAGGGGGCCCACACAGGTGCCAGACGCCGCAGGGCCAGGGACAGTAGTCCAAACCAACATGGCGAGGGTCCTTGTGTCTTCTGCCTCCTGGAGGCAAGTATGGTAAAGGTGCAGCGCATGCAGGGGAAGGCCATCCAGTCGGTCCAACGACAGATGAAGCACCTAAATGAAAACATTGATAAGGGTATCGGCTCAATGGCGGAGGGAATGAGAGAGATGGCTGCGGGCATGCGGGACATGTCCCAGTCAGTGCTGCTGCTGTGCAGCAAGCTGGACGAGGACAGGGCAACAAGGCGCAGGAAAAGGCAGAGGTCTGAACAACACACAATGGCAGTGAACCAGCTAGCCACTGCCACTTCCCTGCTTTGCAGACGCTGCATCAACATGCAGGACGGACTGGCACACTTCAGCAGTGAAGACTCCAGGGGCCTTGTGAGGGTGACAAGTGCAGTTGAGGTGCTGCTGACTGCTCAGTCAGCAAATACTGGTGCTCTGGATGTGGGGGAGAGCGAGGAGACCACCAGTAGGAGCAGCATGACCCCCCCTGTTACTGACACCCGGAGGAGCAGCAGGGGGCATGGGGCTGCCACTGCCCACACAGCCAGTGAGGACAGCCAGCCAATGGCATCCAAACACTGATGCTGCCCACACTCCCTGAACTGGAATGGGTGAAGTAACCCAGGGCTTCCCTAATGTATGGCAACAATTGGACTGGCACATTTGAGTCTTTGTGAACTGGCGTAGTGCCAATATATTAAAACTACATCGTGCACATACAACAACTGGCTGTGTCTCCTTACTTACTTAGAAATAGTTGAGTGTGATCTCTGCCTGTCTTTGTCTCCCATCTGTTGCTGGCACCACTCCTTCTGTGTTGGGCTCAGGGTGTGCAAATTCATCATCATCATCCTCAATATCTGTTAATTCTACTGCTGTTCCTTTCCTAGTGGCAAGGTTGTGCAACATTGCACAAGTTGCAATGATTTTATAGCAGATGAGGGGTGAGTACTGATGTGCGCCTCCGCTTTTGTGGAGGCAGCGGAATCTGCTTTTTATTAGCCCAAAGGTGCGCTCCACAACTTTGCGTGTAGATTTGTGTGGCACGTTGTATCGTCTCTCACTCGGGGTTGATGGGTTAAGGTAGGGAGTGAGGATGAATGAGCGGACGACATATGCGCTATCGCCTATGTGGAAAAGAGAAAGACAATAATCACATGCACAACAACACCTACATCTGCAGTATCTATCAGGGTGTGTCACAGTGTTTTACCTAGCAGGTATCCTTCTCCGAATTCCCCCGCTGCCAGGCGTGTGTAGATCCCACTGTTCTGGAAGATGTAGGAGTTGTGGGTGCTTCCAGGGAATTTGGCCACGATATCTGTGATTATGTTGGCGGCATCACAGATTACCTGCACATTTATGGAGTGGGAGGACTTTCTGCTCCTGTAGATGTACTCAATGGCTGCAGGTGGGCAGATTGGGATGTGCGTGACATTTATACAGCCGATGTAGGAACTGTGCCATTTGGTAAAAGTCAGTCTTGACTTCAGCAGTTCTGCATGTGTGTCAGGGAAGCTGATGTAATGATGCATTCTCTGCATCATGGCCTCCAGGAACTTCCTGAAGAAACAGGACAGGCAGCTCTGGGACACCCCACCTACCGCAGCTATCACTCCCTGGTAACTGCCAGATGCAAGTAGGTGTAGGCTACAGAGCACCTGCACATGTGGTGGTATGGCGTGCGCCCTTGGTGTTGGGTGCTCCAGGAGTGGGTGCAGGTCCCTTATCAAGTCCAGGATGGTGTGGGGGGGATTTATGACGTTACAACGCATACTTTTACCACGCACACCATTACAACGCAGTATTTACAACGCATAGCGCTTTGGGATGCTGGATAGTGAATAGTTTAATTTACTATTCCAACTCCAGTCCCCGTGGACACTAGGGAAGGTGTTGGATTGTAAATTAAACTTATTCCCTATCCTAGAGCGCCCCCCAGCGCAATGCGTTGTAATGGTTTGCGTTGTAATGACTGCGTTGTAATGGTAGTGCGCGGTAAAAGATTTGTTCTAAAGGTTGTATACCGTGTGGGGGTGTAGCCTGTACCTTTCATGGATCTCTGAATCAGTAAGTTGGAAGAGTGTGATCCGCTGTCTGTAGACTTCCTCCTCCCGTCTCCAGATCCTCACTCCTGCTGCCTGTAGCCGTAGCCGCCTTGCTATCACACAGAAGGCCGCCATTCTGATAACACTGTTGCATTTTAGGGCCTGTTTTATGGCCTGCACCTGGTTACTACCTGCTTTCAATCTATGGTAATTACCGACCAAAAATACAGAATTTCATGGATTTCTTAATTAACGGTTTTTCCTACATCTCTTTTAGTGTTTTTAGCGTTTCTTATTTTCCGAATCGGTATTTTCAGGTTCGGTATTTTCCAAATCGATATTATCCGATTCAGTATTTATGAATCGGTATATTCCGATTAGATGATGAGGAATCGGTTGTTACTGATTCTTTTTTTCCGAATCGTTCCCTACATCGCACATGCCTGTTTACCGGTCGGTAACGGTGAAATTTACCGAATTTCTCCATTACAGACCAGTATTTGGCTACCTACATATGGCCCATAGTTCTGTGTATGTGCAAAATACCCACAACATGGGCATCAGGTGTTTCCTCGGGAGGCCGGAGGGGTGAGATGCAGTATTGTACCAGGGAGCCAGTTGTATTACTGTAGGCCAATTTATCACTAAGTTTGGGGGCACTGTGTTTGCACATTTTTATGGGTTCAAAAGCACTGCTGCCAAGTTCCTTTTATATCAGCTCCAGAAGTTTTCAGGCAACAATGAATCAATCAATCAGTCATTTGTAAATTGCAGCGCAGCCATTCTTGGAGTATCTTGGCGCTATTTCATCATCGAAGATCCTGGTCTTTGAGTTTCCTTCTGAAGTGGCTGTCGAACTGGGGGTCTCTAGTTGGCATAGGTAGGTACCTTTGACCAAATAGGGACCCTTGCTTGTAGCCAGGGAAAGGGGATTACACTCCTGGATAAGCCCTGCTCTCCCCCTTGGTAGGTTGTTATGAGCAGACAGGCTTATCTCAGTGGCAGTGTGTTAAGCATTTGTGAACACATATAGTAATACAGTGAAAATACTACAGATGAGCACCACACGGGCTTTATAAAAATAAGTATTCTTTATATAGACTTTACACACGAATATAAACAACAAAAATTCTCAATACTGTACTCAAAATAGACTTAAAGATGGTAAAAGTAACTTAGTTCAAGTTGATTTTAAATGCAACACAAATCTAACAACTGTACCTTGGATGCGCAATACAAAACAAACAAAAGGTCTGCAGGGAGGGTGATGCGACGATTCCTTGCTTTGGGGGAGGCGATGTGTCGTGCCTCAATGCTTGCGCAGAGTAGGAGCTGTTCCTTACCGGAGAGGAGGTGATGCGTTGATTCTCGTATTGCGACCCGGTTATGTTGCGGTAAGATGGCGCCTTGATGCAATGCGACAATCCGGTGCAATGCGATAAGATGGCACCCTTGATGTGATGCGACAATGTAAAGATAATGCGTGCATGCCCTATGGACCTGCGGCGAACTCTGTAACTTTAGAGCCACAACAGGTCCTGCGACACGCTTCTCCGGTTATGCGACAGCAAACAGCTGCGACGAAGACACGCTGCTCCAGTGATGCAGCGGCAACAGCTGCAACGCGCTTCTTCTCACTGAGTCGTGCTTCCGGCTCCCAGTGACATGCAGGTTTCCGCCGACGGAATTCTCAGCAAGGAAATTCAGAGGGGAGCTGGTGGTGAAGTCTTGTAGCCCTTATACTTCAACAGGAGGCAAGCACTAGTATAAGCCCTTGGAGAAACATTCTGCAAGATGATTAAAGTTCTTTAAAAGTTCCTTATCCTTTCCTTGGCAATGAAGACACCACTGCAGGCCAATCCAGCAAATAGCACACTGGCAGAGGATCAGTCCAAACTCCTGCAGCTTCCTTGGTTCTTCTCCTTGGCAAAGGTGTCTCTTGTTGTTCCAGAAGTGATCTAAAGTTCTGGGGTCTAGGCCCCAATATTTATACTGCAAAATCCTTTGTCCTCTGAAGAAAGAGGGTCCTGTACCTAGCTCAAACCAGTTCTGGATGCATTCTGCCAGTGCCCACCTTCTTCCTTTGTCAGGGTGGGCCAGGGTCCTCAGACACACCAAAGGAGGTGGAGCCAGCTTAGTGGAAGGCAGGCACAGCCCTATTTAGGTCCAGGTGCTACTCCTCCCACCGTCCTACATGCAGATAGGTCTATTCAGCACTGTGCTGACTCACCCTATCTCCTGGAGCCTCCCCAGCCTCTGTCACTCACAAACCAAACATGCAATAAACAAGCTAGCAGAGGCAAGTTGGATGGTTAGGTAAAAAAATACCCGGTTTCTAAAAGTGGTATTTTCAAACTCAGAATGTTAAAACCAACTTTACTAAAAGTTGTATTTTATCAACCTGAGTTCAGGCATACTAAATTCAAATTTCTACCATGTTCCCTGGGTCAGTTAGGATTATAAGATGTTACAATCAAACTGCCCTGTCTGGCCTATATGGACAGGTAGCCTTGCAGTATTAAAAAATGAAAATAGCTGTAATTCACTATCAGGACATGCCACAAATATCAGGGCATGCCCTACCTCTTACATACAATGCAACATGCCCTTGAGCCTAGCTTAGGGGTGTCTGATATGTAGAAAAGGGAAGGTCTAGGGACTGGTAAGTGGGTGCACTTACCAAGTCGACATGGCAGTACTAGACTGCACACAGCTCTGCAGTGACAGGCCTGAGACACACTTTTCAACCTGATTTTGTGGGTGGCACAATCAGTGCTGCAAGAACACCAGCAGCATTTGATTTACAGGCCCTGGACACACATGCTCCACTGTACTAGGTTCTGACTAGTAAATCAAATAAGCCAATCATGGAGTCACTAGTCCATAACAATAATTTAGAATAGGGAGAGCACATGCCCTTAAGCACTGATCAGCAGTGGTAAAGTGCCCAGAGTCATAAAACTAACAAAAACATGTCAGAAAAAATACAGGAGGAAAGCAAAAAGTTCAGGGATAGCCCTGCAAAAAGGGCCAAGTACAACACAATCCCCTTCCAGCCAAAACGCAGGGTAGGCCAATCACTACCATGATGGAAATCCCTTATTTGGGCGATTGAACATGGACCCTGGCCCACAACCGGAGGGTCATATTCCAGTTCTACGCCATACTGAACCTTTTTGGATCCCTCTGTCCATACTCTCAGGGTCCACTAAGCTAACCCATGGGAAACCCTTCTCCTCCCCTGTGTACACTGTTAAGATGAATACAGTAGTCCATGGATGGTAGGAAATCCTTTATTCAGGAACATAACCCCTATTGACAGAGGAAAAGCGGATGCAGCCGCCAGTCAGCTCTCACCACAAAATCTGCCCACTACCTCTAACATTCTTAAGGAATGTTCAAACACCTCTTCAATTAATAACAAAAGCCGACTACACGGAGCGTGAGGACTCGAGCACTAGAACATAAACGTGTAGTGCTCAAGCCAGGAAGAGCATAGTACTGGCTAGAGACACAACACGGCACAGCTCGAGACACAACACTTCTTCCCCTTCACAACAACAAACAACATACAAAAAAGAAAGAAAAAATATATATATATATAAAGAAGTCAAGTAATATAATCTTCTAACTTTTTAGGTTTAGTGCAAACACGTTTAGAACGTTCAACATCACACATCCTATCAGCACAAATATCATGCACAGATGACAAATCCTCCATGGTACCAGAGTACTCTAAAGATTTCCTACAGGAAGAAGAATCTACAACCTTATCAGTGCCCTGGAACTCTGATGCATCTACAATCCAATCATAACTCTTACCTGTAGAAGGAGAACTAATGTTACCCCTAAACAGTGCAATTCTGTTCGCATTCCACACCTTCCCGTCACTCAACAAAGCAGAATTACAAAGCACCTTAATAACCTTAAGAGGAGTAGAGTATTTGCTTTCACCTTCGGAAACTATCCTTCCCTTTTTTACTTTGACAATATCACCCACATTGAGAGCTACGCATTTCTTACTCTTGCTGAGCTTCCAATGTCCCTGATTCTCCACAAGTGAGTTTCTCACATCTTTGGCAGACCAGTTAACTCTTTTAGTACAGTTTAACTAACCCATGTAATCTTTTGTGAGGGGAGAACATCCTTTCATAAGTTCAAATGCCGAAAATCCAGAAACATTATATCTGGTAACCCTATACGCCCAAAACAGTCTTTCTCAACTCATCTTCCCAATCTTTGTTATTCCTATTGCACAATTCAATGATTCCTTTGATGACCCTGTTAAGCGTTCAACTCTAACATTTCCTTCAGGGTGGTAAACAGAAGTAGTCCTATGCACTGTGCCTGAGTCTTTGATAAATTTCTTAAATTGTTCTCCATAGAATTGCCCACAATTATCAGAAATAAGGTCCTTTGGAAGACCTTCCCTACTGAAAACTTCAGCTAAGAACTTTAACACACTCTCTGAATCAATCGTATCAACAACACCATATTCAGGCCACTTTGAAAAATGATCCACAAGTACAATAATATACTTCTGCTCACCCTCAACATTATTCACGGGTCCAAAAATGTCAACCCCAACCCTTTCCAAAGGCATCTCCGTAAATTAGTTTTACAAGTGACTAAAGTTTTGTCGGAATTGACACAATCGTAGCATTCACAAACAACTCTTTTAATTTCCCTGTCAATACCCGGCCACCAATATTCGTGCTTTATTCTACTATTAGTCTTTACAATACCTAAGTGCCCCTCATGACACAGGTTGATAACTTTCCCACTCAAAACAGGGGGTGGAACTAGTCTGCCTCCCCTAAGTAATAACCCATTCTCCATGGACAATTCTTGCTTTACCTCCCAGAAAGGCGCTGGAAGCTTCTTAATGCTGTGCTTTTCCGGCCACCCATTTTTTACGCATTAGCATACTTCTTGGATTTCCACATCAGATGTCATAGTCTCCAGCCATTCCTTGTGTGTTATGCATCTTTCCTCACTGCTACAAATACTGGCAACATACCAATCGTCTCAATCGTCCACACATTTATCAGTCACAGGAAGAGTACTTCTACTAAGAAAATCTGCAATCCTATTACGTACCCCAGGCACATGGACCACTTCATACACAAAATCCAGAAGTTGCTCTGAGAACCTGGAAATCCTGGGAGACATGTTATCTAATCCAGATGAAGTAAGAACTTTTGTAAGGGGTTTAAGGTCTGTACGCAAGGTGACACAAGTCCCCCATATAAATTATTTAAAATGTCTCAAACCCCACAAACAGCCCAGTGCCTCCCTTTCTATAACTGAATAATTACACTCAGTAATAGACAACGTCCTCGAGGAAAAAGCAACCACACATTCAGAACCATCCTCCTGCAACTTAGAAAGGACAGCGCCAATTCCTCTACCACTGGCGTCAGTGGTGATAAAACTCTTCAACTTGGAATCAAAACCCTTCAGTGCAGGAGCACAACAAATATCCCTCTTAATATTATCCATGTTCTTTTGGCATTCATCGGACCATTGAGAATTACAACCCTTCTTCAACAACTGTCTGATACTGTACATCTTTTCAGCAAAATTGTGTACGAATTTCGAGTAATACTCTGCGAGCCCTAAGAAGGACCTCACCTCATCTTTACTTCTTGGAATAGGAGCTTTCAAGATAGCATCTACCAGCTCAGACTTAGGGCTGATACCAAATGCACTAATATTATGGCCCAGATAAGTTACACTCCTTCTCGCAATCTTGCACTTGGATCTCTCTGCGGTACGACCTATAATATCCAGAAGTTGCAAAACTTTTGTCAAACGTTGATCATGCTCATCTTTGTGTCTACCCATGATAAGAATATCATCCTGAAAAAAAGAGTACACACTTAAACCCTTTGAATAAAGTGAACATGATGCGTTGAAACATAGCAGCAGCTGATGCCAAACCAAAATGGTACTCTTCTAAACTGAAATAACCCAAAAGGAGTGACAAAGGCCATTAAATGCTTGCTATCAGTATGAAGGGGAACTTGGTGATAGGCCAAGGTTAATTCGATAGTGGAAAACCGTTCCATATCTTTAGTGTGGCATAGTAATTCTGCAATCTTAGATAGAGGAAAAACGTCAATAAATATACATTTGTTGAGCTCCCTGAGGTCCACACATAAACAAATTTTACCATTGGCCTTCATCGCGAACACCAAGGGGGCGACCCAATCAGAGGATTCCACACACTCAATTACATCTCTGTCCACAAGTTTTTGTATTTCAAGCTGTACTTCATCCTTCACGCCAACGGGAATATTTCTAACTTTATGGATTCGAGGTACAGCTCCATCCTTAAGAACAATTTTATGCGAGAATCCCTTAAGCACTCCTACATTCCCAGAGAATACACCTGGAAATCTCTCATAAACTTCATTGCAAACTCCATCCTGGAAATAATCTTGGTTAATGCATAGGACTGGGTCAGGACTATTCGGGTCGAGAAGTATACCCAAATCCCCTTGGTCCCACCATCCTAGAACACAGGGTCCCACTCTAGAAACATAAAGATTGCATATGGCAGTTCCCCCTTTAAATTCAAAGACCATACTGCGGAAACCAATCAGATTGATGGGTTTAACTGTATAACCAACAGGATGTATATCAGGAGCATTCAATTCTTGACCGAACTTTTACCTACACAACTCTTCCCACCTCATTTTGTTGATGATTGTATACGGGGAACCAGAATCAGCTGTGAGTGTCACCACGATACCAGTAGCAACAATATCACAAACAGGATTTTTCCTAATCCTCTTTTGACCAGAAGATTCCTCATCACACACATAGCAAACAATGTTCTCACCGAAATCAGTCTCAATACTATCATTGTCTTCATCACATTCATCCACAACACAATTCACCATCTTAGCATTTTTACAAGCTCTTGCAAAATGCCCAGACATCTTGCAATAAGCACATCTTTGACCTAAAGCAGGACATTTTTCGTCGTTGGCAAGATGTGAAACACTACCACATCGAAAGCAAGCCCCTTTAACATCAAAAGTCTTAACATTGCTGACTTCTCTTGTCTTACTCTTCCCCTTAAAATGTGGTTTATATTTGCTTTTTTCTGCATTAAGTTGAACAGGGGCTCTAACAATTTTAATGATCTCATCACCGGGATCACCTTTGGCTGTATTAACAACCGTCTTAGCGCACCGTGTGGTCAATTCAGCTTTGCTGATTATCGTCGAAATTTCTCTTAGACTGACATCACCATTGACCCATAACTTATCCTGTAAATTGTGATTATTACAATGCATCACCAATTGATCTCGTATTATTTCCTCCTTGATGGTTCCAACGTTGCAGGATTTGGCAAGTCTCCTAAGCGAAGCAATATAGTAATCAATTTTTTCACTGGACTCCTGCTTTGTATGATAAAAATTGAACCTGTGTACAGCCTTACAAACCGTTGGTGCAAAAAAAGCATTGAGGTCATTAATAGCTTGCGAAAAGACATTAACTTCAGCCCACACACATTCTTTTTCTCAATTCTGTTGTAAACTCTTAACCCACCAGGGCCAAGACAATGTAGAAGTATTTTCTTTTCCTTTCCGGGGTCAATTCCTTGCTTTCAAAAGTATCCAAATAATTAATCAAGTAATCCCTCCATTCCTTCCATCTCTGACTAGACACTTCCCCATCCTTAATCAAAAACGCTTGGAGCGCTGGTAAATTCATGGTAGTAGTGGACATTCTGATAAATCTGTCAAGTTTGCTGCAACTGTTGGAAATATGTTGAATACTATAAAACTAATGAAACTGTAATTTATATAGTGTAATTAAAGCACAGTCCAAGCTGAGATTAAGTTACCTAGGATAACTAAAAGTATACACATAATGCAATTCATACAATGAGGAGAGAGTGAAATCCAGTCTGTGCACAAGCACCAAGGAGGCACTTATAATAAAGACACGCTGCGAGCGTATCGCAGATGAGGACGATAAATTATCCGTGTGCAAAGAATCCTTGTATTGTATAAATAAAGTACCTCAAGCACTATGACACGCAGCGTGCGTATCACTGAATCACACCAGAAGAAGCACACGAAAATCCGAACGAAGCGTCTTTAAGTAAATCCAAAATGGATTCACGTTCTGCAACCTATTTGCGTGACCCTACGCAGGGTGCATGATGTCCCAATACGTAAGAATGCAGGCTCTCAGAGATGTAATGTTCGGGAACACTTCCTCTGGGTCCGTTCTGTAGGGACGTCCACCGGATTCCACACAGTTTAAAAAATGCAAGGTTTCACCGGATTCTACTCGGATCAAAAGATGCGAGGCTCAGCAAGGCTCAACGATCCCCATGGTACCACAGTAAGAATAATGTACCGATTTTCTCACTCCACTTTTATGTCGAGACGAGTTCAAACGGCAAGGGTATGAGGTTCCGTGACAATTGCAAGTGGTGTTTTCGACTCACACGAATATGGTCGAGTCTAGTATCTATGAACCGCAAATGACGAGTTTAGCAAGTGTGCGCAGTTTCGCTGTGCTAACTTAAACCGTTCGTTTGTTATGTGGGTTTGTCATCTGTACCCACGGGTTCCATCTTAGATACGGCATCCATTTTGTCTCTTGCCCTCAAGTAGCCAGCGAACGGACGCTGTCCGCTTCGCGACCCTGGGACTCCCAAGATATTTGCGGAAGACACATGTTCTTTGAAAGTGTCTTTATGACGAGGGGGATGCTACTGTAAGGCAGATGGCGCCGCTCGAGGCTCATCTTGCCGCACGGGCTTATTGTCTCAGCCGTGCATCTCATTAGGCACGTCCCTTTGATGCCTGTATCTCGTGCTTCTCGACACTCCCCTTTTACACCCTTTCCGATCTCCCCACTGTTTCCGTCTTCCTCTGCACCTGTCTTCGTTCCTGTTTCGATCTACTTTACTGCTGATTGGAATTTGCTAATGGTGGGAAGATGGGTTTTTACAGTTGGGAACCGCCAAATGTTTCCGCACTTATGTTCCGGATCTTGTGTGTTTCAAAGTGATCTAAGCGACCCCTCTGAGAGCGACTTGTGGGAACCAGGTTGTAAACTATTGTGTATCATGTTATCCTATGGGTAGAAACTGTATAAAAGGAGCGATCCACAAATACAATTTGAAGCAGTCTCCCCGAACTACACTCGATGTACTTCCTGTGACTTCTGTGTTCCCTGCAGTAAATAAACCTTGACTCTTTGACGCCGAAGGAAGTGTCCCGTGTCTCTGTGATTTGTACGCCGGAGCAGGTTACCCACGAAGGTTTCAGGTGTTGTGCCCTGGCACCGCTGGGTCCAAAGAACCCAGTCCTTCAGTTGGCGCCCAACGTGGGGCTGCATCAGTGGTACCGGTCCAAGCCTGACGATCGTGAGGAACTTCGTGTGAAATCTCCGAGGGAAGGTGCACCCCGCTTCATCGATCCTGTTGTCGAAATAAGTGGCCCGAAGACTTTTCCCGCGAAGATTCCCGCCTCCTAACGGCTGCGACGGACTGCTACCCTGACTGTAGACCTGTTTTGGCGCCTGGCGTAGACCTTGGTATAGCGAGACGATTGACGGGCCTTCCTGAGGACGCCATTGATCTTTGAGTTAAGTATTTGTGGGTCGCTCCCAGAGTTCTTTGTTGTAAACACTTTAGCGAGTGTTTTTGTTGTAGACACTTTAGCGGGTGTCTTTGTTGTACACGCTGTGTGAGTGTTTTTGTCGGTGACACTTTGCTAGCGTACTTTGTTGTTGTTGTATTTGTTTGACGACTGCAGCCGCCAAAGACCGAGGGTTTTGTTCTTGCTGGGACTTGGTAAATCCCGTAACCCTTGAAGTTTGTGAAACTCGGCTAGTGTGCAAGATGCCTGGTCGCAGTACTTTGTTCAGTTGCTTTAGACCTTGTGGTGCGGATTCCCTGCTGGAGGACTCGTGTCCGATACCTCCGGTTGGAACTCCTACATATGACTTATATAGCAAACATGGGCTAGGCCCGATTGCTTTTAACGATTATTGGATCAAATATACAAAGAAAGACGGCGATCTTCGTTGGCCACCTCACGGTAGCTTCGAAGCGTCGATCTTAGATAATTTGGAAATAAAGTTGTTCGAACGTAAATCAAGGCCGGCCATGTTTGATGCCTTTCGGTTCTGGCGCAAAGAAGCCCGACAGAAAGAGATCAGACAAAATAAACGTAGTCAGCGAGATACTGTTGCTACTATAGTGAAGAAAGCTGAGCAGTTTCAGCGTGATAAGGAGGATAAGGATAAGGAAGTGTTTGAGAGATTACAGCGTATGTCCATAGACAAATGCTATCCTGTTTTGTCTACGGAGTCGGATAAGAAGGAAGAGGCAGTTGAGGATTCTTTAATGTCCTATCTTATGAAGTCGCCACCTCCGTACGTACAGGGTACCGCAGTTCCTGTGGTCCCTGCCGTACCTGCTCTCCCACTTGTTATTCCTCCGCCTATTCCTCAACCTGCACCCGCTCTTCCGACTGTTCCTGCTCCTGTGCCTGTTTCTATTCCTACTGCTCCTCCGCTTCCACATACTCCTGTTCCCGCTACTGCTCACGCTACTGCTCCTGTGTTGTTAACCCCTGTTGCTGCTAACGTCTCTACTCCTTCTCTTGTTAGTCCTGTGTCTTACTCTTCTCCCTCTACTCGTAATCGTGATTCTCCCCTTGCGACAAACTTCTTTCAGTCGCTCGGACCTGTTTTTGGGTCTGCAGGTTCTGATGGTCCACAGAGACGTAGCCAGCTTCCTGGTAATAGAGAACGTGTTGCGCTATACAATATGGCGATGGGTTGGATGATAAACCCTGTTAGAAATCCACCTCGTGTTGTCCTCGAAACGTTTGATCAATTCAACATACCTACTCAGAGATATGTGTTTGATGAAATGTGCAAGTTCTTACATGATCAGATAGCGGCTGTTGCGCCTGACGAGGTGCTGACCGCCCTGTCTAATCTTCGGCTTCAGTTCGCAACTGGACTGATAGTCGACACTAATGTCCGACGTGCTATTGAACGGTTGCTATCTCTTCGTCCCGCTCCTATTCCTCATGCATTGTTCGTTGAGGACATTGAACAACAAGATGGGTCTGGCCAATATCCTATGCGAGAAGTTCCGCCAGTTTGGGTACCCGCTGATAATACTAATGCTAATGCTCCAATACCAGCACATTTCCAGAGAGTGTGGATACACCTCCCTTGGAAACGATCGGAAGTGCTTCAGGTGAAACAAACTTTGCCTGATCCTCGCAAAAATCCTGCGGGGTATTACAAAGAATTATCGCAGCTCGTAGACGCTACGATAATGAATCTGGCCGATATCGACATGTTGTTTGGCAATGTCGTACCGCAACCGGTATGGGCCAAGATTCGTCACCAAGATCACGCGAATGAATTAGGTGGTGATTGGGCTGCCATTACAGCGGCAGACGCTGGACAAGTGGCTGCTACTAAACCCGATCAGTTGATTGAACTTCTTCCCCAGCGAATCATTACGTTAATGAAAACGCTTATGCCAGCTATGAGGGTAAATTGGGACAAGTTGTCAGCCTGTAAGCAGAAGAAAGATGAGAGTGTTTCAGACTTCTTTACGAGGTTCGAGGAAACATTCGTCGATCATAGTGGGCAGGATATGGGTACTGAGGGTGGACAGAGGTTGTTTGTGGATAAATTTGTATCGAACTTATTGCCCGACTTGTGCAATAAATTGAAAAATTCAGAAAGTTCATGGGCCGTTTCTACCTCAGCTCAGATATTGGCTACGGCACAATATTACGAAAATAGAGAAAAAGAGGAAAATGACCGTGCCGATAAAAAGACGAAAGAGCTGAAAACTAAAGTGTTGTTACAACAAGCATATCCGCCGCGTTCTAATCAGAATGCGCCTCAGCAGAATAGATCGCAGTCGCAATCAAATCGATCGCAGCCGCGTAATGATTCATCTTTTCAGAGATCTTCGTTGGGGTACAATCAATGTGCTTATTGTAGACAGGAGGGACACATTAAATTCAATTGTCCTGCTTTAAATGACCGTAGTGGTGGTAATTCGTCTAGAGGAGGTCGTGGTGGTTCACAGAACGCATCACGTGGTAGAGGTCGTGGTGCTCAGAACGACTGTTCTGATAACTCGTCAAATTCTAATAATTGTTTCGACCAACGTGGATCATCGCAAGGACGATCGGCGCAGTACAATGTAGACGATTATTACGTCGATCAGGGAACTGACGATAGTAATTACTAGGACAGCCAAAGACAAGGAGAGGGAGTGGTATCAGTTCCGGTTGATCAGAGAGGGCCTTACGTCGCAGTTGCTACATCGGGCGTCGTTGAGCCTTTTCTGTTGGACACTGGTGCAGCGAAAAGTTCTATCATGCATTCGAAACTCCCTGGCGCACCTTTGTCTGGCTTAACAAATGTATCTGTTGGATTCTCTGGCGCCCCCGTTAGCAATCCAGTTTCGCGCCCTTTGCCCCTTAAAATTGGGCCTCGTGAGCTCGAAGCTCCGTTGATTTTAACCACTGGTTGTGGTGAAAATCTTTTGGGTCTGGATTTGCTTAAACGCTTGTATGCGACTTTGTATTGTTCTCCTGCGGGTATAAAGCTTACGTTCGGAGAGAAAGTAGTCTCTCCCATGTACTTGTCCCTCGATAAGCTTCCACCGGAATTGGATTCTCTTCCTGCATCTTTGTGGGCGACGGGTCCAAACGACGTGGGCCTACTTGATATCTCCCCTTATGTTGTTCAGTTGAAATCGAATGTGCGATTGCCACGTATTCCCCAATATCGTATCTCCCTGGATGGTGAACGAGCTTTGTTAGCGATCATCTATGATTTGATCGAGAAAGATGTCATTGAAGAAACTCGGGGAAACGTGTGCAATAGTCCTGTACTGCCCATTCTTAAACGTACTGATCCTACCAAACCGCCTGTTTATCGTTTTGTTATTGATTTACGGGAGGTGAATAAAATTGTGGTTCCTCAATTCCCTGTTGTGCCTGACATTACGGCGCTACTGACTCTGATTCCAGCTACGGCTTCATGGTTTTCGGTGATTGATTTGAAAAATGCGTTTTTCAGCATCCCGATTGCCGAAGAGAGCAGGGACCTTTTCGGTTTCTCTCTTGGTGGACGTAGCTTCCGGTTCAAACGCGCTCCTCAGGGCTACTGTGAAAGTCCATCGATTTACAGTCAAGCTTTGAAGGGTCAACTAGATGCGTTTAGGTTGCCGGTTGGTGCGGCTTTAATCCAATACGTCGACGACTTATTGGTGGCTGCTGATACTCAGGACATTTGCAAAATTGCTACAGTGTCGTTGCTGCAACATCTCTGTGAGTTAAATCACAAGGTGTCACCTTCTAAACTCCAATATTGTTGTCAAGAAGTAACCTATCTAGGTCACTTATTGTCAAAGGAGGGAAGGAGATTGACCCCAGAGAGAATTGCAGCGATTGCGCGCATGGCTGTGCCACAAACCCAAAGAGATGTGCGTGCCTTTCTAGGTATCACATCGTACTGCAGGCAGTGGATTCCTAATTTTTCATTGCTAGCGAAACCATTGGTGGCTCTTACGTGCAAGGATGTTTCGACTCCTTTACCATGGACGGAAGAATGTCAGAAACGTTTTTCTGAATTACGTGATTCATTGTGTTCGGCCCCTGTGTTAGGTACCCCTGATTACAGCAAGCCGTTCACGTTATATGTTCACGAGAGGGAAGGTTGTGCTTTAAGCGTCTTAACGCAACCTTTTGGTGGTAAGCAACGTCCATGTGCATATTTTTCCTCGACCTTAGACCCAGTAGCTAGAGCATTGCCGAGTTGTTTGAGAGCAACTGCGGCAGCTGCGGTCTCCATCCGACAATCAGCAGGATTGGTCATGGATAATATGCTTACGGTGATGGTTCCGCATGCAGTCGATACTCTTTTGAACCGTACGAAAACTCAGCACTTGACGAGTGCGAGGTTATCTGGGTACGAATTGACGCTCTTGGCAAGCCACATTCAGATAAAACGTTGTAATGTCCTAAATCCGGCAACTTTGTTACCAATTAGTGCAGAGTCAGATGCAGTAACAGAACATGACTGTTACTTGCGGACAGAGGAGGAAACAAAAGGTCGTGTGGACCTTAAAAACACCCCATTGGAAGACCCGGATGGCATCCTGTATGTGGATGGGTCATGTTTTAAATTGCCGAATGGTGATGTGACTACTGCTTATGCTGTGGTGACATTGAATACTGTTGTTGAGACTGCGAGATTGAGTCAGAATTCTGCCCAAGCTGCAGAGCTGATCGCTCTTACTAGAGCATGTGTATTAGCAAAAGGTAAACGTGTGAATGTGTACACCGATAGTCAGTATGCTTTCGGTGTAGCGCATAGTTTCGGACGATTGTGGCGAGAACGTGGTTTCTTGACGTCACATGGCACGAAAATACAGCATGGCCAGCTTGTGAACGATCTTTTGGATGCATTGACTTTGCCTGCTCAAGTTGCAATTGTTAAATGTAGTGCGCATCGTAAGGTGACGGATGATGTTGGTCGTGGTAATGCGTTTGCAGATGAGATTGCTAAGGAGACTGCCCGGAACCTTAGCACTCGAATGTATGTGACGAATTCGGTTAGGTGGCCTACAGAATCAAGTATGTGTGAGAATACTATAGAGAGTGTGAAAGCAATTCAGAATGAGGCCACCGACACTGAAAAGATGAAGTGGAAAGAAAGTACGGGAAGGCTGGATGTGAATGGTTGCTGGATTGATTTGTCAGATCAGAAAAGATGGATGTTGCCTGATGCGTATGTACTGGCCGTTGTGCAAATGGCACATGGGTTAGCACATATTAGCGCGAAAGGTATTTGCAAGTTGTTGGCTGATGTGTGGAAGAATGATGGAATTACTAAGTGTGCTGAACGTTTGGTGAAGAATTGTATGGTGTGTATAATGTACAATCCTGGCAAAGGAACCCCAACTCCCCCTGGCAGTTTTGCTCCTCCTTCGTATCCCTTTGAGGTGATCCAATTGGACTTCATCCATATGGAGCGATGCAATAACCTGAAATACGTTTTGGTTGTGGTTTGCGCATTCTCCCGATGGATCGAGGCCTATCCCCTCAAAGATAATACTGCTTTGTCTACTGCGAAAATCCTACTGAAGGAATACTTTCCTCGGTATGGAATGCCTAGAGTCGTGTGGTCAGATAACGGAAGTGAGTTTGTTGGAAGTGTGATGAGGAGTGTGTGTAAGGGCCTTGGAATTAATCAGAAATTCCATAGCGCCAATCATCCCCAGTCAGCTGGATTGGTTGAAGGGTACAATGGCACCCTTAAACTGAAATTAGCGAAGATCCAGGCTACGACTGGACTTTCGTGGCCTGACGCTTTGCCTCTAGCATTACTGTCAACTAGGGCGACTGTACACTCCCGAATAGGGCTTAGTCCCTATGAAATAGTGTTCGGCCGTCCTGCGAATGTGTGGGGGGTTCCTAGGCCAGGTATATTCGTTGATCTTGAGTACCCGATGTTGATTGACTACTTACATGACTTGACTGCTAAACTGAGGTTAATTCATCAACAGGTTTACGACGCCTTGCCGACGCAGACGGAGGGTCCAGGCCACCAGCTCCAGCCTGGTGATTGGGTTGTCACCCGAAATTTTTCGCGCAAGAAGAATCTGGACCCCCGCTTTGTTGGACCTCACCAGGTGCTTTTGGCCACGAGGACTGCCGTTCGTCTTGAGGGACGGAAGAACTGGGTACATGCTACCCATTGTAAGCGAGTCCCTATTCCTTTGCCGGCAGACCCGTGGGTGAGGAAAGGCATTGCGTCAACAGAAGCAGCGACATTGCCGGCGTTTGTACCTTTCAGTGACGCACAACTTGTTGGTGAACACTCAGTGCAGCAGAAAGCCATTGTTGGAACATTGTCAGCAAAAGACTCAAGACCAAATCAGCAAACTGATCAACAGGACGCTGTCTCTTCGACAGATCCTTTGTTTGACGAGCAGACACGTCCTGGGAAACATCGATATTCTTTGCGTTCTCATACTAAGGACAAATAAATTTTTTTCTTGCTTTGCTGAAACTGATAACTGCAATATCTTCGTTTCCCCTGATCAACTGTGAACAATTCGTATCACTGAAAATTGTTTTGTACATATATCAAGATTTTTTTCTTGTATCTTTTTCCTTCCACAGCTGAATTATTGTGCTAAATAAATACATATTGTGTATTGAGGGCCGTAGGGCCGCGCGCGTACTTCCTTCTGGACAGTAGGTCTTGACGCTAGGTTAAAGGCCGTCGGTTCCTAGGAACTCCTGGGAATTGACTATTGCTGCACAGAACGAAGTGCGTCAAGAAACGTTGCGGACGGTCGTAGGGAAATGGCATTTTTGAAGCTGAACGATTTGGAAGGAGCTCAGGCATATAGAGTCAAGCTGCAGAAACTTAGCCGTACGAAATGTTTTGTATTCCAATTGTTTGTATTGTTTTTAACTGCTTCTGCATTTTTGGCGGGTGGGGTGTATTACACTATGTCTTACTTCTTACTACCTACCCCTACTCCTACTCCTTACCCTAACATTACTTCTACTGCTTCTCCTCATTCCTTTCATATGTTACCAGAACACGAACAGGCTAGACGTGTAGAATTCCGCAACAATTCCTTTATCCAGCTCCTCCATCAGCATCAGTTAGTGGTTAACACTACTAATTGTTGGGTGTGTGGGTTGATGCCACATACTACGGGTAAGGGAATTCCATATCTGGTGTTACCGTATAGTTCCCAAGGGTCAGCTCGAGCATACCAAACAATGCTTCGAAGCGCACTAGGTTTCCACCCCTCTCCAGAACGTTCCCCCAAACCGGGTCCTACCTCATGGCAGTGGGTGGTATCGATGATAATACAGGATTTGGAAGATGAGATCCATGATGCTTATCTCATCCCTAAGGCAGAGGTACAAGCCTATAGGGCACCGAATAGAGGGGAATATAGTACGTTCACTAATGAAAAGCAGCTTAAAAGCTCGTCTCCAATATGGGTCGTACCCCACACTGGTAATCTTTGTCTTGTGGGTCGTGGCTCGCAAGCCTCACTTGGAGTAAGTGCTTGCACTGAAAGTTACGTTCTGTCAATGTCCCCGATCCCTGTGTTTCTGGCTGCCAAGGGTACGTACTTCATCTGTCATGATCGTGCATACACATGGTTGCCCGCAGACTTCATGGGCTCATGTTTTGTTGCAAATCTGTTGCCTCCGACGTTTACTGTAGATGCCGATTATCATAAGACTAGAGTTGTACGAGGCGTAATTAGTGAAGAGGATACTGCCGGTCAAGAGGCAGGAGACTTTTTCAAGGGTTTCCTCCCGTTTTGGGGACCTATGGTTAATAGTAGGAACCTGAGACATTTGACTCGAGTGGTAGAATCGACAGCTAACATTACTGCCAGTGCCCTTGGTAATATCACCACAGAACTTCAGGCGGAGAGACTTATGACATTACAAAACCGTATGGTTTTAGATGTTGTCTTAGCAGATCGCGGTGGGGTATGTAAAGTGATCCATTCGAGCTGTTGCATTTTCATTCCAGATAATGCTCCTACTGTCTATCAAGCCATCTCGAAGTTGCACAAGATCTCCGAATCCATACACGTGGATGTAGGGGATTGGACGCTACTTGGTTGGTTTTGGGGCCTGGTGTCGACTTGGGGTTGGAAGATTCTGATGATCATCGGGGTTGTGGTAGTGTTCCTGTTCACGTGTTGCCTTTGTGTGCAGTGTGGTCCTGCCTTATGTGGCCTCTGTGCTACAACGTGTATGAGACAACCCTCTGTTACCAAGGGGACTCGGTTGGACAGAGCTATGCTACAACGACATCTTGATGGTCTGATGAATATCGAGTATGATTCCGACTAGTGCTTGCCTACATGAGGGCAAAAGGAGCGTCTGAGGTTCCGTGACAATTGCAAGTGGTGTTTTCGACTCACACGAATATGGTCGAGTCTAGTATCTATGAACCGCAAATGACGAGTTTAGCAAGTGTGCGCAGTTTCGCTGTGCTAACTTAAACCGTTCGTTTGTTATGTGGGTTTGTCATCTGTACCCACGGGTTCCATCTTAGATACGGCATCCATTTTGTCTCTTGCCCTCAAGTAGCCAGCGAACGGACGCTGTCCGCTTCGCGACCCTGGGACTCCCAAGATATTTGCGGAAGACACATGTTCTTTGAAAGTGTCTTTATGACGAGGGGGATGCTACTGTAAGGCAGATGGCGCCGCTCGAGGCTCATCTTGCCGCACGGGCTTATTGTCTCAGCCGTGCATCTCATTAGGCACGTCCCTTTGATGCCTGTATCTCGTGCTTCTCGACACTCCCCTTTTACACCCTTTCCGATCTCCCCACTGTTTCCGTCTTCCTCTGCACCTGTCTTCGTTCCTGTTTCGATCTACTTTACTGCTGATTGGAATTTGCTAATGGTGGGAAGATGGGTTTTTACAGTTGGGAACCGCCAAATGTTTCCGCACTTATGTTCCGGATCTTGTGTGTTTCAAAGTGATCTAAGCGACCCCTCTGAGAGCGACTTGTGGGAACCAGGTTGTAAACTATTGTGTATCATGTTATCCTATGGGTAGAAACTGTATAAAAGGAGCGATCCACAAATACAATTTGAAGCAGTCTCCCCGAACTACACTCGATGTACTTCCTGTGACTTCTGTGTTCCCTGCAGTAAATAAACCTTGACTCTTTGACGCCGAAGGAAGTGTCCCGTGTCTCTGTGATTTGTACGCCGGAGCAGGTTACCCACGAAGGTTTCAGGTGTTGTGCCCTGGCACCGCTGGGTCCAAAGAACCCAGTCCTTCAGGTACGTGCTCTTTGCACAGGCACACAACCAGTTCAAGTTTCCAAAGAGAATAACAATGTTGTGGTACAATTAAACAAAGTCCTCAGAATAAAATACATTTTTGTGACTTACATCGGTTGAAGACAAGAAATGGTAGAGCTGCTTTCAATTTTTCCTTTGAATCTGTCTTAAAAATACTGCATCAGTCCTCCTTTCACATAAGGCTCAATTACAATCCGAAGGCACAAAATCACATTTTAAAATTATTTCTGGCACAGTTTCTTCCGGGGTTATGTAGCCATCATCACTAATGTTAAGATGAATACACGTAGTCCATGGATGGTAGGAAATCCTTTATTCAGAAACATAACCCCTATAGACAGAGAAAATTCGGACGCAGCCGCCAGTCAGCTCTCACCACAAAATATGCCCACTACCTCTAACATTCTTAAGGAATGTTCAAACCCCTTTTCAATCAATAACAAATGCCCACTGCATGGAGCGTTAGGACTCGAGCACTAGAACACAAACATGTAGTGCTCGAGCCAGGAAGAGCATATTACTGGCTCGAGAGACAACACGGCACAGCTCGAGACACAACATACACCAACTGTGCAGCACCTAATCTTAGCTTTCTCACCGGTGTGTCCCAATAGACAGACAGTACCCACATGGCCAGCACAGTGATGTGGCCCAGTCCACCCCCAGGGTGAGACTCCTGCCCGCCTCCCAGGGGCAACTCTGTCCATCAGGACAGCAAGCCACCGTGGCCACTGACAGCTGTCAATGACAATGATGAGAACCAGGCCCTCTGCCTCTCAGGGCTCTCAAACCTTGGTGGTGTCAGAGAGCGGGGGCAGTAGCCCCAGGTGCTTGGCACCCTCTGTCCTGTCAGGTCAGGTATGACTTCCTGACACTGACCAACCAGTCCCAGGCCTGTATCCAGCGGCTGGACCGGAGACTGGGGTGGGCTTTCCCAAACCCACTCCTCCTCCTCGGGGCTCTGTATGCTCCCACCTGGAGTGGTACCCCCCTTCCAGAATTGTCAGGGCACCTGTGGCAGGTATCCTTCCCAATTGGCTCAGGAGTTCAGGTGTTCTATCCTGCAACTGGGATCCCCGCCTAGGGACTGTACCTTTTGACTACACAGAGGTCAGGGGTGATGCTGCTCTCTCTCTACCCCCTTACTAGGTCCATGCACCTTCTCACCTAGAGCGGTGCCTCCAGAAGACAAACCTGTAGGAACACTGATTACAGTTGTCCTTCCCTCCAGGTCAGGCAACACCTAAACCTGACTTCCCAACCCAGGGACGGAACCATGAGGCTGAGCAATTGCCTGGTGAACCAGGACCTCCTGGGGAGTACATTTACCCTCTCCGAGAGTGACACATAACTCATGTGTCATGTGACAGTCTGCCTGGCGTAGATCTCCCGACTCCTGTCCATCTGACAGTATGTGAAGATCCCCAGGACAGCAGTGGTAACACCATGGTCACTCCTTGGCGACTCAACCCTCTGGCTGGCCCCTGACCCACTGGTTCTTCCACTGGGGACTCTCTCCAACTCTCACCCCTCAATCTGGACTTCTTCACCCTCCACTTAGGAGTTGCACTGCCAGACACCAGAACTGATGGAGGGCCACTTACAGACACTCCCAGTTCTCCTGACACAAGGAGATCCCCCTCTGGACTATTAGTAAAGCCAAGGCTCTCTACCTGGTGCTCCCTTTAGGAACCATCCATGTCCTGAGAATGAGGTTGGGGCACTTCAGGACACATCCCAGTCTCACTCATTCTCCTTGGAAACAGGACATGAGGCCCTATAACCCTTCCACTACACTGGGACTTAGCTGGGCTATTCTGACCCTCTCCCACCACTCGGAGCTGGAAGATACCTGAGCCACTCCTCTTAGGGTCACAACCCAATGCCTCTACAGAACCTCGGGTACTCACCCAGAGGTCTGCCTCCTGTGCAAGTTCCCTAGGATCAGAGAACTTACACTCCAACAGATATTGACATAGCACTGGAAAAAAGGGACTTAAAATATGCTCTCCCACAATTGGATCACACAGCCCCCTACAGTTGCTAACCAAACTTTCTTTCACCTCCACATCCAGTGCCTCGCACACGTTCTCCACACCACTCTCTTGAGATGGGCAAGACAGCATCTGGCTGTCTCTGTCACTGAACCAACACTCTTCTGGGCGGTCTTCACACTCACATACCAGGACTTCAACCTTGGGCGTACCCCTCTCCCTGCACCTCTCATCTAGAGTCAGTAGAGTGACCCTCCCACCACTAGGACCATGAATGTCAGTTTCCCCATTCACCTAAGAGACACTGCGCATTACTGGAGCTACCTCATGTCCTTGAACCTCCTGGTGTATGTTAACCCCCTATTTCAAGTCAGGTGCCAAATCTCTGGGTGTGTTTTCTACTCCCTCAGCACTAGAAAATTCAACTTTGTTGCCACCATCTGAGCTGTATTCCACCTCCAACTCAGCCAAGCCCACTTCCTGAGCTATACCAATTTCTTCTTCTTGGGCCAAGGCCCTTTTGGCCTCATCAAGCTTCATCAGTTTCTCATCAATCTCTCTCAGCATCTGGTCACAAGCCTGAAACCAGTCATAGTTTTCTGTTTCTTCCTTACTTTTAGAGAACTCCTCCTCCTTAGATTCAACTGGTGGTGTTGCCTTCCAGCGGGGAAACTCATACTGAAATAGGAATGCCTCTAGATCTTCCCTGGACCTTCTCTTCACAGGCAGCCCTCTTTTCTGGCAAAACACACGTAGCTCCTTCATTGTGTAGACAAACATGTACCAGAAGTCGAGTTCCATTTTGCAACAACTAACCAAGTCATAGTATCAAAAATACATCCAGGGGGACACCAGAAAACAGAAAAACAGTATGTGGTTGCGTTTGGTCTGCACTCACTAGTAGTGTGCACCCATCACTGTATATGATACACAAATGCAAGTCCAGAATCCTCACCGCTGACCACCAATGTGAGAACTGGGGGTCTCTAGTTGGCAGAGGTAGGAACCTTTGACCAAATAGGGACCCTTGCTTCTAGTCAGGGAAAAGGGATTGCACTCCTGGATAACCCCTGCTTACCCCCTTGGTAGCTTGGCACGAGCTGACAGGCTTATCTCAAAGGCAGTGGAATAAGCATTTGTGGACACATACAGTAATACAGTGAAAACACTAGAGATGGACACCACACAGGTTTTATAAAAATAAGTATTCTTTATATAGGCTTAACACAAGACCATGAACGGCAAAAATCCACAATACTGTACTTAAAATAGATTTAAAGATGGTAAAAGTAACTTAGTTCAAGTTGATGATAAATGCAACACGTTTCTCACAACAGTACCTTGGATGCATAATGCAAAACAAAGAAAAGGTCTGCAGGGAGGGTGATGCGTTTGTTCCTTGCTTCGGGAGAGGCGATACAACGCGCCTCAATGCTTGCGCAAAGTAGAGGATGCATTTGTTCCTTACTGGAGAAGAGGTGATGCGTTGATTCTCGTACTGCAACCCGGTTACATTATGGCAAGATGGCGCCTCAATGCGATACGACAATCAGTTGCGATGCGATAATATGGCGGCCTTTATGCGATGCGACAAAGTGAAGATGATGCATGCACTCCCGACGGCTGTGTGGCAAGCTCTGTAACTTTTGAGCCACGACATGCCCTGCGACACGCTTCTCTGGTGATGCGATGGCAACCCTTGCTGTTGCGACACGCTTCACCAGTGATGTACCAGCAAACAGCTGCGACGAAGACACACTTCTTTGGTGATGCGGCGGCGGCTTCTGCGGCGGTCACACGCTTCTCTGGCGATGGGACAGCAACAGCTGCAACAGCGACGCGCTTCTTCTCGCTTTCAGCTCCCAGAGACATGCAGGTGTCTGCAAACAGATTTCCCAGCTAGGAAATTCAGAGCGGAGCTGGTGGTGAAGTCTTGTAGCCCTTAGACTTCAGCAGGAGGAAAGCGCAAGTTCAATCCCTTAGAGAAATATACTGCAAGATGACAAACGTTCCTTAAAAGTTCCTTCTCCTTTCCTTGGCAGTGAAGACACTACTGCAGGCCAACCCAGCAAACAGCACACTGGCAGAGGGGCAGTCCAAACTCCTACAGCTTCCTTGGATCTTCTCTCTTGTTGTTCCAGAAGTGATATAAAGTCCTGGGGTCTGGGCCCCAATATTTATACTGCAAAATCATTTCCTCTGAAGGGAGAGGGCCCTGTACCTAGTTCAAACCAGTTCTGGGTGCATTCTGCCAGTGCACAACATCTTCCTTTGTCTGGGTGGGCCAGGGCTCTCAGAAACACAAGAGGTGGAGCCAGCATTGTGGAAGGCAGTCACATCCCTATTCAGGCCAAATCCTAATCCTCCCACCGCTCTACATGCAGATAGGTCTATTCAGCACTGTGCTGACTCGCCCTATCTCATGCAGCCTCCCCAGCCCCTGTCACTCACAAACCAGACATGCAATACACAAGCTAGCAGAGGCAGGCTAGATGGTTAGGTAAGAAAACACCCACTTTCTAAAAGTGGTATTTTCAAACACAGAATGTTAAAACCAACTTTACTAAGAGCTGTATTTTATCATCCTGAGTTCAGGGCATACAAAATTCGAATTTCTACCATGTTCCCTTGGTCAGTTATGATTATAAGATGTTATAATCAAGCTGCCTATTCTGGCCTATGGGGGCAGGTAGCCTTGCAATAGTGAAAAACAAAAATGGCCGTATTTCATTATCAGGTAATTCCACACACATCAGGTCATGCCCTACCTCTTACATACAATGCACCCTGCCTTTGGGCCTACCTTAGGGATGTCTGATAGGTAGAAAAGGGATAATTTAGGGACTGTTAAGTAGGTGCACTTACCAAGTCGACATGGCAGTAGTAGACTGTACACAGGATCTGCAAGCTGCTTCTGTGGGTGGCACAATCAGTGCTGCAAGCACACCAGCAGCATTTGATTTACAGGCCTTGGACACACATGGTGCACTGTACTAGGGTCTGACAAGTAAATCAAATAAGCCAATCATGGAGTCACTAATCCATGACAATAATTTACAATAGGGAGAGCATATGTACTTTAGCAGGGGTAAAGTGCCCAGAGTCATAAAACCAACAAAAACAGGTCTGAAAAAATATAGGAGGAAGGCAAAATGTTCAGGGATGACCCTGCAAAAAAGGCCAAGTCCAACACAACCCCTTTCCAGCCAAAACGCTGGGTAGACCAATCAATACCTTGATGGGATTACCTGCTTTGGGTGATCAAACATAGACCCTGGCCCACAACTGCAGGGACACCTTCCTGTTCTACACCACTCTGAACCCATGTGCTACCCTCTCTAAAAGATCTCATGACAACTAGGCTACCCCACTGGTACTCCCTAGCTGTCCACGGCCAGTACCAGGTCCTAGGCCACCCAGATGTTACTGGTCCTTGCCAATCCACAGGGTAGGGGTGTAACCCCTGGCACATAATAGCCATTCTCCACCTTTCCTCTCAGTGTAGTTCCAAACTGGCACTGATTCTCCAATCTGGGGTTCCGCACTCTCCTCCTATGAGAGGGAACCTCAGAACACAATTCACCAGTTCAGGACCTCTCTCCAGCAACTGGTCTATCAACCTGGGATCTAAACCCTCAGGCTGCACCGGGGTCAGAGGCGAGGACTCCCTCCCTCTGCTCCCTCTTCCAGAGCTCTGCACCCTCCCAGCTGGAGTTGTACCCCTAGAAGCTACATCGGTCAGAACACTGATTACAGTTGCCCTTCCCCTTCCCTCCAGGTCAGGCATACCCTAAACCTGGTTTCCCAACCCAGGGACAGAACCCTGATGCTGAGCAATTGCCTGGTATACTAGGACTTCCTGGGGAGTACAAACACCCTCCCCGAGGGTGACACATGACTCATGTGTTGTGTGACACTCTGCGTGGCTGAGATCTCCCAACCTCCTGTCCATTTGACAGTGCATGAAGATCTCCCAGGACAGAAGTGGTATCACCATGGTCATTTATTGGTGAATTAGTCTTTATGGTTAGCCCCTGACCCACTGGTTCTGCCACTGGGGACTCTTTTCCCCTTTCACCCCTCAATCTGGACTTCTGCACCCTCCATTTAGGAGTGGCTCCGTCAGACACCGGAACTGATGGAGGTCTAATTACAGACACTCCCAGCTCACCTGACATGGGGAAATCCCCCACAACGGACGGTCCATCAGGACAGACTTGGCTCCCTACCTGGTGTTCCCTTAAGGAACTATCCAGTACTGGTGACTGAGGTTGCACTTACGGTACATGTCCTATCTCTTACCTACAATGCACCCTGCTCATAGGGCTAGCTAGGGCCTACCTTAGGGGTGACTGACACGAAGATAAAGAGGAGGTCACAGACATGGCACGCACTTTAGGTGCCACGTCACAGCGGTAATAACTCTGTGTGCACAGGCCCTGCAATGGCAGAGGCCTGAGATTGGTTTGCAAGGCTACTTTGGTGGGTGGTGCAATCAGCGCTGCAAGCCCACCAGTAGCATTTAATTTACTAGCATTGGGTATTTGAGATACCAATTTGCAAGGGACTGACAGGTAAATTAAATAGACCAAATAGGTGTAGACCAATCTTACCATATGTACCACAGAGAGCACACACACTTTACAATGGACAGCTGTGCTACAGTGCACAGAGGCCTAAAACCACAAAACATCAGGTCACAGAAAAGGCTAGGAAAAAGGCAAAAAGTTTAGGGATGACCCTGCAAAAAGGGCCAACAGTAAGGAAATCTGTGAATGAGGAGATCATTGGGGAGCATCTCAAAACTTTGTTGCACTTTGCGCACCAGCTCTAAAGTAAGCTGTGCTGTGTCGCTTATTGGGGGTGAAGGATGCTAACATTGGCGGAAATGGTTTCTCAGGCTGTTCCCAGCTTCTAATCTGTGTTCATCAGTTAATGTGTGCACTTATACTTCATTTAAATTCATGTTTCATGCTTGAAATCATATTGTTTGTGTTCTCAGCAAAAATCTGTATGGGTATGACTGAGTATCCTGGTGAACTGTAAGGTCATCGTTTACTATGCTTTAAAAGCTAAAGCTTTTGAGTATATAATGAAAAATGTGTTGTCAAAAGCGCAATTTTTGACATTTTTAACCACATTATTTTAGAGGGGGAACCCCTTGAAACTCTCTTTGTAGCGGCCAGGCTCACTCGCTGCGCTCCATCACTATGCATCGTATGGGAGCTAGTCGGGCAAAATTTGCCAGAGCTGCTTTGTGTTTCCATTCTGGCCTTGTACGTAAGTAAGTTTAGGAGCCAAAATAGGAAATCAGTGGCATGATGAGGGAGAATTTGAATGGAATATTTTGTGCACATCCACACGTTTTTGGAGTATTTATTAAATGTTTGCAGCTAATTTCACACACAAGATTCACACAAACATTACACCTAGAAAACGAATGTATAAGTATGCATTTTAAATACAAAGGAACTCTTAAACATCCCAAAATTTAAACAGGGAAGAAGGAAGAGGAAAAAGGTGAATAATGTGTTTTTTGGGCTGTTTGTGGGCCTGTTTTATCATCTGCTTGGCCAGTTATTACTATTCACTTCCCTGAAATAAAAAAGAAATACTTGCCATCTTCCATACCTTGCAAACTACTAATACAGCGTGTCTTTACAAGTTCAAAATAACCCCAGCTTGCAAACAAGGGTCACTTTTCTAGCTATCAAATTCACAAATGATGGTGACTCTTATTTTGATGACCGAGCCTATTTTCGTCCCAGTCCAAACATAGAGGTGTTTCTGTACTTTTTTTTTTTGCTGCAGCACCTTACATTTTGACTTTCAGGACTGATTATGGGTGTCCTGGTAAGAAAGTGCACTAATACTGCTTTTGGTATTCTCGATTCCTGCTAGTATTATCATGTTCATACTAAGCTATTCTGAATTTTCACATCTAGAAAGGGGAAAGCAGTATAATTGCAACTCATTCCACATATTTTTCCTGTATTTCTGCCTGTTTTATTAGAATATTGTGGGAAATAGACCCCCGCTTTTGATCCTCGGTATATGTTTTCCTCCACCTCCCTCTCACCCATAAGTTCACCCATATATACACTATTCCCCAAACCATTTATAGATAAGGGGGCAAAACTCAATAAAAACAGAGAGCTGGTTGGGACTCAAATTGATATGTATTACCTTTTCGCATTACAGACAGAATTTTGCAGTTTACATTGATGGGGGTCCACACCTCATAACCTTTACACAACTTCAACTGTTTATCAATCCTCAGATACTGGAGTGGGGATTTACCATTGCAAACGATGAATTTCCATTAACTGGAGATCAGCAGTGTGGGCCTTAGCTTGTAATCATACCCCTATGTAAATTCTCGGATCTCCCATACACTTCTGTTGTGGTTGATGCTACCAGGTGCCAAGCTGCTACAGGCACAAGCTGACTAGAGGGTCAAGGCCCTCCACTAAGGACAAGGGTGGAACCCTGCCAAGCAACGTCAGGGAGGGAAAGCTTTAGCCACAGCAACTTGACTGAGATCCCTTCTGAATCTTCCCATGCAAGTTAACCCTTGCATGCTTTGGACGGCCCCCGGTCGTCACGGTTGGCATGTGCGGAGGACGGCTGGGGGCCATCTGAATCCCGCCTACAATTCAAATCGCCGCACAGCACAAAAATGTGCGCCGCGTGCAAGCGGTTAAATGTTCATAATACTATTTGCCTGAAGATATATAATTACAATCCTTAAGACATCCTATATCATCGATATATTGGCGCCTTGAATATGTGGAAGCCTTTAGATATGTGTAATTTATACTTGGGACCACATTTATCAAGGTTTTGCGCCACCCTTGTGCCAGCCAAGGGGGAGCAAGGGCGACTCAAAACCTAAGTGAGATGTATCATGCCATGCAAGGCCACCTTTTATGGCCTTACATGGCTTGATAAATTTGAAGTAATGCAAGGCAGCACAAAACGCTGCCTTGAGTTACTCTGCCACCCGAAGGTGTTTCAAGGGTGGAGCGTGGGTCTTCCCACGCATCCACTCATGGATTTGGTGCATTCCCTGATTTAACATTAATGGTAGACTTGGGAAAGATTCAAAATTCCACGATTTCCGAAGTGAGGTGTAACAAAGAAGAATATCTGTATTTTTCTTTGTTTTTCCTTTTTCTACATGTGTTGCATTCACTGGTGTAAAACAACTTGAGGGGACCCCCTGCAAGGCACATGGAGGGGCCCCCTCTAGACCCAATCATGTGCTCCCCAGCCAGAGCAATGTGCTGAGTGGGGCCCTGGAGCTTGGGGGCTTCCAGCATGGCAGGGTCTTCAGTGGCCTGTGTTTCACCACCGGCTGCATTCTGCAGCACACGTAAAAAGAGGAAAATGCATTTCCGGATTATTTTCGTGCCTTACTACACAAAAAGAATGCTGCCAACAATGCAGGCACACTGTTGGAACATGGCACAAGGGTGCCTGTGATGGCGGGAGGTAGCCAAAAATGTGCCAGCACTATGAAAGGACAGGAATGTGCAGTATAATGTCAAATATGGAGCATTCCTGCCCTTTCCCTTTTACGCAACTCAGTGTAGCAAGGTGCTTTGCTGTGTTGTGCTGCATGAAAGGTTGATAAAAATGCCCTTAGTATTTCATACTTACAAAACTAAACTACTGCCTTACTGCTTGCATCGTACACTATGTATTAAAAGGAAAGATGCTCAGGTGGGGTAATTTCCATAAGGCCCATTATTTGCGACTGTTTGAAACGAGGCTGGCAATCGTTCATTCAATCCTTTTCTTCTCCTCTGGCTGTCACCGCTTCCAAAGCAGTACCTATTCGAGTGAGGATCATTATACTCTGATCCATCTCATATTCCTTGACACCCCTCCCTTTGAACCTCCAGCGCATCCCCCAACTCTGATTACCTTGCCTGGCAATCTGCTAGTGAGGATTTGGCAGATCTTGGCTGGGATTTTAGGATCAACCATGCACCCCAACCTGACTCCTGTCTTGGATCATGGTATCTTGAAGCACATTCTAGACTCCTTCATACTGTTGCCCTGATTATGAACCACATTGTCCTTATAAACACCTTTCTGCATAACTGACACTTTGCTAACTTGCAGGGCCTTAAAATAATGATAGAGCAACTGCATTGAGAAACAAGGCATTTTTAACCTGTGAGGGACACCACTTCTATATTATGCTTTTAATTACAATGCACTTTCTTCACTTATGTCTGTGAGAGCTTTTCTCAGCCTTTTCAACCTTTTTATCATCCTCCTGGACAGAAATCCAGTTAGTACTTCGCCTCTCTTCCTTGCCTTATCCATAAAGCCCAGTGCTCGCAGTCTTGGAGCCACCCACAATCTGCTTCTATCCTTCTTCTTGGCCTACTCCATAAACCACACTACATCGCCCTCGGAGAGCCATTGTTTTTGGGACTCTCCTATCATTTGGAACCACGTTCAGTACTCTTTTAAACATACATCATATTTACCCCGCATATGTTCTGTACCTTTTGCTTTTTCTCCCCTGCGTTGTTGCGTTTTTGTAGGCTTTAGGACTCTGCACACTGTATCACTGCTAACTAGTAATAACATGCTTGTGCTCCCTTCCTAAAATATGGTACAAGTGTTTACCACCTACTTAGCACATATAGTTTACTTGTGCTTCCCTAGTAAATGATCATACTTGTACCCAGGTCTAGTAAATGAAGTGGTACCAGTAGGCCTGCAACACTTATTGCGCCACCCACTAACATTGCCTTTTAACAGTGAGTCAAGCCTGCCACTGCAATCTGTAGTATAGATGAAAAGTATCATTTTGATCTTGCCTAATAATCCTTTTGCAATGCCCAAACCTTTCTTTTCAATACATATAAATCTCCCATAAGTTGACATTACATAACATGTATTTTGTAAAGCGCACATTCAAGGGTGGGCATTTCGACATTAAATAACAGATGTTTATTGTTACCCAGCTCAATGGTACTCAGTTTATCGACCTCAGGAGGGTGAAAGACTGAGTGGACCCGCTGGCATTTAAATATGTGACTGTGAGATCAAACACTGGTTCCTACAGTGAACGCATTAGTCCACTAAGCCACCAGACCTGGCTTAATCCCTAAATGCTGAAAGGGCACTGTGCCGTCAGGGCTGGACTGGAAACCCAAAGCAGCTCTGGCAATTTTGACCATACCAGCCCCCATACTGTGCACAGTGAGCAATCGCTGCTCAAGTGCATGACCCTTACACGAAGGGTTGGGGGGTCTCTGTGACTCACATTCCTATTTCCGGGGAGCAAAACTAAAAACCAACATCATGGGTCCTGAAAACAAGCCTCCAGGTGCTACAGCCTCCCAGGGGTTTTCCCACTTGCCCGGCTGACCAGTCCAGCCATGGGTGCCTTGTTCCTAAAAGGAGGGACTTGCGAGTTTATGTTTTACATGTCCTGGTAGTAAAAACAAAGAAGTCCTTTTTCAATACTGTAAGGGCCTATCTCTCCCATTGACTAACATGTGGTACAGTATTACATATAATAAATGATACCTTTTTTAGAACAGGTAGAGATATGATGTTTACACTCAAATAAATGGTAATTTAAATACTTTTTATTGATAAAGTCGGACTTTAAGTCACAGTTCTGAAAATGCCATTTTTAAAAAGTTGAACATACAAGAAGATAAACGCAACAAGTGTGCAATCTAGATACTAATTCAAGCAATTGGAATCAAATGTACAAATGTGAAATTAAATTTTCAAAAAAGATCGTTTGTGCACCAGGTGAGGGATTCTGCAGACCACCTAATTAAAAAATGAAGTGAGAATACCTGGAAATGTATCCATGTTGACCCGGTGCACTACAAATGTGTCACATTATAGTGTAAAATCACAGTCAATAGAGCATCAATAATATGTATGTTGTAATACAATAATTCCACAGTGATCAAAAACAGTATTCATGGAATCCAAAGAGTTCTGAATATATTCTCCAAAACCAAAGACAATTTTGGATCTGCGTTTTTATTCAAAGTCCTAGCAGATCAAATCCAATGTAAAATGAATGATGCAGCTTAAAATTCAGCATGCAGAAACAAGCTTTTAAGTTCCAAATGCATTTCAGGCTCTTAACAGTAGCCCTTCATCAGGGAAAATGTAAGAAATAAATAAATAGTTGTAATAGAAATATATACAATAACAGTCGTAGGTTTTAACTGACATTAGGCTAAAAAAAAGTGGCTAAAGAACACCATTTCCCCGACTCCATGTCAACAAGTGTCCAAAAGTAAGGATCTAAGTGACGACAGAATCAACGTCCAAAATTCAAACACCGAAAGTGCCAGGCATATAGAAAACTAGCATAGGGTGAGTAGAAAGAGTGGAAACAAATACTCGAGGGAAGTATTTGTGTACACTTTTTCAACTCACTCTATGCTTGTGAAAAAAAGTATTCTACAAAGATGGGATTTACTCCAGTCTGAACCGGACGTTAAGGGTATCCTATCTAATCCTGATTTATTCGCATATAAAAGATCCAGTAACCTAAAGGAGATTTTGAATAAACACCCCGATATTGACAAGGCTCCATTCAAAGGAATGACTAAATGTATGAATTCTTCACACTGCAACAATGTTATTGTTGGCAACAGTGCACGACATCCCCACACAGGCAAAAGCATTCCTTTGGATTTTAACCCCAATTGCAACAGTCATCATGTGATCTATGTCATCAGATGTCCATGTGACTTGCTGTATGCAGGGAAAACAGAGAGAATCCTTCGAAACAGGATTACGGAACACAAAACTAGATTCAGAACTAAAACCATGAGTCCAGCCTTAGCGCAACATTGGCAGCTTGAAAACCATTCACTTGCACAGCTTAGATTTGGGGTGCTTGAAAAAGTGGAGGAGCAATCAGACAGGGACATGTCGAAGTTACTCTCTCAACATGAATCACATTGGATATGGCACATGCAAACATTGTCCCCTAAAGGGCTCAATGATAAATTTGAATTGTCATGTTTTCTGTATATTTGTGTTGTATTTGATGTTCTCATTTGTGCATTCATATATTCTCTAGGCATATTTTTGTATTAGATCAGGCATATATTTTTTCCTTGTCTGGACTTTAGAGCATCTCCAATTCATGTTGACTTATTTTCTCCACGTTTCCACCTTTCCTTCTTGATCATCATTTTTTTTATTCCACATGTGTGTTTCACTTGTTTTAATCTTTTTATTTTTTATTTTTTCACACTATCTTTGTATTATGCCATGTTTATTGATAGGAGTCAGGTACTTCCTGTTTCTCTTGCCGCCTTTGCTGTGGTTATGTTTGTTGAATTTGAGGTATGCTTTGGTGTATTTCAGAGCATTGTCAGCACATTTTGCACACTATGCGCTTTTCTCCTGCAGAGTAAATTGGCTGCTTTAGTCCTCTTTCTATGTGCTCTATCCCTGCACGCTTGAACTTTCATTACTGGTTACCAATTCACTTCGCTTGGATTGTTGGGTGGCTATTCCAGTCCTCTGTCTATGTGCACTATTCATGCACGCCTGAGCATTCATCACCGGCAACTAACGCGGCGCGTTTATCGCACCCGGCGTTTTTCAAGAGGGAGTTTATTACAGGCGCTGCTTGTGCAGCTATCGGTAAGCCTTTGTTTCTGTATTTCTTATTTCACTTTTCTTTTTGAGCATTGAGTAGAGCTTTCAATGTGGGTATTTTGATTTTTAGGTGTTCGTGCTTCTACTGTTGAATCCTTTCCAAATCACAACACTGGTAATGCTTATTGGAGGAACACTGTTTTTACATTGGTAAGCTTATGTTGCAGTGTTTTTCGATTTATTTCTCTTTTTGAGTATTGAGCAGAGCTTTTAACGGTGGAACTTTGATTTATAGGTGCTCGTGTTTCTACTGTTGAACCCTTTCAATATCATAGCTGTGGTATCAAGCATTGGAGGTACACTGTTTTTACATTTGTTTCTGTGATCACTAAAAATTGCCCTTTAGGAAACACGATTTGAATTTTTCCTTTCCTTTTCTCGTGGTTATTCTCCTTCCTTGGTTGCCCTTATAGCTTGCATTTTTTGGATGCTGGTTATACATTTCGGCAGAGTGTGCTTGCTGTTCTGCCTTCAGGTACTTAGATCTTGGTGTTGTAGATTTGTCTATTATTTTCTAATATTTTCACTCATTTTCTATTCACCTGGCACTATAGGTGTTAGAATTTCGGACGTTGGTTCTGTCTTCATTTGGATCCTTACTGTCACTTTTGGACACTTGTTGACATGGAGTCGGGGAAATGGTGTTCTTTAGCCACTTGTTTTTGAGCTTAATGTCAGTTAAAACTTACGACTGTTATTGTATATATTTCTATGACAACGATTTATTTACTTGTTACAGGCCCCCTGATGAAGGGCTACTGTTAATAGCCCGAAATGCATTGGGAACTTTGAAGCTTGTTTCTGCATGCTGAATTTTAAGATGCATCATTCATTTTACTTTGGATTTGATCTGCTAGGACTTTGAATAAAAACAGAGATCCAAAATTGTCTTTTGTTTTGGAGAATATATTTAGAACTCTTTGGATTCCATGAATACTGTTTTTGATCACTGTGGAATTATTGTATTACAACATACATATTATTGATGCTCTATTGACTGTGATTGTACACTATAATGTGACTGGTTGTACACTATTATGTGACACATTTGTAGTGCACCGGGTCAACCTGGATACACTTCCATGTATTCTCACTTCACTCTTAAAAAGTGTACATTTTCTTGTCCTAACCATTCGTGCCTTCTGCCAGTGTCCTGGATGACATGACTGGATGGCTCTGCTGTTGGAGTGTGTGCTTTCTTTCCTAACAATGGCACAAAAGGGGATTAGGTGCGGACATGAACGGAGCAATGTGTCCTCCCCAAAGTCTGTCTACAAAGGAGCTAGAAGACAGGAGGGCTGAGCGAGACTTTCACATTCAGGTTGCCTAACTAAAAAGAAGGAGGGAAAGGCAGACACTGACAGGGCCTTGGAGGAGAAAAAATTCTTTTGGCTCATAAAGTGAGTCTGTAAGAGCTGGGACTGAAGGCCGTACAGCACCATGGTACCAGCATCATTGGTGGCAGTGACAGCACAGTGCTCAGTTGTGACAGTAAGGTCCAAATCAAAAAATATCCATTGCCTAGCTATGTGGAGGGGGATGACTTTGGTGAATGGTTTTGAGCCTATGAGGTAGCCCTGTGGATGTAAAGGGTCCTAGAGCAGTAATCCTCCTTGTAGCTCTTTGGTTCTTCTTCTTGGCAGTGTCCTCTTAGTTCCAGAAGTGATCTTTTCAAGTCTTTTATTTCCCTGAGTCTTCCAAGCTGTTACCAATTGAAAGTTACACATGTAAAATGTTAGAAGGCAGCTTCAATGATAGCCGAGGGGAGAGCTAGTCCTAGCAATAGTAAAAACTGAAATGCACAGTAGTCACTATCAGAACATGCAAAACACACCAGTACATGTCCTACCTTTAACTTACACTGCACTCTGCCCATGCGAGTACCTAAGGCCTACCTTAGAGGTGACTTACTACATTTAAAAGAAGGGAAGGTTAAGGCCTGGCCAGTGTGTGCACTTGTCATAATGACATGGGAGTTTAAAACTGCAACTGAGACACAGTTGCAAGGCTACTGGTGTGGGTGGCACAATCAATACTGAAGGCCCACTAGAAGCATTTGATTTAGAGAACCTGGGAACAAACAGTGCACTGTACTAGGGACTTACCAGTAAATCAAATATGCTAACCATGGGTAGCCAATCAGAATTACAATTTACAAAGAAAGCATATGCACTTTAGCACTGATCAGTAGTATTAAAGTGACAGAGTCCTAAAGCAAACAAAAACAGGTCAGAAAAAATAGGAGGAAAAAGTCAAAACGTTTGGGGATACACCTGCCAAAAGGGCCAGGCCCAACAGAACCCCTTACCAGCCTAAAGTCAGGGGAGGTCAATCAATACATTTTTCTGACTGGAATGATAGAACATGGACCCTGGCCCACAACAGCAGTATCACACTCCAATTGTATGCTTGGCAGCCTTTGTACACTCTCCCTCCTAATAGGTCAGGGATGGCATCCTGACACTGGGCCACCAGCCCAGGGTCTCTACCCTGAGGCTGAACAGGATATTTGGGTGGGCTGTCCTCCTCCCTGGGGCCCTTTACCCTCCACTGTGGAGAGGTACCCTCAGACTCCAAAACTGCCAGGACATCTGGGGCAGGTGTCTTGAACAATTCTCCCACCAGTTCAGAGGTGCTATCCTGCAGCTGTTCTCCCAGCCCAGGGTCTGTACCCTTAGATTGGGTAGGAGTCAAGGGTGAGGCTTCAGTCCCCCTATAACCCACCTGGGGGTCTACACCCCCCACCCAGAGCAGTATCCCCAGTAGGCAACATGGTAGGGACACTGCTACCAGTTGCTCCTGCCTCCAGGTCAGTGGGGAAACCCTAAATCAGGTCCTCCAACCCAGGGTCTATACCTTGAGACTTGACCTGTGCCTGGCAAGAAAGGACTTCCAGGGAAGTAACCCTCCTTCCCAAGGATAACACATATCTTATGCAATGTATGAGGGTCTGCCTGGTGCAAGACTTCAGCTCACTGTCTACCTAATAGTGCAAAGACTGACAAAGCCGGAAGTGGCTCCACAATGGTCAGTCCGGGGGTGCTCTGACCTCAGAGCTGGCAAGCCCTGACCCACTGGTTCTCCCACTTAGGACTGTCTCCCCCTATACCTCTTTCTTTGGACTCACACACCCTCCTACTTGGAGTGGAGCTACCTAGCACCAGAACTGATGATAAAACTTATGCCAGCTACCCCTAGCTCTCCTGAAACCCTGAGTTCCTCTCAGGGGATGGCTTCTCAGATAGACTAGGCCCCCCTCGTGGTGCTCACTCATGGAACCAACCTGGCTCTAGGACTAGGATTCAGGCATCCTGGTACTCAGCCCGACCCACTCCCTCCTCTCAGAGCCAGTCCATGGAAGCCCTCACCCACCCAACTACACTGGGACTTATCTGGGTCACTACAAATCTCCCCTAACTCAACTGAGCCTCCTCCTTCAGGATTACTCTCAAAAGCTTCTTCAGACCCTTTAGAATCCACCAAAAGGTCAGCCTCTGGTGCATGCTCCTTGGGGTCAGAAAACTCACTCTCCACTGGGTGTTGGCATAGCTCCGAAAAACAGGGACTAGACATAAGCTTTCCAGCAACCAGATCACACAGCCCCTTACAGGTGTCAACCATATTACTCTTCCCCTCACCAACCAGTTCCTTGCAAAGGTACCCCATATCATCCTCCTGAGACTGGTTAGACAGTGTCTGACTGTTTCTGTCACTCAACCCACACTCCTTTGGGCGGTCTCCATACACACATACCAGGGCTTCTACAATGGGGGAAACCCTCTCCCTGCATGTTTCATCTATACTCAGTAGAGTGTCTCTCCCACCACTAGGTTTGGTGGGAGGGAGGGTGGCTAGGGGAACGTACCAGTTCCTTACTCCACCTCATATGTCATGTGTATCACTGGAGCTTCCTAAAAAACCTGATCCCCTGGGATCCCTCTCAGAGGATGGCTTCCCCTCCTGGTTCTCACTCATGGAACCAACCAGGCTCTAGGACTAGGATTCAGGCATCTTGGGACTCAGCCCGATCCACTCCCTCCTCTCAGAGACAGTCCATGGAAACCCTCACCCACCCAACTACACTGGGACATATCTGGGTCACTAAAAATCTCCCCTAACTCACCTGAGCCTCCTCCTTTAGGATTACTCTGAAAAGCTTCTTCAGACCCTCTAGAATCCACTAAAAGGTCTGCCTTTGGTGCATGCTCCTTGGGGTCAGAAAACTCACTCTCCACTGGGTGTTGGCATAGCTCGGGAAAACAGGGAGTAAAGATAAGCTTTCCAGCAATCAGATCACACAGCGCTTTACAGGTGTCAACCATACTACTCTTCACCTCACCAACCATTTCCTTGCAAAAGTACCCCATATCATCCTCCTGAGACTGGGTAGACAGTGTCTGACTGTTTCTGACACTCAACCCACACTCCTTTGGGCAGTCTCCATACCCACATACCAGGGCTTCTATAATGGGGGAAACCCTCTATCTGCATCTTTCATCTATAATCAGCAGAGTGTTTCTCCCACCACTAGGTTTGGTGAGAGGGAGGGTGGTTAGGGGAACGTACCAGTTCCTTAATCCACTTCAGATGCCATGTGCACCACTGGAGCTTCCTAAAAAACCTGAACCCCTCTGGTGCATGTCAATCCCCTCCTTGAAGTTGGTCACCATATCTCTGGGTGCCTGTACTTCTCCATCAGTACTTGACATAACACTTGTGCTGCCAACATCTAAGCTGGACTCTGCCCTCATGGCTTCCACCTCCAGCCCATCTAAGCTCTGTTCATGAGCTACAGACATTTCCTTCTCCTTGGCTAAGGCACTCATGGCCTCAGCCCTCTCAAGCTCCTCGCCAAGCTCTCTCAGCCTCTGCTCTCAGGTAAGACTTAATTCCTCTCTCTCTCTGGTTCTCTTCCAGGGCCACTGCCCTTACTTTCTGAGATGTCCTCGTCAGGGTCATCTGATAGTGTTGCTTCCCAGCATTCTAACTCTTAACAAAACAGGGCTGACTCAAGACTTCCTCCTCACAGCCAGCCCCCTATCTTTGCAGAAAACATTTAGCTCCCTCATTGTATAGATATACAAGTGCTAGAATTTGAATTTCATTCTGACAAGGCCTCACAGGTACAACAACCACTGACCAGAGTTCCAAGTATCAACTACTCCAGGAGGACACTAGAGAACTAAAAGAAAAAAGCAGTATATAGTCTTGTAATGGTCTGCACTATACTAGTAGTGTAGACCAGTTACTCTGGGTCAAGTACAAATACTTAGTTCAATGCCACTGCTGCCACCAATGTTAGAATTGGGGGTCTCTAGTTGGCAAGGGCTTAGACCCTGTCCAAGAAGGGACCTTTCCTTCTAGTGAGGATAAGGGAGTTAGACACTCTAGAAAACCCCTGCTCATCCCGTTGGTAGCTTGGCACAAGCAGACAGGCTTATCCCAAAGACAATGTGTAAAGTATTTGCACCCAAAGACATAGTACCACAGTGAAAACACCACAAATGGACACCACACCAGTTTTTTTAAAAGTATCTTTATCTAAACCAAACAAGACAAAAATGGAAAAAAATCCAAAATACATTTATCAAAAAGTAATTTTTAAAAGGCTTCAAGCTAATCAGTTTATAGTAATCTATGGATGCATGATTTTATACAATTGTACCTTCTTCAGATGCTTGAGAATTCATGAGGCCAAACAGCCACAGAGGTGGGAAGCATTGAAAAACACAACAATGCATTGGTTTCTGAGTCCTCAGGAAGGTGATGTGTCAGTTAGGCTGCACGCACGAAAAGTGTTGTGTCGAATCCGCACTGTACGGGGAAGGGATGCATAGATTCCAAGATGATTCTGGTCTACAGATGAGGTGTCATAAAACTTGCCGCCCAGGTGTGAAGAGTGGAAATCTGGAAGGGCTGGAGATCGATGCAGCAGTGGCAAAACAGGCACTGCATTGGCTTCTTTCAGCCACGGTCCCATGATGGATCGATTCTTTCAGCCGCACAGCAAGGCCTGCGCTGGAGTGCAACAGTTGTTTCTGCCGCTGACAGGTGGTGAATCAATTCTTCTTCCGCATAGCAGCGGTGCATGGAAATTCTTCCTGCACAGCAGTGCTGCGTCAGAAAAACAGGCGCTGTCTCAATTTTCAGGTTTCTTTAGTTCTTTGCTGCAGGAAAAACCTCCAAAGGCCCAGAACGTGAGTTGGCACCACAAGGCAGGTCAGAACTCCCAGCAATGGAGTTCAATGATGATGTAGGTGAAGTCTTTGTGCCCCTGAGACTTCAGAACAGGAGGCACGTTCTACATCAAGCCCTTGGAGATCTTCTTTAAGCAGGATACTACAGCAGGGCAAAGGTTTCAGTCCTTTCCTCTGCCCACAGACAGAAGCAGCAACTGCCAGACAACCTAACCAAGCAACACACAGCAAAAGGGCAGTACTCTTCCAAGCAGCTCTTCAGCTCTTCTTCTTGGCAGCATCCTCCCAGCTCCAGAAGTGATCTTTTGAAGTCTTTGATTTCCCTGAGACTTCCAACAGGAGGCAAGCTCTGCATCACGCCCTTGTGGGACACTTAGAATTTGGAAAGAACAGTACAGTACTTCTTCTGCCCAAGACAGAAACAGCAACTGCAGGCCAACCCACCACATACACTTCAAGGATAGCCCTCCTTACACAGCTGTATCATCTTTTCTTCCAGGCAGGTTCCATTGTTCAGAGTAATGCAAAGTTCTGTGGCCAGAGTCCCAATATTTAGAAAAAAAATGTCTTTGTAGTCATTCCAAAGAAAGCCTCTGCTGCACACCGAAGCAGTTCTGTCCCATCCAGGCCAGACACACCTCAGAAGGCAGAGACAGCATTGTACAGAGCAGACACAGCCTATTCAGGTACTAGTTAAATCTCCTCCCACCACTCTAAATGAAGAGAGGTATATTCAGCATTGCTATAAGTCACAGAGGCGAGGGAAGACAGACCACAACCCACTTGTGACTGTCTGGAGTGAAACCACATCCCCAGCTCCTGTCACACCAATATTAATAATTAACCTTTGATAAAGCGCATGTCTACCCTTAGGCATCCCAGTGATTACGACACCAGGCAGTCAAGTATAGTTCACACTCATGTCTGGAATAGTCAGGTTTTTAGCTGTTTCCGAAACGTTAAGTGGTGCGTCATTGACCGGAGATCGATGGGAAGCATATTCCAAAGTTTTGCAGCATTGTAGGCAAACATTCGGCTTCCAGCATGTGCTCTCTTGATTTTCGGCACCTTCACCAGGAACAAATTAGTTGAACGCAGACTTCTCAATGGACGGTGGAAGCTATAAGTGCAAGGTTGATTTTAGGGTCCCCACCCCAGAGTGTTTTGTGTGCTATACATAATGACTTAAACATTATCCGTTTCTTGATAGGTAGCTAGTGTAGCTCTTTTAATGCCGGCTTGACTGAGTGTGCTTTAGGGATGTTGCGCAGCAGCCGGCTGGGGAATTCTGGACCACTTGTAGTTTCCTTGTTGTGTACTTTGGAGTCCCCAAGAAAAGGGACTTTCCAAAATCCAGCAGAGATAACAGCAGTGCCTGGACCATGATGATACGTGCTGATTCAGAAAGGAATGGAAGAATTTTTCGCATCTGCCTAATGATGCCGTAACATGACGCTGCTAATTGTACTGTTGATGGTCAAAATTAAGCGACCTGTCCAGCCAAACACCCAAACTCTTAATATTTTCTTTGGGCTTTGGCACCAGGCCCAGACAGTTTGGCCAACTCAGGCCTGATCTGGCGCCATAGCAGTTACCCAGGATCATTAGCTCAGTTTTTTCTCCATTAAGCTTGAGATACGACTGATTCATCCATATGACCACCGTTCCTTAACAGGATTCTGAATTAGCTGGCACCTTCTTTGGGTGGCCTAATGCCACCACTAATTGTGTCATCTGCATAATTTATAATATGGATTCCAAATGGTAGAACTAACTCTGCAAGGGGCCTCAAATATATATTAAATAGGGTCAGACTCAGTGAAGAGCCTTGTATTTTTTTTTTAGTGCAGCTTTATTTAGCACAAACTCGACCTGAAGGTATCGGGGCATTTTAAATGAGCACCGGTTGTGTTTCACATTCAGGCATGGAATATGAAGTGATTTGCCCAGAATCACAGGATGTGGATGCGACCCAAAGGCTCGAACCCTGGTTTTCAGCACCAAAGTCTACAATCTATTCAACGGACCATGGCACTCCGCATGTAAGTGGCACTCTTCCAGAGGTATGGTTTTCCTCAAATACCTGGTATGACCTGCCTTTCAAAAAGGATTTGTTCCAGTTGAGAACTTTTTCTGATACTCCTGATAATCAGCCGGTGAATACAATAAAAGGCAGAGGTACACAGGTTGGTCAAAACACCCAATTTAAAAAACAACTTTCCTAAAAAGTGTGTTATTAGATTCTGAGTTTAGAGAACCTAAACCCCAACTCGCTAGCTGTTCCCAATTGAAAGTTACATGTGTAAAATGTTAAAAAGGTAGCTCCAATGATAACGTGTCCTTACTTTAGTGAAATGCAAAATGCACAGTATTTCACTATCAGGACATGTAACACAATCAGTACATGTCCTACCTTTAACATACATTGCACCCTGCATAAGCGGTACCTTGGGCCTACCTTAGGGGTAACTTACATGTAAGAAAGGTAAGGTTAGGGCTTGGCAAGTGGGTGCACTTGCCAGGTCGACATGGCAGTTTAAAACTGTGGGCGCAGACCCTGCAGTGGCAGGTCTGAGACACATTTGCAAGACAACTGGTGTGGGTGGTGCAATCAGTGCTGCAGGCTAACTCGTAGCATTTGATTTACAGGCCAAGGGACAAACATTGCACTTTACTAGGGACTTACCTGTAAATCAAATATGTGAATCATGGGTAACCAATCGGAATAACAATTTATTCAGAGATCATATGCACTGTAGCACTGATCAGCAGTGGTAAAGTGCCCAGAGTTCTAAAGACCACAAAAACTGTTTCGAAAAAATAGGATGCAAAAGACAAACATTTTGAAAATGGACTAAAAGAATCTAAAGTTGAGACCCCATAAATTGTCATCTATCGAGCAGCCAAATGAGCTGTGTTAGGAGGGGTAGCTCCTCAAGAGTTAAGCCTGTGGCCAGGACTAGAGGACAAGGGATGTTAGTCTACTTGCTGGGTAGGACACCATCACCCAGGGAATACAAGAGCACCTGCCATGGAGCCTGGAGCACTAGCACCTGCCTGCTTGCAAGACAAGTGTGCCCTGTGAGAAGGAGAAGCGCTCTAGAGGAAGCGAGGCCCAGTGGGGAGTTCTCTCGAGTTGACTCCCTGAACGAGATGTGAGGAGATGGCAGCTGCACTGATCAGGTCATTGTCCATGTGCAGAACTGAGTAGTTGACCACCGTATGGCAAGAGAGGGCTGTTGTGAAGATAGAAACAGCACCTTTATTACTCAAACCCTAGACCTGAACATGTAAAGGTGAAGCAAGGCTTCCACTAATTAGCTTAGTCACTTCATTTACTGGTTGTAATCAAAGCACCAGTGTGTTACACCACAGGTTGAGGAACACAGATATAAGACAGTGAATCTTTGCACATCCTTCTCTTTAGCAACACCTGTGGGATGGCAGACCATATGACATGCAAGGACCTTTTCTGGAAGCATTAACATTTTCTATGGGTTTGACCCTATTCAAGATAGTGGGATTTATTTGATGCTTACCAAGGAGACCATAATCACTAGTACTATATTAGAAGGTTGAAACACACAGCTCCTCACATTGCAATACTCTTCAATGCATCCCCCTAATTATGTCAGATGGATGTGAGGCAACCTGATGACGATGCATGCCACCTATGTTGGTTGGTGAGATTATGTTTCCTATTTTTTATGAAACCCACACTCCATAAAAAATGTTGTTGCTCATTGGTTAATCTTTTAGTCCATAATGGTTACTCTTGTGTCCAGATTACCAATGATATCATTGAACATGCCATGAGTGATGTGCTATATACCGTGGGAAGCAGTGCGTGGCAAGAGCTGAAGTTGTTGCTTCAGTTAATCATACTGCTGAATTTTTCATTGTTGTTTAAAACGTTACATTTTAATCATTTCTTTTCACTTAACTATAACGTCACTTCCACCTTTTTTTTAATGCATTTACAAATATAATGTAAGATAGTATTACCATATGTCACTTTAACTTTTGGATGCTCCACAATATATTAATTATAATTAAAATTGCATTTTGAAGGAATTGCTGCTGTGTTGCCCGTTGTTTCCTTATCTTACAGAGGAACTGAGGTGTTGAATTGAGGGAAGGAACTGTGGTACATGGAGTAATGCATTCAATGGAACACAGACAGCGCAAACCGAGGAATGCGAAAGAGGCTTAATTCAGTGCATATTGAATCCAAGGAAAGGAGCCACCATCTCTGTGGATAGAGCAACTCGAGCAGGTAGAGGTGAGTGAGGAACGGGGACGGGGTGGTTGAGCACCACTATCAGCACTTCAGACAGGACACAGTGAGAGGGGCTATATCCTGCCTCATATACATGGATGCATGAGACATGTTTAACATACACAATGCATTGTCCATTGGGACTGAATAATTATTAGAACATTATTGAGTTAAAAGAAGACTGAAGCCAAGCAGCAAATTCCAGGCTTAATTTGTTTTAATGAGCTGATTTAGTGCAAAAAATGTATTATGACCAACTTGACAGACATGAAATCCTAAAGAGAGCTGGGTGCCATCCAAATATTTCATGAGCACTATGAACATACGGTGATTCACAAAACTAAACAAGAAATAAACAACAAAACAACCATCTGAGGTTAATCAGAGAACTTGAGGAGGTACCCATAACGAAAATCAACAAGAGGTGGAAAATTACAACATTCTGGAAGTATAGTGATTATAAGCGTGTCCCCAGCGGTCTCAGATAATAATCAGGCCCCCATTGAGTGATATAGATCATGATCTCTTGAATGAATGGCAGATGAATACCACAGAGCATTCTTTTAAACTCATGACTACTTTGATAGAACATGCTGAAAGGAAACTTGATATAGTGGTTGAAAGTTTTAAAGAAATTAGATTAAAAAACATAAGACATTGGGGGAGGTTGAAAATGCTTTGGAATCTATGGAAATGAAATTGTAGAAAAGAAAATCAGATGTACAAGCCATGAAGGCTAAAAAGTTCAACAGATACAGATTCGATTATGTAAATAGGAGGATGTAAAAATGTGCCAGAACATTTATTTTCATGCTATGTAGACATGATATGGATCAAAGTGCCACTTCTATGAAGATAGTTTGAATGTCAGTCCAGCAGATGCGGGAACATTGACACTGGCACTGAAATTTGATTTTTTTCAGGGAAATGAAACTTTACTAGATTTGCAGAAGATGCTAGCGGAGAGGAATATTGCACAAGATAAACAAAAACACAACATGACCAGAAGAATAAGATAAGAGGAGGATGTAACAGGAAAATGAGGAAGAGGAAAGACTAGATAAAAAGATTTATAATGGAAAGAATCTGTTAATTAATCTAATTTTCAAATTTTTATTGGAAACAAATCTCTGAGTATTGAACAAAGGAGTGTCTTTCTGCCATGACATCAAAATGGATTTAGGCAATGCCAGAACTGACCCGTACACATTTTCTAAGAAATTAAAGCTTAAAAATAATTTTGACCAGTGATGGAATAAAACCCATAATTAGGAAGAGCCAAGTACTTCCAGTCTTACTGCAAATGACATCCCTTACATGAAAGCTCTATTTGATTTAGAAATGGAATCAGGTGATATGAGTGTTCATGATATTGTCACTGAATCAACTTCATCACAGTTGATCGAAACAATGGGTATCATCACAAATGATTCAATAGATAGTAGGTGTAAACCAAAATCTACTTTTTGTACACAGTCACTTGCTGGTAAGAAAAGTGATATTTTCCAAGAAATTATGACAGAATAATTAATTCAACTAACCTAAAGAAGGACTAAAAAAGGCCAATGAGTATTGGCCAGCAATAAAGGATCTACAGGATGATCATTAAAGCCTCCGATAAGGGCGGTGTTAGGGTGGGCGAATACAATGCCAATAAATACAATGATATGTGCAGGCCAGATAACTGCAATATCAGTAAATGCAATGTGAATGTATGCCATTGCCTTTGCCCACATAACCTGGTCAATTGCCGTTGATGCATTATGAATGTATACCGTAACTTGTGCCCACGCAGTATCGCCGGCATTAGCAATAATGATACTAATGTGCGTAGTATTTCATGCTTGTATGACAGCATTATTTTTGCTGAAAAGACCAATGTGAATGTACGTTCAGACCAAAGCAAACACACCTTTGCTTACAACAATTTTTTTTCAATTAATCAATTTAATAAGTGGACAAAATACATTAAAAAAAACATGAATTAAAATACAATGCCAAAGATGGAGGAAATAGATCTGGTCTATGGCAGACTACACATTTTGAGGCAGGCAGGTTTTTAGCATTGCCCTGAGCTGTGTTGCTCTCTGATGTAACGCCTGCTTCATGTTTTTGAGCCAGGATCTCAACTTTAGGCACCTTGGGGTGCGTTCCTGGCTGGCTTCAGCTCGGCATGGATTTGCATCATCATTCTAAAAAAACAAAGAACAATCATAATAGTATTAAAAAAATTTACAACATGTGTACCTGGTAGAGTGTAAATTGTTGTAGTGAAAATCATAAATTCATTTTTCATTTCCTAGCTTGCATAGCTTCGACCAAACAAGCTACATCTTCTCACACTTCAGTCATGATCTCTCAAAGAGGAAATGAATTACAATATACATGTCTAGAGACAGCAGTTTTTATGATTCATCTCTTCCAGTTTCAGTATTGAAATAACACCTTCTTAAGTGATCCACATGAAATGAAATGCATTTCTAAATCAAGAAGAAATATACACAAGTGATTACTATAATGCCCAATCAATTATGTTTTTGTAAAAGGCTTGTATAATACTGCAGAAAAATGTTTTTGGGTGGGAGAAAAGCAATTGTACTGGAAACTGTAACTCACAGCACCCTAACTCGAATAATATATTATGCTGAACTACAATAGCGGCCTACACGAAGACATGTATAGCATTTTTTCCAGTGATCTAAATGGTGGATCCCTCTGTCCAAGATGCATAACATGTATCCAAGTGATATTTATGTTTATGTTTATGTTTATTAAAGCTTTTGTAGCGCGCTCTGTTACCACGGGGTATCCTGGCGCGGTGAGTAAAATTTGAAAAGCGGAAGAACTGAAAACAGAGTCTGGGGGAGCTACTAGTAAGGGGCATTAAACAAATGGGTTTTGAGATTTTTTTTAAACAAAGCAATGGTTGGCGAGGCTCTGAGGGAGAAAGGGAGAGCATTCCAGGCAGAGGCAGCTTTGACTGAAATGGATTGTCCTCCTATGCGAACATATTTGAATTTGGGGGTATTTAAAAAACACAGGTTGGCCGATCGAAGGGCACGGGTAGGGGCGTAAAATGAAAACCTTTTCTGCAGATATGTTGGTCCCTGGCCGTGGACTGCTCTGAAAGCCAACACAAGAATTTTGAATAAAATTCGATGAGGGACTGGTAGCCAATGCAGGCTGCGTAGGTGGCTACGTACGCTAGATCTCCTTGGGAGGGAGAAAAGCAAGCGTACAGCGGCGTTTTGTATCACCTGCAGGCGGTGAACCATGTACGCGGGTAGACCACTAAATAAAGCGTTGGCATAGTCGAGCCGAGATAAAATCAAGGCTCGAAGGACAGACTCCTTGGCTGCCCGAGGCAAAAGAGGAAAGAATTTCCTCAAGGCACGCAGGGTGCCAAAGCAAATGCCGGTCAATTTTTTTATATGATCGGAGAACTTAAGATCTTGGCCGAACCAGACCCCCAAGTTCTTAGCTGGGCCACCCGTCACGCTGGGACATGGCAGGTCCAGGGGCCAGATCTGGTCCTTAAAGTTGTCAGGGAAGGAGCCGAAGAATAGAATCTCGGACTTGTCTTCATTGCACTTAAGTTGGACTTGTGCAAGCCACCTGAAGACTTCCGACAAACAACGTTGGACTGTTGATGGGTCGGACACACCCTTAGGCCATGTGAATAGCAGCTGAGTGTCATCAGCATATGCTATTATCTTGGCTCCCAGATGTTCTGCCAGATAGAGTAGCGGGGTCATATAGACGTTAAACAATAGCGGGCTTAACGTAGAACCCGTTGAACGTATTTCAAGGATGTGTCTTCAGGAGAGATTTCATGAGGACACAGTGTGCTGGTCGAGTGCTAGCACTGGTGGAGAACACCTGGGTCAGTGCCGTCGGAGCCACTAATCAGCAGCCCAGCTCCAAAGAAGGCTACAGTTCTATTGTGGCCTGGGACAACTCCATATGCTCGAGAATGAGGCCAGCGTAAAGTTTAGCGGTTGCATGACCAGGGTCCTCACCTGATGTAGCTAAGAAAGGCACATGTGAAGCACTAATTAAGTGTCCTCAAGAGGGTGTCCCGCCAATACCGGACACCAGAAGCAACTATGCCTGACACGTCACCTTGACCAGTGGCATCATGCGAAATGGATATGAAGAGTTTCTGCTGTGGCTAGGGGCACTTAGTGGTGCCTCCCTCTTGCCTAGTCCTAGAGCGCAGAGAGCGAACTGTATAGTGATGAGCAGCAATGGGCAGTAGGGTGGTGAGCGGGGAAATAAATTATCCACTTTCCCTATAAATATACAATAAAGAGCACCGGTTTGTAGGAGCACTGGGGTGACTCTTTAAAGGAGCCAACTGCTCACTGTTGATTTTATGAGGACACAATAGCACAAGCCACGGATTTCACACTACAATCTTGAACAGCCCCATACTCCAGAGCCTGAAACACTCGCATTGAGATACAGGAGACTGAAACTTGAGTGGCGGGAGCAGAGAAAGTATGGTCCATCTACTAGCGAGATATGAAACTCACACAAGGCGACCCACCTGTGAGGAAAAAATATAAAACATAGTTGTAAACATGATCTCAGAGAAAGCGAAGTCACCTCCAATGACAAAAGGAAGATATATTGTGCTGCCTAAGTGACTTGCACTATTAATCTCCAATATGGTCCCCATAGAAATGCAGACGTTGAAAATCCACATGGGAGCATCCATCACAGATGGGGCAGAAAGTTTGCGAGAGTAAGTGAGCAAGAATCCATTAATGAAGACCTTATAGTTACCATGAGAGATTAACTAGAAACGAAGAAAGACCATCAGAATAAAAGGAGGAGGGCATTAAAAATGATGAGACAAATGCTTGGACCTAGAAAATCACTCCCGGTTTTACTTGATTCTAAAGGAAGACCATGCTTTTCCCATCTGCATGAGCCCAACCCAGAGACATCATAGCTAAATTGACATAATAGCTAAATTGTCATCCCTTACATCAAACACAGAATAATGAGAGAGGCCAGAAAGATGGGCACACTTATTTTCGAGGGTCAAACCATCAACTTCCACCAGAATATCTCACAAAGCACCCTCAACAAATTTAGGATGCCTGCACCATAACAGGGTAACTGCAGAGAAGACAGGTGCAGTATAGTTGGAGTTTTCCATTCATGCTGTGGTTTCAACTAAACTCCAGAACCCTTGTAATCCGCACAGTTGAGGACTTTTGAAGCATTTTGGGATCGACCAGTGAGGCTCTCCAAATCAAATTATGGCAAAAAAAGAAGAGCAAGATACATAGATAACTCTTTCATGCCAATGTAAAAGTAGGATGCTACATATGATAACAGAAGCTTTCAGACACTGGATGGGTGGTAGGTGGGAAGCGCGGACTGCAGTGGTGTTTACTAATGTGTTGGAGGACTTTATACTCCCATTTTCTTCGGAGGAAGACAGGGGATTGGGTTGGTGGGAGAGTGGAAGGGCAGTTGGTGAAATTTACTGAGTTTGAAGTCCTGATGGGTGCCGAGGCAGTTGACACTGAGTCAAGTGCTTTCAAATGTCAGAAGGTTGGCTACAATCCTAGGAATTACATACACCTGCAGATGGAATACATCTCAACTGACAATGTTGAGAATAATGTCATGGAGTGTGCGGGGAATGAATTCCCCGGTTAATCAGATCTTATCTGGGGGAGGTGAATGAAGTCCCCCCAGAGAAAGTATGCCTCCGAGAGATGCACATGTTAACCTCAGATGGATATTTACTGCAGCACAAGCTACATCTCAATCTACATTTTGTGCCTACAACTAACAAAAAGAAGTAGGGTTATGATAGAGTTGCACAGGGATTTCCCACTTGTAAAGGCAGGGCCGAATGTCAGATCAGAGAGCTCCAGACCCTCGAGGAAAACAACATGAAACTGAGAGATATATAAGTGGAACAACATCCATTCAATTCTAGCCATCAGTTTCACACATAAAGTGCATATTATGCCAGAAAATATATTCCTTCAGAAAAAAACCCAATATTCATGTTTAAACACCTTAAGACAAGAGCAAAAAAATTATATTTTTATCTGGATACATTTACAAAATGTAGACACTTTCTTTGATCAGAAAAGTCATCTAATGTTACAAGTTGCACTGTTATGTTTTGTTTCCAGGGATGGGTACATTGCTGCAGATTAAGGCTGTTGAGGATAAGAAGGACATCCTTTTTCTATATCTTGAGAGACTAAGACTCGAGAGCAAATTAAATGTACTTGATATTTGCACCCAAAATTCAGCCCAGGACAACTTTCTTACGCTTATAGTGGGCAAAATACAGGAACTGAACCAATGTAAATTACTTTGGGTGGGCAACTTCAATATGGGCCATGATGCACAGCTAGATAGACACCCTCTCCTATGCCACATTCTCTTTTCGGGAGTTCAGGAAGCAGGCTTCATAGATATATGTCAGGTTAAAACCCTCACAGTAAACAAATCAACCATCTTTCTTTCACAAACTATCAGTACTTATTACCAAATAGACCTAATATGTAGTGACCACATGTATAATTTCTCATGGACTGAAAGAAATATTGGACCATTCTGTATATAGATGTGGGAGGATGAACGTATGACTGTCGTTTCACACAGGGGGCCTCAAAGATTTGATAAGTCCCTCCTTAAGGTCAGACTGTTCTTGCAATCTCCCAGGGAAGTCATCACAAACGATTTCTGGGAGAATTATACTGGAGAGGGCTCCCTGACTGTAGTGTGGGAAGCCTCTAAAGCGACCCATGTTGAACAGTGTATAACTTAGAGTGATTGACACCAAAATGTGAGTAAGCTGCATCAACAAACCTTAGAGCCCCAAGCTCAAAGGGACAGAGGAATATTTAAATTGCTGTAGTCACTGCAGTCTTTACAGGCCCTAACTAGAGTAAGGGGTCACTTAGGCCTCTTGGCCATGGAGAGGTTGCAAAAAGCACTGCTGTGCCTCAGGCACAAACTATATGAAAAGGCCGGTAAGGTGGATTCTTTAAAGGTTAGGAGTTTCAGGCGAGCAAGGGCACTAAGGCAATATCATGCTCTGGGCGGAGGCGGGGGTAAATATAACTGTGATGAAGAGGGGAAAAGTGGTCTTTAGGAAATACTACACCAGAACAAGTCTCTAGATCCTCATGGCCTATCAAATGTGTTTTATAAATAATTTAGGACTGAATTGACTCCGCATCTCATAACCACCTTCTATTTTTTCTGCAAATAGGCTTAGTTACACACACAATGACTAACTCCACAGTTATACTAATTCATAAGGAGGATTAACCTCCAGATGTTTGTGAAATGTATCAACCTGTAGATCTCATGAATGCAGATGGTAGGATCTTTACAAAAGTAATGCTGGACAGATTGATGCCTCATATTGCACATCTCATTCACCCAGACCAATCGGGGTTTGTCACTTAAAGCCAGGCAGCAGATAATATACAAGGAGTGCTCCACCCTATAGAAAAATTATCAGTGTTAGACCTATCAGCCTGAGGTCTTCTCCAAACCTTTGTGCCTACTCATGTCCACTTTTTCTGAAATGTGTTTCTACTGGCCTTAGGACTGTGCTAACCAGTGTTAAAGTGCTTGTGATCAAACTCCTAAACATGGTTTGATTGCCATATACCTAACTGGTATATGTCATTTACTTATAAATCCATTGTAGAGTGACATACCGCATTGCCAGAGCCTATAGATTAAATGCTACCAGTGGGCCTATGGTGCTTATTATGCCACCCACTTTAAAACATCTCCCAGTCCGGCCATTGGAGCCTGAATAAAGTTTTAAACTGCAATATCGACTTGGCATTTAAAACCCCTTGCCACATATTTAACTTCCCTTTTGACTACATAAAAGTTACCCTGAAGGTAGGTCCTAGGCATCCCACAAGGCAGGGTGCTTGGCATTTAAAAGGTTGGACATGTACGCTTCTGTTTTGGAAGTCCTGGTAATGAAAAACATCTAAATTAGCCCCTCCCATTGGATAATATTGGGATTCATTATTACATTTAATAAGCTATGAAACCTAATTGCGACCAGGTAAATATGTCATGTTTGGTACCTATAAAAATGTAATTATATATCCTCTTTAATGGCAAAGTTAGACTTTTCATTACAATTTTGAAAATGCCACTTTTAGAAAATTGCCATTTTCCTTCCCTTAGCCCTTTGTATCTACAACCCGTCTTCGGTCACATGACTGCATGTAGCTGGCAGTAAGACTTTGTAAATTCCTCCCATACAGTCACACAATAGAGGGATTAGGTGTGTCTCAATGGGCCATCTGCTGGCAGGATAGGGGGTGGAGTAGAGTACAGCCCCTCGTAGAACAAAATAGACTGTACTCTGCCTAAACACAGAGGAACAAACAACCCTGTATTATCAATGCAGCCAGCTTGGAGCCAGGGCATGGGAGTAAGGAAATTCTATGCACTTCAAAGAACCTTTCGAGAAGTGTCTCCAAACTTCTAGAAGAAGGGCACCAGGGAATAAAACTAGGACCTTCACGCCCACTCTACAGTACACTTTTGGACCTGTGAATGCTCTGCAAGGAGGAAAGACTGCTGTGCTGTTGAAAGGAATGCCACTCTGCTGGACAGTTGCTCTTAAGGAACTGCTGCCCTTCTGAGCTGACCTGCTGAAAGCTGGCCTCTTACCTGGGGAGGAAAAACTGGAACTGCCACTTCACCATTAACTCAGGGCTCTAAGAGTGACTCCAAGGGCTTGTCTCCCAATGCTACCAGTTAGAATCCCTGAAGGCAGATTTGAAATCTCTAAATGGTGCCATAGACTTCTTTATATGGGCACAAATGTAGACTCAAATGTTGTGGAAAGAACTACAGGCACCCAGCCAGTCAGAAGGATTGGAAGACCCTGACATAAGGTGGTACTATTATGCCGTACGGATTCAGGTTTTCTTTGAATGGTCTGTTGCCTTTTAAACAGAGAGACTCTGGATTCACATGGATGCAGCATTCATGGTACAGGCACTATCGGCCATACCTTGGTTAGCTAAATGTGCTCCGACTCAGATATGCTACTCCTCTGAGATCCTCAAACCCACAATGAAATCTGAGATGAGATCAGTAGGAAAAGGTAGCTGATCACATGTCTCTCCCTATACACACCAATGTGGGTGTAACAAGGTGCCCAGTATACAAGGGAACAAAGAGGAAATGGACTGGTGGACTTGTATTGACGAGGATTCCCTTACTCCTTCCTCACAGGACGAACAGAGTCCCTGGCGCTCACTTACAGAAGGAAATCAGAACAACCCCTTTAACTGGCCGTATGACCCGGACGAAGGTCCCTCCCACCGCGACGTTTGCTTCGCCACATTGGATAAGAACCCGGATATCCAGGAAAGAGTGTGTGACATCACCGGAGGAGGAGAGAGGAGAACGGAGGAGTGCGTGGACGCGAACCGGCGAGAGTGCGGACCTGTGGACGCCGAGCTAGGACGAGAAGCAGACGTGCCCCAAGGAGAAGTAGACGCGCTACAAACCGAAGCAGACGAGCCAGGAGGCCAACGGGACTGCGCTGCACTGTGCCACACTCCCGAGGGAGGAGTGTGGCTCCGACAGGTACGGAATAAGTTTACAAGTTGGGTGGGACGTAGGGGTGTGTTCCCGCGTTAACTAAACACCCTGCTCCTTAGTGTTCCCTCACCTACCTGGACCCTATAAATACCCTTCCCTCACCACGACTCACATTACCGATAAAGCGTCTCACTAGAGGTGTCCCTCACTTCCCCGGTTACCCCTGAGTAAAACAGAACGAGGACGGAAAAGTAATTAGCCCTTTCTTTGTTTTGTTTCTTTCTGGACTTTGCGAAAGCGGCCCCATACAAGAAGCCCCAACCACGGGCAAGACGGTCTTCGGTTCAGCAGCTGGCCCAGTAGGCACCACGGACCTGCCGAGTTCGCCAAAGAAAGACTGACTCTAAGACAAAAGAAACTGTACATGAAAATAAAACCCGCTTTGCCCAAACCTCGTGTCCATCCCATTACTGACTCCTCTTTACAGTGGGAAAATCCAGAGGTTGCACTAGAGAGAGGGGGGTATGGGTTGCTGGGTGAGTGGAGGAGGTAGAATACTCAAAGATTTATTTGACAACAAAGTTAGTAAAACATTTGAGCTATGTAAAAGGGAGTTTAAAATATGGGAATGTGATTAAATGGAACATAGGCACTTGCAAAACGGGAAGTATCACCCACAAATAAATTAGCAGCCATTAGACCACTGAAAAAATGAGAAAAGATTTTTCCAAAGTATAAGTGACCTAGGGGGCTCATTTCCAACATTTACTTATCGCTGATAAATCTAGGCCCTGAACTACAATCGATATATAAAAGAGATGGCAAAATATTTTGCAGTGCGATATCTCCATGGCTTGATGGGTTGATGGATACAATTGTTGAAAGACAACCCCTTCATGAGTGGAAGTGTCCAAAACAGAGAATCTCTCTGTAATTGTATGATGCTGTGGCAGCTGAAGCACAAAACATTACAAAGGAAATACCAGATTACATCAGGGTTGTGCTGGAGGGGATGTGCACTAGAGAGTGATTATGTCCATATTTGATAGTCTTCCTCTTGACATTTCATGAATGTTGGAGAAAATTAAGGTCTTTTGGGGTATGGAAAAGCTAACCTGGAACTTCCATGGCATGGCAACAAATACGAGCAAACATAGGTCTCTTGAGATGAGTATTTATTCGCTCGCACAACAATGTTGAGGTGCCCTACATCCTTGAGATCAATGAAGCTAATGGCGCCCACAGAAATTTCTAAAATCTGGAGATATTGACTGAGAATGCGTAAACTGGGTGAAATTGAAGACACTGGAAAGTTCTCACAGACTATTGTTCTGTCACTCTCTCAGTAAAGATAGGGGCGGGTTTATGATTTATTCTTCGTTTCTATGGAGGATCCCCACTCAGACACTTTATATCTTGTACATTCTAATTAAGAAAGCAAAATAAAATATCTTTGTATAATATTTAAAACATCATTAATCAGGACTTCTGCTTTGAATTTCTGAAAGGAAACGGACCATCATTTACAGGAAGTCAAGTTCTTATCACTGGTATGCAGAGTGAAGTTGATTGATGAAGGCTGTGCTCTGTAATTCAGTCTACTTTTTACTGCATTAATGTTTTTCATATTAAATATTACAGTTTTTTCATACCAGCATTAGCGATGGATGATGCTTACCTCTGCTGCTTGAAAATCATCACCTATGATTGAAATTGTGGATTCTGTCTCAAGCTCTTCAGATCTGATGGTATCAACAGTTTTAGATTTAAAACAAATGATTCCGAAGTAGCGAGGGAAGCTCCTTGAAAAAATAGTTTTTTTAGCAATCCGCTTTGGTGAGGAAATAGCTCCTTCATTAGGCCTCTGCAGAATATCAACAAATACAATATTGTTTCCTGCTGTCTTCATATTTCAATACATATACACAGAAATCAAATATCTTACACATTTTGTCAATAAATTAATTAAGTATTACCTAATCTCATAAAGACTGAGAAAGTTTTCAGTACTGAGATGATAATGTTCTAAAGCACAAATACGAGCAAACATGGTGCTCTTGAGATGAGTATTTGTTTGCTCGCACAACAATGTTGAAGTTCCCTACATCCTTGAGATCAATGAAGCTAATGGCGCCCACAGAAATTTCTAAAATCTGGAGATTTTGACTGAGAATGCGTAAACTGGGTGAAATTGAAGACACTGGATAGTTCTTGCAGCCTATTGTTCTGTCACTCTCTCAGTAAAGATAGGGGCGGGTTATGATTTATTCTTCGTTTCTATGGAGGATCCCCACTCAGACTCTTTATATCTTGTAAATTCTAACTAAGAAAGCAAAATAAAATATCTTTGTAAAATATTTAAAACATCATTAATCAAGACTTCTTTTTTGAAAAATTATCATACCAAGCATGGTGGTATGCAGTCTGCTATAATCACAGGTTAGATACAACATTTGTTTACCCAATTAACCTCGCCCCAAAACGAAAAGAACTATGGGACTCGGTTACAACATTCATTGATATGCACGCCAGGCGATCTTTGTCTCAAACTCCCTTACAACAAGAAGTTGCCAAACCTCCATGACTTCCTCTAGATTGTCATTTTTTTTCTTTGTGATTATATTTATACTTTATTTTACTATATTATGTTTTATGTATTCACTTAATATGTATTTGCTACTTTTTCCTTATCTTTGCGTATTATTCTATTACTCATTATTGACTCCTTTACTGCTCAATCTGAAAAGCTAAACTGTATGTTTCTTATATACCTATTATTGTTTTACTATGTGTATTTTTTATCTTAATTGGTTGAATAAACTTTTCTTGAACTTGCAGAGTGAAGTTGATTGATGAAGGCTGTGCTTTCTAATTCATTCTACTTTTTACTGCATTAATGTTTTTCATATTAAATATTACAGTTTTTTCATGCCAGCATTAGCGATGGATGATGCTTACCTCTGCTGCTTGAAAATCATCAGTTACGATTGAAATTGTGGATTCTGTCTCAAGCTCTTTAGATCTGATGGTATCAACAGTTTTAGGTTTCGAATGAATGATTCCGAAGTAGCGAGGGAAACTCCTTGACAAAATTGTTTTTTTAGAAATTCGCTTTTGTGAGGAAATAGCTCCTTCATTAGGCCTCTGCAGAATATCAACAAATACAATATTGTTTCCTGCTGTCTTCATATTTCAATACATATACACAGAAATCAAATATCTTACACATTTTGCAATACATTATTAAGTATTACCTAATTTCATGAAGACTGAGAAAGTTTTCAGGACGGAGATGATAATGTTCTCAAGCACAAATACGAGCAAAAATGGTGCTCTTGAGATGAGTATTTGTTTGCTCGCAGAACAATGTTGATGTGCCCTACATCCTTGAGATCAATGAAGCTAATGGCGCCCACAGAAATTTCTAAAATCTGGAGATATTGACTGAGAATTCAAAAACTGGGTGAAATTGAAGACACTGGAAAGTTCTCATAGACTATTGTTCTGTTACTCTCTCAGTAAAGATAGGGGCGGGGTTATGATTTATTCTTCGTTTCTATGGAGGATCCCCGCTCAGACCCTTTATATCTTGTAAATTCTAATTAAGAAAGCAAAATAAAATATCTTTGTAAAATATTTAAAACATCATTAATCAAGACTTTTGTTGTGAATTTCTGAAAGGAAACGGACCATCATTTACAGGAAGATAAGTTCTTATCATTGGTATGCAGAGTGAAGTTGACTGATGAAGGCTGTGCTCTGTCATTCATTCTACTTTTTACTGCATTAATGTTTTTCATATTAAATATTACAGTTTTTTTCATACCAGCATTAGAGATGGATGATGCTTACCTCTGCTGCTTGAACATCATCACCTACGATTGAAATTGTGGATTCTGTCTGAAGCTCTTCAGATCTGATGGTATCAACAGTTTTAGATTTCGAACGAATGATTCCGAAGTAGCGAGGGAAGCTCCTTGACATAATTTTTTTTTTTGAAATCCGCTTTTGTGAGGAAATAGCTCCTTCATTAGGCCCCTGCAGAATATCAACAAATACAATATTGTTTCCTGCTGTCTTCATATTTCAATACATATACACAGAAATCAAATATCTTACACATTTTGTCAATAAATTAATTAAGTATTACCTAATCTCATAAAGACTGAGAACGTTTTCAGTACTGAGAAGATAATGTTCTAAAGCACAAATACGAGCAAACATGGTGCTCTTGAGATGAGTATTTGTTTGCTCGCACAACAATGTTGATGTGCCCTACATCCTTGAGATCAATGAAGCTAATGGCGCCCACAGAAATTTCTAAAATCCGGAGATGTTGACTGAGAATTCGAAAACTGGGTGAAATTGAAGACACTGGAAAGTTCTTACAGACTATTGTTCTGTCACTCTCTCAGTAAAGATAGGGGCGGGGTTATGATTTATTCTTCATTTCTATGGAGGATCCCCGCTCAGACCCTTCATATCTTGTAAATTCTAATTAAGAAAGCAAAATAAAATATCTTTGTAAAATATTTAAAACACAATTAATCAAGACTTCTCTTTTAAATTTCTGAAAGGAAACGGACCATCATTTACAGGAAGTCAAGTTCTTATCATTGGTATGCAGAGTGAAGTTGATTGATGAAGGCTGTGCTCTGTAATTCATTTTTCTTTTTACTGCATTAATGTTTTTCATATTAAATATTACAGTTTTTTCAAACCAGCTTTAGCGATGGATGATACTTACCTCTGCTGCTTGAAAATCATCACCTATGATTGAAATTGAGGATTCTGTCTCAAGCTCTTCAGATCTGATGGTATCAACAGTTTTAGATTTCGAATGAATGATTCCGAAGTAGCGAGGGAAGCTCCTTGACAAAATTGTTTTTTTAGCAATCCGCTTTTTTGAGGAAATAGCTTCTTCTTTAGGCCTCTGCAGAATATCAACAAATACAACATTGTTTCCTGCTGTCTTCATATTTCAATACATATACACAGAAATCAAATATCTTACTCATTTTGCTAATAAATTAATTAAGTATTACCTAATCTCATGAAGACTGAGAAAGTTTTCCGGACTGAGATGATAATGTTCTAAAGCACAAATACGAGCAAACATAGTGCTCTTGAGATGAGTATTTGTTTGCTCGCACAACAATGTTGAGGTGCCCTACATCCTTGAGATCAATGAAGCTAATGGCGCCCACAGAAGATTCTAAAATCTGGAGATGTTGACTGAGAATGCGTAAACTTGGTGAAATTGAAGACACTGGAAAGTTGTTGCAGCCCATTGTTCTGTCACTCTCTCATTAAAGATAGGGGCGGGTTATTATTTATTTTCTTTTCTATGGAGGATCCCCACTCAGACCCTTTATATCTTGTAAATTCTAATTAAGAAAGCAAAATAAAATATATTTGTAAAATATTTAAAACATCATTAATCAAGACTTCTTTTTTGAAAAATTATCATACCAGGCATGGTGGTATGCAGTCTGCTATAATCACAGGTTAGATACAACATTTGTTTACCCGATTAACCTCGTCCCAAAACGAAAAGAACTATGGGACCCGGTTACAACATTCATTGATATGCACGCCAGGCGATCTTTGTCTCAAACTCCCTTACCACAAGAAGTTGCCAAACCTCCATGACTTCCTCTAGATTGTCATTTTTTTTCTCTGTGATTATATTTATACTTTATTTTACTAAATTATTTTTTATGTATTCACTTAATATGTATTTGCTACTTTTTGCTTATCTTTGCGTATTATTCTATTACTCATTATTGACTCCTTTACTGCCAATCTGAAAAGATAAACTGTATGTTTCTTATATATCTAATATTGTTTTACTATGTGTATTTTTTATCTTAATTGCTTGAATAAACTTTTCTTGAACTGAAAGGAAACGGACCATCATTTAAAGGAAGTCAAGTTCTTATCATTGGTATGCAGAGTGAAGTTGATTGATGAAGGCTGTGCTCTGTTATTCATTCTACTTTTTACTGCATTAATGTTTTTCATATTAAATATTACAGTTTTTTCATACCAGCATTAACGATGGATGATGCTTACCTCTGCTGCTTGAAAATCATCACCTATGATTGAAATTGTGGATTCTGGCTCAAGCTCTTTAGATCTGATTGTATCAACAGTTTTAGATTTCGAACGAATGATTCCGAAGTAGCGAGGGAAGCTCCTTGACAAAATTGTTTTTTTAGCAATCCGCTTTTGTGAGGAAATAGCTCCTTCATTAGGCCTCTGTAGAATATCAACAAATACAATATTGTTTCCTGCTGTCTTCATATTTCAATACATGTACACAGAAATCAAAGATCTTACGCATTTTGCAATAAATTATTAAGTATTACTTAATCTCATGAAGACTGAGAAAGTTTTCAGGACGGAGATGATAATGTTCTAAAGCACAAATACGAGCAAACATGGTGCTCTTGAGATGAGAATTTGTTTGCTCGAACTACAATGCTGAGGCCCCCTACATCCTTGAGATCAATGAAGCTAATGGCGCCCACAGAAATTTCTAAAATTTGGAGATATTGACAGAGAATGCGTAAACTGGGTGAAATTGAAGACACTGGAAAATTCTCACAGACTATTGTTCTGTCACTCTCTCAGTGAAGATAGGGGCGGGGTTATGATTCATTCTTCGTTTCTATGGCGGGTCCCCACTCAGACCCTTTATGTCTTGTAAATTCTAATTAAGAAAGCAAAATAAAATATCTTTGTAAAATATTTAAAACATCAATAATCGAGACTTCTGTTTTGAATTTCTGAAAGGAAACGGACCTTCATTTACAGGAAGTCAAGTTCTTATCATTGGTATGCAGAGTGAAGTTGATTGATGAAGGCTGTGCTCTGTTATTCATTCTACTTTTTACTGCATTAATGTTTTTCATATTAAATATTACAGTTTTTTCATATCAGCATTAGCGATGGATGATGCTTACCTCTGCTGCTTGAACATCATCACCTACGATTGAAATTGTGGATTCTGTCTCAAGCTCTTCAGATCTGATGGTATCAACAGTTTTAGATTTTGAACGAATGATTCCGAAATAGCGAGGGAAGCTCCTTGACAAAATTGTTTTTTTAGAAATCCGCTCTTGTGAGGAAATAGCTCCTTCATCAGGCCTCTACAGAATATCAACAAATATAATATTGTTTCCTGCTGTCTTCATATTTCAATACATATACACAGAAATCAAATATCTTACACATTTTGCTACTAAATTAATTAAGTATTACCTAATCTCATGAAGACTGAGAAAGTTTTCAGTACTGAGATGATAATGTTCTAAAGCACAAATACGAGCAAACATAGTGCTCTTGAGATGAGTATTTGTTTGCTCGCACAACAACGTTGAGGTGCCCTACATCCTTGAGATCAATGAAGCTAATGGCGCCTACAGACATTTCTAAAATCTGGAGATATTGACTGACAATGCGTAAACTGGGTGTCATTGAAGACACTGGAAAGTTCTCTCAGACTATTGTTCTGTCACGCTCTTAGTAAGGATAGGAGCGGGGTTATGATTTATTCTTCATTTCTATGAAGGAACCCCACTCAGAACCTTTATATCTTGTAAATTCTAATTAAGAAAGCAAAATAAAAAATCTTTGTAAAATATTTAAAACATCATTAATCAAGACTTCTGTTTTGAATTTCTGAAAGGAAACGGACCATCATTTACAGGAAGTCAAGTTCTTATCATTGGTATGCAGAGTGAAGTTGATTGATGAAGGCTGTGCTCTGTTATTCATTCTACTTTTTACTGCATTAATGTTTTTCATATTAAATATTACAGTTTTTTCATACCAGCATTAGCGATGGGTGATGCTTACCTCTACTGCTTGAACATCATCACATACGATTGAAATTGTGGATTCTGTATCAAGCTCTTCAGATCTGATGGTATCAACAGTTTTATATTTCGAATGAAAGATTCCGAAGTAGCGAGGTAAGCTCCTTGACAAAATTGTTTTTTTAGCAATCCGCTTTTGTGAGGAAATAGCTCCTTCATGAGGCCTCTGCAGAATATCAACAAATACAATATTATTTCCTGCTGTCTTCATATTTCAATACATATACACAGAAATCAAATATCTTACACATTTAGCCAATAAATTTATTAAGTATTACCTAATCTCATGAAGATTGAGAAAGTTTTCAGGACGGAGATGAAAATGTTCTAAAGCACAACATCTTGAAAACAGATGGCATAACAACATTAACACCTACAAATCATGTTTCTTTCCTGCTAAGTTCAATATGGGGTGTTGCAGCAAATATCCACTCCGCTCTCTTCAGAAACAAAACCATCTCATCTTTGACTTACGGTGTCTAATCACATTCTAACACAAAAGTCAAATGTCCAGTTTGTACTTTCCATTTCTATTTAGTTGTAAAAGTTACTGATATTTCCTAAAGAGGCTGGCCCCCATTATCTCTTTAATCATTACACTGTTCTACAGACCGAGTTCCTCGCGATCTGCCGGCCGATTTTTGGCCTCCGTCCTTTTCTGAGACGGTGTCAGCCGCACAATCTGCGCGCAATTTGGGCGTTACTTTTGGGCCCAACCTGCAGCTAGATCTACATGTAAACAAGACCACTTCCACATGTATGATGCTTATTCGTATGCTGCGCAAGGTCCTACCCCTTCTCCCGGAGCAAGCCAGGCCAGAAGTAGTGCGTTGTACCATCCTAAGTTGACTTGACTACTGTAACGCACTGCTTCTGGAGGCCCCGGTAACACTTCTGGGCAAGCTGCAAAGGGTGCAGAACATCGCTGCCAAACTCGCCCTTTCTCGCCCTTATCATAGTTCTTCTACGGCAGCGCTGCGAGAACTCCATTGGCTGCCGGTTCACCTGCGGGTTCGCTATAAAGCAGCTTGTATTGTGTTCAGGGCTATTCATGGCCTGGGCCCTATTCCTCTGCGGCAAATGTTTGCCTGGTATTGTCCATCTCGAGCCTTACGCTCCTCGGCGTCCAGGCTACTGATAGTTCCGCGCTTCCAGAGAGTGAGAATGGGTGGCCGCTCGTTCAGAGTAGCGGCGGCCAAACTTTGGAACTCTCTGCCAATATCCTTGAGAAGCCTTGAAGATCTTCTGGCCTTCAGAAAGGCTCTGAAAACCCATCTCTTTCCCAGGATAGGTTGAGCCACTGTTTTCCGCTGGATCATGGGTCAAAGCGCCAGGATGCCCTTGGTGGTGACAGGTTGCGCTATACAAGTATGCTACAATACAATACAATTATGTAGGCTTTCTTTTGTTTCAAAAATGTTAAGAGACAATCAAGAGGACCTCCCTAGGAGCAACCTTGGTCAAATAGCCAGCACTGTATATGGATACACACTCACAAATCCATTGGTATATCTCATACCTGGAGATATCAACACAATACACACAATATTATAAAAGGTAAACAGGTTAGTAACCACAAATATGCAGCAGTCTCGAGGGGGTCAAACGACATACTAAAGATGTGGATTGCAAACTGCGACTGAAATCGAGACTTCGACCAGATGACTCAGAAGAGATGGAGACACAGGTAACCACCCATAATAAGTACCCAGGAACCGCACGGAAGCTATGTGCAAAGTGGAAATACAGCTGTGTACTCAATTCAGAAAAAGAACCCTTCCCAGTGGACCCTGAAGACACCCCATGGAAGACAGAAGGTTGGAGAGTCACCCCACTCAAGGATACCTAGGAACAAGGATACCCACACCAGGGAAGCCAGGTGCATATTGATGTTGGAAACAGCCCTAGACTGTAAAAGAGGATTTTAGAAGAGATGCAGCTGGCGGAGAAGGTGAAAGAGTACGGTAGAATTCAAGGATGGATCCTTGAAAAGAAGTGCCTGCAGGCAGAGAGGACAGAGTTTATGCCACTCTAGAGTGACCTGGAGGCACGGAGGACCAGTGACCATGATGACTGAAGATGCAGGAGAGTTGACCGTGGCCTTGTCACTGCAGCTGTGAGGACCATGCGATGCTGTGGAAGAGCAGGAGTCATTCACAAACTGTCCCATGTCGGAAGTCGAGAACCAGGGGGTCGGTGTTGGGTGGGAGCACCAACAAGCTTTGGCAGCAGCAACAAACATTGTCAACAGAAAAGGTGAAACGTTGGATCCAGCAAGGTCCAAAGGAATCACCAAGTGCAGGAAAGTCAGAGCAGGCCCCAAGCAAGTAGGGAAGCCCACCGAAGCCAAAAAAGACCCAGAAGAGGACCCGCAGGCCGAAAGCACAGGAATTGCAAGAGGACTTTGAGCAGCTCACCATAGATGCAATCCCATGGTGCTGAGGATGTGGTAAAGTCAAAGATCTTGCCAGGAATAGCTGCTGGAGGCTCGAGCTTCGTGTAGCCCGAAGATCTCTGGAGGACAGAGTCAACAAGCGTTGGCAACAATCAGTCTATGTGGTGCACAGGGTTCTGTTCCAGCCGTTCCATCGAGGGATACTGACCTCAAAGTTACTAAGAAGACAGTGCAGGCCTTGAGGGAGTTGCAGATCCACAACCTGTGTTGCTGAGTCTTTTGGAGTACTAGGACATCAAGAGCAGCAGACTAGTCAGCTTGGTTGCGGTGCCTTCAGATACAGGAGAGTGACTCCTTCACTCCAAGTGAGATTCCTTCAGGCGTCTTTGATGCCCACAGCCCCGGGAGAAGAACCTGGATGAAGAACAAGCAGAGGCGATATAGAAGACTGGAAAGACGACAAGACCAGAAACAGCAGAAGTCTGCCTTGATGCAGTCCCAGTTGCTAGGTGAAGGTCAACAAAGTCCAAAGTGCCCAGACTGTAGAAGTTGAAGTGTTTTCAGGTTTGATTCTTGTCTCACAAAGAATCTGCAGAACCACCCACATGTAAGCCCTTAAGTACCCTAGGGAAAGGGTTGGGGCGATTCAAGGATCGCTCCAAGAGGAGTCTTGCACCAGAGTGGGAGCCAACAGCTCACTGTACTGGCTCAAACTGGATGCTGCAAGGAGGGTATCAAAGGTGCCTTTCAAATCCCTCTGGTGGTGCTGGCAAGCACTCCCACCGCAGCCAAATACACTAAGTCTCGTCTTAGAGGTGGTTACACCACCCTGTGACAAGAAACCGATTGTTTTACCTTCCCGTGCTCAAGCTCAGCTCAGCAGCAGGAGGGCAGAATCTTGTCTGTGGCGTGCAGGAGCACTAGCTTGCTGTTATCGATGTAAGGGTAGGATTCCAACATGATTGATACCAAACATGACCGGTTTTGGTGTAGCCCCTATAAAGTTAAACCTCTTGTGATTGACTTGATTGGGTTTGTAGGGGGTGTCCTGCACATGCAGGGCACCATCACACTTATAATCTAGCACCCTGCCCTCAGGATTGAAAGGCCTTCTTAGGGGTGACTTATAGTTTTTAATTGTAGTGACCTCAGATTTAAGATGTTAGAAAACACATATCTGTTGTAAGCTATGCTAGCACCAGTTTACACAGGCTGCAACGGAAGGCCTGTAGTCACAGTTTGAGCGTTCTCTCATGGATGGCATATTACATGCTGCAGCCTATGGGAGACCCCTGTACTACCTATGCCCTGGCTACATCACTACCATATACTAGGGACTTACTAGAGTACACCAGTAGCCAATTGTGGAGCTACCAAAGTAAATAACATGAATTTAGTGAGGAAGCACAGTGACTGGGGTCCTGATTAGCAGGATCCCAGTCAAATTAGTCAGACAACAGAATAACACCAGCAAAATGTGGCGGTAACCATGAACACAGATCCTACTTTCCTACACTTATTTTTAGAGCTGGGAGGGGAATCCGTCTGGGCTAGAGGGACAATGGTTTTTTCGTTTTGCTAACAGCCCAATTCGCAGAATTGGTCTGTTTACAACTGCAAAAATCCTCTTTTAACTGTACAAAAGGCAAAATGTGATTAGAGAACTTGCTACAAATCACAATTTGGATTAGCTATTTGGTATTTGAAAAGAGCGTGTTTAGAACGTCCATTCCAAATACTGCTTTTCAGTAGTATGTATTAATGATTTGTGACCAAATTCCTGTCACAAAACATTAGCAGCCCTATTCACGGAAAGTCATAAAATTCAACTATAGGTATTCACGAAGGGCATTTACTATTCGCCGCTACTTTGTGAATACCAAAATCCGTAAAGTTAAATTTTCGTCTCAGTTTACCTTTGTGAGTCGATCTCTAATACTTTACCACCAATTAAAAAGTGGTGGTAACCTGTTTACAAACTGGAATGGGTCCCCAATGGACCTCTTTTTCTATGAGAATGCTAAAAAAATATTGTCAAGTGTAAGCAGTGGTCCCACTTCCTACTAATCAAAGTTACTTTTTTAATTTTTCATTTTTAAATGGACCTCTTTTTCCTTTAAGAAAAATGGTTGCATTTAAAACAAAATGCTTGCTTTATTTAAAAAGCAATCACAGACGTGGTGATCTGCTGTCCTCTGCAGGCCCCTATTCCTGTGTTGGCTGTCATTTTTAATGAATAGTAATTGGCAACCTACCTCATTAATATTAATGAGGTGGATCTATTTGCGACTCACTAGGAATAACTAAGTAATAAGTAAAAAGTTTGTGCATTTAGAACAGTGATTACCAAACAGTGATTCTGAAAAAAAATAGCTTTTTGGTAATCCCCATGCTAAAGGTATGCACATCTGGCCCCTAGAGATTTAAGAGTCAGGAACTGAAAGCAGAGGAGCACTAGCTATCTAACTGAAAGGGCGCCATAATATGTTGGCCATAATATGGAATTTCTGCGAAAAAATATTAATTTAACGCTGATCACCGTACACGCCTTGAAGTGTTAAGATTAAACAGGGAACTTTAAGTGAACGTTGATGTGGAGAATTCTAAGAGAATACTTTGAACAGCTTTGTTTTTGCTAAGCAGGTTGGGGATGTTATTGAATACAACATAACCTTAATTTCAACATTGCCATTTGGTCAAGCCTTACTTTGCTAGAAGCTTCTCCATATTGCTATAATTCAGTCATAACATTTGGAAATACTATCAGATTAATTCTCACATGCATTTTGATCTTTGTAGCAGATTTCACTCATATTTGGCTCAATGTGTTCACAAATGAATTGAAACTACTGTCTGATTTTCAGGACACAACGATTTTTCAATCAAAAATGTGGCAAAAATGTGTCATTACCCCCATAATCATTAGGTAAGCGTTCAAAAATTCTGACCATTGAAGAATACACAGTAGCATACCATGCCCTTCTTTGAGTCAAAGGCAAAGGTGACCTTTTAATCAGTAAATGAGGATATTGAGTTTACATTTGGTTCAAATTAAAAAGAGTGACTTTTTTGCAATATATTTTCAACTATGTCATATGAATAGCAAAGGTTTTTAAGTAAACACTTAGATCAATTTTATTGGGGTCCTTAATTGTTTCACTTTTAGTCACAAGACCAAACATATATTCACCTACTATTGTAGGTCATTCATGTGCTGCACATTCACGCACTCTGAGTTTACTTTAATTTCTGTGGCCCAAACCACCCCACTTGCTCAAGGGCAAACCAGCCACATGGTGTACAAACATCAACTCTGATTAGGAACAAAAATTCGGTCCTTGGCCCATGTACAACATGCTGTTTGGCACCAAAGTACCCAACAAACACCCTTGTGTCCAAGTTTCCTATAGTGGTTCCCTCATAATCCAATTCATCCTAAGAACTGTTGGGAATGGGGTTTCTAGCTGGCAGAAGGATGCCTCCTGTCCTAACAGGGGCCACCACTCTAGTCAGGGTAAGCTACATACACACTAAAAGATAACCTGTGCTCAGCGTCTTGTAGCTTTGAACAGAGCAGTCAGGCTTATCTAAAATGCGTTGTTGCAGACAGCAGTTGTTTCTCTCCCAAAGGGAAAGTAACAAGACTGTTTATCTATTTTTCCTCATGGGGCTTAGCAAGTGAGGAAGAGTCCCCTGTTGGCTGCAAACAACAGGCAAGTGATAAATAAAAGAAGTGCCATATTCTGCGTAGCATTGCTGATCTCTGGGAAATAGTTCACACAGAAACTGAAGGGAAGGCCTTGCACGGTCAGCCTGCCCCTGTAGCAGTGAGAGGTGGTGATAGATGGTATCTGTGAGGAGGCTGCCACCTTTCACCGGACTCAGGAAGGCAGAGAACTGCTGGTAGTGTCTTAGCACAATCCAAAATAGAGTGAGGAATTATCACGCAAAAGACATTGTTGTGCTCACACAACCTTCATTAACACTATGGTGAATATCCCAGTGATGGGGCCGTTCACTGTACAAGGTGCTTCATTGGCACAAGCCCCTAAGGGGGAGGAATGGGTAGAGAGAGTGCTGCTGTTCTTTGAAGCAAATAAAGGAAACAATGCACCAAAGAGGGTGCTGATCCTTCATCTCACAGGAGAGACACTTACAAAATCTAGAAGTCCATTTAGGAAGGAGCTTCCAAGACGCACCTCACCATTAGAGCATCTCTCACCACACATTTTGAACCAATGGCGAACCAGGACTATGAGAGGTTAATGTTTCTCAAAGCAGGTTGATGAATCAATCAATGTCCTTCATGCATGCCTGCAGGAAATTGCTGGCATGTGTTGCTTTAAATATGAAAATGAGGAAATAAGAGGGCAGATCATTCAAGGATGTGCATCTGCAAAACTCCGGGAGTGAATACTAGAAGAGTCCGTAAAGTCTCTAGAGGGCATCCTAATGCTGGGAAGGACAAAATAACTCTCCAGATCCTGTGCAACTCACATGGAAGTGGTACTACAGACCCCAGTAACGACTGAACCAGTACACAGTGTCACTCAACACCCCACTGCCAAACAAGGGGGGCAAGATGGTAGCAAACCCCTGACCTGTGCGTAATGCTGGGGAAACAGTCATTGCCCCTCGGAATGCCCGCCAGTGGAAAAATAATTGCAGGTGTGGAAAACTCAATCATTTCATGAGAGTCTGCCAGTCAGGAAAAGAGTGAGGGCAGAGCACCACCGTTAATGCTATCCCAGAAGTAAAGGAGAGGGGCACTGACATAGATGATGATGAAAATGAAGAACACAGCATCTGCTCTGTTTTCACCATTGGCAATGCCCCCCAAACCACGCGGTGCCTGCCGCATTGCCAGATGGGAGTCGGAGATTATATCACTACTGTTGTGGTAGATACCGGGTTGACCATCAGCATCATGTCTGCTGAAGCATACGATCGGCCCCAAAACTGCACCAAAAAGTGATGTAAGTGTGTGCTAATGGCCAAGATAAAACCCTGGTGATGCAAGGCAAGTTCAAGGTTACAATATAACAGATGGGTCTCACTCGGTGAAGTCCTATATATACATTGCAGAGGAAGGCCATAGAATGTTCCTAGGCTGTCGGGCGGCCGAAGATCTTGGCATCGTAACCTTTGCTTTTGGTATACATCAGGAAGCTATAGCTCACATCCTCAGTGAATTTCTCACCCTCTTTGATGGAATCAGGTACCTGATGGTCAGGGAGATCCACCTGTATATTGACCCACTTGTGAGGCCAATAGCCCTCCAACATTGATGCATTGTGTTTCATTTGAGACTTCTGATAGAGAAGGAATTGGACAATCTTCAGACTGCAGGTATCATTGAGAAAGTAACAGGACCAACACCATGGGTGTCACTGATTGTGGTGACATGAAAACCTAAACAGCCTATTGAGGTGCACATATGCGTGGATATGCACATTCCCAATGTCGCGATACAGAGAGAGAGACACTTAACACCCACTACAGCTGACCTGTCTGGTGACTTCAGCAGAGCCAGTTGGTTTTCGAAGCTGAATCTACATTCAGGATATCACCAGCTTATCCTGGATGAGGAATCTTGCTACATTACAACTTTTTCATGTCAGCTTGTAGTGCTACAAACATTTGAGCTTTGGTATCTCTAGTGCCACTGAAGTGTTTCAAAACACTATTCAGGAACTCCTGGTTAACCTCCCAAGTGTTGTAAATGTCAATGATGATGTTTTAATCTACTCAAAGAAGTGCCAGCAAACAATGCAAGATTTAGGAGAGTGCTCCACAGGTTTCAGGAGTCAGGTAGGCCTGGGCGGTGAACTTCGCTCAGTTCACAGAGTTTGCTGCACTCCGCAGAGTTCACGGAGTGCAGAAAACCTCACTTTGAGATGTTCTGCGGAGTTTTTCCTCCACTCGCAATCGCGAACAGTAAGTTTGAAAGCGAGAGCTGACACTCCGGTAGAATTTCTACCCAAGCGGCAGGAATACCAGCGCAAACTGCAGTTTGCACTGCACTCCGCCACTCGTGGAATTTCACAGAGTTTTTTGTGACTTTCAGAGAGTTCCACTCGCAAAATCCGCAAATTACGCCCAGGCTTAGAGTCAGGTCTAACTCTTCATCAAAATAAGTATGAATTCGTGCAGCAAAAAATTTAACTTATCCAGATACGTGTTTTTGTCAGAGACATCAAGGAAGCACCTCACCTGCCACTGTCACAGAAGTGTAACGTTTCTTAGGCATGGTTAATTATTGTGGCCAGTTCATCAGAGACCTCACTCCCCTGACACAGCCTTTTTGAAACCCCATAAATCTGTTGCTCTTGTAGTCATGGGGTCCCGAGCAGGAAGCAGCTTTCAGGCCTTCAAGGACGCTCTTTCTTCGAACAACATGTTGGCCTATTTTGACCCCCAGAAGGACACCACCATAGCCATGGACACTGGCCCCAAAGGGTTAGGGGGAGCCCTGATGAAACGATACATGTAGGAAGATGAGTCAGTCCACGTGGCCTTTGTGAGCCGCTCTTTAACCATCACTAAACAGAGATATTCTCAGATCGAGAAAGAGGCCATAGCCATCCAATGGGGGTGTTGACATTTCCACCTTTGTGTATAGGAAATCAGTTCACCTTGATGACCGATCACAAATCATTAATTCCTCTCTTCAAAGGTACTGCTGCGAAGCCACCTCGGAATATCGAGAACTGGATGCTCCAACTTCAGGAATACAATTGTCATGTAGAGTATCACCCTAGGTCACAAAACCTGGTGGACTATCTGTAGAGGAACTCTCAAATGGCTACCCAAGAAGAGGAATCAGATGAAACAGAGAAGCATGTACGATATGTGACAGATAGATCACGTCCATTTCTACTTTCTTTGGATGTTCTATGCCATCCTACCAGCCAGGATGAATGCCTTCAAAAAGCTCTTGAGACCGTAAAGAGCAATCCGTGGCATACCTTTAAAAAGTACTGGTCCTTGCTTACATCCGAGGCACAGCGAGTCCTGGAAAGCTTGTATCATATTTGCCAGGAGCTGAGCGCTGACCCGAATGGGTGCCTTTTGCTTGGACAAAGTCTAGTCATATCCACTGCCCTTGCTTATAGAGTTAACTGACTTGCCCATGCAAGAATCGGCTTCACACAAAAGTGTGGTTTCCTTTGATGGATGATAAGGTATAGAAGGTGGTCAGATCCTGCTCATGGTGCCAAATAGCTGGTGATGCCAGTCCTCCACTACCAGTAGTGACTGAAAAGGTGCTGCAGCAGCAGTGGGTGTGTTCCATTCTTGATTTTGTTAGCCTCCCAGATGGGCTTCATAATTTTTTAATGATGAATAAATACTCTAAATATTCAGAGGTATAAATTCTCTCATCTCTGAATGCTAGTGAGGTACTGTCCACGTTGGAGAAAGTTATGGCCAAACATAGTTTAATCAAGGAACTGCACACTGAAAATGGCCCGTCTTTTCAAGGACAAGAGATGGCATCTTATCTCACTTCTTTGGGTATCACACACAAAAAGATTACCCTGAGGTGGCCCCAAGCAAATGGGGAGGCCGAAAGGTTTATGAGAACTTTGAACAAAGTCATCCGCATTGCCTCAGTGAGACAACAGTCTTTAGAACCTGCGGTCTACTTCTTCCTGCAAGACTATCGCCAGACGCCCCAATCTACCACATGGCACGCTCCAGGGCATCAATCTATGGGTCGACTGCTACAAGACACAATTTCTTATCACCCGGGATGGTATCTGGCTCGCTTCAAAGATTCATTAGTATATGATTGATAGAAGTCTCCAATCTGCAGTTGGGTGATGTAGCACTAATTCGAGATTGCTGTCCTGGGGGCCACTTTAGTTTACCAGTTAAGCTAAATCCTTGGACCATTGTTTCAGTGCATGGCACACGCATCACTGCTCAGTGTGAACACGAAACCATCATTCAGAATATTTCAGTGTTCAAAAGGTTTCATCAGCACCCCTTCTGCTCCCCAGGAAATGACAATGAAACAACTGCCATGGATGAACTGGAGGGTGGCGGTGAAGGAGACTATCCAGAATGGGTGTTCTCGGAGTGTAATACCAATGCACCTGATGCTCCCGGTGGGGCTTGTAGGAGTTCCCCTACCCATTTTTTTAACATCAACCCTGCCACAATAACTGCACTTGTTACAGTCTTTGGAATTAAGCCTGTGCCGTCTACTCGGCTGAGAAATCATTTGGTGTAAGATGGTTCACTGGTGTCAGGTAATGGTTTAGCCGTCCCAGGTATGTGACCTCAATCCATGTTATTTCAGGACTTCCTGCCAACATGTGGCATGTCAGGTTCAGATGTCAAGATTAATGTTGTTATAATTCTGATGTGTTCGCTCTTTGTGTTTGTGGACAAACATGGCATCGCTCCAGTGACGTAACCAGAGTAACATTGATTGGGATGTTCCACTCTGGGCACAGGAATGTCACGGGTGTGCTCTCCTGCGTTTGTAGCCGTTTGTGGTTTGTGCTGCACCGTGTCATGCTTAAGCAATAGATACTCCCTGGCTGGGTTTGGCAGTTAGATGAGACCCAGGCTGGGGTAGACTTACATGCTGAACCTGTCTCTGTGTCTTTTGTTACCCTGAGCCTCTTGCCTACCCCCCACCGGCCATCATCATCATGGTTACAGTCCACAGGAGGTGCTGCATAGATTAAACCCAACATAGATTCAGTGTTTCCATTGCAATGCGCTTTGTTCTGCCACTGCCACCGGGACTATGAATCAATTTCTGGTCATGCACTCAGCAACATGTCAGTGCCTCTGAAGCAAGTATCTGGACCCACTTCCAGTGAACCAGCCAGAAGAGCAGATGCATAGACTTTGACAACAGGCGGCAAGATAACAAGTCCATGGAGAACACTTTGAGGTGCAAGCTCTCCCTCAGGTGTGTCAGAGAGCAGTAGGCAGCAGGACAGCACAGCAGAAAAGGATTCCTTCCAGGTCATCAGTCCAGCACAGTGTCATCCTTGACGCAGCACAGCAGTTCTTCTGACAAAGTCGAGTTGTAAGTCCAGAAGTGTCTAATTCGGTGGATCAGAGACCTAATACTTATACCCTGTTGGCTTTTGAAGTTTGGTTGATTTCAAAGTAGGATCTTTGAAGTGCACAGAGGTCCTTTCTTTCCAGCCCTTGCTCCAGACAATCAGTGGAGGGGACAATCAGCCCTTTGTGTGGGGACAGGGAGCTGCCTCTTCATGTATAAATGTCAGCCCCCCCTCTCGTCCTGCCCAAGAAGAGCAATCAGAGTGCAGATAGGTACTTAGACACACCTAACCTTCCTGTGTTTGCGGCTGTTTAGAGGGAATGGAAAAGGTTTAGCTGTCACCCACCAAAGATGTGTATTGCAGACAGACTGTAGACATACAGGTGTGTAAGAGCAGAGAATGTCCACTTATGTGCATTCAGCATAGAGTAATGGCAGCAATGATGAGAAATTGAAAACTGCACCAAAGAATGAGAAATTGAAAGCCATCAGAAGAAAATTAGATGGCTGCTGAAAAAACCCATCAATGTATTCATGAACAATTCACAGAATCAGTGTGTCATAGAGGACTGAAGAATTTGGCCAGTCGAGGTCCCGATGAGAACCTTAAACCCTGTAGTGGTTCTTAACGCGTGGGAGTAAATCCCTGGGGTCTTCTTCACAAAACATTCTTTGGGTTGTGGAAAATAGTCTGAATGAAAATACCACTTTGAACTCACAAGCATCTTCCAAGAGGGTCACAGCATTGAGAACAACTAGCCACCACTAGTTTTGAATCAGTTGACTGGTTCTGAATGTTACATTCAGGTTTATGTTGATGTTGTCCACTCTATATGGAATTATCACCTTATGTTGATGTTTATTGTTTTATTTTTTATTTTATAATTCTTTTTATTTCAGGCATCAAACAGAAAGACACAATACAGATGAATCACATTATAAACCGCAATACAATAGAAAAAATGGTAGGAAGCAAGATGTAGGGGGGAGACAAAACACAAAATATATATACATTAGGAGCATCACAGGGAAGAAGGAACATCGTACACCAACTCTGTAGGTGGAGTACAAATCTCCCCCCTCTACTGATTCCATTGAGTCCAGATTGCGGCCCATTTTTTAGGACGCCCTCTCGCAATAAAGACAGTTTTTTCTCGAAACATACTCCAGTCTAGATCCCTCTTCCAGTTCTCAATAGTGGGAGAAAGCTCAGATCCCCACATTTGGGCGATGTTTCTTTTTCCAATCATATAACTCAGTGTGATCCACTTTATTTGCACATTAGTAAAATTGGTGGGCTCCCATAGATTGAGAAGGCACCTCTGTGTCTCTGGCAACAGTGGTACACCAGATACCTCCTGAATAATATTGTGGATCCTACCCCAATACTGAGTCATATATTGGCACTCGCAGCAAATATGTAAAAAGGTACCTATCATTCCACACTTTCGTCTACATAGTCCATCCCCCAACAGTCCCATCTGTACCAGGCAAGTGCCTGTGACATAAACCCTATGTAGTATTTTTAACTGCCGGAATTGATACTACCTTTGGGGAGGATACAGCTATTTGCCAATCTTCAACATCTAGTTTTATTCCATCTAGTGTCCATTTAGCCCTAGGTTCCTCAAGCAAATTAGCGCTATTATTGATAAGTTTCTTATAAATCAGGGAGATTGTTTTATCAGGGAGATGGCCATCAAGAATCCTGTCCTCCAGAGGTGAGGTCTCCGGCAGCACTTCGTCTGCAGGCAGGGCAGTCAACAAAGCATGTCGGATTTGCATATAGCGGAAACATTCAGAGTCCGAAAGCTCAAATTCTACTTGCATTTCTCTGAATGATTTTATCCGCCCCTTACCCCATATGTCTCCTATGGTTGATATCCCTATCAGTTCCCACTTATCAAATCCCTTAGTGTTCCATAGCTTGCCCAATCTTTCCGCTGCAAACAGTGGGGTGGCTAGCGTCAAATTGTCTTTCCATCCCAGTGAGCTCAAGGCATCCTGCCAGATTTTAACTGCATGTCATGTCGGTCCAGTGAGGTTGAATCTCAGTGGTTTAGAGTACAGAGCCCTGCTGTAGCCATTTCCCGGGAGAAGTCATTTATCCATGGCATACCCAGGATCCTCGCTGATGCCATATATTCCATGATTAATAGCAGCCAGCTGAGAGGCCCAGTAATATCTCCTAATATCTGGGAGGGCAATACCACCATCGTACCACGGGAGCATACGTTTAGCCAGGGCGACACGGGGTCTTCTCTCCCAGAGCAGACTACGTTGCATCCCTTCAACCTCGCGGAAATAACTGGCGGGCACTGCATTCAATATATTCTAAAGCGCATATAAAAACCGCGGTAAAAACATCATCTTGAATAATGCCGCCTGGCCCAACAAAGAAATCGGAAGCCTCCGCCAATGAGCAGAGTCACTTTTAAGCCTACTCAGAGGAGGTAAAAGATTTTCAGAATATCTAGCCATCGGGTCCAAGGAGATAAAAATACCTAGATATTTAAATCCATTCGCAGTAATCTGGATGGGACAATTCCGTGGAGGGACTAGGGTCTCTAGACTAAGGACATATAATAACGACTTCCCCCAATTAATAGAGAGTCCTGAGTTTTTCCCAAAGGAAACTAGGACATCACAGACCACCATAAGGGACTTTCAAAGGGGAGGTCAAATAGAGCAGAATGTCATCCGCGTATAGTGAAATTCGATCCTCCCAATCTGGGGACCACCGAATTCCTCAAATAGATGGTTCTCAGCGGACCCATGCCTCCTGGGGTTCCAGAGCAAGGGAAAAAAGGAGAGGAGATAGAGTGCAGCCCTGCCGCTTGCCCCGTGCCAACTGGAAGGGTGCCGATACTCGTACATTAACCACTACCTGGGCGAGCGGTTCAGTATATAATAATCGCACCCAACCTATAAATTCTGGTCCGAATCCAAATTTAGCTAAGAATGCCCACAAATAGGGCCACTCAATTGTATCAAAGGCCATGGTAGCATCAAGGGAAGCGACAACAGCTTGCTCTTGCAGAGTATGAGCTCTAGCTATAACTCCATGTAATCTCCTCAGATTCAAAGCAGTATTTCGGTGGGGGATAAACCCTGATTGGTACGGGTGGATCAAACCTTTACCAGTCTATTTGAAAGGACCTTAGCCAATATTTTAGGCTACGCATTTAATAACGAAATAGGTCTATACGAGGCACATCTATTTTTAGGCTCACTACCACCAATGCCACTTTCTGTTCTCTGGGCAAGCATCCTCCCTCCCGGGCCTCAACAAACATACCTTTTAAGTATCCGGACTGAGTTTATATAATTCAATTGGGATTCCATTAGGCCCCAAAGCTTTGCCTGAGTTCAGCGATCGGACAGCCAGAGTCCTCCTCATTTAAACAAGGAAGGCGTATATCCGGAAGTAAATGATGCGAGTCCTCCTCTGGCTGATCCGAAACCGAGGTATAAATCGTTTGAAAATGCTGTGCAAAGCTATCCACAACACTCTGTGGGTCTGTAAGCACCTCGCTGTCATCCGTAAGCAGGTCTGGGACCACACGCCCGGCCCGTTCCTTTTTATCAAGCCATGCGTGTAATTTCCCTGCCTTATCCTCAAGATCGTACAATCTTCCCTTCTGCTCCCTAGCAAGGGCCCTGGCTCTATCAGTGACTAACAAATTGCATTCATGTTGTTTTAGGCTCAAAACATGTAGGCGAGCTTGTGTCACCTCCTTCCCCAGCTCCTCCTCCAATCTTCGAATCTCGGACTCTGCCTCGACTATTTCTTTGTTCTTTTCCTTTTTAGTTCCAGCTATCAATGCCAGAGCATGGCCCCTAACCACCGTTTTAAAAGCTTCCCAAAGTATTTATTTATTTATTTTTTTAGAAGTTTTCTATAGCGCTGACAAGACCCGAAGGTAGTAGAGCGCTTTACAGTAAGGGGAATGAAAAAAGCGAGCAACGTGACATGTAACAAATAAAAGCGATCAACGAAAGACAATTTGGAAGGAGGAAAAGTTCGGGCAGCAGGACTTCTTGGTAACAGGGTTCAGAGTTACCACATAGTTCTGGGGATGCTTACTGATCCTAGTTACCCACAACCTAGGGAACGGGATAGGAACAAGGATTTAAGTTGGCTCTTGAAATCCGCATAAGAAGGTTTGGTTCTGATGTGGGGGCGGATGGAGTTCCATATTTTTGGGGCATTTCCTGTGAAGGCGCAGTGCGCAGTTCTCTTCTTTCTGGTTTTTGATAGGATGAGCAGCAGGGAGTTGGCCTGCTTTTTTGAGCTTATTTGCCAAGTATTCTGGTATGCCGGTATGGAGGGCCTTGTGGGTTAGGCAGGCCGTTCTGAAGTTACTACGCATTTCCACAGGGAGCCATTCGAGCTCTTTGAGTGCCTGGGAGATGTGGTCGGATTTTCTGCAGCCTGTGATCATTCTCGCAGCCGCGTGAAGTGTTGTTTTTAGTGGGGCCAGGTGCGATTTGGGGATGCCTGTTAGGATTGAGTTCCCATAGTCCAGTCTTGATAGCACTAGAGATTGCGTGGCTAGTTTGAGGTCCTTGTTGGGAATGTAAGGTTTGATTTTGTTCAGAAGTCTGAGGTTAAAGAATGCACTTTTTGCCAAGTTCTTGATGTGATTTGTCAAGGTTAGTTTGGGGTCTAGGGTGAAACCCAGAGATTTTATGGAGTCAGCAAGCATGAGATTACCTTTTAGAGCATCGATCGACTTCAGCCACTCGGTGATTTGAGCGTTGTCTTCTTTGTTTGAGATGAGAAGTGTTTCGGTCTTGTCAGGATTGAGTTTCAGGAGATTCTTTGTCACCCAATCTTGAACATCATTAAGGACATCATTTATTCTGTGGATGTCATTGAGAGAAGAGGTTTCCAGGTAAATCTGCGTGTCATACACGTAGAGGTGGAAGTAGATGTTGGCATTCCTGAGTATCTGGGTGAGCGGTTCCATATAGATGTTAAAGAGCTGAGGAGAGAGCACTGATCCTTGAGGGACACCCTTATTGACTTGTTGGGTTTCGAAGGTGAAATTCTTCATTTTTATTATTTGCGAGCGGTTATGTAGAAAGGAGGAAAACCATTTGAGTACTACCTCACCGAGGCCAGCTCTTCATTGAAGGGTCTTTATGAGGAGTGTTAGACCTGACATCATTGGCTTGAGTCTCTCCTCCATTTTTTTCTGTTTGCCTCCACTGTTTACGATGTTTTTGCTGGTATACTGCTTTGGGCACTGTGCCACTGCTGATCAGTGCCACAGTGCAAGTGCTCCCTATGTTAAATTACTGTATTGATTGAATTCCATGTTTGGCTTATTTGGTTTACTATCAGCCCCTAGTCTAGTGCACCAGGAGTGCCAGGGCTTGTAAATACAATGCTGCTTGTGGGCTTGCAGCACATGTTATGCCACCCACAAGAGCGGCCTAGTAAAAGTATGTCTGAGGGTCTGCCATTGCCAGACCCACGTGCAGTCTAGTACTGTCACGCTGACTGCGCAGGTACACCTACTTGCCAGTCCTTAAACCTTCCCTTAACTTCATGTTAGTCACCCCTATGGTAGGCCCACGGGCAGGGTGCATTGTAAGTATAAGGTAGGACGAGCCTGACCAAGTTGGCATGTCTTAATAGTGAATTACAGCCATATTCGTTTTTCACTATTGCAAAGTAACCTGCTCTCCATTAGTTAGAATGGGCTGCCAGGATTATTAATGCGATAATCCTAGCTGGCTCGGGGAGCATGGTGCAATGTCGAGTTTGGTATCCCTGAACTCGGGGTTTAATAACGCATCCGTTTGTGTGGATGGGTTTTGGACTCTGGGTTTGAAAATAGCACTTTTAGAAAGTGGCTATTTTCTTGTCTAACTATTTCTGGTTTCTGCTGGTTTGGTGTGTGTGTGACAGGAGCTGGGTGGCTCCAGAGATCTGATGAGTCAGTGTGGGATGAGTGGGACATTTGCATTGAGAGTAGGGGGAGAGTAGCTTCTGATAGCCTTCCCTGCCTGATACAATGCTGGCTCCACCTCCTGCCAGGCGACTGATGGCTCTGTGCCTGCCGTGGACGTTCCTGGCCCCACCTCCTACCAAGAGGCCGATAGCTCTGCTCCTGCCAGTGACAATGCTGGCTCCACCTCCTGCTGGGCGTCTGAGGACCCAGCCCTGCTCAGTGAATAGGCCAGGTGCCTCTGCCTGGCTACACCCACAACGGACCCAGAATGTTGGGAAATTCCCCTGCATGGACAAAGGGATCAAAGCCAAAAAGGGGTATTAGAGAAGGACCCCTGAACCAAGAATTTAGATCACTTCTGACAAGGAACCCTGAAACCAAGGACAAGAAGCCTGCTGATCCAAGGACTTGCCTACCCCTTCTGCCAGTGTGACCTTTGCTGGGGGGAATCCTGCAGTGCTTCTTTATTTTTGCCAAGGAACCAGGAGAGAGGAACTGTGTGTGTACTCTCAAGCTTTGCTAAGAAAATCTCCAAGGGTTGGAAGAGTGCCAGCCTCCAGTTGAAGTCACAGGGCTAAAGGACTTCATCTGCTAAAAGTGCTATTTGCTAGAACTTGAGAATCCAGCACCTCTGAAAGAAACCAGCAACCTCGGCGCCGACGGACGTCGCCGAATCCAGCTCGACATCGTGAGTAACGGCTCCGGTGTCCCGCTTCCTCGACGCCGGCCGCCGGGCCCGATCGACGCCAGCAGCAACGCCAGTGAGTAGGGAGTTCGGCTCCAGCTCCAAGTGACCTCGTGTCTGCACCGCTGCTGATCGCATCGACTACGTGCCCTCTCGACGCCATGAGCGCTGCGTTCTCTTGCAACAGCATCATCGACATCGACGACTACTGAGGCCTGATCGACACCGACGACGCGACGCTGGATTGCTCGACGCCGCTGATCCCCGTGTGCTTCATTTTCCTAAGGTACTGTGTTGTTGGGGGTCCGTGTGACTCCGGGCTGGACATAGCGCTCCTCGCTGTCGACGCCGAACCCTTTGGATTAACTTTGCCTCGACGTCGTGTGACTCCCGTGTGGGTTACATTGTTGCCAAGAACTGTGTTCTAAAGAAGAAGAGTTGCTTTTGATACTAAAGACTTTTGTGCTAAGAAGAAACTACGCTTGAACTATTATTTTCCCTTCCAAGAGTATTTATTGAGATTGTGGCATATTTTTGTTGTTATTTGGTCTTGTGCTAAGCCTTATATAAAAATCCTTATTTTTATAATACTACTGTGTTGTGTCCATTTGTAGTGTATTCACTTTATTACTGTATGTGGCCATAAATGCTTAACACACAGCCTCTGAGATAAGCCTGTCTGCTCTGCCAAGCTACCAAGGGGGTGAGCAGGGGTTAACAAAGGGTGTGATCCCCTTGCCCTGACTAGAAAAGGTGTGTCCCTATTTGTCAGAAGTGCATACCTCTGCCAACTAGAGACAACCGGTTCTAACATTGGACGCAGCGTTGAGGATTTGAACCTTGCATTTATGACCCATGTGCAGTGATTAGTGTGCGCTACATAGTGAAAGCAGACCATAGCGCAGCCACAATCTATTTGGAAGGATTCTATTTTTGTTCTCTGCTTTTCTGAAGCTTGATTTTTGAACACTGCCAGTTTTGACCATGAGTGATACCGGAAGCAATACCCCTGTTGTTGTGGAGGTATTTGATAGAGCGAAGATAAATGTCTACAAATTGAAGGAGCTGAAATCCTTCTGCAGGAAGTTTGAAGTTCCTACCCCAGGCATCTCAAGAAAGGAGGAATATCTGAAAGCATTGGAAGCCTGGTTAGAGGCCAGAAATCCCACTGATCCGGTGGTGGTACCGCCAGTGGAAGGGGATGAGGAGGCGCCAGTGAATGGGCCTGTGTCCTCTCCCGGTAGCAGTGTTTCCTTCAAAGGTCTTTCCCCCGAAGAAAGAGAAGAAAGGGCGAAAGAGCGAGAGTACAACATGGAAATGGCTAGGCTTAAGATAAATGGGCAGTTGGAGTTAGAAAATGCAAGAGGTAGGAGAGAAGCTGATTTGGAGACCAAAAGGTTAGATTTTGAAAGAGAAAAGTTAGCTTTGGAGTGTGATACCAAGTTGAGGGAGTTGAAGATCCAAGCTAAGAAGTTAGAATTGAATCCCTCTGGTGGCAGCATCCCATCTGTGCCTGCAGAAATTAGGTTTTATTTTCCCAAAGATGTGATAAAAGATTATCATAGGAATGAAGATATTGGTCAATGGTTTAAAGCATGTGAGTTAGCCTTGTTGGCCCACCGGGTCCCTGAGAAGGATTGGGGAGCAGGGTTGTGGGGTCGCTTTGTGAATGAGGGGAGAGATACCCTGTTAGACATGCCTGTTGAGGATAGGATGTCTTATGCTCATAAGAAAGATGCTTTAATGTTGAGGTATGGCCTAACCCCAGAAAAGTACAGACAAGCTTTTAGAGAATGTAAGAAGTTGCCTGGTGCGACGTGGGTTGAATATGTGTCTTTTTTTTTGTAGAGCCAAGGATGGTTGGGTAAAGGGCATCAAAGTGGAAAGTTATGAAGCTCTTTATGATTTGTTTGCTTGGGAGCATTTGTCTAATAACTGTTTTCCAGAGCTGCGCCAGCACCTTATTGATAGCAAGATATCTAACCCTAGAAAACTTGCTGAGGAGGCGGACCGCTGGGTCAGTACCAGGGTCCACAAGCGTCCAGTGGGAGACTCAGCCAAAGGTGGGCAGTGTCCCCGGCAGAAGAGTGGGGGGACAAGGGTAAACAGAAGGAGTCCCAGAAAGGGCCGGCCCCAAAGTAATCCCCAAGGGAACAAAGGGAAGGGTTCCCAGCCTCCCCTGAGAAGAAGCCAGGGCCCCCGACAGGTAAACCTGTTCATAGGGGCCCACTGTCCTGCTACGTTTGTGGACAGGTGGGACACCGGTATTATGACCCCCAGTGTCCCATGAAGAATTCTAATGCACCACCGCGTGCACCCCCCGTCAGTTGGCAAGTGTAGCCCTGGGAGGGGAGGAGATGGTTGTCCCTGGTGGGAGGGGTCCCTGGTCTCGCTAGGAGACATGGAAATGGTCCCTCCACCCCCTCTGCCTAGTAACATTAATAAATATTGGCAGTGGGTGACCATTAATGGCCATAGAGTGGAAGCTCTCAGAGACACCGGAGTGAGTGTGACAGCTGTCAAGTGTCACTTGGTGTCCAGAGAGCAGGTGGTTCCCCACGCATTCTACCCCGTGATAGCTGCTGACAACTCCCAGAAAGAGTGTGAGGTAGCTCAAGTTTCCTTTGAATGGGGGGGGTTTCAGGTACTCTTCAGGTTGCTGTCAGGCCCGCCATGCCTGTTGATTGTCTCCTGGGCAATGATTTAGAAGACTCCCCTTGGGCTAAGGTGGAGAGGGGGACACATTTGAAAATGTTGTGTGTGCCAGAGTGGGTGTGTGCGACCCCTCGTTCCATGGCAGCAAGTAAGGGTGTTGATGGGGTCCCGGAGCCTGAAAGTATGGCCTAGGACCCAGCTGTAAAGAGAAGAGGCAGGAGGCGCAGGAAACCGGCCCCCGTAGTTCTCGTGGTCCAGGAGGAGGTAGACCCTGAGGGGGATGCCCTGGAGCCCACAGGGGAACAAATTGCTGAACTGGGAGACCTGCCCGAGCTGACCCATTGGCAGCAGGATGGTGGTCCCTCCAGGGAAGAATTCTGTGCCGAAGAGAAAGTGTGCCCTTCTCTTGTGGGTATGAGGCAGCAGGCCTCAGCCCAAACCTCAGGTGATCAGTCAGGGTCACATTTTGTTTACTGGGAGAACGACCTCCTGTATAGAGAGCCTAAGGCTGCTGAGCCTGGGTCAGCCCGTGTGCTGGTGGTACCTCAGCGCTTCAGAGCCTTCCTACTGGGTTTGGCTCATGACGTTCCGTTAGCTGGACATCTGGGGCAGGACAAGACCTATGACAGGCTTGTCACCCATTTTTATTGGCCTCAGATGAGAAGGGCTGTAGACATCCATTGTAAGACTTGTCACACTTGCCAGGCAAGTGGGAAAAGCGGAAGGAAGCAGAAGGCTCCCCTCGAACCTTTTCCAGTGGTCAGTACCCCCTTTGACTGAGTGGGGATTGGCATTGTTGGGCCCCTGGACCCCAAGACAGCCCGGGGCAACAGGTTTATCCTGGTCTTGGTGGACCATGCCACACGGTACCCGGAAGCCATCCCTCTCCGAACAGTGACGGCCCCCGTGGTGGGACGGGCACTGATGGGTGTTTTCTCCCGAATGGGGTTCCCCAGAGAGGTGGTGTCAGACCGGGGCACCAACTTCATTTCCAATTATATGAAGTATCTGTGGAAGGAGTGTGGGGTAACCTACAAGTTCACCACTCATTACCACCCTCAAGGTAATGGGCTGGTTGAGAGATTCAACCGGACCCTTAAAGGCATGATCATGGGTCTTGAAGAACCAATGAAGCAGAAATGGGACGTCCTCTTGCCTTGCCTGCTGTTTGCTTACCGTGAGGTGCCACAGAAGTCTCTAGGGTTCAGCCCCTTTGAGCTTTTGTATGGTCACCCGGTAAGAGGACCTTTGAGTCTGGTCAAAGAAGGCTGGGAGCAATCTCCCAGGAAACCTCCCCAGGATGTATGCACTTACATGCTGGCCTTTAGGAACCAGACTAGGCGCTTCAGAGATCTTGATCAGGCAAATCTGGAGGCCAGCCAGGAAGAGATGAAGCAGTGGTACGACCGGAATGCCACTCTGGTTGAACTTCGGCCTGGTCAGGAAGTTTGGGTCATGTCCCCTGTGGAACCTTGTGCGCTCAAGGACAGGTGGACTGGACCGTTTAAGGTTGTGGAGAAGAAGAGCGATGTCACCTATTTGGTGGACTTGAAATCTCCCAGGAACCCCTTGAGGGTCCTGCATGTCAACCGTTTGAAGCCCCACTTAGAAACATCCGAAGTAGGCATGCTCCTAGCTACAGATGCTGGAATGGAGGAGGAGAGTGAGCCTCTTCCTGACCTCCTATGTGCTAAAGAGCAAGATGGGTCAGTGGATGGTGTTGTCCTCTCTGACACACTGACCATTGAGCAGAAGTAGGATTGTCGCCAACTGTTGGGACAATTCCCTGATCAGTTTTCCTTGGTTCCGGGTGTCACTCATTGGTGTGTCCATGATGTTGACACCGGAGACAGCCCTCCTGTGAACCACAAGGCTTACAGGGTGACTGACAAGGTCAGAGCATACATTAAGGAGGAGGTCTCCAAAATGTTTGCCTTAGGGGTGGTTGAGTCCTCTAGCAGTCCTTGGGCCAGCCCAGTGGTCTTGGTCCCGAAAGCTGCAGCGCCTGGTGCTTCACCAGAACTTCAGTTCTGTGTGGATTACCGAGGACTCAATTCAGTCACCAAGACTGACACGCACCCCATCCCCAGAGCTGATGAGCTCATAGATCGGTTGGGGGCTGCACGGTACCTTAGCACATTTGATCTAACGTCTGGGTACTGGCAGATCGCCTTAACTGATGGGGCAAAAGAGGGGTCAGCATTCTCCATACCAGATGGGCTATACCAGTTCCGGGTGATGCCCTTTGGGATGAAGAATGCCCCTGCCACCTTCCAGAGGTTGGTCAACCAGGTCTCAGCTGGACTGGAGGATTTCAGTGCTGCCTACCTGGACGACATTGCAGTGTTCAGCGCCAGCTGGGAGGAACACTTTGGCCACCTCCAGGAAGTGTTGTTGGCCCTGCGCAGAGCAGGCCTCACAATCAAAGCCAGTAAGTGCCAGATGGGGCAGGGTTCTGTCGTGTACTTGGGGCACCAAGTAGGGAGCAGCAAGGTGGCCCCCCTGCAACCCAAGATTGATACCATCCTGGCTTGGCCACCGCCCAAAACCCAAACTCAGGTGAGAGCCTTCTTAGGTCTCACGGGTTACTACAGGAGGTTTGTCAAGGATTATGGTAACATTGTGCACCCCTTGACTTCGCTGACTTCCAGGAAGCAGCCACGAAATGTGATCTGGACTGACGCCTGTCAAACGGCCTTTGACACCCTGAAAACTGCAATGTGCACAGCACCTATACTCCAGGCACCCGACTTTTCTAAAGAATTTGTTGTCCAGACGGACGCTTCAGAGCATGGCGTGGGGGCTGTTCTAGCTCAGGTGAATGAAGAAGGCCGAGACTTGCCTGTAGCCTTCATCAGCAGGAGGTTACTTCCCAGGGTAACGAGGTGGAGTGCGATAGAGCGAGAAGCATTTGCTGTGGTCTGGGCGCTGAAGAAGCTAAGACCCTACCTGTTTGGGACTCACTTCCGGGTTCAGACAGACCACAGGCCCCTCAGATGGTTGATGCAGATGAGGGGTGAGAATCCAAAACTGTTGAGGTGGTCCATTTCTCTACAGGGGATGGACTTTACGGTGGAACACCACCCTGGTACAGATCACGCCAATGCTGATGGTCTGTCCAGATTTTTCCGCCTTAGTGATGAGGACTCCCTAGGTCAAGGGTAGTTCTCCCCACATTTCAGCTGGAGGGGACACGTGTTAGACCTGACATCATTGGCTTGAGTCTCTCCTCCATTTTTTGCTGTTAGCCTCCACTGTTTACGATGTTTTTGCTGGTATACTGCTTTGGGCACTGTGCCACTGCTGATCAGTGCCACAGTGCAAGAGCTCCCTATGTTAAATTACTGTATTGATTGATTTCCATGTTTGGCTTATTTGGTTTACTATCAGCCCCTAGTCTAGTGCACCAGGAGAGCCAGGACTTGTAAATACAAATGCTGCTCGTGGGCTTGCAGCACATGTTGTGCCACCCACAAGAGCGGCTTAGTAAAAGTATGTCTGAGGGTCTGCCATTGCCAGACCCACGTGCAGTCTAGTACTGTCATGCTGACTGCGCAGGTACACCTACTTGCCAGTCCCTAAACCTTCCCTTAACTTCATGTTAGTCACCCCTATGGTAGGCCCACGAGCAGGGTGCATTGTAAGTATAAGGTAGGAAAAGCCTGACCAAGTTGGCATGTCTTAATAGTGAATTACAGCCATATTCGTTTTTCACTATTGCAAGGTAACCTGCTCTCCATTAGTTAGAATGGGCTGCCAGGATTATTTTATGCTATAATCCTAGCTGGCTCGGGGAGCATGGTGCAATGTCGAGTTTGGTATCCCTGAACTCGGGGTTTAATAACGCATCCGTTTGTGTGGATGGTTTTTGGACTCTGGGTTTGAAAATAGCACTTTTAGAAAGTGGCTATTTTCTTGTCTTACTATTTCTGGTTTCTGCTGGTTTGGTGTGTGTGTGACAGGAGCTGGGTGGCTCCAGAGATCTTATGAGTCAGTGTGGGATGAGTGGGACATTTGCATTGAGAGTAGGGCGAGAGTAGCTTCTGATAGCCTGCCCTGCCTGATACAATGCTGGCTCCACCTTCTGCCAGGCGACTGATGGCTCTGTGCCTGCCATGGATGATCCTGGCCCCACCTCCTACCAGGAGGCCGATAGCTCTGCTCCTGCCAGTGACAATGCTGGCTCCACCTCCTGCTGGGCGTCTGAGCCCTGCTCAGTGAATAGGCCAGGTGCCTCTGCCTGGCTACACCCACAACAGACCCAGGATGTTGGGAAATTCCCCTGCATGGACAAAGAGATCAAAGCCAAAAAGGGGTATAAGAGAAGGACCCCTGAACCAAGAATTTAGATCACTTCTGACAAGGAACCCTGAAACCAAGGACAAGAAGCCTGCTGATCCAAGGACTTGCCTACCCCTTCTGCCAGTGTGCTGTTTGCTGGAGGGAATCCTGCAGTGCTTCTTTATTTTTGCCAAGGAACCAGGAGAGAGGAACTGTGTGTGTACTCTCAAGCTTTGCTAAGAAAATCCCCAAGGGTTGGAAGAGTGCCAGCCTCCTGTTGAAGTCACAGGGCTAAAGGACTTCATCTGCTAAAAGTGCTATTTGCTGGAACTTAAGAATCCAGCACCTCTGAAAGAAACCAGCAATCTCGACGCCGACGGACGTCGCCGAATCCAGCTCGACATCGTGAGTAACGGCTCCAGTGTCCCGCTTCCTCGACGCCGGACGCCGGGCCCGATCGACGCCAGTAGCAACGCCAGTGAGTAGTGAGTTCGGCTCCAGCTCCAAGGGACCTCGTGTCTGCACCACTGCTGATCGCATCGACTATGTGCCCTCTCGACGCTGTGAGTGCTGCTCACTCTTGCAACAGCATCATCGACATCGATGACTACTGAGGCCTGATCGACACCGACGACGCGACGCCGGATTGCTCGACGCCGCTGATCCTCGCGTGCTTCATTTTCCTAAGGTACTGTGTTGTTGGGGGTCCGTGTGACTCCGGGCTAGACGTAGCGCTCCTCGCGGTCGACGCCGAACCCTTTGGATTAACTTTGCCTCAACGTCGTGTGACTCCCGTGTGGGTTACATTGTTGCCAAGAACTGTGTTCTAAAGAAGAAGAGTTGCTTTTGATACTTAAGACTTTTCTGCTAAGAAGAAACTACGATTGAACTATTATTTTCCCTTCCAAGAGTATTTATTGAGATTGTGGTATATTTTTGTTGTTATTTGGTCTTGTGCTAAGCCTTATATAAAAATCCTTATTTTTATAATACTACTGTGTTGTGTCCATTTGTAGTGTATTCACTTTATTACTGTATGTGGTCATAAATGCTTAACACACAGCCTCTGAGATAAGCCTGTCAGCTCTGCCAAGCTACCAAGGGGGTGAGCAGGGGTTATCAAAGGGTGTGATCCCCTTGCCCTGAAATGAAAAGGTGTGTCCCTATTTGTCAGAAGTGCATACCTCTGCCAACTAGAGACAGCCGGTTCTAACAAGGAGCATATGGTCCCCCGTGTCGAAAGCTGCGGAGAGATCAAGGAGTATGAGGAGGCAGCACTTGTCTGAGTCAAGAGAGCCATGAATGTCGTCTATGATGCTCAGCATCGCAGTTTCCGTGCTGCGGCCTTGTCTGAAGCCGGATTGGAGGGGGTCCAGGAGATTGATGTTGTCCAGATGCTGCGTCAGTTGTAGGAGTACGCAACGTTCCAATGTTTTAGAGAGCAAAGGGAGGTTAGATATCGGTCTGAAGTTGTTCATGTCAGTTGAGTCAAGACCGGGTTTTTTCAGCAGAGGGGTGACTTGCCCAATTTTTAGACAGTCGGGGACCACTCCGCTTTGTAAGGAGTTGTTTATGATTTTGCCCCAGATAGGTGCTAAGGTGAGCTTCATTTTTTTGATAAGTGAGGGAGGAATGGGGTCTGAGATGTGTGCTGATTGTTTGGAGGTTGATATCAACGAGATTATCTGTGTTTCCTGGACGAGGCGAAAGCTTAGCCAGAGGAAGGGAGAGGAGCCGGATGAGAGGGCCTGTGGGATAGCCAAGTTGCTCTTCTGGAGGTGCAAGTTATTGGTGTCTAGGGATAATTCGATTTTTAAGACCTTATCATTGAAGAAGTTGGCGAAGTTGTCGCATAGTTCTTTGGACGCCTGCAGGGGTGAGGGCAGAGGCTTGGATGTTTGTTGTCTGATTATGTTGTAGAGCTTCTTCGGTCTGTTTTTGGATTTGACTAATGCCTCGCGGAAGAAGCTGGATTTCTTGTTTTTGATATGGTTGTTACACTTCGTACGGGCGGATTTTAGTTGGAGGCGAAGGATGGCGGTTGGGTTGTTTCTCCATTTTCTTTCTTTGGCTCCCAGGATTCTTCTTTCTGCGTTGAGGTCCGCGTTGAACCAGGTTCTAGATGGGGTGGCTCGGCTTCTTTTGAGCTTTAGAGTAGCTAGATTGTCGAGAATGGAGGCTAGCTCGGAGTTATAGTGGTCGATGAGATAATTGGTCGAGAGGAGCAGAGTGTTGACTGGAAGAAGTGAACTTAGCTGACCTTCCAGGATATCTTGGGGTACTTGGGAGAGGTTTCTCGACCATTTAGGGGGGTCTTGAGGAGGTTTAAGCGAGATGGTGGGGTGATTGATATGAAATAAGATCATATGATGATCTGACCAGTCAACGGGAAGTATGTGGTTGAACGTGATTGAATTCTTTTGTGCAATGATGGCATCCAGTGTGGCTCCTTTGTAGTGGGTCTCCTCATTACAGTGTTGAGTAAGGTTGTTATCAGCGAGGAGGCTGGACAGCGATCTGATTAGAGGGTTATCAGTTTCGTTCCATCGGAGATTCAAGTCACCAAGAATTACGTTTTTGGAATCGCCGAGTGCGTTTTGTGCAATCAGGTTTGATAGTTTTTCTCCAAACTCATTGTTTCTGCCCGGGGGGTGATAGAGTAGGTGGCACAGTAGAGAGTCGTTATCTTTGGTCTTGATGGTGACGGATAGACATTCAAATGAGTCATACTTGAAGGAGGAGGTTTCTGTGATGCTACAGTTACCCTTGTGGATGATAGCGACCCCACCTCCTCGTTGTTCTATCCTGTCTTTGGAGATGAGGGAGAAACCAGGTGGAACCAGCATGTCTAGGCAAGGGGGAGATGTCTTATTTAGCCAGGTCTCCGTGAGGAACGCAACGCCAATGTCATGTGTGAGGATAGCTTCAGCTAAGTCCGTTGCATGAAGTGAGGTCGATCTGCAATTGATTAGGAGGCAGTTGGTGAATTTCTCCTGATTGTTGGTGGTTCTGTCTTTAGTCTTTCTGGGTATAGCGGTGAGGACTGGTAATCTCTGTGGTTTGAAGAGGGGTAGATCTTTCCGGTGACCCGTGATTACTTGGATTTTGGATTTAGGTGAATCTGCAATGGGGGAGTCGTAGGTAGCGGCTAGTATGGCTGCTTCCCTGTCTGACACGGGAGCTTCTGATCTAAGCGGCCTGAAGGTCAGGTATTTTGGGCCTGCTGGGGAGGTAGATGAGATGAAGGTCAAGGGCCTGGTGCAAGGGGCTCTGGATGATTCAGATTTTTTAGGACCGGAGCCCTGGACCTTGGGATGGGGATCGATGGGCTTGCCATTGAGTGCTTCTATAGGCATTGGAGAGGAGGGGAGTTCGGGGAGGGGGTTTATGGGGATTACAGGCTATACCGAGGTTAGAGAGGATTTCTATTAAGCCTTGGGTGATAGTGTCGACCTAGTTTTTAAGGGCTGCGAGCCGCTTTGTTATGGAATCAAGGGCGGGGTTGTGGGCATCAGGAGTGGGGCCGAGAGTGTTATGGTTCGAGAGGATGGGTTGAGGGATGGGGAACGGGGAAGAGGACGGGTAGGAGGAGGTTTAGATATGAGGGAGATAGGGAGAGGGACAGGAGGAGGATTAGAGAGGGGAGGTTTGAGAGTAGGGGGGAGACTCAAGGGGAGGCTCGTTGGCTGAGGGCTGCCTGTTGGCGGGGAAGTGATTGCCGTAGGAGGCGGTCGGAGGCTGTGGCTGGAGGAGGTGAGGTGGTTGGGAGGAGGGGTAGGGGTGAGGGTTGAGTTTCCTGTAGATGGTGGATGGCTGAGCGTGGGGGATGAGATATGACGGGGGAGGGGGAGCCTGTCGGGCTGTATATGGATTGCGAAAGGGCGTATCGAGGTCTTCTCTTTTAGCTATGGGGGTGATCGGTGAGGGTGTTGGGGCGAGGTGAGGTGGGGTAGGGGGGGGGCTGACCTGAGTGCGGGAAATAGGGAGTCGAAAGCTTCCAGGTTCTCTTTGTTAGCTTGGATGAGGACAGTGCCATTTGATCTGAACGGGAGAACTGCGGTTAATTTGCAGCTATGGGGAGTGGAAGTAGTTTTGGCGATAAACATCCACGTTCTGATCGTGGAGACCCAGTACTCTGGTCTTTCAGTGTGGAATATTAAGTCTATCTTCATCGGTCCATTGGAGGCCCAGTGGTAGATGTCAATGATTAGGGTTTCTTTATGTTTGCAGATGAGTTTCTGCTTGAAAGTACGTCGCAGCTTTGTAGAGAGGAGGGGGGGAAAATGATAGTGAAGGAGTTCCGACTGTGAGGTTTGAGGTGGGCAAGTGGGACTGGTGGAGGAGGGGGGTCTGGTCCCAGGCCATCGTTGGGGTGGTGATGGGAGGAGCCTGATTAAGTTGCAGTGTGATTCCGCTAAGGAATGTGCAGGTATCCAGTTTCTGATTAATCGTTGAACCCTTGTAAGCTAGCACCAAAGGAAGGTGAGAGAGGGAGACTCTGTTCAGGAGAGGTCCTCCTTGGTCGCCAATTATTTTGGATAGGCGTATAGGAGATGGCCGAGGCAGGGCAGGTAGTCCAGGTGTCTCTGCCTAGATGGAGGGGGGAACTCTTTGCCCCGTGTTGTGGATCTCCGAGGCAGCCGGTGACTCGGGTGGGGAGGCAGGAGGCACCAATGAGGCTCCGGTCAGGCGGAGTCCTCTCGGGCCGCCAGTTTGGGGTCGGGCATATAGGTTGACGAGATAGGGCAAGTGGCCCCTGTATCTCCTTTTTAAGTGTTGGAAAAGAACCTCCTGTTGCCCCCCTGTTAGGCGTCCCAGTAGCAGCCAGTACCTCGCAGGGTGGAAAGAAATGGGTCCGGATTGAGGCTCTGGTCAGGCGACGTCCTCTTTAGCCGCCATTTTGAAGTCAGGCACAGGGTCGGCAGCGGCGGGCAACAAAGGGCTGCCGTGAAGCTTTATTTATTCTTTAAATGGTGGATGGGGCTGGGGCTAGGCGCCCGCGTAGCAGTCAGTACATCTCTAGGTGGAAGAAGCGGGTCCGGCTCCGGCTCCGGTCAGGCGACGTCTTCATTGGCTGCCACTTTGGAGGCAGGCGCGGGGTCAGCAGCGGCGGGAATCACGGAGCTCCGGAGAAGAGACTTTATTCTTTCAATGGTGGTCGGGGCTGTAGCTTGGCGCCTCATAGCAGTCAACCTCACAGGGTGAAGAAAGCGGCTTCGGTGGAGGCTCCGGTCAGGCGACGTCCTCTTTGGTCGCCATTTTGGAGGCAGGCACGGGGTTGGCGGCGGCGGGAATCACGGAGCTCCGGTGGAGAGACTTTTGTCTTCATTGGTGGACGGGCCTATATCATTCATGCTTCCTGGTGTGGACAATGATGGTGGATCCGGCATTGGTCGGCTACAGGCGGGTGAGTGTCCTGGGGTTGCGGGGAAGGCAGAGGAGCGCCGATAACCAGTGAGCATGAACAGGCGGCGGGTCTCTGCTTTCCAGTAGCGGGACAGGCTGCACTTTTCCGTCTTGGACTCCGGGCGCGCTCCTGGTACTGGGCAGCGCTAGGGGGGCTCTATTTAGGTGGTTTTCGACTGAGCCGGGAGCTCAGTTTCGATACTTAGTCTTCTACAAAATAGTTCTCTATAGCCTTCACAAGGTCCCCACAGGTCTTGGGATTTCGGAAATACCATGGGTTGATAGGGGCGATTCTACCTGCCGAAGAGGGTGTGATTCGAGACCTAAACCAGAGTGGAGAGTGGTCAGAGATGCCCCTAGCCAATTTAACCATCTCTCAAATATAGGAAACCTGACCCGCTGGAAAAAGACAATAGTCCAACCGGGAAAGACTACTGTGCGCCCCCGAGTGGATGGTGTACTGCCTATCATCTGGGTGAAATATTCTCCAACCACCAACCAACCCCATCGCGTCCATAAATTCAGGCAACCATCTCTGGGCAGGTCTTACATCCTGCGGAGGCTATCTATCCAATAACCCAGAGACTAGAGTGCTGAAATTACCACCCATAATCAAAAATCCTCCTGGCAGCTCAATCAGCAATTTCCCTAAATCAAAAAAGGTTGTGGATTGTAGACCCGGGGGGACATAAATCGACAGGAGGGTCAGAACCTGCCCTTCCCACCTACCGGAGACCCCTACCATCTGTCCACGTGGTATCTATTACTAAGGGAAGTGTCTTCCGAATCAGGATACCCGTCCGCCTAGATCCAGACGGAAACCCCGCATGGGCGATCAACTTATATCCCATTCTGTACATAGCCATACATGAATTACCAACTAAATGCATTTCCTGAAGGAGGACAACATCTGGTGCATGGCGCTTCAAGTATTGAAGGACTACAGTGCGTTTAATCTTGTCCCCCAAACCATTTACATTCCAACTTATACCCTGTTCACTACCCCTCATCATCATAGGAAAAAGCAAAGTGTTCATCTGGTGTCTGTTGCATATAAATCAGAGTCAACACATTGATGCCAAAAACAATACAACACATAGCTAAAATAAAACCAAAGACTAATGGTGTGTCATACAATACTGCAAGATACTCTTCAACCCGTCTTCCCCCACCCCCCACCCTGCACCCCTGCATTTCGCTTACGCACATCCCCAACTAGCAGTGTGCCTGTCGCCCCTAGCAATCAAATACTAATCTACAACTAAATAGAGGTAGAAAACTGAGGGAGGGCCTATACTCGCCCACCACCTCACCCCGCTCCCAACTCTGACCCATCCGCTCCGCATTCAGGTCAATATACCCAACACCTATTTGAACAGCGCGAGTCAATGAAGGATTATTTACGCTCCTCTTTTAACACCCCCCTCTAATCACACTTCGTCACTATTAAGACATAGTACTTTCATTATACATTATTCCTGAACGCCTATCTCTCCCCGGTCCTGGCCTTCTCGTTCAGATGCTATCACACTGTCTAACCAGTCCGTCGCCACCTCAGGATTGTCGAAAACCCAAGTTTTCCTTTTAAGTTCAACTCGAAGCCTGGCCGGGAACATCATTGCATATTTTAGTCCCTTATCCCTCAGTTTTTTCTTCACGGAGAGGAAGCTCTGCCGTTGTCTCTGTACCAGCTGGGTAAAGTCTGGAAAAAAGGAAAGGGTCACATTCAATGGTGACGGTGTCTAATTTAACATCAAGAGCTTCCATCTTCTGGCCCAGGGACGCCTGTACACCATTGATAGCTGCCATAAGATTCATTAATTTAGGTTCAGTCGTATGCGTTAGTCCCTCTTCCCTCATTAATGGCATTTTTTTATCTCTCCCGGGGACCCATTAGGGATAGTGTAGCGATCGAGTTTATTAACTTTGATTGTTTTGGACCCCCTGAATCCAGTCGTGCAGCCATGTTGCCGCCTATCCAAGGATCCAGTCGGAGTGGACATGCAACCAATACAAGGTCTTCTACCACTTTGCTTGCTTGACAGCAAATGATGGTAACACTCAGGGCCGTCTCCACCTTTCACCTATGAGGTCAGTTCAATTCTTACAGGCCAGACGCCTTCCTTAGTGTAAAAAGGCACCCGGACAACAACAGGCGTGCCAAAGGGGTATAGTCTCTCACAGAATAGATAAATGAGGTGCTTCACCGAAGGACACAGACAGGGAACCAGGCTCTCCGGACCACAATCCTCCCGTTCTCCACCTCTCAGTACGGACCAAGCATGTCCTCCAGTACCTCACTTCCATCAGAGCAACACCTCCGTACAAAGTCCCTCAACGGTGCATGGGCCAGCAGAGCAATCACCTCAAGTCCTGGCCACAGTTAAGTGCAGTTAATATACTGCTTTCCAGTGCATAAAAAATTACATGGTCCACAGCGGAAGGTAGATCAATATTCCTGAGGCAGCTGGCTGTCATCCCAAATCACCAAAAGCAGATGCCCCATTTATTTGGATCTATGACAGGTTCTAACAGTTCTGAAGCACTCTAGCCAGTTCACTAGCTTCCAGTTCACACATCTGCTGCCAGCCATCATCTCCCTCGGGCTCCCAGGTTCATACCGCACTCCTTACAGTCACCTGACCACAGCCCTCCTGAGCCCCGTGGCGCCATAAGAGACACGGCCATCATCATGGGGCCATCAAAGCAACTTTAATTTAGTACCTGGGGGGCCTTCACCTCCTTTGTTCTATGTCGTTCCAGCCCCTCTGACCACCAGGCAGGGCCGCAGACTCAACAGGCAGCCAAACGCGGTGCAGCAGTCCTCCCGATGTATCAGGCAATGGGATTTTCTCATCCGTGCTCCTCCACCATCCGCCGTACAGTCTTAGTTAAGGCAATGAAGCAAAGTCCCGCAGGGCACTGCAACACACTCCGATACGTGAAGCAGCTCCACGCTAACAATATACTATGCCATACACCAGCAACCGCGAGGCAGGGGGCATCAGTTCCAGCGGCCACGCCAATGAGCAAACTCTGACCTTGGGTCGGAACAACACTTCTCACGGCCCCGTTGTCGTTGACTTTGAAGCCGGCGTCCAGCGTTACGCAAGGTCCCGGCTTTTCGTACCGACCAGGGCCTGATTTTCCGGGCGAGCTAAGGCCGAGTTCCGGACTCCTGGACGGATCGGGGGAACGGGCACAGGAGTTGCTCGCTAATCTCGAGCGGAGGTAAACATTTAATACATGATATTTTCCAGGATGTTAAGTTTTGGAGCGGAGATCGGCGGAGCCGAGCTTTCACGGAACCATCTTGGTCGCTAGCTTGGCTCCTCCCCCTCAATGTTTATTGTTTTGATGTGCGACCTATATTAATTTGTTTTATTTATTTAAGTTATGTAAATATTTCAAATTTAACTGTCTTGTCCTGTGGGGTATATTTGTTAATTGAAAAGGCTGAGAAGTGTCCTTTCTCCTTTAACATCAAAAGATGATAATATGCTATTTAAAATATTACTGAATGAATTGTAAAATAAATACATGGGCCAAGAAAATAGATTCACTTGACCTGGTTTATTTAAAGATGGAGTTTGATTTCTCATATTATTTTTTTACGGTTTTGTGAAACATTTCACAGAGTCCAATTTACATGTGGGTAAAAGGGCCCAAGCCTAAAGTTCATCACTTTCTGAAAGTGGCATTTCTAAAATATTAATATTAAATCCAATTTAGTAAAGAGATTGATCATTACCACTGCAAAGACATAAAACATGACCAAGCAACTCCATTCTATTCAGGAATTACAGCTTAAAAGTGGATTAATTAATCCCCAATGTTAACCTATGAGAGGAGCAGGCCTCACACTAGTGAAACATTATTTTACATGTTTTTCACTACCAGGACATGAAAACTGAAATATACATGTCCTACCTTTTACTTACACAGTGCCCTGCCCTATAGGTTACCCAGTGCTTACCTTAGAGATGACATATGTGTAATCATAAGGGAGTTCCTGGCTGGGCAAAAAGTTTCAAACACCAGGTCAAAGGGGCAGTAACCAATCTTCTGTAAAGCCTTATCTGGTAGAGACACAATCTAGCTGCAGATTCCTTATCCTTGTACTTCCAGGCATCAAGCTGGATCTGGAAGACACCTGCACCCCAATAGGTGATGTCGGTTAACTCTGCTTGACGTTTGAAGGCTAGCTTCTTCTTCGTGGCGTCCATGTCTTTATATAGGTACCACCCTGGTGTGCTGACTTCAGTACTTTTCACGACTTTACATACCGAAAATGCAGGGCCATGAAGTGTGAAAAAACAACTAGGGCCCTGAAGGGACAACAGCCCGGGTACTAAACCAATATGCAGTGCAGGGAGGGTGGGTGGTTCAGTAAGGAATCTGCGGCTACGTCAAGTCTCAACCAGATAAGGTGTTACCAAATGTAAGTTACTTGGCCACCTTATAGAGACATTTAGCCTCAGGTTCCTTTCTTGTAAAAAGATACCCACCAATGCCATCCCAGGAGGAGGGATTGCGGAAAGGTTTTAGACTAAGTAATCCTGCAAGACAGAGTAGCCAAAGAGGCCCGCCCTGCAGTCTTGAGAATCCAGGCAATAATATCTGGCGCACATGTGCAGAGATGCCCATGTGGCCGCTTGGCAGACATCACTAACTGGGACGCCTCGCTGAAGAGTTGTGGTGGTTACCTTCGCTCCTGGTAGAATGGGCCCTAAGGTATTCAGGAGGCTGTTCCTTGACCATGGTGTAACATATTTTTATGCAGAGGATGGAAAGACGGTCAAGTGAGGAGTCTGAGATGACAGTGCCTACTATTCGCCCGCCCTTCTGGCAGAAGTTATTGCCACTAAGAAGGCTGTTTTGATAGTGAGCAGCCAGAGGGGGCAATTGTGGAGAGGTTCAAATGGTGCACACATCAATAGGAAAGGGACCCATCTAAAGTCCACTTGGTGCATAATCAAAGGGGAGAGGGAATGCGTGGAACAGATGGGCAAGCCCCTTTAAAAATCTCTGTACAAGAGGAGACTTAAAAGTGATGGCTGATCTGGCAGCTGAAGGAAAGCAGACAGGGCAGAAAGGTAGCCCTTCGGAGTGCCCAGAGCAGAGCCCTGCTGGGCCAAGGAGAGAATGAAAAAAAGAACATCTGTTAGAGAGGTAGACAAAGGGTCAACAGACTGTTCAGTACAATATTTACAAATGTTACTGCTCAATCTCCACGCAAAGAGGAGGAGAGTGCATAGGGTCAGGTGGAGGATCCTCCCCTGCTGCTGCAACAAAAAATCCTCCGGAAGAGGTAGCGTGACTGGAGGATCAATGTCCATTTGCAGAAGCTCAGGATTCCAGACACTCCATAGCCTGTCTGGAGCAATAAGGATGACTTGGGCCCAGTCACTCCTGATCTCCTTGAGCACTCTGGGCAGGAGTAGTATGGGCGGAACTGGGTACAGGAGGCCATGCTCCACTCAAAATGAAAAGTATCAACAAGCAAGAGCTGCCTTGGAAACTCCAACGTGCAAAACTGCTGACATTTCAAGTTCTCGTTGGAGGAGAATAGATCTAACCAAGGCTCTCCCCCCTGTTGGAAGAGACCTTGCACCACTTCCACATAGAGATGCCACTCATGAACCGCAAGGCACCGGCGGCTGAGTTTGTCCGCTCTGACATTCAGAGAACCTGCAAGATTTTAAATCACCAGGGAAATGACCTATTGTTCCAGCCAAGTCAAGAGACCCCACTCCACACTGCTTGTTGCAGTTAAACATGGAAGGAGTTTTGTCTGTGAACACCTGAACTAGCCTTCCTTTGAGGGATGATAAAAAATGCTTTCAGTGCCAACCGGATCACACAAAGCTCCAACAGGTTGATATGAAGCTTGGCTTCTACCGGAGACCAGAGTCATCTGATCTCCACCTCTCCCAGATGGCCACCCCATCCCAGAATGGATACATCAATCACTACCATGAGATAAGGGTGGAGCAGAAAGCTGGTTCTGCCTCTGACCCAGTCATTGTTTGTCAGCCCCTACTGCAGGTCGTTTGCGGTTCTGTCAGATTTCTGAACCAGGTCAGTGAGATTTCCCCAGTGCTGTGCCACTTGGAACTTCAACTCCCAATGTATGTGCCATCTGGCATGGTCCACCGGCAGGATGCAGGAGGCCAAGAGGCCCATCAGCCTCAGAGTCATTCTCACTGAAATCCAAGATAGACAGTGAAACATCAGTATCATAACCTGAATATCCTGGGCTCGCTGCTCAGGAGGATAGGCCCAGAACTGAACCATGTCCAGAACAGCTCACACCAAAGGGAGTGTCTGAGAGGGTGTCAGGTGTGATTTTATCATGTTGATAGTGAACCCCAGTAAAATTCAGGAAGTTCACCATAGTCTGGAGTTGGGAGATGACTACTTGGGACGAGCCCGCCTTCAACAACCAGTCATAGAAATAGCGGAAGACTGGGAGCCCTGATCTCCGCACATGGGCTGCAACCACTGTCTTCACCTTGGTGAACACCCGAGGGGCAAAGGTTAGGTCAAAGGGGAGCACGGTAAACTGATAATGCTCATTGCATACTGTAAACTGCAGATAGCGATAATGGGCTGGCAGAATAGGAATGTGGAAATGGGTGTCCTGCAAGTCCAGCGCAACCATCCAGTCACCCGAGTCCAAGGCAGACAGGACCTGAGCAGGGGTGAGCATCTTGAACTTCTCCTTTTTGAGGAAGTAGTTGAGGGCCCTGAGGGCAAGTATAGGAGAGAGGCCTCCATCCTGCTTTGGAACCAGTAAACAGCAGTAATAGCACCCACAGCCAATTTCTGGTCCGGGTACCTCTCTATCGCTACCTTGGCCATGAGAGTCTGGACTTGATCGCTGAGAAAGGCAAGGTGACCTTCTGTCAGCCGATCATAAATTTGAGACATTGAGGGAGGTGTAGTCTCGAAGAGGAAGGAGTAGCCCCTTTGGACTATTTGCAGCACCCACCTGTCCAAGGTGAAATCTCACCAGTTGTGTAGGTGATGATGTATTATCCCATCAACTGGACATCCATGATTTGGAGGGATCGGACTAGAAAGGATTTGCAGTGGAGTAGGGGTTTGTGGCTCGACCTGACTTCGGGCCACCCGGCCTGCAAGGTCGAGGTGAATTGTATCCACGGCTCCGCAGAGGTTGTTGAACTTGTGGGTTCCCTCTGGCTGGAATAGGGTTGGCATGGTTGGAACCCCTTCCGAGCCATGAAAGGAGCGAAAAGCAGAAACAGGCCATAATGAAGTGGAGAAGTCCAGAGTTCACTCTGTCTAGCAAGTCTGTCATTTTTAAGCCACATCGTATGGTAAATGTCACTGCATCTCTCCCATATGCAACAACTCTGGACAGGAGAGCCCAGTCCTTCTCTGAGACTCTGGGCAGCACATGCACAACGGTATCCCATAGCAAATGCGAGTAAATCTCCAACAGGCATCCAGTGTTTACTGACTGGAACGCTAGGTCGGTCTTCTTACCAAAGCTATTCAGCCGTTTGTATTCCCTATGCAGAGGTGCATGAGGGAATGCTCCATGGGAAATAGAGGCTTGGGCTACCAATCTTAGTGGGGTTCTGTATGAAGCTGTAGGACCAAGACTTCAGCAGCCCTATACACCACCATTGCAAATGAGGCTCCCTCTTCCATAGCCAGGTTAGAGGGAGACAGCATGATCGAATCTGGAGAAGCTAGCATCACCCAAGTCATCATACCAGTCCAGGTCTTGATTGGGTTGTGGGATTTCTAAGGAATCATGTGGTCCTTCCCAATCCTCATCATCCATGCCTAACCTTAAGAATAGGGCAGGTTGAATGGCATGGAGCATTACGGCTACATCTGCACCAGTCTCGGCGCTGGTAAACGCCAGACCGGCTCTGTTTCCTCTGGAATGAGGATGGGTAGGCACCGCCAGTAAGGCTGTGGGCTTTGACATTGAACCTAGTGCCAGGGAAGGTTGCAGAGGTTTGCTTGATGCCGGTCTGGATCCAGGTATGGATCCAAGAGGATCTGTGGCGCCCGGGCTGAATCTCGAGGCACAGAACCCAGGGGATCTTATTTAGCTGAGCCTGTGGAGCCTGAAGACGCACAAGCAGGTTAGGCCACCCACATATGGTGCACATGACCTCTTAAAATTCTTTTAATTGGGCGGATTGGTGCGGAGCGAGGCCTCGAAGACCAAGGAACCTCCATCTTGTCGCCAGACAAAGTCGAAGCATGCATCGAGTACTTGTGCTTTTTCTGATGCTTCTTACCTGACCACGCTGACTTCGAGGAAGAAGAATTTGACCCCCCAGAGATGTGCTCAGACTGTCCTCTCGACGGACCGAGAGCGAGATCGATGAGGCGACCTCTGTGGTGACAGACGCGGGGCCAAAATTAGCTTTAGAGACTGCTCCCTCAAAACGTTCAGCGCCATGGCCCCGCAATTGGAGCACAAATTTACGTCATGGCCGCACTCCAGGCATCAGAGACACACCAAATTGGGGTGTGTGATGGACATGGCATAGTGACAGGTGCCACATAGCTTGAACACCGAGGTCTTTTTACTGGAAATACCAACACACCAAAAGGATTTCAGAAATTGTCACAAAGTGACAGCGGAAAGCCCTCTTTGATGGATTTGCTCTGGCTGGCAGGGAAAGAAAAAGAATGGACATCGGCACCCCAGGGTGGCGCCTATATAGACGACACATACTTCACGACAAACCCGACATCTACAACATCACGCAGAGTTGACCAACACCACCTATTGGCGTGCAGGGGTACTGCTATAAAAAAAATAAGGATCCAGCCTAGAAGTTCAAGGGTAAGGAATCTGCGGCTAGATGTCTTTATCAGATAGTGCACACACAGGCCCTGGAGTAGCATGCCTGATACATGTTTAAGGGCTACTTGTGTGGGTAGCGCAATCGGTGTTGCTGTCCACTAGTAACATTTAATATACAGGCCCTTGGTATATGCTACACCACTTTGCAGGGGACTTACAAGTATTTAAAATATGCTAATTAGGTATATGCTAATCAAACCATGTTTAGGGTAGTGGCACAAGCACTGTAGCACTGGTTAGCAGTGGTAAAGTGCACAGCTTCCTATGGCCAACAAAAAATAATTTCAGCTAAAACTGGAGGGAAGTAGGTAAAGATGTTTGGGACAAGACAATCCCTATGAATGACAGGGCCAAAAAAAACTAAAGGATAAGCCTCTTATTTTCTGCAACAACCCAGATGTACTAACCACATTCTTTAACACCCCTTTGGAAGATTTGTAAAAGTTTGAATGCACAAAAGAGTTGGGAAAACGTTTTGGCTCTTGTGAGATCCTGCCTTCCATTTTGGGTGCTTTAGAATTTAAACCTCACTCATTACTAACAGCGATGCTTGCCGTTTAGTATTCAATAAAGCAACAATGATCCTTTTATGCTTCCCACTCCTTCCAAGCTTGTGAACAACTTACCTCCATCCAAAGTGGGGCTAGTGAAATTTTACTACGTGTGATGCGGATTGTTACATTTTGGGCATTGGACACAATTGCCTGAAACAGAATCAAGCAAGAGTTGATGCTAGTGTGATTATGGTTACTTGGCACCTTGACCATCAAGAACAAACAACAGAGCACTATGATACAAATGTGCATTAAACCAGTGGCACACATAATAACTAAAACAAAGTGCAAAGCTGTTTGACAGTGATTAAGTATAGCATTTAACACCGGTCATGGCCGACATCCACAGCATCTAGCTCTTCTTCCATATGCATTTCCAAGAACAATATTGTTAGGGGAGTTGGAGAAAGCGCATTGAATTTCCCACAGCTCACAAAAAGACCTATATGGAATAAGCAATAATATATATATTCATTGAGTTAGCTGGTATCATTTTTACCTTGAAAGTTCCACAATTACACACAATATACCTTCTTAGTGGGTATACAGAATACACATGTTTATGTGTGTTTTAATGTGGACAGTTTGTTGTGGTGCTTACCTCTCAATGTACTCAATATGCTATCTTATATATATCTTATATATTCCTTTTAAACAATGGACCTATATGGACTTAGCAGAGGGTAGAATATTGAAAAAAATACTGAAGATTTCTACATCTACCCCAGTACAGGCATTGAGACTGGAATGTACCATCACAAGTGCATATGCAACAGCTATAGCGAGCATCATAAGGTGGGCCCATAACCTTCTTCATTCAAAAGAAGGTACTCTAAGAAGATTACTAAAAATAGAGACATTTGAGATTAGCTCTACTCATATTACCTTTACAAAAAATATGCGAGAGGCTCTACAGCTTGCAAAAGTCAATGTGGAAATTTTGTCTACATGGTCACCAGCTCAACTCAAACTTTTTCTAAAAAACGTCACTCCCAAATTGAGCTACGAGATCGATCACTCACATTGTAATAGACTATCGTCATATAAACTCTATGTAGCCTCGCAGGAATACAAACAACGTCAGCCTTACTTAGAGTATACTCTTCAACACGGTGCAAGGCGTGCAATTATGATGTTGCGCCTTGGAACACTTCCTGTACAAACTTTTACTTCCTCTTGGAGGCCCGACAGCTCTGCCCTTTGTACCCTTTGTCAAGGGGGCAACCAGAATTTGGAACACTTATTTTTTATATGTCCAAATGCAGAAATTGTAAACGCAAGGTCAACATGTCTTAAGCCCATCTATCGGTCCTGTAGGATCTCTAGCTCACAAGACTTTTTATCATTATGTAAAAGCCCCCCTAATGAATTCGTCTGTTACAGAATTTTTAAGTTCTTGAAAATCTCATTGAAAATGTATTAAATGGAATGTATAAATGTATATTTTATTTTGTGGTCCTCGTAAGAGTACCGTAACAAAAATAAAAACTTTTGACTTTTGGCTATCTTAGTGTGTCGTTGACAATGACGTTTGACAAGAAATGCAACAGCTGCAGTTCAATGTTAATGCTGTAGACAGGACATTATTCAAGTACAAGAAGCAGAGAAGCAGGGGACGTTTGATCCACATAAACTCCCTAATGCATAGGCTACAGTTTAGTGAATATGGTAATTGAGACATGGTCATAATAATTGACATATTGTGGTGGGGAAAAATGCCCTTCACCCAAAAGAAACATTTTGCTAAAAAATAGATAGAGAAGATATTTAACCCCTTGTATGCTGGTGACGAACCCCAGCCGTCATGCACTACGGTGCTCGTGTGCTGATGACGGCTGGGGTTCGTCATGGCCCGCCCCTGTTCATTTGTTTACCGCACAGCGGCGGAAACGGGCCAGCAGCGAAGGGGTTAATAGTAGAAATGCCTTCTCCCAGATGAGAAACAATGTAATCCATCTGTATTATTGTTAGAGCTTTAGGATGGAATTGTCAACTGTAGAGCAAGTAGTAATAGTCCTAAAAATTGGGTGCCAGTATAATAGATCCCACCTGACTGATAGCAAGAGTAGGAAAGATTGCTATAAATATAAAGCCTTAATGAATTCTAACAGCATGTCACTAGGGAATAGAATTCATTTGGTTTACTTACTCCCAACATGCTTTGAAAGACTGGATCTAATTGATTTTACTGAAAAGTGAAATAAGGGAATCTTAGAAAATATTATGAAAGGTTAAATCTTTGTATAGCAGTTTTGCGAGTTGAATAACCTCCCATTTCATCATTACAGTTTACTCAAGCTATGCCATGTAAGCTATTCTTTCAAATATCGCACTAACCTTAGCAAGCTTGGAAAACATGTCCGATCCATCACCAGATCTGTCTTTCTTAAAGGGACCTTCAGTGAGCATTAGAAGTACACCTGGTTGCTGCACCTGCACAATGCAGATATGGTGAACACTGCTATTAAGAACATTAATTTCAAGTACTCAATAATTTAACTTACTCTCCAAATACTTCATTGAGCATATGAATTAAATGATACTAGTCTAGTATTAATAGAACAAGACAATTTGCTCACAGGAAGCTGCCAATATTGTGTATTATCTTAACCATCAAAGTATTTGGTTTTCGAAATTCATGACCAAAATTCCCTGCTGAAGGGAACCTATACCACCAATTTCTTTACTCCAAATTGAAAGTAAGTCTTTGATTCACTGACTTTACATAGACAGATATGGATGTAATTTGAAGAGAGTAAAATTGGTAATTCATTACAGTATACATCACAAGACAACATCAGGTTTCAGACACGAAATCAGAAAGGACCTATCAATAGTTAAAGTGAAGGGTGGGCTAATTAAAAATCATGTATTATTTCATTTTGGACTATGAATTAAATCACTCAAAGTCTCAATTGCATAAAATCTATTCCCTTGTAATTGTGTGCATGCAATGATATGCGCAGAGTGACAAATTATCCCTTTCTCTATGCCTCCCCTGAGTCATAGGTCCAACCCCAAATCGTGCCCCCCGTTTAATAGCCATTTTAGAACCCAACAAAAAACCCTGGCAGACAAAGCACTCACAGCTTGTCCAATGCCTCCCTTTTGTTCACAGGATTTAAGGTTTCAAAGTAACACACAGTTCTTGTTTAGCTCCATCTACTGTTCCAACAGTCCCATACTGACTGGCATCCGCCTAGGAGCTAGTACTAGGTTACTGAGCCCGTTATGTACTCTTTCGGGTCTCCTTTTGACAGCAGGTGCCCAAAAAATAAAAGAAGGACAAACATTAAGGGATAAACTACACTGCACTCGGTGCAGCCAAACCAACCACAGCACAGTAGACTAATTGTGAACAGAGATGTACAAGACACACATAATAATACAATATGCAATGTTTGCCATTTCCAAGTTCCTTATTGTTATGCGTAGCAACTTCTAGGGCAAAGCAGACTTTCCCAGCATCAAGTTTGAAAAATGGAATCAGTACCTTCAGCAATAAGCCAATTTGTTAATAAGCTCTGTGCATGCTTTCTTTCGTAAGGCTGATCGCAAGACGTATATTGGGATTAGTAATTATCTAATTTACCAACAAGTGTACTGATACCATACCTATTTTCTGAATAGAATGGAATGGAACAAAATACAAAGTGATGGAAGGAATTATTCTGTAAATCTGGGAAGCTTGTGGGCATCTGCCTTGAACAGCATAGCGGGCAAAAATGATTGACTGCAATGTTGCCCTCAGTAATCACCAGGGGCTGAGTATTTAACCCATCACATTTTGTTTTTCTAATTAACCCATCTGAGGTGAGATGGAAATGCACAGACATGGGTCCCATGCTCATTATCTCACTGATCTCAAGCTGCACCCCACTGATATGGCCAAAGACTGAAACTTGAAGGTGGCTTGTGATTCAGCCTGGATGGCCCCTGGCAACCAGTTTGGCCTGGACAGACGCGACTCCAACACCAATGTAACTCTACTGACATATTCTTTGAAAACTGGGACTGATCTGTGCACTTGCAGCAAAGGTGAAAAATGCTTTATTTTCAGAAATGTGTAGCTTTGAAGGCTCCACTCATATCATTGAAAGGGTAGGAAAGGGTATGGTGATTCAGCAGCATTAGTAAAGAGGTCTTCTAGGAAGGTCTAGCGAATGCCTCCCAGAAGAAATCGCTGCATATAGTTAGCTTGTCTCTAGTATCTCCTGAAGGTTTAAAGCTTTGATGTGAGCCATTCTGCCAAAATGAAAACCTATTTTCTCTCGTCTTAGAGAATATATTAAACAACTCTTTTTGGATAATGGAGTTTTGCTGTTTTAGAATTTGACTATCCTCTGATCCATCTTAAACTGTTGTTAACCTTTACTTTGCTACAGTCTTCTTCTCAATATCACACAAGACTCAAGAGGTTTGGAAACTATAGCGGCAGTTTGTATGCTCCATTGACATCTGCTTTGCTGCTCCTAAACAGTGTACACATGTACAGCAATCCATATCCAAAACTTTAATTTGAACCTTTTTATATTTTTGATATAATGCTTTAATGAGTGTATCATCGAATTAAAATTAGGGTCATGTTATTAGGACAAGATAATTCTCCCTTGAAATGTTGGCCAAAGGTGGCAATGTTTTGTGCATCACAGTTAAAAAAAGTAAATGTGTTAATCTTTTGTTTCTTTAAGACTAAATCAAAACGTGATTTGATTCACTGGGACCTCATAAATGAATTCACAAATCATTGAAACAGAGTGAAATAGAAATGACCTACAATAAAAATACTATGATGCCTTACAAATAACTAAGGTTAAACAGGATGTCAGGAATGACATATCAGTAGTTAGGATGAATTCCCCTTTCATCTATACATTTTACACCATTTCATTTACAGCCTGATTCATCAAGCCGAAATCGGCTCGCAAAGGGTCAGATTCTGAGAATCTGGCCCTTTGCGAGCGCTATTTTTGCATTTGGGATTCATCATCCCAAATGCAAAAATCGGTAATTGCTAATTCGCTAAAATTGCGAGGAATTACATTTAAGGAATCTCTATTTGAGATTTCTTAAATGCAATTCATCAACCATGTTTAAATTGCTAATTCGCAATTTCGGGCCGCTATTTACCGAGAGGTCAGACCTCTCGGTAAATAGCAAAAACTTAGAAAAATGCTTTTAAAAGCATTTTTCTAAGTTGCATGTTGCACACACACATGTCCTTTGGATATGTGTGTGCGCAACACCTGTTTCAATTTGCATTTAAGGGGTGCTACAGGGTGTCCTTTGGACACCCCTGGCACCCTTTAAATCGCTATCTTATTTGCGAGTAGCAAATTGCTAATCGCAAATAAGGAATACTCCCCATTCATTCCTATGGGCCTTTTGGCCCATAGGAATGAATGGGGAGATATTCCTTATTTGTGATTAGCAATTTGCTACTCGCAAATAAGGATTGTGTAGGAATCGCTATTTATTTAGCAATTCCTACATGAATCCCGTTTTGCAAGTCCTTAATAGCGATTCCTTATGAATCGCTATTAGGGGCTCGCAAAACGGGAGATTGATGAATCAGGCTGTTAGAACCTTTATTTGTTTCTTTTTATTTGCGAAAGCAGAAGCATATTTTCCTCTAATTGTCAGCCTGAGTATTCTTCTCATGAAGGAAACTCACTGACTTCTTGACCTCTTTGATTCTAGAAGTTCAAACATGGATCTTAGGTGCCCCAGCCATATGGGACAATCATGCAAACTCCTTCAAACCCAACACATTTTCATGCCCCATGCACCCCTTATATCTTACCTCTAATGAGACATTGAGCATTTAAAGAGACGAGAAGATCTTTTGCTGTTCCTACCATTGTACAGATAGTCCCAGACTTACCGGAATCCACTTTGGGGCCAGAATTATACTTCTTCGCCCCGTGTTCATTCTTTGTGGTTTCCCCTGCTCGTCAGTTACCTGTAAAATCAAAAGGCGGACAAAACATAAGGTCAGAATTGGTACAAGAAATGTGCAACCATGCCAGTGCAGAGCAAGCAAGGCATTTTGGAAATTAATGTGAACAGAGACAATGCAGAGACATGTCAAACGAACAGATGTATGTGTGATGTGCAATCTGTACTTTTTCAATATGATTTACCCTTTCACTTAGCAACACTCAGAGGTAACATCCACAGCATCAAGTTATAAATAAAAATTTAACACCAACAACTATAAACCCAAGACTTACCAAACTCCTGTCTCCGTTCAAGCAGTCTTACCTACGGCTATTCCAGAGACTTACATTTAATTCCGATTCGATTGTTATCGGTTTATTTCGGATTCAAAATCCATAAAACATTTATTTAACAGTACGTACAGTTTATCCAGCTGTCAGATGTATTGTCATGTGAAGAATTAAAAGAAGGACAAATAGACACGTTAAAAAGATACCTGCACTAAAAAGCATATGAAGTGCTTTTTTGCAATTTAACTCCACAAATGTAAAACATCACATTCAATTCCAAATGTGCAAGTGCATGTGCAGGAATAGAGATGTACAGAAACCAATAAAAGTGGAACGGGCATAATGAAATCTCGAGACAGTCACCTCCTTTAGCTTAAACTGACTCTCACCGGAGCATTTAAAAAAAATGGAATTTAAAAAATAGTAAGGCTGATTAAAACTTAAACAAGATCAGGATACAATATCACAAACACTTTTTTCGATCAGCAAAGACCGTTACGAATGTCAAGCTGCATAGAAGAAATTATATGGGGCAATAACAACCACTTCGTTTGTGTCATAGCACAAACGAATCTTAGTGCAGTTAGGTATTGCCTAAAACCCAGAAGCTTACACACTGGTTGCAACCACTTTCCAGGTTGGACGCATAGGCTCTATACAAAAACAAACAGAAACTGAGTAAGGGTAGGACACTATAGCTACATTTGAGATAAAGCTGCTTGGCAAAAAGAGCAGGAATCATTTCAAGAAAAGGTTCATATGCAGGGGTTACTTTGATATTTAGAAAAGTGGCAGCCAAGCTACCCTTCTAAACTTTCAGCCTCCCACAAATATGCATTCATTGCTCTTTGATTAATGTTCCTGAAACGAGACTTGCTTTGTCAGGAGATTCTAATAGGGAAGGGAGCCCAATATTATAAATGATTTCTTCAATATAGGCTATCCAAGGAATTTTCACTTGACCATAGCAGTTCCCCTAAAAGTGGCCTATACTCATCCATATCCTCAGTAGACCAAGCTCTATCCCAGTGTAATATAGGTCTCAACATCAAACTTTGATTAACCCCTTCACTGCGGCGGCTAATCCGCCGCAGTGCTAAGGGGGCGGGGCGGGAGAGCGGCGGGCGCATCCTGGTAACGGAACCGCTCCGTCACCAGAGTCGGTTGCACTGTGCTTGTGACAGAGCGGTTCTGTCATGGCCCCACCCGCTCAATAGAACGCTCAGCGCAGGCGCAGAATTCGTGCCGCGCATGAGTGCGGGCGGGCCATGACGGAACCGCTCCGTCATCAGCACAGCGCCACCGCAGCTGATGACGGAGCGGTTCCGTCATCAGCAGGGGAGGGGTTAATAGGGTAGATTAATGCATCCAAGATTTGAGTGAGTTCCTGATGAACCTTTAATCAGCCCTTAAAGTTCGGCTAACTTCCCATACCCTCACAGCACCGATCAGTACAATGCCAAGCTTTTCACTTTCACATTGTAGATTTCTGATGCTTGTACTGGTTTTGTCCCTTGACATTTATTCAGCAACTTAGCCACAACTCCTGACTCCTCCTGTAATCTTAAAGTACCCTTACTGATTTGCGAGGAGAAGTTTAATTTTTTTGGCAAATTGACACCCAGATATTTAAAATCATGAACCTGTTCAAGGTGTACCTCCTGCACCGTTATCCGTGTCCTCACAGCCTTATATGGGTTAAAAACCATGGGGCATATTATCAACCGCGGCGTTTACACTAAAGCGGCGATAATGGGCTTGATAATATGCTGTAGAGAATTCCCATAGAAGCTCATGTTCACACCAGAACATGGGCTTCTATGGGAATTCACAAGGGCGTATTATCAAGCCCATTATCGCTGCTTAGGCGGAAGTCTTTCTGCAGGTAAAGCGGCAATAATGTTAATACCCTTTCTTGATAATATTCCCCCATGAGATTAGTCTTGCTGATGTTTAATTGATGCCACCTCTCACATCAGAAAATATTTTTGGGATATTGTCAGGGTGGGAACGATGTGCAGACAGACTTCAGACAAAATAATAGTACAGTGTACCAAATATTTTGTCTCTGCACTGTCTATTGGAAATTTATATTTTAAGGGATTTTATATAAGATTGTAAATAAATGTGTATTCTAAATTCATATGATTTAATATTGTATGTAGAATCCTTTTTATGCCACCCTTTTGTATTGGTGAAGTGATTTGAATCCTTGCTCAATCCTAGGTAGCTTGGCTGCAAGCAGACAGGCTTAATTAACTTAGGAGACAGGTGTGTGAAGCATTCAAAAACAGCAATACATTAAATAAGTAAAACACAACACAAATTGAAAATCCAACACCAATTTATGAAATAGGAAATGTTTTTATGATTAAAATGACACCAAACTTACAAGACTCAATGTACAGAAATGGTGATATACTTTTTTAAAGATTAAAAGTAAAACTAGGGCTTAGAAGCAAATAGAGCTCAAAGGGCTAAACAAGGTTGTGCTGGACCAGGATAAAGTCAAGAGTTCCAGCTGGCTGTGATGTACCACTTTTCCACTTACTTCCAGACGTTTTTCTTGATGCAGTAAAGAAGTGCAAAGGGTTCATAAGCTCTAAGTTGTCTCTTTGGGTCTCGGACTACAACTCCCACAATGCACCTTGTCAATCCAAGTAAAATCCAGGTGAAGCTTGTCATCTGGTGCTGTCCTTGTTATTGATGTTGCAAGTAACCCTTGTAGCACTCTTCTACATGTTGCTGATCAAGGAGTCCACTTCTTATGTTATGTTATGTTAAAAGTTGATTTGTAGAGCGCACAGCTACTCGATTTAGTGTCCTGGTGCTGAAGCAGGATGAAGGCTCAACCCAAAAAGGGAGCCACACACTGAGGTCTACCGCTGAAACAGCCACGTTTTCATAGATTTCCTGAACCCCAGGAGATCCTGAGTTAACCTTAGGTTGATAGGTAGATTGTTCCACAATTTGGCTGCTTGCATCTGGAAATAGAGACCCCCGATACGTGCCCGAAAGTATCTGGGGGACCAAGCCAGTTGCAATGCTGCTGACCCGAGGGCACGGTGAGGATGATAAAATGTAACTCTTTTTGTGATGTACCCAGCACCTAAGTCGCGGATGGCCTTAAAAGCCAGGACCATGGCTTTAAAATGAATCCTCTTGCGGACAGGGAGCCAATGAAGAGACTTCAACTGTGCAGCGATACAGGTTCTGGGACCCAGCATGAGTATGGCTCTGGCTGCAGCGTTCTGGGTCACCTTATCCTTTAAGAGACACAAAGTTATTTTGTTCAGAAACCTTGTGAGTGCAGCAGGTGCTGTTCATATGAGTGCAGTCCTCTCTTGCAAAGTCCAATGATCCAGCAGGGCAGTAATTCTTCTCCAGATGTCTCTTTTGGGTATATGAGGGGTTGAGGGTCCACAACACCAGGAATGGGTCCAAAAGCTCTAATTAGGCTCTTGGAGGTTTGGGACTGAAATTCCCACAATGCACCTGATAAAATACTGAACAGTTCACTGGACGCTGGTCAGCTGGGCTCTTCCTGGTGGAATTGATGCTCTTTTGTATCTGTTACTTTCAGGGGGTCCACTCTTTAATCCTTTGAACCAAGGCAAAGCCCTCTTTTTTGAGGCAGGTGAAATCCTCTAGAGTGTAGTCCTATTGTTGTGCAGAAGTGTAGTCCGTCTTCTTTTGATACCTCCAGTCATGGATCTGAGTTGCTGGGGATCTCTTCCATATTTCTCCAGGTTTATGGGCTGGCAAGAAGGGTTGTACCTCTGACCAATGAGGTGCAGGGTGCCACCCACTGTGATGACAACTTCCTTAGGAGTGAAGCATATGTTAGTCCAAGAAAGCACTGATACACAAAAATCTAAATGGAGAAAATCTCTCTCAGGTCTGGCTAACACAACCCACAGGTGTGGCTAACCTTTCCCTACACTCCCCTCCCAGCCCATTTCCTAATTCAATTACAGGTGCTTCCATCTGCTAGTGGAAATGTAGGAAATGGAGGTGGACCTGGTTTCCGTCCTAACTGTCTTTCTCTCTTTGAAGGACAGTTTGGCTACCTAGCCCCCTTCCTGTCCTGGGATCTACTGCCAATATCTTCCTACCAGATTCCTCCTTTGTCTTAGCCAGGCCACTTAAAACCTCATCAGAGCAGCTTGCCTCAGCCTGTCAAAGGATGGGCAATCAGAAGAACTGCTACAGGGCTGATTTTAGTTAACTATAGGAAAACAGTTATCAAATTTGTTTGCTGCAATGGTTATAATAGATCTAACTATGGCAAGTGGCTGGATGTATTGCAACTATTGATGTATTGTAACTATTATTTTCATACTTTGAATGAATATTGTAGCTAAATCCTTTCAAAGGTTAGACTTTATTAAAGTGTTAGCCTATTGAGCTAATGTAATACAATGGGACAAAAGGAATTGGCAGCTTTTTCCTTACCAAGGGCATATAAAACATAGTTTATGATGTCCCTGCTTATTCCTACAATGCACCCTACCTTGGGGAACCTAGGGTAGTTCTTAGGGGTGACCAGCTGCAACCGCAGGAGGCAGGAGTGGTGGGGCCAGGTGGGGGGGGGGATTTCGAGAAACGACCACAAGGGAAAATTAAAATGTAATTCATTTCCCTCGTGGTCGTCTATATAAATCCCCCCCCCACCCACCCACCTTCACCGCTCTTACCTGCAGTGGCTGCAGGTGGGGTGATGTATATGTAAAAATAAGGTTTTTAAGACTTTGGAAATATTTATAAAAAGTCAAATATGGGCATCGTTTTATTTGAAAAGTGACCTGCAAAGCGTGGTTGGCTTTAAAAGGACAGCAGACCCAACAACAGTGCACGCTTTAGTGCATTAAATCTAATGGGCCACAAAACCTGCATTCCCTACAATTTACTAAAGCCTTACAGGTAGTTTGTCAATAGCAATTGTAATTACACCTAATTACTATGTACCTTTTATACAGAGCACTGACCCTGGGCCTAGTTAGTGGAACCCAGCGCACAATCAAAGTCAGAAAACACCAGTATAGATCCAAAATGGAGTCCAAACACCCAGCTCCCCTGAGCCATTGAGAATTCAAGGAAACAACATGGATCATGTCAGTTTTCTGTTCTCAAACAGATAGTATCACTTACCAGCATCCACCTTGGTGCTCGAGCCAATTTGCTTTTCTCATTCCAGTTTCTTCCTGGTTTTGCCTTACACACAGTTGTCTTTAAACAAAACGACAACTGCTCGTGACATTGTCACTACATGAATGGCACAGCTACACAAATACAAAACCACCAAGGCAAAGTAACTGTACTCAAATAGAACAATATAGGGGCATAAAAAAGACACAAGTTGTAATGCGACATGCATCCTATTTTGTCTGAGAGTCTTTGAATTATGACAGCTGCCCTCTGGAGGAGATATTGCCAGGTACTCTGGTAAGATCCCAGTTCCTGCCACAATCCTAAAAGAAAAACTGATAACCTTACAGTTATTAGTTGCAAGCTAACCATTGGAGCCTCATGGAGTAAGACCGGTTAGTTACATAAGGTATAGCATATCCTGAGCATGATTGTCATTCAATGTTTGCAGTGCACCATTCCCATTAATTAAGGTCCTGATTTAGAGTACAGTGGACTCTGTCACAAATATGAAAGATATTGCATTCACTGTATGTGACATAGGATATAATGCACTTGTAATAGGGCGGACAGGACACTCTTCTGCTAAAACACTAAAATATGCCATAGGAGCGGGAAAACACAAAGATGAAAAATAAATACAGAGGACATAGGTCACAGCCCGTTCGAGAAGTTCAAAGAAGTAAAATACTAATTTAAACGCTATTTTCAAAAAATGATTGACCTTGGGGTTTGTGTTTATTTCATTTTTGTTCTGAGGTTCTTTTTTAAGTACATCTAATGCATCCAATCAGAATCTATTTATTAATAAATGGTATATGTGAATAGTCCTGGTCAGTGGTCAGGGATTTCTGTAGAATTATCACATTATTAAAATGTAAATTTCAGTTCTTTCATGAAAAAAAATCAACTGGCTTATGTTCAGAATCATGAATAGCTTGGATTAAAGATCAACAAATTGGTCACGATCAACATCATCATCAGAGTTTTGAGTGTTATTCTGTGATCTGATGCTGCCTGTGCCGGCCCACAGTTCAATTAATTTTGCTAAGAAAATGCCAATGGGCATTAAAAAAGGCTTTTGCCTCATGCTGGATAGCTCACACCTGTATAGTATTTGAAAGCACTATATATACAACAGTTTTCAAAGCTATGGAGGGAATTTTGAGTACTAGCCAAGTGTAGTTCTTTTCATGTAGGCATATTGTGCCTTAGATGCTAAGTTTTGGTCCTGTGAGAATCAAATTGTTCACAATCTGAACCACCAGAGTTTTGGTGTGAATATATGTTCAACAAATTGCTACCTTTTTTTAGGAAGCTTGGCTAAGAGTTTATTTAATTTTCGATACATATTTGACAGTTTTAGAGTGTGCATCTTTCCTTCAAGGAAATGTTTACTTGAAAATGTTCACTTGAAACAGACTATAGGGCTAACATAAATTAAAAGCAACTTGTCTATTAAAAGGTAATGTATAGCTGCAATGTAAAACTCCACTTTAATATGCAAGCCATTGCACATCACAGGTGCAGAGATTCGCACAGGTTTGAAGACAATTAATCCGTTTCACAATTTCACAAACAACTGCCAACATTTTCCAAATTAATGCTAACTTTATCTGCACTACATGGATCAACTGGTGTTTGTTTTGAACACATACAAACCTTCCCTTCGATTTGCAAGTAGAGCTCTTCAGCAGGTGTGTTACCAGTACCAACATGAGATGTCCTACTGTCGATATTATTATGCTTGGCTCTAAATTCGGCCTCTTGAACATTTGATTGCCGCTTCCCATCACCTTCCTACAGAAGGTTAAGCAGGACTGGCAGATTTACATTGACGAGCAGTGCTGGTTGTATTTATCATCACCAACATTTCCAAATTACATAGCTTTCCTTCTCGCAAACCAGCTTCCAAAATAAAATGTTTAGTGATGGAGCACATTAGCCATATGGCTGAGATACCCGCCACCCCCTCTCAACACAATCCCCAAAGGAGGGAAACCGGAAACAGTTCTTGAAGTTTTTGGAAGTGGGAGGGAGTGACCCTCCCGGCCGTATTTATTAAAACAAAAGATTAAAAACATTTAAACATTAATGTACAATTTCATACCACATTGCGATGTTTGGCTAACCTTAACAGATTCTCTAATACAGAGGTTCTCCTAGCCGAACTAACATCCTACAAAACATTTACTTGAAATATTGAAATTGTACATCCTAACGTTTAAGGGCCAACGGCAAGGTCGTAACCGGTGTCAAGATCCCTAACCAGACATACCCCCCCCACTTGGAGGGGCGACAGCACTGAGGCGTACTCAAGTGCAACTACTACCAATTTCCCTTGACTTGACGGGGGCACTTATCAACTCGACGCCAGTTAAAGGTCGTTCGAAGACTCGTGTGAGGTATCTAGAAGGTATCGTAGACCTCCCCCCAACCCCACACAACTTACCGCATCTGCCGTCGCAGATGTCACTGGCCCCGGGAAATTCCCCAGGAGGGGGCTGTAACCCCTCCTACACAGGAAGGGGCCTTGACCGCCTTTCCTCTTCTTTCGGCGACCCATCCTTAGAAGGGACCGCCTCCCCGTTGAGGGGCCAAAGGCCACCTCCCCCGAGCGCTCCCATCCGTGTTGGGTGACGCCCACTCATAGGGATCTTCCAATTAGTGCTCACCGATCATGACCTTACCGCCCGACCAAAATAAATACGACAAATGCTAACTAAACGAAACTACATTGGCCACTATGACCGAAAAAACCTGTTTATAAATGGACCTTACAACCGAAGTTCTTTAATCACAAACTTGTAAAATTAGACCAATCTTTATTACACATTCAACATCAACACAACACTACAATAACCTGTAAACGAAATAGAATAATTGATCAAATTTATTAAAACAACTGGCTGTCCTCAGGGGCTGGTGGGTGGGTCAAAAATGGCTCTTCGTTCCGTCTCGAGCTCACGTGCAGCGAGGAGGTGCAGCTTCAGAGCACAGGAACAAGAGGATGTCTTCTGGTCTTGCGTCCCTTTTTATCCATCTTCAGGGCGGGCGTAAACCCGCCCCTGCCTGCCCAGAGGGCGTGGCCAGCCGCGTCAGTGTCTAGGCCAGCCCACTCTAGGGCGGGAAAAAGCGCGCCCCGGCTACGCCGCTTCGGGCATACCAGCCGAGACGCGCCTCCCGCCCAAAATGGCTTCCCGGGGGGATCGAGGCACTCTGCCATACGTTCGGGGGGACCGAGTGGTCGCCCCTTTCCATATGGCTGAGATACCCGCCACCCCCTCTCAACACAATCCCCAAAGGAGGGAAACCGGAAACAGTTCTTGAAGTTTTTGGAAGTGGGAGGGAGTGACCCTCCCGGCCGTATTTATTAAAACAAAAGATTAAAAACATTTAAACATTAATGTACAATTTCATACCACATTGCGATGTTTGGCTAACCTTAACAGATTCTCTAATACAGAGGTTCTCCTAGCCGAACTAACATCCTACAAAACATTTACTTGAAATATTGAAATTGTACATCCTAACGTTTAAGGGCCAACGGCAAGGTCGTAACCGGTGTCAAGATCCCTAACCAGACATACCCCCCCCACTTGGAGGGGCGACAGCACTGAGGCGTACTCAAGTGCAACTACTACCAATTTCCCTTGACTTGACGGGGGCACTTATCAACTCGACGCCAGTTAAAGGTCGTTCGAAGACTCGTGTGAGGTATCTAGAAGGTATCGTAGACCTCCCCCCAACCCCACACAACTTACCGCATCTGCCGTCGCAGATGTCACTGGCCCCGGGAAATTCCCCAGGAGGGGGCTGTAACCCCTCCTACACAGGAAGGGGCCTTGACCGCCTTTCCTCTTCTTTCGGCGACCCATCCTTAGAAGGGACCGCCTCCCCGTTGAGGGGCCAAAGGCCACCTCCCCCGAGCGCTCCCATCCGTGTTGGGTGACGCCCACTCATAGGGATCTTCCAATTAGTGCTCACCGATCATGACCTTACCGCCACAGGCCGGATAGTTGACCGGCTATCCGGACCCCCCACACAACTCCTACCTAAAGGTCATGTTTCAACGATTTTAACCATGCTAAGAAGTCTCCTAAGAGTAACTCATTCCCCACCCAAGACAAATGCACACCATCCCCCAAATACATACTGTCATCATTAATACAGCTATGAGAAATAGAATGCAATGTCCTGGAACGGAACAACCTACTCACTTTATTGTTAAGCTTCCTAACAGAATGGTTCAAAGCAGGAATAGAGATAGCCCCCCGCCACACCTTTCGTGGAATCAAATGGGACCATGCAATCGTGCACCCCGGAACTCTCCTCGCCAACCAACTTACAGTGGAAAGCATTGCCTCCAGGAGTAGTCGTCTACCGATGGTGACCAAATCATTGCCCCCAACATGCACTATAACTATAGACGGCGGTGACCTTGTCCGCCCTAACAAACCCTCGAAAAATGTTTGAAACTGGTCAATACAGAGACCGCCCCTTCCGTAGAAGGACATCCTGTACCCGTATTCCCCAGCTACGTGAATCATGTCACCTGCTTTGAATACGTCTGCGGCACGCCTCACGTATGAGTGGCCCACGACCCACACCTCCTTTTTCACAGCCGGTGATGTCTGACCGCTGGCCCGGTGTAGGGTCGACTGCATAGTCCGCCCCGCCTCGTAAGCTTGCGTAACTGAAAACCAAACAAAAACAAGAAGCGTGAGTACATTATTACAGCTTCACAACATGTGCAACCGCACGTATCTTTTATAACAATTGGAGGACCAACGCCCCACTCGTTTCACTTGCTCAACATTAAGACCCCTGGCTGTAGCTTCTGTAGCAGCCCCTATCCGAAAGGAATGGGTCCCAAATTCGCCCGGGTTCAAGCCCGCAGCGGCAATTGACATCGCAAGCACCCGCTGAAACTGAAATTTCGTCAGTGGGGTGGCGTCAGCGTGTCTTAACAAAGTCCCCCCCCATGATGCCACCCTTCGTGCTAGGTAATCCTCTAAACACTTTACCGGACATATGGAGGACCCAGGAATCCTGCGTATGATGACGCAGTCACCCATCCCATCTTGATCAGTCTTGGATTTTACAAAGGAGACAGTCATTGTTTCTCCCCTGATCTGAACGTGTTCCTGGCACAAACCCCCTGCCACATCCAGTTTGTTCCTTGCAACTAGTTCGCTTACCCGCATTGCTCCGTGAAATGCTAGCGTAAAAGCGGCTCGGAACAGCACCGCCTCAAACTGAGATGAACATGTGGCCGGGAGTGTGGCCAACAACTGGGAAAATCTATCCAAACCTATCGGGCGCCTTTCATCTACTCTGCGACCCTCAAGGCGTTGCCACCCACGCAGCGCTTTCTGTACAACGAAAGACGCTGTTGGGTCCTGGATAGCGTGTGCTCTGGCAACAAAGGAAATGGCCGCACGATGCCTCTGGGCCGTAGCCACCGATTTCCCAGCCCTACGTAAGGACATCAGGAAATTCACTACCCATTCCTCGTGACCCCAAAGTCGCTCTCTATCACTCCCCAAAAAGGCTAAATAGGCCCGAAACGCCCCTTCGTATGCCTTCCTCGTCCTTGGTGCTAGACTCTCTCCCACGAGGTGACGAAGTTCGGGGCACCGAGAGACCAGAGAGCTTCGGGAAAGGGTGCCGGCTCTGGGTCCGCTGAGGGGAGGAAACCCGAAAAAGCCTGCATTTGAAAACGAGACAGTGCGTCAGCCGCCTGATTCATCACCCCTGGAACATGCTTTGCTCTGAATAGCACGTTCAATTGCATACATAGTAAAACAATTTCCTTAAGCAGTCTTAAAATCAGTTTACAACGTGCTGCCTGACTATTGATGCACTCGACCACGGTCATATTGTCAGACCAAAATATGACAGAGTGATCCTTGAACCCATCGGGCCATGTTCTCAAGGCCACCAAGATGGGAAACAGTTCCAGGAAAGCAATATTACTCGTCAGACCATTCTCATGCCACCATGTCGGCCATCTTTGTGCCGACCATTTCGTGCCGAAGATGGCGCCAAAACCTATGCTTCCTGCTGAATCTGTCCATAGCCCCAGCTCTTCAGAAGACACGGCTGGTTCATTCCAGACGATTCTACCATTGAAGTCCGCCAGAAATGCTAACCAAATACGCATGTCCTGGCGGATCTCGGCCGATAGTCTCGTGCGATGATGGCACTCTTTAAGGCCGACCATCGCTTGGGCAATTGAACGGGAAAAGGGGCGGGCCATTGGTATTACCCTCAGGGCAAAATTCAACTGTCCCACCAACTGCTGTAATTGTTGCAGCGTAACTTTTGATGCATTTATACACACTTGCAGCGCAGCCCTGAACTTCAACACTTTCTCAGCTGGCAAACGGAAACACCCTTCAATGGAGTCCAACTCGATCCCCAGAAACTCGAGGCAAGTCGTAGGACCCACTGTTTTACCCGGCGCCAATGGCACACCAAACTGTTTCATTAACACACAAAATTCGGCCAAGGCCCGGCCACATTCAAGATCCCCGGCTGCCCCAAGAAACAGAAAATCATCAAGGTAGTGCATTACATCTTGGAAACCTGTTTTCTTTGTGAAGACCCATTGTAGAAAACTACTGAATTTCTCGAAATAAGCACAGGATATAGAGCACCCCATTGGCATACACCTATCCATGTAATAACAACCCTGAAACATGAATCCTAGGAGACGCTGGTCGTCTGGGTGTACCGGGAGCAATCGGAACGCTGACTCGATATCTGACTTCGCCATCAGCGCCCCGGGCCCCAGGCGATTCAAAATGGCTACGGCCTCATCGAAGGATGCGTACCGCACCGAACACACTTCTGGATCGATTGCATCATTTACGGAAAGACCTCGTGGAGCTGATAAATTGTGAATCAGTCGGAACTCACCGGGGTCTTTCTTGGGGACTACCCCTAAGGGAGAACAAACAAAATTCTGGACCGGGGGTACACTAAACGGGCCGGCGACCCGACCTCGAGTCACCTCTTTCCGGATCTTATCCTGTACTACGTTCGTATGCTGCAGGACGGAAAGTTGATTTTTACACTTTTCCACACCCTGAAAGTCCCCTACCGGGATGCGGAAACCATACGAAAAACCGTTCCGCAGCACCCCAGCAGAAGTACGATCCGGGTATTCACTGAGCCAGGGAATCATCGCCAGGGTATCAATCGGGGTAGGTAAAGGCGCCCCTCGGACTATATTAGACCTGTTTGGCACCTCCTCTCCCCCCATTATCACCCGTTCTGGCTCTGCACGAGGACTCAGGATGGGACAACCCACAACCACTACATTCATGTTTGAATTTACACGATCCCTGGGGTCTAGTACATTTACCTCTGTTGAAATTAAAGCAGAAACCCCTTTTTCCGGTACTGCCGGCAGGTTTCGAGTAATCGTCGGCACCCGTACCTGATCGAAAGGGCGTCCCCGCATATTGCCGGGAGGATTCGCCAACATTACTTCCCACCAACGGCATTTTCAACATTCCTGACTCCTTCATTTTATCCCAAGTCAAGGAATCATAACAATCCCAGGTTAAACTTTTATTATGCTCCTTTTCCTTTCTGAACAGATTATCGTAACAGAACCAATGATTACCCTGGTGCGATGTCGAGTACCCCATGATTCGTGATTGATAGATTGGGAACTCGGAAAGCAACTCAGGTCTACGTTCCCCCAAGATTGATGTAAAGATTCCCCAAGCATTGCCCCAATTGCCGATATTCTCATTCACTTTAAAGGCGGCCATTTTTGTGCGCCAAACACTCGGATGCATGAGATCCTTCTGACTCTTTACATGCTCTACCTCATAATGATCAACAAGCAGTGAGAAAATGTTCACATACTCCCCCGCCCAAATCTTTTCCTTAATTGCCAAAGGAACATGTTGCCCCAACTTTTCTCTCCGAGAGGGTGTTGACTCATCCCTCGCGATCGGCAATGGCCGCTTACCTGCACCTGACGCTGCCTCTGTGGTCGCAATCGTCCCTGGTGTCTTGTCCCCTACTGCAGCCGGCACGGGCACCTTGGCTGCTTCCCGTTTTTCACGCAATTGCTTTATCAGCGCCTGCGCATCGACAGCCGTGGCGCCCTCGTTACCTTTACCCAACCACGCTGCCAATTGTGCTGCCAGCTCGGGCGGCATATCATCCTCGGACACGGGGGTGACCACAACGGGAATTGGATTCCCCTCCTCCGGCACGGGAGTTGGAGCCTCGAGCGGGGCACTGGGACCCGGGATGTCTTCACCCGCTGCCCCCCTCCTGGGCCTCTTGTTTTTCCCTCCCGGGGCTGCTCCCGCCAAAGGACGTTTTGGACCCCCTTCCTCATTCTTGTCCACCCGCTTCTTTAGCTCGGACATCTCCTTCATGAGAACACGCAGCATCTGGTCAGTAGTCATGCGCTTTCCCACCTTCTTCGGCATTCTCCAACAAAGTAACTGTAAAACAAACAAGAACGATTAAAACGCTCAAAAATGGCTCTTCGTTCCGTCTCGAGCTCACGTGCAGCGAGGAGGTGCAGCTTCAGAGCACAGGAACAAGAGGATGTCTTCTGGTCTTGCGTCCCTTTTTATCCATCTTCAGGGCGGGCGTAAACCCGCCCCTGCCTGCCCCGAGGGCGTGGCCAGCCGCGTCAGTGTCTAGGCCAGCCCACTCTAGGGTGGGAAAAAGCGCGCCCCGGCTACGCCGCTTCGGGCATACCAGCCGAGACGCGCCTCCCGCCCAAAATGGCTTCCCGGGGGGATCGAGGCACTCTGCCATACGTTCGGGGGGACCGAGTGGTCGCCCCTTTCCATAATATTTTGCCCTGGACTCTTGGTTCAAACATTAGTGCAAAAGGAGATGAAACATTTTATTCACAGCAAAGGAATCTATTTTAACAGGACATTTCATTCCATTTTCCCGTACACTCTCCACTTCTTCCTCTCTTGATGCTATGATGTGGATTTTATTTATTAAACAACATCGTAGAATATCAAAACTTCAACAGTGATTTAGATAGACATATTACAATAGACATATCATTTGAATTTACTAGATGAAGTGTACTGATGGCGAAAGGTACATTTGAGATAAAACAAATGTCATGCCTGATAAAGGACAACAGCTGTTGTTGAAGACCTGTCTGTGTAATAAATCAGAGTGTTCATGTAATTAATTCACAACACTTTCAGTGGATAAATACAGTCGAATCCACTAATCTAAACAGCTCGTCATGACGCCGACCCACATCGCAGGTCACATGCTAGATGCCATCTTCTCCTCAAGCCCCCACGTCACCTTCAGCCATGCCTCTGAACTCACCTGGACAGACCACCACTGCATCCACTTCTCCTTCCGAAAACCCCTCACACACCACCGCACCCTACAGACCCCTCGCCGCTGCTGGGTCAAAGTCACTGAAGAACAACTACAGACAAGCCTCACACTTAACCCTCCGACCAACCCCACCAACCCCACCAACCCCACCAACCCCGATGATGGTGCACTCACCCTCGAACGCTGGATGAACGACTGCACCAACACCGTAGACCCGCTGAAAAAAACCAACAGAGATCCCAGCAAAAGAGTCAGCTGGTTCACCCCAGAACTCCTTGACTCAAATCGCACCTGCCGGAAATTGGAGAACATATGGCACAGCGACAAGACGCCGGACAGCTGCGCTGCCCACAAAGATGCCATCCACAACCACCACCACCTCATCAGGACCGCCAAAAGGACATCCTTCACAGGCCACCTGGACAACAACACACACAACAGGAAGGGGCTCTTCACCATCGTGAAGGAACTCTCCAACCCCAGCTCCAGCACCGACATCCCACCATCGCACGCCCTGTGCGACTCCCTCACCACCTTCTTTCACTGGAAAATGACTGACATCCATGACAGTTTCAAACCCCGGACGACCCCTGCAGACCTCGCTGCACCGGACCCACCGCACCCCACTGCCCACGACACCCTGACAACCTGGGCCAATTTGAGCATCGAGGACACAATCACGACCATGGGCACAATCTACTCCGGATTCCCGTCCGGCCCTCTCCCACACCACATCCTCAACAAAGCCAGCAATTCCATCACACCCCACCTGCACAGAGTCATCAACCTCTCCTTGGAGACTGCCACCTTCCCTGAGAACTGGAAGCACGCAGAGATCAATGCCCTACTGCAGAAACCCAAGGTGGATCCGAGCGACCTCAAGAACTTCCAACCCATCTCCCTGCTTCCTTTACCAGAAAAGATCATCGAGAAGATAGTTAACACCCAGCTCAACTGTCACCTCGAAGACAACAACATCCTGGACCCCTCCCAATCAGGATTCCGCAGCAACCACAGCACCGAGACGGCCATCATCGCCGCCACAGGATCCGTCTAGACAACGGAGAGATGGCGGCCCTCATCCTCCTGGATCTCTCCGCTGCCTTCGACACCGTCTGCCACCGCACACTACGCACACAACTCTAAGACGCAGGCATCCGGCAGAAGGCCTTGGACTAGATGACCTCAACGGCAGAACTCAGAGAGTCCGCCTCCCTCCGTTCCGGTCCGAGGCCTCTGAGATCATCTGCGGCGTCCCACAAGGATCTTACCTCAGCCCGACGCTGTTGAACGTCTACATGGCACCACTAGCACGCATCACCCGACAGCACGACTTCAACATAATCTCCTATGCCAAGGAAATGCAGCTGATCCTCTCCCTCACCTCCTCTCACTGCCAAATCCAACCTTCACCAGGGAACGAAGGCAGTCGCCGACTGGATGAAGGAAAGCAGACTTAAGCTGAACTCAAACATAATGGAGATCCTCATCCTCGGTCCAACGCCTCAGCATGGGATGACTCATGGTGGCCCGCATCACTGGGGAACCCCCAGGACCCCACCGACCATGCACACAACCTGGGAGTCATCCTTGACTCAAAACTCAGCATGACCAAAAAAGTAAACGCAGTCTCCTCCATCTGCTTCAACACCCTCTGCATGCTCCGTAAGATCTACAAAATGGATTCCGACAAGCATGAGGAAAACAGTCACCCAGGCCCTAGTCAGCAGCAGACTCGACTACGGTAAATCCCTCTATGCCAGAGCCTCGTCCAAGCTCATCAACAGACTGCAGAGAATCGAGAATGCCTCTGCACGACTGTTACTTGACGTCTTGCGCCGCGACTACAACACCCCCCTCCCTAGGAACGTGCACTGGCTCCCCGTCGACGGGAGAATCTCCTTCAAACTCCTAATCCACGCACACAAGGCACTCCACAAGACCGGACCAGCCTATCTCAACAGTCGACTCTCCTTCTACGTACCCAACAGGAAACTCAGCTCTGCTGACCACGCCCTGGCCATGGTCCTGCGCATCCGCAGAACTATTTCCGGAGGCAGGTCCTTCTCCCCCCTCTACCTACGACAAACCGAAGACCTGTTGACTTTCAGGAGACAACTTAAGACCTGGCTCTTTGACCAGTAGCAGCAGCACCCCCCCACCCCCCTTGAAACCCTTACGGCTAAGTACTGTGCTTTACAAATTAAATGATTGATTTATTGATACATATATGTCAAGAGATTTTCCAAACTTTTAGACCTAAAAGCTGAATAATTTAGTGTTGTATTCATTGGGGTCTATACAAATGCATGGTAGAATATGTTTTTTGTTCACTTTGCGTTCTTATTTCTGTATTCTACTGGGGAGTACTATGATGAGCGGTTGGTCATTCTTATAGAGATCCTGAAACTGAGTGGTTGTGTAAGCTGTTCTTCTCTGTTCCCAATAAATGCTCTTCTATCAAGAATCTGTCTGATGTCAAGTATTTACGAATGCAACATTTAGGACTTTTGGAATAAAATGTGAGTTGTACATGGAGAGTGAACAAGTGATAATAGGTAGGCGTGAACAAAAGGTCCCTGACATCTCCCTCTGTAAATCTGCACCCTGGGCACCCTGGAGCTACGGCACTCGTGGCATTGGTAACTCTGGAGGGAGGAGGTGCAGAATTACTGGGGAGCACAGGAACACTGACGATTCCATGTTAAATGAGTAATTAACAAGGTAAGGAAGATCCAAATTACAAGTTTTCCTGGTAATTCCTTATTTCTAAGGGGACCTGCTGCATTTCCTTTGTAATCCTCGGTTACTCATTTCCATGGATTCATCAGAGATTACAAGTGGGACTCTGAATGCCCCCTTTGAAGCGAGCAATTACAGGGGAATAGGTCATTCGTTCCCGTTTCCCTGGAAGGCTGCACATAATGCCACCAGTGGCCTCTTTTGAATTTCTGCTGATTTTAATATTCCAGTTTGGTAGTAATTTAGTTTACCCACTGAGTGAGTATTATCCGGAATTTCACAATGAGTCTTTGAATCGATTAAAAAAAGAAGGATATTTTGAACATAAATGTGGAAGATGAGAAGGGGTATCTGAGAAAGGCTATCTGACTTAAGATGATCTGCTTCAGGGTTTTAAAATAGATTGCTAGTCAAATCATCAAATGGTATCAAATGTTGAATTGACACAAATTTAACAAATACACACGTGGGTAAAAATTGCTTTCTTTCACTTCAAGACTCTCATTCATCACAAACGCTGCAGGATTCTAAAGAGTATGACAAGCGAGAGGAATATTGAATCAAAAAGTGAGAATTCCTTTTTGAGACTTTAGGAAAACTGAACCATCCCTTTTTAGGTTTTTAGATTTTATACATGTAGATGTCAAACTTGGCTAAGCATGTCACTTTAAATTAGATATTTTGCTAATCCACACGTTGCTTCCAAAATATTTAATCTGGCTTCAGCAAAATACCCGGAAAAAGGACAAACCTTTAACAAACAAGATCGCAAACGTATCAAAGAAAACAAACACTGTTCCGTTGTGAAGAGAGAATTATGGCTACCATATATAGCTTCTTATTTCAGAGAACTGAGGATCTTGATAAGCCACCAATTTGATTCCTGCACGTTTTAGAAATAGCATACACATAACTGGCTTGCCAGATATGATTAATCACATAGTTAACTGGGCTTATCCCCTATGGAGGAAATTCATAGTTCTTTAACATCTGTTCTAATATATGTATTGCAGTTCTCTGGCCTTGTCTTCCTCCATCTAAAGTATATTCTTGAGCCTAGACTGTGAGATCTGGAAACAAAAGCAGGCCTCTTTTCCACCCCAAAGGGAGTGGGGATGGAGGGTAAAAATCAAATAATCAAACAGTAGTTAGGCTTTAAAACCTGCCTAAAGGAATATATGATTATATATCTTGTGAACTGCCTGTGAAAATCAGGATAAAGCAATAAATACACCACATCAGTAGCTTAGCTACCACCACTTCAGCCTCCAAGCTAAGCCATGTCTCTACTTGCCTCATTCTAGAATTCTGAGCCCTTATCTAACATTGGCTTTACCAGGGCTCTCAGATTATAGTACTATGGCCAGAGTAACACGGGTGTCCTTGACAAGCTGAAAGATGCTTCACACACTGCTGCAGGACTCAAACCTTTAACAGAACTCTAAGAAAACATTATTAACAATGTGTTAAACTGGGAAATGGATCAAATATCCCTTGGAATAGTTTCAAGCTGTAGATGTGCCACCAAATTATTTAAGAATGACACATGTTTCCTGTCAATTAAGTCATTTCTTTCTTGTGCAGCTGTTTGTATGCCCCTCATTATAGGAGGTTTTTGGTATTAGTTTATAATCTGTTAAATTGTTACGTGGGAGATATTTTTGTAATTCTTAGGGCTCAAGAGGATAAACATGGCAGATTGTCTTTTGTGGGTTTGACAAAGAGTAATTTATCACGGAACAAGATGCCTGTGAAAGGGTTAGGTCCCAAGCAATGTAAAGCTTTGGTGCCTTCTACTAGATGGAATTGTGCGGATTTGGCAGTATTCCCTAGATGGCCACTGAGCCCAGGGCCAAAACTTAGGCGAACCCTTTGCAAAACTGTGATTTTGTGATAGGTAATTTTGATGTATCCACAATATGTTTTGGGCCCTTGCCTTTGTACGGTACTTGTCCACCCACACTTGTGAAGTATCATTTGTACTAGGAAACCTTGGAAGTGCTAGGTGGTAGGACATTTTCTGGCAGCCCAGTGATCCCACAACTAAATTTGAGCTTTGCAGAGGAATCTGGGTAGGAAAACGTTGGGGGTCCATGCAAGCCTTACCTCCCTGGAATACCCCAGGTGTAAATATTTCAGAAATGTGTGGGTTTGGAAGGTTTCCCTAGATGGCCTCTGGGCCCCTTGAAAAACCAGGTTGTTTTGTGTTAGTAGGTGGGTAGTCTCTAGCTTGCAGACATCTAGGGGGTGTGTTACCGTTAAAACGCATCTTTTACAACGCGTTCCGTTACAACGCGATTTTTACATCGTAAATACCATTACAATGCATGCCATTACAACGCATGGCATTACATAGCAGATGGTATTACAACGCATACCATTACATCGTAAGTATTGGTAAGTATTTATTTTTTTTTTATTTTATTTTATATGTTATTATTGATTTAATTATTATTAATTATAAAAAAATATTTATTTCGTTTTTAAATATTATAAATTAAATATATTAATTTAAGTATTTTTTAAAATAAGTATGAGTATAGGAGTATATGTTTTGGGGTACTGATGTATATGTTTTGGGGTGTTTGGGTATTTTTAGGTTTTAGGGCAGTGTTTGGGTTTTAGGGTACAGGGGTGTTTTTAGGTTTTAGGGCAGGGTTTGGGTTTTGGGGTACAGGGGTGTTTTTAGGTTTTAGGGCAGGGTTTGGGTTTTGGGGTACAGGGGTGTTTTTAGGTTTTAGGGCAGGGTTTGGGTTTTGGGGTACAGGGGTGTTTTTAGGTTTTAGGGCAGTGTTTGGGTTTTGGGGTACAGGGGTGTTTTTAGGTTTTAGGGCAGGGTTTGGGTTTTGGGGTACAGGGGTGTTTTTAGGTTTTAGGGTAGGGTTTGGGTTTTGGGGTACAGGGGTGTTTTTAGGTTTTAGGGTAGGGTTTGTGTTTTGGGGTACAGGGGTGTTTTTAGGTTTTAGGGCAGGGTTTGGGTTTTGGGGTACAGGGGTGTTTTAGGTTTTAGGGCAGGGTTTGGGTTTTGGGGTACAGGGGTGTTTTTAGGTTTTAGGGCAGTGTTTGGGTTTTGGGGTACAGGGGTGTTTTTAGGTTTTAGGGCAGTGTATGGGTTTTGGGGTACAGGGGTATTACGACTTTATATAAATTAAATTAATTAAATTAATTTTATTTTATTTTATTAAATTAATAACAATATTTACAATTATTAATTTAATTGTATTAATAAACGATTACAATTAAATTATATTATTTAAACATGTTCAATTAATTAAATTCTTTTAATTTTATTAAATATAATTATATTATGTATTATTTATAACTTAATTAAATTATAATTATATTTATTGTAATTAATTGCATTATATTATTTTCTATTTATAAATGTTTTATATATCATTTATTATATTATTTTAAATATATTAAATTAATATATTATTAATTTAATTGTATTAATAAACGATTATAATTAAATTATATTATTTAAAAATGTTTAATTAATTAAATACTTTTAATTTTATTAATTATAATTATATTATGTATTATTTATAACTTAATTAAATTATAATTATATTTATTGTAATTAATTACATTATATTATTTTCTATTTATAAATTTTTTATATATCATTAATTATATTATTTTAAATTACTATAATTAAATTAATTACTGTTTTAAAAATGTTATATTATTTTTATTATTTTAAATTAATTTAATTAACTTTATTACATTTTTTAAAAAAAAGATATACTTACCAATACTTACGATGTAATGGTATGCGTTGTAATACCATCTGCAATGTAATGCCATGCGTTGTAATGGCATGCATTGTAATGGTATTTGCGATGTAAAAATCGCGTTGTAACGGAACGCGTTGTAAAACATCGCGTTGTACTGACACCAATCCATCTAGGGGAACCTTAAAACCACAGACATTTTTGAAAACTGTTGTAACTTTATTACCTCAAATGCATCCTCTCCTTGGATACTCAGCCAGGATGAATGTGGTGTCTGCGTGGAATGTTGGAATGCCTGATGAGAGAGAGTGGAATGTTGGTGTGCCTGCTTGTGTGGAGAATGACAGTTGGAATGAGTGGGCTGAGTAGCAAAGATGCTGCTCCTGGTGGGATTCCCTTTGGACCTTCATGAGACCTTCTTGAAACCTGTAACTTCTTATCAATAAACCCTCTACATGAAAATATACCTCCTGGCTACCTCTGGTCATCTGTACAATTTACTTACAACAAAAACTATACACCCGTGGGCGTCCCGGGAGGTGTGACTTGCGTTTTCCCACTTTTCCTCTAATGTCTATGTGGAAAAGTCATTGGATCACCGCACAAGTTTCCTACCACTCAGCCTTTCCCTCAGTCTACCAATAAAAATTATGCCTTACTTGTGTGGATGGGCCAAGTGCCTATGACGTGGAAGGACCAAAAATGTGTGGAGATTGAGGGGGCCCAACGCAGGTCCAAAAGGGCAGTTTTTTAATACGCTTTTAGGCTGATGCTACTTTGAACACCCACACAAGTGAGGTATCATTTTTCTCAGGAGAGCAAGGGGAATACTGTGTGGTAGGAAATTTGTGCCTGTGGGGTAATCCTACAACGTACTCACACAAAAATGTGAGGAAAATGTGACTTTTAAGTATATTTGAGGTTTGCAGGGGATTCTGGAAAAGGAAACACTGAGGGATCCATGCAAGCCACACGACCTTCCAAGAGTCAGTACATGCACACCACCATCCATGCACACCACTAGCCAAGTGCCATCCACGAACACCACCAGCCAAGCGCCATCCACACACACTGCCAGCCAAGCGCCATCCATGCACAATGCCAGCTAAGAGCCATCCACTTACACTAACAGACAGATGCTATCCATACGCACAGTCAGCAAAGCAATATCCACAAACACCACCATCCAAGTGCCACGCGCTCTGACAGCCAAGCGCCAACCCCGCACATTGCCAGCCAAGCAGGGCTAGATTGGGAACAGCAACAAGCCCTACCCGATTGATGCTCAACCCGCCCTGGGAGGGGGGAAGCATGCTAGTTAAAAGCACCAAACCTGCTTTTGTTACTGGGGCCCCATTTTGCAGCACTGAACAGGCCCCCATGACAAAACCACCTACCCCGCCAGAAAAACACCCCCACTCCTACGGCCCGCCGGGAAATACCCAGTGCCAGCTACAGCCATTTCAGCTCTGCAGCCAAGTACCATCCATGAACACAGCCAGCCAAGCACCAGTCCACATACACTGCCAGCCAAGTGCCTATCCATGCACACCACCAGGCAAGCGTCAACCTACACACACTATCATCAAGCGTGAGTCCACCCACACCATTAGCCAAGTGCAAGTCCACACACACTGCGAGAAAAAAGCCAGCCAATGGTCGGTACAAACAATCCTTCAGCCAAACTCCAGTTTACACACACAAAAAATCTACCTGGTTTCTAGTGGTTTTCTGCCCCTGCTTGGGTGTCGATGAGACTAAAAATATCACTGAAACAGTCAAAATGTGTGCCTAAAAAATGGGGAGCGACCCTAGCATATGAGGCTTCTCACTGACATGTCCATAAACATGTCCCTGGTACCTAGTGGGCTTTCTGCCCCCCGTGGTGGCATATAGGGGCTATTGCCCCAATCTGACTTTCAGGGAGGCAGAAAGACTTTTTAGGGGGTGTGGGCATTAGCACACACATTCTTGGCAGCCCCCAACCCTATGTATAAAAACATCACCAAAATCCCTTGGGCATTGTGGGCTTTCTGCCCCTCCGGCGGCAGATTTGGGACTATTGCCCCATATGCCTCCTTGGGGGGGCAGAAAGACTTTAGCAATTTTTGGGTGGAGGTGGGGGCATTGGCATGCCCATTCTGGGCAGCCTCCAATCCTACAAAAAAAGCAAAGTCCCAGGTGACTAGTGGGCTTTCTGCCCCCCAAGGGGGCAGATACAAGACTATTGCCCCCATCTGCCTTTCGGGGGCAGAATGACTATGGCATTTTTTTGGGTGATGGGGGGCATTTGCATAGCTATTTGGGGCAGCCCCCACCCCTATGTATGAAAACAAAAACAATTCCAGGTGCCTAGTCTGCTTTCTGGCACCCGGGGGGGCTGATCATGGGCTATTTCCTCCATCTGCCTCTGAGAGGGGCAGAAAGGCATGGAATTCTTTGGGGGTTGGGGCATTGGCATGCCCATTTTGGCTAGCACCCACCCCTATATACGTTAAAATAAATCCCTGGTTTCCAGTTTGCTTTCTGCCTCCCCGCCCACCCCCCATCCTCCCCCGGGGCAGATCAAGGGCCACTGCCCCCATCTGCCTTCCAGGGGGGGGCAGAAAGACTGTGGAATTTTGTAGGGGTAGGGGCTTTGGCATACCCACATCGGGAAGTCCCCACCCCTAAATACAAATACAAAAATAATCCCTGTATCTAGTGGGCTTTCTGCAGATTGTGGCTACTGCCCCCATCTGCCCCACAAAGGGAGTCAGGAAGACTAAGTATGCCAAAAACAAATTGCCCAATATGCCTCACCCCCTCCCTGGTGTACAGTGGGTGGATCCCACTAGGGAGGCGTACCATCAGAAAGGGGAGATTCTCCCCTTTCCAATGATACCTCTCCTGCCTTTCCTCTGGCTTGAGGGCTAAAATAGCCCCACAGGCTCGTAGAAAGTGAAATGAGCCTATCATCTCATTTCAGTTTTGGTGTCAGAGAAATTACAACTGTGCAACGTGCACGCTGATCGTCATTGCCATGAAACAAACAGCCTCATGAGCTGGGTAAACCATTCCCCAGCTCCCGAGGCTGTTTAGGGCAGAAAGAAATCCCTCTGGAGCCCGCACCAGAGGGTTTTCAAGTGCCATGTGTGCAGACAGTCTGGAGCCATCCGACCCACCTGAGCACTGTGATATCCAATTTGCCTTAATGGGTAAAAATAAAGGAAGTGCAAATCATGATAATCCTGAAATTGGGTTCTGATCGGTGGAAAGATGGAGTGACACTTAGGGCCTGATGTGGTCCCTGTTATCTCCCACAGTAACTCTGCACCCTGGTGGTATTATTAACTCAGGAGTTGGGGGCAGAAGAAATTGGGAATAGGACAATGAGGATCCCCTCTGAAATAATGAATTAACAAGCAAAGCAGAATCTAAATGACCTTTTTGAAGTAATTCCTTATTTCTTGCAAATAATTTGAAAGTAAACTTCAATATTCACCTGGTGACTGGCTAAAGAGTAGATAATATGCATAACTTGCCAGTGAATGTGCAAATATCAGAAGAAATGTACTGTAAACCCAGATGCTGTATAAACAACTTACATCTTGTTTCATTATGCCTCATGTAGATTTAACAGGTAGAACTAAAAACAAGGAGTGAACACACTTGTCATGCATCTCCTCATGAAAATTCGGAACCTGATCTATTATTTTTTGATTCTCGAAAAGTGGTAGAAAATTCAGAGCATACTTTGTGCAAATGGAATAATATGTTGCAAACCAACCTATGTACTGTTCGCTCGGTTTGCAAAATAGTAAATCACTGATGGTTGCAGAATGACCTGCCCAATTAATTTTCATTAGGCAATTGCCAATTTGCGTCCCTACATTATTGGCTGTAATCAAAGGAATGGTGGCCTGCAAGAAACAACACATCATCAATGACAGCATTCCAAAATGGAAAAGCCTTTTTTTCAAAGCAGAACATGTACATTAATGAACCTGTGCTGATACTCTAGGTACCTTGGTTAACAAAACATACATAAGTGGTAAACCAAGACAAAATGATGAGTTGCATTGAAGATGAAAATACCCATCCAGGCTTACGATTTATAGGTCGTACTTTGAGAATGGTGTAATGAGGCACCAAGAGGCATTCCATTGGTGGTGCATTGAGGGTCCCATGCAACCACCCATGTGTAACTATTCATATCTCTTCATACAAATAAAGGTTGAAAGGGATTTGTGCCAAAATCCTGCACCTCACTGACGCGGGTGTAAGGAGGGGAAATGCCTCCATTTCTCCTTGTTCTTCCCTCCTTGCATGTGTACAGCATTCTACAGCACACATACAAAGTGGGAAACACCTTAAAAATATGTTATTCTATTCACTGGATGAGACTCCTTCTTATCCAAAAACAATGCCTATCACAATCCAGGGACTCTTGTATTATGGAACAAAGGAGTCTAGTTTTGTCCATGGCAGCCTAATGTATGCCAATCAGGGAGAGAGCAGAACAGTTACACATCTTTGTAGATATGATGCTGTTTTACTCTCCCCAGTTCACACAAAGCAGCACAGTATCTTTACTTACTGTGCTGGATTGCATCCTTTTTTATTAAATCTGACCCAATGTGTTCTCTTCACTTGTCTCCTTGGACAAGTAGGAAAGATCATCAACAGGAAACCAGGCCAATTAAGTTTTAACAAGGCATTGGGCATAGTCACAGTTTTCAGGAAGCAGCATAGCACAGCTTTTTGTTCAAGTAGCCCGATATAAGTGTCCATTGATCTCTAATTCAGCCTATCTCTCTCATGAGCATTGATTGCTATCTTAAATTTACAGTGCTTGGCAGATCGGCAGGCAACATCAGATCAGTGCATAAGCATCTACAAAGATTGTGTTTCTAGCTAAGCAGCTTGTCAATTATGAGATGTCTGCAAAAAAATTGATTTGCTTTTATACAAAGTACCAAAAACATTATTTGTTGTGGACTGGTTCAAAACCCAAAAGTGTAAACTGTGCCAAACGTTTGCTTTGCTGGGAACTCTCAGGTCTAAAAGGTGCACAGCAATACTCTGGATCAAGCCTATGGATACACAGTTCAGCAGGTTGGATATTATAGAAAGGGTGGGGCAGAGCAAATGCATACAAATTTTGCCACAAGCTAGGTGAAGACCTGGCAGAATGGACCAATGGTGCTGCAATTGTTAGATACGAAGGACACTGGACTACTTTGAAGAGATAGACGTTAAGGCAACAAGGGCTCAATGAATAAATGCAAAGTGAAATATTTAGAGAAGATGTAAGGGAAGGTAAGATACTTGAACAACAGAATGAAAAGAATTCTAACTTTATAGGGATTATAGTCAATCAGAGCATGCTAGATGAAGTAATAGTTGGGTCCCAAGGGCTGGAATATGTGTCTGTGAGAAGAGTTATCATGTTGGGGAAAGATGAAAATGATAGAACACAACTAGTAAGATTTCCTTGGTCAGGTGCAAAAATACCTCCTTGTCCAGATTAAAAATGAAGATGTATATAAAGCAGGAGGAGGGGGCAATGTTAAATGAGAGGGTGGTATCTCATAGAGGGGTCATCCATGTATGACTACGAAACAGAAACTTATTCTAGGGGGTATTCTATTTTTCCCATAAATACTAGGGGTTCTGGGAAAGGCAGGTCTTGCTGTACTCAGAAAGTCTTGAAGTAACTGTGACATATGCGACAATAGGTAGCAAAAATATTGAAGGCCTCATTTACAAAGAACTTCCTTAGGGAAGCTCCATTTGTAATTGTGCTGCGCTGCCCTACGTCAATTCAAAAGGGCAGAAATGCACTGTTTTAACAAGATACAATGCATACCTCTCCTTTCAGCCAGCGACGGTACTCAATTTGCAGCCGAGTGCCAACACAGACACCATTGCACCATATAGTATGGGTGTCTGTGTTGTATGCATGATTGCTTTGGGGAAGTAAAGTGAAGCACCTTCCTCAAAATAAAAAAAAATAAGAGGCAGTTTTCTTGTTCTATGTGTGAGGCAGAATGCAGCACACTTGGAAAGAGGAAAAACAAGGAGAAATGTAAACTATTTTCCTTTTTACACCTGCTCTGGTGGGGTGTAAGTTTTTGGTGCTGCCTGAGGTTTATTGTGATTTTGTAAATCTGGGGCAGTGTTAAAGACCACGGGTGTTGAGTGAAAACACCCATAGCACCACCCATGGAATGCCTCCTTGATGCAAAGTAAACCAATGCTGTGCTTTGAGCTACCGTGCCCCACTTCATATCTATGAGGCCATGCAAAGCCATGCAGGGTATCTGTGCTTTGCTTTATAGAAATGATTGAGAGGCCAACCCTCTGACAGCGCACGCCTCTTGTAAATAACCCCCCTAGAATCTAGCTCTCGCTGGAAACATCGTGTGCTCTGTTGTGACTGAATCTAGTGACAAAGCAACCTGAAGAAGGGTAAGTTATTCCACTGCTAAATGCAGCCATTTCACAGTGACGCTTTCCCACACAATGATGTACATGAGTGCAACTCTAATGACAGATGGACCTCAGGTGATCACAAGCTATCATACGTTCAAACATTTTACAATATTTTATATAAACATAATTACAATATTTTATATAAACATAATTACAATATTTGCAATAATAATTTTTAAATCAATGCTGAAAATATTCACAAACATTCACAAAAATCAGAAAAATGAATATGGATTTGACTAGGCTTAATTAACAAAGGGAGGTCAGTAAGTATTGCCCGGGTGAAGCCATTGGACCTCAAATTCATTTGAATGCTGTTACCAGCAAAGTACTGGGCAAAAGGATCAAACTGGGCTTGGCTCTGCTGTTTATAGGATGAGGAGACACATTTAGAGACTAGTTACCTACTCACTAGCAACTAGTTACCCAGTAATGGTTTGCCTAGTGGTGTTTCTTTTTGCCCTGTTGCACATTCTCTAGTTGTCCCTGATCTTCTTTGGCATTGGTGAACCTGGTCCTCATAGATTAGGTCTCCCTGGGCCAGTTTATTCCTGTCCTTGTCCTCGTGGATCTGGAGTTTCTAGCCCTGCTGGTGGCCCACCTCCTGGCCCTTATTGTACTTCTTGTCATCTTCCTCCTCCTACTTCGTACTTCCCTAGCCCCGCCCACAATAAATTTAGTCAAGTACAGCCTCCAAACCTTACACACAGAATTGTTTTCTTTACTTCCATGTTTATTGTGCTGAGACAGCATTTCAGATATAAAGGCACATAGATACTAGACCATGTCCACGTAAAACATTGCTTTACAAGTAAAAAATCAAACGTACCATTCCAAATATGAAGGGGTTAGTCATGACATGGGACCTGTAGGAAAGTAACCCTTTTTTTCATGGCTGCCTTCACTTTTTGTTCAGTGGTGCTGATATTTTGTGACTGATGTACACGGGGTCCTTGCTAACCATGCCCCAGTGCCCCTGCTTATCCCCTAAAAAAAGATAAAATTGCCTAATTGTGTGCAAATGGCACACACTTTGGCACCCCTATAAGCCCCTAGTACGTGGTACCCCTGGTAACTAGAGCATGGGTACCAAAGATGGTACCTAATTGCTAGAGCATGTATTATGCCACCCTAAGGTACCCCATAGAAATTGCAGGCAGCCTGACATGAAGACTGCGTGTCATAGTGCAAACCATGACTGAAAACTCGGCATGGTACACACATTGGGTGCCATGCCTCCGCCACTGTATTAGCTATATATAAGTCACCCCTACAGCAGGCCTTGCAGCCCTAAGGTAGGTAGCATTATATTTTATGCGTGGACATATGAGCATGAGTTGTTATGACCATGTAGTATCTAGTCCAATTACTAGATAAATCAGTTCCTTCCATTTTAGGTACAGGATTGTGATGATTTATCGATTTTTGGCATGCAGAAGTGATATTTGCAGTCAGACCTGGTTAACTCTGGCAGTTTACATGAGCTATTTTGCTGATTCATTCTGCAGCTTTAAAATAATGAATGTGCTGTTATCAAAATATCAGAAAAATGACAACACCTTTTCGAGCAAGATCACAAATATATCAAAACTGAATAATGCTGCCCTGGTGTGATTAGAGAAATTGGTAACCATATATTTCTGCTTTATTTTGTTTATCTGAGGACTTTAATAAGCAAATATTTTGACTCCTGTATATTTTAAAGATAGTATATACAGTGGCTTGCAGGTACGATGTATCACATTTATAACAGAGCCTAAGCCTTATGGATGGATTTAATAGTTGCTGATAATTAATAAAAAGTGCAATATTGGGATAAGTAGTACTTTAAGACACTTGATCAACAGGGACACATCTTCCTCTGATATAGTATTACATTGTCAGACTCTTGACATAGAAGAAATAGTCATAGTTTAGCTACAACCTCTCTCAACTCCAAGTTAAGAAATGTCTTTAGATGCCTCATTCTAGAGTCCTTTAGAATAGTTTTAATCAGCAGATGTACCACCAAATTATTTAAGATTGGGAAAACAATTCTGTCCTTTGAGTCATTTCATTCTAGTGCAGCTGTGTGTATACCCCTCATTGTGGGGGTCTCTGATGTTTGTATTTTCTAGGACTCATAAAGACAAAAATGGCAGATTGTTTTTGGTGGGCCATGGAAGGACTGGCTGCTGAACACACTTTCCATTCCTATCAAAGGGAATGTGGTTCTTCCTCTTCAAGGGAGACCTGGGAGTGTAAAATAAAACCTTCTATGAGGACATCCTTGAAAACAACATGAATCTATTATCCATGGAGAATATGATATCAGGGCTAGGTAGAAGTAAAATGGTGAATTGCTTCTTTTTACGCCAATCCGGCTGGGCCTAGGCAAATCTGACACAGAAGAATGTTATAAACATGTGTAAGTTGAAAATCTAGGTTGTATGGGGCAATAGGCTGCACATTATTTAATACAGCTTTAATTTTTAGAGCAAGAGTTAGGAAGTCAGACTCCTACTGTAGAAAAGATATAAAAGCGCTGTCACTTGAGTGGTTCTTTAAATAGAGAATAGTATACCAAAATCTCAGGGCCAACTCACGCATGGATTCTTATTCAGCGATAGAACGCCCAATCCTTGCATAACACATCATTTATCAACCATGACCCTGGCAATTTTGAGTTAAACTTGCTGAGATTTAAACACAGAACATTCAGATTATTGGGAACAACAGGGGGAAACAACACTGAGCAGTATAGATGTCCCAGATTCCACCTCTTTACTTAGGGGATGTTCAAGAATTAAACTATGAATTCTCATTGATTCTGCACTTCAACTAGTTAACAGGACCCTGCAATCATTAAACATAGGGCTGCATAATTAACAACAGTAGATTTGGGGACCCAGTAAGTAGGTCAACATAGTATTAATAGATTGACAATTTCCACTTATGGGTAACAAATACAAGAAATTCACAGCATGATAATCCTTAAAGTGATTATAAATAGCTCAGGTGTTAAGGAAGACGTGTGCACTTGTTAAGCTTTTCTATTTTCCATTTATCTATGTATCTTTTAATGCACTTTTTAAGCACAATCTTCACAGAAGACATCACAAAGCCCCACAAATAAAAAAAAGCTACTTCTGCCAGATAAAGGCTGCAGACATAAGAAGCAACAGGAATCCTTTCAAACTGGGGATAAATGCAATTTTTGTGAAACAATATTTTAAGAGTTGAACTTTGTTAGGGTTTATTATATAAGTTCAATAAAGACAGTGTCACGCAGGACCAAGTTCTTGTCTCTGGCCCAGAAACCCTTGTTGATGAGGCTGATCTTGAAGAGTTCTTTCTTAATTGTCCAAAGCCTAATATCATCCCTCACTGAAAGAGTGAGTGGACATATTGAATAAAAAGCGTGGATGCACAGTACGTGACTGATCCTTAGTGACCAGAAGACAGATATCTTGGGGTTCCCTTTAATACGCAAAACCATCGGTGTGGCAGTGACTGGTGCTCAAACATTGGAAAACTTATCTGTAAGAATCCTATCCACAGCTAGCAGAATTTGGGCTTGTTCTTCTGATCCCAGTGTCAGACTCATTCTCCAACCCCTACCATTGCAGGGTCAACTTATTAATACCAAATGTATGATTGCAGGCACTCCCTACTATCACATTGAGGTCTTGGGTTATGATGGAAAATTGGCCTCCAAGTCTCCTTGATACCCCAGGTACTTCTAGGATAACAGAAAAAAGTACAGAATGGGTACACCATGGCAACATTATCAGTTGCGATGCAATGGAAATGTGTAGTAAAAGGAAGTTACACAGGCCAGGTGTATAAGCAGGATATCTTTATTGTTGCTTGGTTCCAGGATAGATGAGTAGTAGAAGTAAAGAAGGCAAACCGTAGCCCCACCAGGAGCTGCCTCGCCTGCTGCTCAGCCTGCATTCACCAACTGATGCTCCACACACACAGACACCCAAATATTCTAAGAGGTCATCACACATTCCAGCTGAGCAGTAGGGAAGAGACAATAACTAGTTTATGACAAAATGCCCTGCCAGAATTGAAGGTTGTACATTGAGGATGGAGTGTCGACGCCCCAAGAGGCGTTTCATGGGTTAAACATAGGTGTTCCCATGCTACCACCCTTGTGTTTTGAAGCAAATCTCTATCTACAAAGAACTGTGTGCCAACATCCTGCACCTCCTTGATGCAGGTATAAGAAGGAGAAATGGAGAAATGCTTTCATTTCTCCTTGTTTCCCTCCTTGCTTGCGTACTGCATTCCGTAGCACACAAACAAAGTGTGAAATACAATAAAGCGTACTTTTCATACTAGGAGAGATCACTTCCTGTCCAAAAACTCTGACTATCATAACCCAGATACCCTTGTGCTATGGCACAAGTGTGGCTACCTTTATGCATGACAGGCAAAGGTGGGCCAGTGCAGGAAGAGGGGAGAACAGCTCTACATCTTTATAGATATGGCACTGTTCTACTTCCTTTTTTTTTTTTTTTTTTTTAAAGTGTTTTTTATTTGCATCAAAGGATCACATAAGCAATAAACAATTCATTTTTCCACATAAGAAACCAGGAGCAGAAATTAGAAGGCACTGTTCTACTTCCATTCACACAAAGTAGGGCAACTCTTTTCTTGCTGCGCTGGGCTACATGACTTTTTAATTAATTTGGGCATGTGTGTTCTCTTCACTTGCCTCTTTGGACAAGTATGAACGATCACAATCAGCAGGAAATCAGGGCAATTGAGTTTTAACAAGGCATTTAGCATAGTCACTGATTTCTGGAAACAGCATAACACAGCTTCTTGTTTAGGAAGCCCTATAGATGTGTCCGTGTAGCTCTCTCATGAGCTGGCATGGATTTCTATCTTACATTTACAGTGCTTAGGATTTCGGCAGCCAACGAAAAATAAGCGCACAATCATCTACACTGTATTTGTTTCTAACTAAAAAGCTTGCTGTGAATCTTGATGACCCACTGTTTAAAAAACAATGTGGGATTTCTACCTGCAAATTGCTTTGCTGTTATAAAAAAGCACTCGAATACAGTTTGTCATTCATTTTCACTCTGTGATGAAAACGACCCATGCCTGTTACCTTAACAGTATTTGCTGTGGACTTGTTGCCCTAAACCTTCTCTACTGGGGCAATAGTAAGAAATAGTGCATTTATTCACAGGCAGCCGGGTTAACTCCTACTGTAAATTACCCAGATGCATTACTTTCCTGTCTACTACATTCTCCTCCCCATCCACAGAAGCCCCATTACAGTGTCTCACTCAATTTATCTCCTGCAAGTGCCCCAAAGCACAGTCCCCCAAAGCACCATTTGCTTTCCGTATATGTCCTCCCTTTGGCGCCTAGATACAACTTATCTGTCTGAATTCCCAATTTGCTGCTGTTTGTGAACTCCTGCTGTGTTGCCAGGTTTGAAATAGTAAACACGCACAATCCCCCAGCAAAAAGACTAAAACTAGCCCAAGGTCTACCATAATAAGTAAAAAAAAGAGCCTAGCTCTCCAAAATTATCAGCAAGAGCATCATGAACGTTAAATAAACAGTGTATTCTCATGACTGAATAAAACATTAATGTAACATGATTTAACACCATGCTCAGAAACACTTGCAGGAAGTCAAAAACTTCTAGACTGCAGCACAGAAATGACGGCACAGTAGAGACAGGATCGCGCCCTCTTGAAAAGCTGCTTTACAAGTTAAAACTTAAAACTACCATTCCCCAGATGCATTGTGCAGGTGACTCAAATGTCAGTGTGTCTGAAGAGGCTGCTCATGACATGGGCTCAAAAAGCATCAATGCTCAAAACCTTCTCTGCTGCGCCAATAGTATGAAAAACGTGTTTATTCACAGGAAGCAGAGTTAACTCCTACTATGAATTACCCAGATGTATTACGTCTTGTCTCCTGCGTTCAATTCCCCATTGCACAGAAGCCCCATTACAGTGTATCACTCAATTTACCTGCTGCAAGTGCCCCAAATCACTGTCCCCCCCAAAGCACCATTTGCCTACTGTATGTGTTCTCCCTTTGGCATTTGTTCGATTTCCCCGTTTGCTGCTTCTTTATGATTTCTGCTGTGTTGCCAGGTTTGAAATAGTAAGCTAAGCACAGTCCTGCCAGCAAAAAGCCTAAAGCTAGCCCAAGAGACGATGATGCAGTATACCACAAAGGCCTTCCATAAGAAGTCCAAAAAGAGCTTAGCCCTCCAAGATCATCCGATGAAGCATCAAGAACTTTAAAAAAATAATGTATTCTCATGACTAAATAGAACATTAATCTAACATGCTTTAAAAGCATACTTAGTAACATTTGCAGAAAGCCAAATACTTCTGGACTGCAGCACAAAATATTTGTGTTTCACATCCTGAAGCTTCTGTTTATTTTTACAAGTCTTATTTGTATATTGAAATTTAAATAACCTAATTGTCATTATTCAAATTAATATTGCTGTTTTATTACCTGTAAACAGATTAGCCTAAATCATGCACTTACCACTCTACAAACTATTGTAAAAAAATAATAATAATAATATCGAGTTTGTAGAGCGCTCAGTAACGCCATCACGGCGTGTCCCCGCGCTAACACTGTCCAAGAAATCAGCATACAGATGGCCCGGATTAAGAGGAGTAAAGATGAGTTTTGAGCAGGGCCCTAAACCGCGTTTCGTTGCTCTCCAGTCTCAGTGCACAGGGGAGTTTATTCCACTGTTGGGCTGCATGGAGTGCAAATGAGCGTCCACCCAATCTAGCCTTCTTAGTTCTAGGCACTTTCAGCAGTCCGGCGCCCTCTGATCGAAGGGACCTGGTAGGTTCATATCTGCTGATTAAGTCCCTGAGATAAGTCGGTGATCTGTCCCAGACGATACGGTGACAGAAGAGGAGACACTTGTAGCGCACCCGTTTCTTTACAGGTAACCAATGAAGCGCATCCAGTGCTTTTTTTGAGTTGGCTCTCCTGGGTCTTCTTAGCACCAGTCTGGCAGCGGAGTTTTGTATGACTTGTAGGCGACCTATGCTGCCTTCGGTGGCCCCTAGGAACAAGACGTTGCCATAGTCTAAACGCGAGGTTACTAGTGCTTGCGTTAGTGTTCTTCTGGCCGATAGAGGGAGGAGGTCTACCGTTTTGTTCAGAGTCTTTAGTACTCCAAAACATTTGCCTACAAGACGCCTAATGTGGCCATCATAAGAGAGAGCAGGGTTCATCCAGATCCCTAGATTCTTTGCCTCCTGACATGGTATGGGGGTAGGACCCAGACATGTAGGCCACCATTCATCCGACCAGTCTTCCCTTTTTTCCCCCTACCACCAACACCTCCGTTTTAGAGCCATTAAGTTTTAAGCAGTGGGCGTCCATCCATTCAGCTAGGGCCTGCATACATGCTTTGAAATTGTGGGGGGTGTTGGAGGTGTTTTGTGATAGGGAGATGAGCAGTTGGGTGTCGTCAGCGTACGACACCAATTCCACCCCATAGGACTGTACCACTTTTGCTAGTGAGGCCATATATAGATTAAAAAGAGTAGGGCTAAGAGCCGAGCCCTGAGGCACTCCCTGGTCTAGTGACACCTCCGCTGATCGGCAAGTCCCTTGCTGTACTTGGAAGCATCTTTCCGTCAGAAACGATTGCAGCCAGCCCAGCGCAGGACCAACGACCCCGGCTTCTTGTAGACACCGTAGCAAGATGGAGTGTGCTACGGTGTCAAATGCTGCGCTAAGGTCAAGCATAATCAAGGCCATAGTGTGACCTGCGTCTGCCCCTGCTCTTAAGGTCTCGGTAGCTCTAAGGAGGGCTGTCTCCGTGGAGTAGCCCGCCCTGAAACCTGATTGAGAAGGATGGAGTACATTCCATTTTTCCAGGTGTTCAGTGAGCTGAGCGTTGACCACCTTCTCAGCCACCTTGGCCACGTAAGGCAGTAGGGAAATGGGTCTGAGGTTTTCCAGAACCTCCAGGCTTATTGTTGGTTTTTTTCTAATAGGCAGTACTATGGCCTTCTTCCATTCCATCGGTACCCGTTGAGTGGAGAAGGAGGTTTGTAGGACGTGTCTAATGTGAGGTTCCAGGGCAGTTAAGCCCTCTGAAAATACCCAGGCCGGGGCCGGATCATTAGGGGAACCAGACTTCACACTTCGACAAATCTTTGTTAGTTTGTCAGCTGTGGGGACGTTAAAATCTCGCAGTGTGGACTCAGGGGCTGTCGATGGACTGTCTGCTATGAAGACTAGACCCTTTCCTGGTTGTTTTGAGAAGGAGGTGTAGATCTTTTTAACTTTATTGGAGAAAAAGTCTGCGATTTTATTGCAACCCTCTGTGGAGGTATTCGTAGGGGTATTGGAGCTGGAAACTATAGAGATTTCTTTGTAGATCCTGAACAGTTCACGTGAGGAACATTCAGAGTCCTCGATCCGTGTCTGAAAGTATTTAGCTTTTGCTCTACGCACCGCGTACTGGTAGCTACGGTGGGATGTACATTTGTATATGCATTTACTTTCAAATGCTCAACATTGTTGCATCCCCATTACAAGATGGCCACCAGACTGCCATTGCCTGGAGTCCCTTTTTTCATTATGGCTGGCTGTGTAGCCTAATAACCTCCTTCACACTATTTATCCTGCAACTGGTCAAATCGTATATCATCACTACTGTTTAGTCTCTGTCCGGCTAAACAGAAAAGATTATGTAATATTTAGCCAGCCGCCTCGTAAATTGCAGAGAGTTTGTACTCTCTTGCTGGTAGCAGGTAAATAGGAACTCCTTTCCTTTTTTGTTACAGTATTGTGAGAATTAATCGATTTTGGCACGCAGAAGTGATATTTACAGTCATACCTGGTTAACTCTGTCAGTTTAAGTCAGATATTTTGCTGATTCATCCTGCAGCTTCAAAATTATTATTGTACCTTGATCAAAAATATCAGAAACATTTGAAAACCTATAAAAGGAAGCTTGCAAATGTATCAAAAATGAAAACACATTTTCCTTGTGTGAGGAGAGAAGTGTGGTAACCATTTATCTCTGTTTGTTTTGCTTCTCTGAGTACCTCAATAAGCAAACATTTTGACTCAATCATATTTTGGAGACAGTATATACAATGGCTTGCCAGATATGATTCATCACATTTACAACTAAATCTAAGCCTACGGAAGGATTTAATAGTTGCTGCTAAAGAATAAAAAGTGTAATACTGAGAAACAACACTATTTTAAAACACTTGAGATCAATAGTGACACATCTTTGCTGAAACTGTAGTTAAAATGTGAAGCCTAAAAACACAGATAATTGTGTGTGGCATTACTCTGTTATCAGCTTCTCTAATATAGGTTTAGAGGTTTTCTTACCTTCTCTTCCACCATCGGAGGTATGTGAGTGCGGTAAACAAAAGCAAGCTCAAGCTAAACACAGAATATAGCAATTTAGAAACAACAACAGTAGTTTTGCAACCACGTCTCAAGTCTCCAAGCTAAGAAATGTCTTTTGATGCCTCATTCTAGAATTCTGAGCCATGAGATAATAATGGCTGTATCAGGGTTCTACTATTATTACACAATAACCAAACTAGACTAACACAGGTGTCCTTGACAACCAGAGAGATGCAGCCTGGCTGCAGGACTCAAAGCTTCCACAGAACTCTTAGTTTACAAGGATGCATTACTCAAAGTTTGTTAGAATGGGCAATGGAAACCATATTTTTTTGGTATAGTTTCAAGCAGCAGATGTACCTCCAACTTCTTTAAGAATGGCAAGCGTTTTCTGTCCTTTGAGTAATTTCTTTCTTCTGCAGCTGTGTGCATGCCCCTCATTGAGGGGTTCTCTGGTATTTGCAATCTGTTGAATTGTTGGTTGGGAAAGGAATATTGTCTTTGGTGAAAAAACTTTCTGTGAAAGGGCTAGATCCCTATTAATAGCAAATTGGTTCTTCCTGGTAGGAGAACTGGGAGACAAAATAAAAAGCTTCTTTGAGGAACCCTTCAGAACAACATGAGTATATTACTCATGGAGAGTTCCTTTTCAGGATAGACAGAATTGAAATGGTGACTTGCTGCTTCTTTCATTGACCAGGCTGGGAGTAGGCGAGACTGATGCTGTATAATGTTATGAACAAGTGTTAGTTGAAAATCTAGATTATATTTGCCAATGGGCTGCACATTATTTATTACGACTTTCATTTTTAGAACCGGAGCTGGGCAGTCAGATTGCTACAGCAGAGCAGACAAGAAAGGGTTACTACTTGAGTTGTCCTGTAAATAGAGAATAATCTGCCAGCATCTCAATGCAAGGCAAAGAGCCAGCTCACATATGGGTTCTAAAAAAGCAATGGAACCTCCAATAATTACACAACTCAGTGTCCCACAATTGATCAACAATGTACGTAAAATGTTGAGTTATACTTGCTGGGTGTAGTATCCTGCTGAACACTTTCTAGTGTTCCAGAAATGGTCAAAACCCAAACCCATTCATCACAGGAGTCGCCGGTCAAGGGACCCTGCCAATAAAAGGGGCCGGGCACACATGCTATGGACCAGTTACTGTACCATACACCTGGAGTAAGTGTTACCCTTGATACAGCATGCAGACTTAGGGCACAAGACCCTACAATGGAAGCAAGAGGGTCTGACCCTGTGTATATGCTGACAGCCATCTTGCCGTTACTTATAGGAGGAAATGTAGCCATAGCATATTGCACACCCGCACTGGCTGCCAGGAGAACAGCAACTAAGGCCACCCAGCGCATACACTGGCCTCCACCAGTAAGGCCCCAGCAGCCGCCACCTGCAGTGAGCCAAGACATTGAATAGCCCTGGAGAGAGAGACCAGAAAAGGGGTAGAATGCTGCAGCTAGTATTGTGGGCCCTCAATGCTTGAGGAGCCTACATGTTGTTAACTTAGCATGGGAGAGGGGATCCACAAAATCAAGACCAGCTGTAAGAGGCTGTGTACCCCCCTGCTTCCACCACTCAGAAAGGAAGACCGGGTGGTATCTCTTGCCAATTGCATTATGCCTGCATTACCCCTGGCCATGCAAATGATCAATTGGAGAGCCAGGCCAGGAGCTGCCCCGAAGCATGGTAGGAAGTACGCCAGTGAGCACACAGCTCACTGAGTGATGCCCTGCAGGTGAGGGAAGTGTGGATCAGTCACTGCTGCATCCTGTACGAGCATCAACACCCCCTGCAGTGATAAGGATTGGGCACGCATGTTAAGGCACGGCCCTTAGCACCGGGAATGCTGCTGTGGCCTCTGCTTAAAAAGGCACCACTTACCAGGGCGAAGTATATCAGGCCACCCGACAGGTGTTAGTTGTTTAAACAGATGAGCCTCCCTACTACACCAGCAATGTGAGCCTCACTCCCCCGTCTTCAACTCCATCTCTTGCATGGCCTGTGATTGCAGGGAAACTACCACCACAGGGAGGGAAGGAAATTCCCACAGCAGCCCAATTGGTTGAGAGCTGTGACCTGTCGTGGCCTGAGTGGTTGCTGCAACAGTGGGGGCCGGTGACATTTGAAAGTGGTAGGGCGTAAACGTTCTGGATGAGTGGCTGGTAGCGAATGAGCTGACTACCATAAGGGGATTCAGGGTGTTCTCCCCCACAAAAGTTTTGGAAAAAAAGAGTAGACTAATGATGTACTTTCAAGCGAATTAGAGAAAGCATGTTAATAAAGCGCTATATAAAACTGCAAAATAAACCTGTTATTGCAATATGTAAAACCTTTAGATATATTTCAGTAAGTATTAATTAACACATAATGACATGCAACACAGTCACTGCCATTCATTCTTGTCCAACTTCTTGAAAATTGAAAAAGCCATTTCCGTTCTGAGTCTTATGTTGACAATGCATAAATGATAGTATACAGAACAAATGATAACTTTAAACTCACTGGCCGGGTCACAAGGCAAGTGTCAAAGGCAAGGCTAAGGCCTCCTGGGATTTCCTTTCCAAAAGCTACACCACACAGACTGCAACCTGAGGCTATACATGCTTCTTTGCGTTGCCAATCTGCTCTGCTGTACACCCTACTAGGCCCCTTGTTCATGCCCACACAAATTACTTCAATGTGTTGCTTTCATTTGTGAGGGGCTAAAACGACTGCTTTCATCAGAGACATTTGTCAGGCCATAAATACTGAGCTCAGGATCGATATGGGCTGTAAACTACTTTTTACATTTGTGGAATGCATGGAGGCAGATGTCCAAGTCGAAAACCTTTTGTGTAAACAATTCTGTTATCAGTGCCCATATTGCCCACATCATGTTGCACACCAAAAAGCCATGAAAATACCCCTGCATGATGCTCCTGCATCATGCTTCATTGCAAGAAACCAAGTGAAAAAGAACAGGAGTATAACCCATAGACCTAAATGGGACTCGGTATGTAAGGTATATAGGAAAACAGTGTCCCACTGGTTATCAATGTCAGAGACAATTTAAATTTTTGCATACAATACGTATTACAGAAAGGAAACACCAGGGAGTCTCAGTACATTTGTGAAAAGGTTATTAATCACCAATTATATTGAACATGGGAAGCACAGTTGAAATGCAGCACTGTACATGTAAGACAATCATGGAGCAACCCAAATGGCACTTGGTGACAAAGTGATGACGAAGTGATAGTGACGACGCAAGTGATGGTGAAAGACAGCGAGGTCGGCGCAAAGTGATAAAAAACAATCAGAAATAGGCTTTTACATTGAGTATACAAAATAAACAAGTTCAATTTGGCAAAGTGATAAGCCTATTGGTAGTGCGCCATGAAATCGCGCTGTGGTTGTCGACGGCGTTTCGATCCTCTATAATTCCGGATCCTCTTCAGGACAGGGTTGACGTTGAATTGGGGTGCTGCATGGGAAAATAATCAATTTTAGGAGATCGGGCATGAGGAGGAGGAGGCTTAAAAAGGAACACGAATGTGAGCCGGGTGATCGGGTACTTCACACTTAACTTGAAGTAAAAAGGGGGGGATCTAGCAGTGTAGGCGGAAGTAGGTCACATGCAGCTCTAATGAGTGCGTAGGGAAGGTTAGACTAAGGTGGAGGGAATTGGTGAGGAAGGGGCGGTGGTAAGCAAACCTGAGATATTGGAGCGCTGACAGAATGGAGGGGTCAGTCATCCACAAGGTATTGGGTCCGGGTACTCAGGAGCAAATCAAAGGTACTGGTCCAGGTCTCCTCTAGTTGTGCCGGTTAGGCGCCTAGAAGAGGGGTTATGGAAACATAAGTAAGGGCAGGTATAGTCGAGCGGTATAGGCAAAGTCCGATATTTCGCAATGGCGGTGACTCGGGAGAGTGTAAGTGGATTACCTGGGTAGGTCTGAACGGAGGGATCAGTCGTCCACAGGTGGCGAGTCAAAGGATCACTGCCAGGGGGTTAGGTCTCCTCTAGTCGAGCCGATTGGGCGCCTAGAAGAAGTTGGAGAAAAAGTTCAGGGCGGGTGCCCACGGGCAGTGTCAGCGAGGTCCGACATTACCGCACTGTAGGCGGATCGGGGAGGACGTTAGTGGATTACCTGGGTTAGGCGGGCGTTTAGGCCGATTGAATCCTTGGCGGTAAAGTCCCGCGCAGAGTAGCGGGTTTACTGTTGTTGTCGGATGGAACCAGGAAGTAACCGGAGGGGGGGCGGGGCCACAGGATGTGGGGGCGGGAAGGGGTGGAGAGCTGCAGTGGGACAACGCCCATAGGCTGAATCTATCGGTATAGAGAGGGGAACGTGATAGTATGGTCTGATGAGTTAAGGAGTATGTACATTACCCTACCTCAAACGGAGTTACATTTGGATTTTAATTCACAACAAAAATAGTACAGTGATGCACAGGAATTGGTATGTGGTCTAACCAAAGTGCAAATTTTAAAATACATTTTGTGAACAAAATCATAGATGGATCACGATGTATACAATTACACAGTGAGCGTTCCAAGCGCAAGGAAATATAAGCCATAACAATAGTTCTAGCATGGGTGATCTGTAGATGTATTAATGGGAACACATGGGTAAGGATGGTAATTTCAGAATGGGGAATGAATAAGTACAGGGTGAAATTAATAGGTCTGCATGGAGATTCAAGTAATGACCGTGCTACTCCATTCATCAAGAGTGTTCAGGCCCCTGTTCACGGAGTCTGTGAGTGAGATCCATTTGCATTCAGCTCGGTTTAGGAGTAAGTTTACATTGCCACCTCTGGTAGGGAGTCTGAGATGTTCAATTACCTGCCACCGTATATCAATGTCCCGGTGGCCTTTTTCAATGAAGTGTGAAACAAGAGGGGCTGACAGAACTTGGCAGTTGAAAGAGCCGAATCAACTGCTAGAACTATTGTTAGGGTAATGTACATACTCCTTAACTCATCAGACCATACTATCACGTTCCCCTCTCTATACCGATAGATTCAGCCTATGGGCGTTGTCCCACCGCAGCTCTCCACCCCTTCCCACCCCTACATCCTGTGGCCCGCCCCCCCCCCCTCCGGGTACTTCCTGGTTCCATCCGACAACAACAGTGAACCCGCTACTCTGCGCGGGACTTTACCGCCAAGGATTCAATTGGCCTAAATGCCCGACTAACCCAGGTAATCCACTAACGTCCTTCCCGATCCGCCTACAGTGCGGTAATGTCGGACCTCGCTGACACTGCCCGTGAGCACCCGCCCTGAACTTTTTCTCCAAATTCTTCTAGGCACCCAATCGGCTCGACTAGAGGAGACCTAACCCCCTGGCAGTGATCCTTTGACTCGCCACCTGTGGACGACTGATCCCTCCGTTCAGACCTACCCAGGTAATCCTCTTACACTCTCCCGAGTCACCGCCATTGCGAAATATCGGACTTTGCTTATACCGCTCGACTATACCCGCCCTTACTTATGTTTCCATAACCCCTCTTCTAGGCGCCTAACCGGCACAACTAGAGGAGACCTGGACCAGTACCTTTGATTTGCTCCTGAGTACCCGGACCCAATACCTTGTGGATGACTGACCCCTCCATTCTGTCAGCGCTCCAATATCTCAGGTTTGCTTACCACCGCCCCTTCCTCACCCATTCCCTCCACCTTAGTCTAACCTTCCCTACGCACTCATTAGAGCTGCATGTGACCTACCACCGCCTACACTGCTAGATCCCTCCCTTTCTACTTCAAGTTAAGTGTGAAGTACCCGATCACCCGGCTCACATTCGTGTTCCTTTTTAAGCCTCCTCCTCCTCATGCCCGATCTCCTAAAATTGATTATTTTCCCATGCAGCACCCCAATTCAACCTCAACCCTGTCCTGAAGAGGATCCCGAATTATAGAGGATCGAAACGCCGTCGACAACCACAGCACGATTTCATGGCGCACTACCAATAGGCTTATCACTTTGCCAAATTGAACTTGTTTATTTTGTATACTCAATGTAACAGCCTATTTCTGATTGTTTTTTATCACTTTGCGCAAACCTCGCTGTCTTTCACCTTCACTTGCGTCGTCACTATCACTTCGTCATCACTTTGTCACCAAGTGCCATTTGGGTTGCTCCATGATTGTCTTTCATGTACAGTGCTGCATTTCAACTGTGCTTCCCATGTTCAATATAATTGGTGATTAATAACCTTTTCACAAATGTACTGAGACTCCCTGGTGTTTCCTTTCTGTAATCCGTATTGTATGCAAAAATTTAAATTGTCTCTGTCATTGCAAGAAACCAACACATTGCTGCTGCTTTCTGTTCTCTACTCGGAGCCCCTTCACTAAGACCAATGAACAAAACCCCTGGACGATACTGCTGCAATCAAAAAGTCTTAAGTTCAGTACTCCTTCATTATACCTATTCCCTATACCCGTTCATAATAAAGGCTGGCTTTTGCATGGGTGAGCTGGGCCCAGGGTGCTAATATTCAGAAGGGCAAAGGAGCTGTCTGCATGCAGACAGCAGAGTCCCTGTCACCTGGCATCAGTGCTGCAGGTGCAGTATTTAACAGCCCATCAGTCTGCTTTCTTGCACCTATCATTTCTCACCTCCTGCTGCCACACGTCAGACTATCAACCCCCCTCCAACAAACAATTTGGCACCAGCAGGAGATGCTAATCTGTGCACAAAAACAGTGAGTGGGGGTGGTCCAGAGAGGAGCTCGGGGGCCAGTCACTGCTCTGATGCAATCAGCGAGGAGCTGACCTCTGAACTCAAAAGCGACTCACCACTGCCTCATTTTATTCATGTATTTCAACCCAGGGAGCTACCCTGACAAAGGCCGACTCTGTTGACATCAAGTTTATGTGGCTCATTGCTATCTCAGATATATGTGAAGTCTAGGGGTGGGCGGCCAGCTACGCTCCGTGCACGGAGTGTGCGTAGTGCCGCCTACTCCGCATTTTGCGGAGCTGGCGGAGCCAGGCGGCACTACGCACGCTCCGCAGACGGAGCGTAGCTGGCCGCCACCCGCCTCCCTCCCGCCCTCCCTAAATACTTTAAAATAAAGGAATGCAATAATTTAAAAAGCACTTACCTTGCCGCCGCTGCCCGCCGCGTCCCCGGGGCTCGTTATCTTCCGTCTTCTGTCTTCGTCAGTAATGCGCATGCACGGGCGGCCGCGCATGCGCATTTTCACGAGAAAATGCGCATGCGCGGCCGCCCGCGCATGCGCATTACTGAAGAAGACGGAAGATAGCGAGCCCCGGGGACGCGGCTGGCAGCGGCGGCAAGGTAAGTGCTTTTTAAATTATTGCATTCCTTTATTTTAAAGTATTTAGGGAGGGCGGGAGGGAGGCGGGTGGCGGGGCTGGCGGCCAGTGGTTTTGCGGAGTGGGGCTACGCGGAGTGCGGAGGTGGGCGTAGTTTCTCGCCCACTTCGCGTAGCTCCGCGAAGCCCCACTCCGCCAACTCCGCCCAGGGCTAGTAAAGTCATGTTACGGGGCCAATGGCAACTAGACTTCCCACACCCCTGTTCCCACCTACTGACCCCCAGACGCACCCGACCTCTGCAATCGGCCAAAGGTTTAATATTGCTCCTTCTGCACACCGCACAGCTCCCTCGCAGAGAGGTAAGTCTTAACTCAATGACCCCCAGACAGCCGTTATCTCAATGGATCTCAAACGGTTACTTTTTTAAGAATTGGGTGCAATAGTCAGCAATATTACCAACCTCCTCTCAGGAATACAATCAAATATAAGGAGCAAAGAGGGGATGAAATATACAAAAAAATGCTTTCCAATAACATTATCAGTCAGCAGTCGCAGTGCGTCCATACGGGCGTGGGGGCGTAGCCCCCCCCCGTCTGCAGCTCCCTCGGCGTCTCTGAACTTCAGTAAACTGAATCAGTTAACTTAAGTTCAAAGACGCAGAGGGAAAACTGACAATCATGTCAGTCAGCATAACATCAGACCGTCCACCCCTTCAATGTCTCAAAGGGGTGGGCGGTCTGCCGTCATGTTGACTGACATGATTGTCAGACCAGTGGAGGGCAACAGGCAGCAGCACAACACAAGTGCGCATGAGTGGGGACGGAGGGCAAATTCTTTGCCTGTGCCCAGTCATGCGCACTCGGCGCTCCTAATGGGCAGGCCGCGGGTGAAGAATAACCGTGCCCTGAGCCAATCCGGGCTGAGAGGGGCTGCCACTCCATTCCATTGCTGACGTGAAGGTGTCAAGGGGAGCAGAGGTGGCGTGAACCGGCTGTAAGGTAAGTTAGTTTTCTTTTTTAGATTTAACTCCACGCTCCCCCCCACCCCGCGTGACCCACGTCTGATTGCAAGGACAGAATTCTCTAACAAAACTTTAATTTAAACAAGGTGTGCCTGCTGATCTTACTCAGTGTTAGGAAGGCTCCAAATGTTGTGCTTTGCAAATAAAAAGTGCCTTGCACTGCTATGAAGTGTTAGAAAGTATATTCTCCTCATAATTTATGCCTGCACTGCTATGATGTTTAATATTTATGTAACATACTTCCTCACTACTAGGTGGATTATGCATGCTCGTGAGTGCTGCTGTGAAATTGACTGAGACCCCAAAGTATGGCTATGAGGTCAGGAGGGGCACACAAGGAGTGCACCCCCGTTTTGCTATTTACTGATCTCTCACCCGGACAAGACAGACTGGCCCTGGTGGCAACGTGTAATTATAGAAGGCGATACAGACCATTTTTGTCTCTACCCATCAGAAGAGTTGCCCACTGGCCCGCCTTCTCTAATTAAAATGGTCTGCCTCATCCCATCCGCTTCTGTGGCATCATGGATGGCCAGTGCTATTTTACATGTATGAGGTCAGATGAGCGCGGAGCTTGGCTTAGGGCAGGTTATTCTTCACCCATGGCCTGTCCATTAGGAGCACGAAGTGGGCATGACTGGGCACCGGCTAAAAATTCGCCCTCCGTCCCCACTCATGCGCACTTGTGTTGTGCTGCTGCCTGTTGCCTCCCACTGGTCTGACAATCATGTCAGTCAACATGACGCCAGACCACCCACCCAATTCAGACTCTGAAGGGGTGTTCGGTCCGATGTCATGCTGACTGACATGATTGTCAGTTCTCCCTCGGCGTCTTTGAACTTAAGTAAACTGATTCAGTTTACTTAAGTTCAGAGACGCCGAGGGAGCTTAAGCTTTCTGTATGTAGACATATTATTTTCAGTACATAACATATACTTTTGTGTGGGTTAGCCACTGTCACCATAAGGGCTAGGAGAGAAAGTCCACTCTACCTGCTCTGGCGGCTTCAGGGGATGGAAGCTTAAAAGATACGGAACTCTAGACAGTAGCGGTCGGTGGTGGGAGTGCTGCCGGGCGGTGACGTGGGGAGAGGGAGGGGCAGGGCGTGGGGTAGTAAACTATGGAATATGGCCAAATACAGGTATGAATGCTGGTCTCCTTCCATGAGGGTGGCACAAGCTGAATATTCTCTATGGGGAAATAAGATTCAATGCATTGATAGGAGATTTAGAATTGCCCAAAACCTCAGATTAAACTTCAACAGCATACTATCAGGGAAAGGCATCTTCCATACAGAGAGTCCTTTTATTGTCTTTGGTAGTACTTCTTCTGTAATAGGATTCTCTAATATATCACCCTGTATTTCAGTAATCTTTTGAATTCAGAAATCCTTGATGTATTTCCTGATTTCTGACACTTCATGAAGTGGGGCTTCACTATAGAACTGTTCATAGACATTGTTAAAGTTAGATATTATCCCATCCCTTTCATCTACAATGTTTCCCTTAGGATAGTGGATTTTATTTTATGTGGTACTTTCCTTGCATTTTAAAGTAAAAAATGTTTCCACTGTTTTCTTCATGGATATAAGGAGTTTGTCGGTATTGACTGGAAGATTTGCCTTACAGTTTTTGCTTTATAAACATTTTTGTCACAATAAGTCATTCTAAAGGTTCCGAAAGAAATATCTGTGCCCTGCAGATTGAAACTTGGGAATTCATATTTTAAGTTGTCGGCAACATACAACTGTCTAAGAATCGTAGTCTGACCAATGACCATGCATACAATTTTGTAGCAGGAATTTGTACTCTAGCGACCTGGTAGAGTAGCTGTTGAAAGATAAAGTATCCAACATATATCAAAAATGCCCCAGGATGCTGGCTATTCTGGCTGCTCCTTGATTTTTTAAAAGGAAAGCAACGTGCATGCTGAATTGATAGTCTATATTCTAATTTTTAAGGTCACAGAAAGATCTCAGAAAGAGTAGCACAATAAATCCTATGGAGTATCCACTATCCATGCGCCTATCAATGCTTGGAAGTGGAAATGATTCTGACTCATTCAATTGTATATATCTGCTACTTTGTATATGAGAGCTTTTGTTGGAATATTTCCTGTTTCCTGATGTCAAAGTTAGTTTCTTCAGCTTTGTCAGTTCCTTCCTTTAGTTTGATTAAGTGCTCCCCAAAGGCCATCATCTATTTCAAGAGTTTCTGTAGCACAGTGTGGGCATTTAAGTAATGTATGCAAAGCCCAACAGCATCCTTCTTCTATTCCTCATGTTGTGTACACATTAGATCATGGATTGAGGTCAATTAAGACTCTGCTGATGAATGTATATAGTCAGTTGAGAGTTGATGCCCTACTTGGGGATTGAGAGAGTATCCGTTGGATAAGATTGAAGAGTGTGTGACCCAGCAGTATATGTAAGGTGGTGAGCTCTATTGTCCACAGCAAATGGTCATTATCCACTTCCTCATCCTCAACTATGCTTTGCCTTGAGGTACTCTTTTTGCCTACACAAGTACTCTTGTACAGTCTCTGACTTGCCTCTCCTCAAACCTTTGTCACAATTTCAGCTTCCTCCACATCATCCTCAACATGTTCCCAGATGGTGTTCCTTTTTCTGGTTGAGATTCTGCAAGGAATGGGACTGCTTTTGATACCTCTGTTTCTGAGTCATCTCCTAAGGTCAAGTGAGTGACTTCTGAGAGAGAAAAAAGGACCTCCTCCTATTCAAGTCCTTGCAATTGTATGTCCCATTTTAACATCTGGGATCATGTCCTTCTGTGTCTGCTCAGTTATTGGGGTGATTGGTACCAGCTTGGCTTGAAGTCAACGACTGTAGTAATGTTTATGGATCTTTGTGGTTGCTAGGACAACAGCTATGAAAATCCTAATATTGTTTGTTATAGAATCATATACCAAAATAAATGTTGACCCATGATCAACATTGCCCGAGGCAGTACTTGATAGGAAGAAAGAGACCGGTAAGCGAACAAAGACAGCACAGAAGTGGTATGGCATGGTTCTGTGGATATGATGTTGTGAGGAGTAGTAGTGACCTCTGTAGAACTAGCACCTGCCTCAGTATTTAAAGTTTGGGGGTTAGACCTTGATTCCTGAGGGTGGTGTCAAGTGTAAGAGTCATTAGCAGTGTAAGGATATTCCCATCACTATTGTGGTTGTCAATAGGCAGATCAAAAGCATCATTATTAAAAGCTTGATTTCTTAGTGTGTTTTCCTTGCATGAAGGACATCATAAGATGAGAAGCCTTAAATTATTGCAGCAAAATCGCTGGACTAATGGGATCATCTGCAGTATCACTGATTTTCAAGACAGTCTCATCACCAATAAAATTCAGTGTATGTTCCAGTCCTTAACTTTTTTTCGCTCTTTGTGCTGCTGATTTGAGGGATCTGCTAAACTCGTGGCACTTCTGGTATTCACTATACTCATGGTGAGAGCAGTTTTCCTTTTTTAACAGTTTTTGGGCATGTCTGAAAAAAATAGTCATCTAGGGTGCTTCCCGTACATTGTTGGTGACCCTTGATTCGGTTGCTTTTTGACTGTAAGGAGGGTAAGTGTCTCTACTCTCTTCCCAGAAGAGATCCTGAAGCCATTGCCAGCTATACCAGTGGGGGATGCCCACAAAAAAAAAAGTAAAACATTTCCAGGAGCCTGTCACTTGGAGTGGATGGAGCAGGTGGGGCAGCCAGGGCAAGGCTTTCAGATCCCCTGGATGCCTTTGGTTTGGAGGCATCAAAGCCTGCAAGAAAATTGCCAGGAGTCTGTCTCATGGAGTGGATGGAGCGGATGGGGCAGCCAGGGCAAGGCTTTCTGATCTCCTGGATGCCTTATGTTTAGAGTTATCAAAGGCTGCAAGAAAGAAGGCGGTCAATACAGCAGATGGACTTCTGTTGCAAGGAAGCTTAGCATGTGGTGTCAGGAAATTCAGCAAGACTCCTGGCATCTGTAACAGTATGTTGCTGTGAGCACAGGTCTATGGGAAGCAGTGAACTCCAGCTGATGGCAGACACAAATGCTGTTCACTCCAGGACCAAGTGAGTAGCTTGCAGTTACAGTATCTCTCCACCACTGAGTGCCGCACTGGCTTGCAGGTGCTCTTGGAACTACCAGGTCAGTTCTATGGGTTTTCTTATAGAAACATTTGTGGAAGTGTATTGAGAATGTATAACCACCAGGGTCAAAGAATAACAAAAAATTATTGCAATGCCCCAGGCATTTATATGACATGTTGTGTAACTGTGGTATTGAAAACTCAGTAAATCCATGTCATAAATACCTAAAAGCCTTGTAGAGTAAGAGTTGCACAGAATAGTGGGAGGACCTCTCCACACCTCAAACTAGGGTTTGGCATTAAGTAGTAATGCTTCACACTGATCAAATAATCTATTTACAGACATTTTTACACTAGTACAGTTACCTACTACTGTAAACAGGTGGTTTCTACTGGAACTGAGCTAATTCACACAATCCAATTTTAATATGTGTAATCAATACACTCAGAAGGAAAGTCTGCAAAATAGTTAGCTTTCCATGTGAGCTGTATTGGCTATACTGAATGTAGTAATGCTTATAGGTCCATTGTCGACAATTGCTAAATTAGCATGACCTTCGCTGCCATGAATCAGATTTTTTGCACAACACTGCAAGCATCCGTTTTGCAATCCTTATTTGTGCCCCTCTTTTACACATGAAAACTGTCTGCATTGCAGGTTCTTTCCTGTGATCTGAGGTTTAGTCTGCACATGATGTTCAAGGTTAAACAACAATGCCTCTTGTTATACTGTTCTGGTCTGTCCCACTCACCTAGACATAACAGGCCTCACACAGCTGCACCTCTGGAAATCGTGAACTTTAAAACACATGCTGTTTTGACAATCACGGAGAGACACCTTTCCAGAGAGAAGACCCGTGTTTGTCCTGCGATGTGAACATTGCATCTAGGCCGTAAGGTATGGGGGTATGCTGACAAAGCCCAGAGGTCTTCGGTTCTATAATAAACTATTTCTTGTCACAGGGAGGGTGGTTAGGTTGTTCTGTCATTTTCTATTGTTTTTTATAACATGACCTCCCCGCTTGTATTCTATGGATTTGTAACAATGCTGACTATATTGTGTTTATGCATTCTGCTGCTAGTATTGGCCTATGTACTGCACCATAGAGCGCATTAGTTGAAATAAACATTTTAAACTACACTGCTTCTCTGATTATTCGCATTGTGGACAATTATGAATGGCTGAATGAAAGAGTGTCTGGCTCCCACAATTCCCAAGATAGGGTTAAGTGTTCTGGGTTGTCATCATTGGTAGATTTGCTGTAGACGGAGATTAAATGAGACACTATAGCTAGTCGTTAAGGGATTTTGGGTATGGATGTGGTAGTTCGTTACACCACCTATTCACTGACGTCATATTTTCCTGTGCATAGGGCCATATGTAGGTAAATCCCAAATACTGAATCTTAAATACTGATTATTACCGAATTTTACCGAATCGATAATAAGAATTCAGTATTTGGGTTGTAGGAAAAAATTTGGTAATATTTACCAAATCGGTAAAATTTGGTAAAGAAATACCGAATCCCCAACACTGATCGGTAAAAACCTAATCGGTAAAATCCGAATCTGTAAAATCTGATTCGGTAAATACCAATTCGGTAAATACTGAATCAGCAATTCAAAAAAAGAAACAATTATGGAATCAGCCAATCACGTGCAACCACACCACCTCCCAACCAGGAAGTGGCCACACCCATGCAGGTGCACTCAATCTGAAGCTGCTAGAGAGTCTGGGAGAGCAGAGCAGAGCCCTTGAGACACTGGAAAACTTACTCCAGGTAAACAGCACAATGTCAAGCAAGGACACTGAAAGGAAAGGAGAAGAGAGATAGAGGAAGGTGAAATTCAGCACCATGGAGCTGCAGGTCCTTGTAGAGGAGGCAGTGAAGGAACACCACAAGTTGTTTGGCAAGCAGTCCCTGCAGCTGGCAGAATATGCCAAAAGGAATATTTGGCTGGCTATACAAACCAAGGTGAATGCCATTGGAGTGACCCAACAGGACATCGACGACCTCAAGAAGAGGTGGTGTGACCTCCAGAGCGTGACAAACAGAAAAATGGCTGAGCTCAAGAAACAAGCGAGGCAGACAGGAGAAGGGAGGAACAGGACACCTACCCTGACTGGGCTTGAGGAGCTGGTGGAGTCCATCATAGAGCCAGACAACGTCTGTGGAATTGGGGATGCAGACAGCCCAGCTCGAGCTGCCACCAAAAACAGTAAGAAACATGCACAGCAATCGCCCCCACCCCTTCCCCTTCCCTTTTCCCTTCTCCAATGTGGTAGTGTGAACCCCACTCCAGTACAGGTTTTAGTATACACCAGCAATGCATTATGGGAGTTGTAGTCAGTGAAACACCTACCATGTCAGACAACACACCTAACAACAAGGCATGCGACACACTACAGTGTTGCAGAGATGAGAATTTAATTGTATAAGCAGGGCTGCAGGACCACAGAGCTAATGTATGATTTTCTGTCCACCGGTGAGACATCTCGCAGGCGTCCCAAGGACAAGGAAGAAAGTGCACCCGGGAGGGAAGGCACACAGGAGGCGAGTACCAGTGCAGGGCACACCACACAAGCAAAAGCGGCATCACCAACACTGCCAGCCTCGCCACACCTGCCAGCTTCACCACTGCTGCTGGCCAACCCACACCTGCCAGCGTCACCACAGCTGCTGGCGTCCCCACAGCTGCTGGCCTCACCACTACTCCTGTCCTCACCTCAACTGGTAGCGTCGCCGGCTGCAACAACACCTGCAGTGCAAAGAACCAGGAGGCATGTTGTGGGCATACTCCGGGAAATGGAGTCTTCCGCAGAAGACACGGTGGAGGGTGACACATCAACCGTGGCAGTTGAGGACAGCAATGCTCATCAGCAGTCCATCGCCTGAGGGGGCCCACACAGGTGCCAGACGCCGCAGGGCCAGGGACAGTAGTCCAAGCCAACATGGCGAGGGTCCTTGTGTCTTCTGCCTCCTGGAGGCAAGTATGGTAAAGGTGCAGCACATGCAGGGGAAGGCCATCCAGTCGGTCCAACGACAGATGAAGCACCTAAATGAAAATGTAAAAAACATTGATAAGGGTATCGGCTCAATGGCGGAGGGAATGAGAGAGATGGCTGCGGGCATGCGGGACATGTCCCAGTCAGTGCTGCTGCTGTGCAGCAAGCTGGACAAGGACAGGGTAACAAGGCCCAGGAAAAGGCAGAGGTCTGAACAACACACAAGGGCAGTGAACTGGCTAGCCACTGCCACTTCCCTGCTCTGCAGGCGCTGCATCAACATGCAGGACGGACTGGCACACTTCAGCAGTGAAGTCTCCAGTGGCCTTGTGAGGAAGACAAGTGCAGTTGAGGTGCTGCTGACTGCTCAGTCAGCAAATACTGGTGCTCTGGATGTGGGGGAGAGCGAGGAGACCACCAGTAGGAGCAGCATGACCCCCCCTGTTACTGACACCCAGAGGAGCAGCAGGCGGCATGGGGCTGCCACTGCCCACACAGCCAGTGAGGACAGCCAGCCAATGGCATCCAGCACTTGTGGGCGTGCCCGCAAACACTGATGCTGCCCACACTCCCTGAACTGGAATGTGTGAAGTAACACAGGGCTTCCCTAATGTATGGCAAAAATTGGACTGGCACATTTGAGTCTTTGTGAACTGGCGTAGTATCAAGATATTAAAAATACATCGTGCACATACAACAACTGGCTGTGTCAGCTTACTTACTTAGAAATAGTTGAGTGTAATCTCTGCCTGTCTTTGTCTCCCATCTGTTGCTGGCACCACTCCTTCTGTGTTGGGCTCAGGGTGTGCAAATTCATCATCATCATCCTCAATATCTGTTAATTCTACTGCTGTTCCTTTCCTAGTGGCAAGGTTGTGCAGCACTGCACAAGTTGCAATGATTTTATAGCAGATGCGGGGTGAGTACTGATGTGCACCTCCGCTTTTGTGGAGGCAGCGGAACCTGCTTTTTATTAGCCCAAATGTGCGCTCCACAACTTTGCGTGCAGATTTGTGTGCCACGTTGTATCGTCTCTCACTCGGGGTTGATGGGTTAAGGTAGGGAGTGAGGATGAATGAGCGGACGACATATGCGCTATCGCCTATGTGGAAAAGAGAAAGACAATAATCACATGCACAACAACACCTACATCTGCAGTATCTATCAGGGTGTGTCACAGTGTTTTACTTAGCAGGTATCCTTCTCCGAATTCCCCCGCTGCCAGGCATGTGTAGATCCCACTGTTCTGGAAGATGTAGAAGTCGTGGGTGCTTCCAGGGAATTTGGCCACGATGTCTGTGATTATGTTGGCGGCATCACAGATTACCTGCACATTTATGGAGTGGGAGGACTTTCTGCTCCTGTAGATGTACTCAATGGCTGCAGGTGGGCAGATTGGGATGTGTGTGACATCAATACAGCCGATGTAGGAACTGTGCCATTTGGTAAAAGTCAGTCTTGACCTCAGCAGTTCCGCATGTGTGTCAGGGAAGCTGATGTAATGATGCATTCTCTGCATCATGGCCTCCAGGAACTTCCTGAAGAAACAGGACAGGCAGCTCTGGGACACCCCACCTACCGCAGCTATCACTCCCTGGTAACTGCCAGATGCAAGTAGGTGTAGGCTACAGAGCACCTGCACATGTGGTGGTATGGCGTGCGCCCTTGGTGTTGTGTGCTCCAGGAGTGGGTGCAGGTCCCTTATCAAGTCCAGGATGGTGTGGGGGGATGTATGACGTTACAACGCATACTTTTACCACGCATACCATTACAACGCGGTATTTACAACGCATACCATTTCAACGCATAGCGCTTTGGGGTGCTGGACAGTGAATAGTTTAATTTACTATTCCAACTCCAGTCCCCATGGACACTAGGGAAGGTGTTGGATTGTAAATTAAACGTATTCCCTATCCTAGAGCGTCCCCCAGCGCAATGCGTTGTAATGGTTTGCATTGTAATGACTGCGTTGTAACGGTAGTGCGTGGTAAAAGATTTGTTCTAAAGGTTGTATACTGTGTAGGGGTTTAGCCTGTACCTTTCATGGATCTCTGAATCAGTAAGTTGGAAGAGTGTGATCCACTGTCTGTAGACTTGCTCCTCCCGTCTCCAGATCCTCACTCCTGCTGCCTGTAGCCGTAGCCTCCTTGCTATCACACAGAAGGCCGCCATTCTGATAGCACTGTTGCATTTTGGGGCCTGTTTTGTGGCCTGCACCTGGTTACTACCTGCTTTCAATCCATGGTAATTACCGACCAAAAATACAGAATTTCATGGATTTCTTAATTAACAGTTTTTCCTACATCTCTTTTATTGTTTTTAGCGTTTCTTATTTTCCGAATTGGTATTTTCAGGTTCGGTATTTTCCAAATCGATATTATCCGATTCAGTATTTATGAATCGGTATATTCCTATTAGATGATGAGGAATCTGTTGTTACTGATTCTTTTTTTTCCGAATCGTTCCCTACATCGCACATGCCTATTTACCGGTCGGTAACGGTGAAATTTACCGAATTTCTCCATTACCGACCAGTATTTGGCTACCTACATATGGCCCATAGTTCTGTGTATGTGCAAAATACCCACAACACGGGCATCAGGTGTTTCCTAGGGAGGCCGGAGGGGTGAGGGGCAGTATTGTACCAGGGAGCCAGTTGTATTACTGTAGGTCAATTTATCACTAAGCTTAGGGGCACTGTGTTTGCACATTTTTATGGGTTCAAAAGCACTGCTGCCGAGTTCCTTTTATATCAGCTCCAGAAGTTTTCAGGCAACAATGAATCAATCAATCAGTCATTTGTAAATTGCAGCGCAGCCATTCTTGGAGTATCTCGGCGCTATTTCACCATCGAAGATCCTGGTCTTTGAGTTTCCTTCTGAAGTGACTGTAGAACTGGGGGTCTCTAGTTGGCATAGGTAGGTACCTTTGACCAAATAGGGACCCTTACTTGTAGCCAGGGAAAAGGGATTACACTCCTGGATAAGCCCTCCTCTCCCCCTTGGTAGCTTGTTATGAGCAGACAGGCTTATCTCAGTGGCAGTGTGTTAAGCATTTGTGAACACATATAGTAATACAGTGAAAATACTACAGATGAGCACCACATGGGCTTTATAAAAATAAGTATTCTTTATATAGACTTTACACAAGACCATAAACAACAAAAATTCTCAATACTGTACTCAAAATAGACTTAAAGATGGTAAAAGTAACTTAGTTCAAGTTGATTTTAAATGCAACACAAATCTAACAACTGTACCTTGGATGCGTAATACAAAACAAACAAAAGGTCTGCAGGGAGGGTGATGCGATGGTTCCTTGCTTTGGGGGAGGTGATGTGCCGTGCCTCAATGCTTGCGCAGAGTAGGAGTTGTTCCTTACCGGAGAGGAGGTGATGCGTTGATTCTCGTATTGCGACCCGGTTATGTTGCGGTAAGAAGGCGCCTTGATGCAATGCGACAATCCGGTGTGATAAGATGACACCCTTGATGCGATGCAATAACGTAAAGACAATGTGTGCATGCCCTATGGACCTGCGGCGAACTCTGTAACTTTAGAGCCACGACAGGTCCTGCGACACGCTTCTCCGGTTATGCGACAGCAAACAGCTGCGACGAAGACACGCTGCTCCAGTGATGCAACGGCAACAGCTGCAACGCGCTTCTTCTCATTGAGTCGTGCTTCCAGCTCCCAGTGACATGCAGGTTTCCACCAACGGAATTCTCAGCAAGGAAATTCAGAGGGGAGCTGGTGGTGAAGTCTTGTAGCCCTTATACTTCAACAGGAGGCAAGCACTAGTTTAAGCCCTTGAAGAAACATTCTGCAAGATGATGAAAGTTCTTTAAATGTTCCTTATCCTTTCCTTGGCAATGAAGACACCACTGCAGGCCAATCCAGCAAATAGCACACTGGCAGAGGATCAGTCCAAACTCCTGCAGCTTCCTTGGTTCTTCTCCTTGGCAAAGGTGTCTCTTGTTGTTCCAGAAGTGATCTAAAGTTCTGGGGTCTAGGCCCCAATATTTATACAGCAAAATCCTTTGTCCTCTGAAGAAAGAGGGTCCTGTACCTAGCTCAAACCAGTTCTGGATGCATTCTGCCAGTGCCCACCTTCTTCCTTTGTCAGGGTGGGCCAGGGTCCTCAGACACATCACAGGAGGTGGAGCCAGCTTAGTGGAAGGCAGGCACAGACCTATTTAGGCCCAGCTGCTACTCCTCCCACCGTCCTACATGCAGATAGGTCTATTCAGCACTGTGCCGACTCACCCTATCTACTGGAGCCTCCCCAGCCTCTGTCACTCACAAACCAAACATGCAATAAACAAGCTAGCAGAGGCAAGTTGGATGGTTAGGTAAGAAAATACTCGATTTCTAAAAGTGGTATTTTCAAACTCAGAATGTTAAAACCAACTTTACTAAAAGCTGTATTTTATCACCCTGAGTTCAGGCATACTAAATTTGAATTTCTACCATGTTCCCTGGGTCAGTTAGGATTATAAGATGTTACAATCAAACTGCCCTTTCTGGCCTATATGGACAGGTAGCCTTGCACTATTAAAAAATGAAAATAGCTGTAATTCACTATCAGGACATGCCACACACATCAGGGCATGCCTACCCCTTACATACAATGCACCATGCCCTTGAGCCTACCTTAGGGGTGTCTGATATGCAGAAAAGGGAAGGTCTAGGGACTGGTAAGTGGGTGCACTTACCAAGTCGGCATGGCCGTACTAGACTGCACACAGCTCTGCAGTGGCAGGCCTGAGACACACTTTCCAAGCTGATTCTGTGGGTGGCACAATCAGTGCTGCAAGAACACCAGCAGCATTTGATTTACAGGCCCTGGACACACATGCTGCTCTGTACTAGGTTCTGACTAGTAAATCAAATAAGCCAATCATGGAGTCACTAGTCCATAACAATAATTTACAATAGGGAGAGCACATGCCCTTAAGCACTGATCAGCAGAGGTAAAGTGCCCAGAGTCATAAAACTAACAAAAACATGTCAGAAAAAATACAGGAGGAAAGCAAAAAGTTCAGGGATGACCCTACAAAAAGGGCCAAGTCCAAAACAATCCCCTTCCAGCCAAAACGCAGGGTAGGCCAATCACTACCATGATGGAAATCCCTTCTTTGGGCGATTGAACATGGACCCTGGCCCACAACCGGAGGGTCATATTTCAGTTCTACGCCATACTGAACCTTTTTCGATCCCTCTGTCCATACTCTCAGGGCCCACTAAGCTAACCCATGGGAAACCCTTCTCCTCCCCTGTGTACACTGTTAAGATGAATACAGTAGTCCATGGATGGTAGGATATCCTTTATTCAGGAACATAACCCCTATTGACAGAGGAAAAGCGGACGCAGCCGCCAGTCAGCTCTCACCACAAAATCTGCCCACTACCTCTAACATTCTTAAGGAATGTTCAAACCCCTCTTTAATTAATAACGAATGCCCACTACACGGAGTGTGAGGACTCGAGCACTAGAACACAAATGTGTAGTGCTCGAGCTAGGAAGAGCATAGTACTGGCTCGAGACACAACACGGCACAGCTCGAGACACAACACTTATTCCCCCTTCACAACAACAAACAACATATAAAAAAGAAAGAAAAAAAAATATATATAAAGAAGTCAAGTAATATAATCTTCCAACTTTTTAGGTTTAGTGCAAACACGTTCAGAACGTACAACATCACTCATCCTATCAGCACAAATATCATGTACAGATGACGAATCCTCCATGGTGCCAGAGTACTCTACAGATTTCCTACAGGAAGAATAATCTACAACCTTATCAGTACCCTGGAACTCTGATGCATCTACAATCCAATCCTAACTCTTACCTGTAGAAGGAGAACTAATGTTACCCCTAAACAGTGCAATTCTGTTCGCATTCCACACCTTCCCGTCACTCAACAAAGCAGAATTACAAAGCACCTTAATATCCTTAAGAGGAGTAGAGTATTTGCTTTCACCTTTGGAAACAATCCTTCCCTTTTTTACTTTGACAATATCACCCACATTGAGAGCTACGCATTTCTTATTCTTCCTGAGCTTCTCCTTCTAATGTCCCTGATTCTCCACAAGTGAGTTTCTCACATCTTTGGCAGACCAGATAACTCTTTTAGTACAGTTTAACCAACCCATGTTATCTTTTGTGAGGGGAGAACATCCTTTCATAGGTTCAAATGCCGAAAATCCAGAAACATCACATCTGGTAACCCTATACGCCCAAAACAGTCTTTCTCAACTCATCTTCCCAATCTTTGTTATTGCTATTGCACAATTCAATGATTCCTTTGATGACCCTGTTAAGCGTTCCACGCTAACATTTCCTTCAGGGTGGTAAACAGAAGTAGTCCTATGCACTGTGCCTGAGTCTTTGATAAATTTCTTAAATTGTTATCCATAGAATTGCCCACAATGATCAGAAATAAGGTCCTTTGGAAGACCTTCCCTACTGAAAACTTCAGCTAAGAACTTTAACACACTCTCCGAATCAATCGTACCAACAACACCATATTCTGGCCACTTTGAAAAATGATCCACAAGTACAATAATATACCTGCTCACCCTCAACATTCGGGTCCAAAAATGTCAACCCGACCCTTTCCCAAGGCATCTCCAGAACCACAATAGGATGTAAATTAGTTATACAAGTGACTAAAGTTTTGTCGGAATTGACACAATCGTAGCATTCACGAACAACTCTTTTAATTTCCCTGTCAATACCCGGCCACCAATATTCGTGCTTTATTCTACTCTTAGTCTTTACAATACCTAAGTGCCCCTCATGACACAGGTTGATAACTTTCCCACTCAAAACAGGAGGTGGAACTAGTTTGCCTCCCCTAAGTAATAACCCATTCTCCACGGACAATTCTTGCTTTACCTCCCAGAATGGCACTGGAAGCTTCTTAATGCTGTGCTTTTCCGGCCACCCATTTTTTACGCATTAGCATACTTCTTGGATTTCCACATCAGATGTCATAGTCTCCAGTCATTCCTTGTGTGTTATGCATCTTTCCTCACTGCTAAAAATACTGGCAACATACCAATCGTCTCAATCGTCCACACATTTATCAGTCACAGGAAGACTACTTCTACTAAGAAAATCTGCAATCCTATTACGTACCCCAGGCACATGGACCACTTCATACACAAAATCCAGAAGTTGCGCTGAGAACCTGGAAATCCTGGGAGACACGTTATCTAATCCAGATGAAGTAAGAACTTTTGTAAGGGGTTTATGGAAAGGGGCGACCACTCGGTCCCCCCGAACGTATGGCAGAGTGCCTCGATCCCCCCGGGAAGCCATTTTGGGCGGGAGGCGCGTCTCGGCTGGTATGCCCGAAGCGGCGTAGCCGGGGCGCGCTTTTTCCCGCCCTAGAGTGGGCTGGCCTAGACACTGCCGCGGCCGGCCACGCCCTCGGGGCAGGCAGGGGCGGGTTTACGCCCGCCCTGAAGATGGATAAAAAGGGACGCAAGACCAGAAGACATCCTCTTGTTCCTGTATTCTGAAGCTGCACCTCCTCGCTGCACGTGAGCTCGAGACGGAACGAAGAGCCAATTTTGACCCACCCACCAGCCCCTGAGGACAGCCAGTTGTTTTAATAAAATTGATCGTTAATTCTATTTCGTTTACAGGTTGTTTTAGTGTTGTGTTGATGTTGAATGTGTAATAAAGATTGGTCTAATTTTACAAGTTTGTGATTAAAGAAATTCGGATTTAAGGTCCATTTATAAACAGGTTTTTTCGGTCATAGTGGCCAATGTAGTTTCGTTTAGTTAACATTTGTCGTATTTATTTTGGTCGGGCGGTAAGGTCATGATCGGTGAGCACTAATTGGAAGATCCCTATGAGTGGGCGTCACCCAACACGGATGGGAGCGCTCGGGGGAGGTGGCCTTTGGCCCCTCAACGGGGAGGCGGTCCCTTCTAAGGATGGGTCGCCGAAAGAAGAGGAAAGGCGGTCAAGGCCCCTTCCTGTGTAGGAGGGGTTACAGCCCCCTCCTGGGGAATTTCCCGGGGCCAGTGACATCTGCGACGGCAGATGCGGTAAGTTGTGTGGGGTTGGGGGGAGGTCTACGATACCTTCTGGATACCTCACACGAGTCTTCGAACGACCTTTAACTGGCGTCGAGTTGATAGGTGCCCCCGTCAAGTCAAGGGAAATTGGTAATAGTTGCACTTGAGTACGCCTCAGTGCTGTCGCCCCTCCCAAGTGGGGGGGGTATGTCTGGTTAGGGATCTTGACACCGGTTACGACCTTGCCGTTGGCCCTTAAACGTTAGGATGTACAATTTCAATATTTCAAGTAAATGTTTTGTAGGATGTTAGTTCGGCTAGGAGAACCTCTGTATTAGAGAATCTGTTAAGGTTAGCCAAACATCGCAATGTGGTATGAAATTGTACATTAATATGAAAATGTTTAATGTTTTAATTTTTTGTTTTAATAAATACGGCCGGGAGGGTCACTCCCTCCCACTTCCAAAAAACTTCAAGAACTGTTTCCGGTTTCCCTCCTTTGGGGATTGTGTTGAGAGGGGGTGGCGGGTATCTCAGCCATATGGTCTGTACGCAAGGTGACACAAGTCCCCCATATAAACTGTTTAAAATGTCTCAAACCCCACAAATAGCCCAGTGCTTCCCTTTCTATAACTGAATAATTACACTCAGTAACAGACAACGTCCTCGAGGCGAAAGCAACCACGCATTCAGAACCATCCTCCTGCAACTTAGAAAGGACAGCGCCAATTCCTCTACCACTGGCGTCAGTGGTGATAAAACTCTTCAACTTGGAATCAAAACCCTTCAGTGCAGGAGCACAACAAATATCCCTCTTAATATTATCCATGTTCTTTTGGCATTCATCGGACCATTGAGAATTACAACCCTTCTTCAACAACTGTCTGATACTGTACATCTTTTCAGCAAAATTGTGTAAGAATTTCGAGTAATACTCTGCGAGCCCTAAGAAGGACCTCACCTCATCTTTACTTCTTGGAATAGGTGCTTTCAAGATAGCATCTACCAGCTCAGACTTAGGGCTGATACCAAATGCACTAATATTATGGCCTAGATAAGTTACGCTCCTTCTCGGAATCTTGCACTTGGATCTCTCTGCGGTAACACCTTCAAAATCCAGAAGTTGCAAAACTTTTGTCAAACGTTGATCATGCTCATCTTTGTGTCTACCCATGATAAGAATATCATCCTGAAAAAAGAGTACACACTTAAACCCTTTGAATAAAGTGATCATGATGCGTTGAAACATAGCAGCAGCTGATGCCAAACCAAATGGTACTCTTTTAAACTGAAATTACCCAAAAGGAGTGACAAAGGCCAATAAATGCTTGCTATCAGGATGAAGGGGAACTTGGTGATAGGCCAAGGTTAATTCGATAGTGGAAAACCGTTCCATATCTTTAGTGTGGCATAGTAATTCTGCAATCTTAGGTAGAGGAAAAACATCAATAAATATACATTTGTTGAGCTCCCTGAGGTCCAAACATAAACAAATGTTACCATTGGCCTTCATCGCCACCACCAAGGGGACGACCCAATCAGAGGATTCCACACACTCAATTACATCTCTGTCCACAAGTTTTTGTATTTCAAGCTGTACTTCATCCTTCACGCCAACCGGAATATTTCTAACTTTATGGATTCGAGGTACAGCTCCATCCTTATGAACAATTTTATGCGAGAATCCCTTAAGCACTCCTACATTCCCAGAGAATACACCTGGAAATCTCTCATAAACTTCATTGCAAACTCCATCCTGGAAATAATCTTGGTTAATGCATAGGACTGGGTCAGGACTATTCGGGTTGAGAAGTATACCCAAATCCCCTTGGTCCCACCATCCCAGAACATGGGGTCCCGCTCTAGAAACATAAAGATTGCATATGGCAGTTCCCCCTTTAAATTCAAAGACCATACTGCAGAAACCAATCAGATTAATGGGTTTAACTGTATAACCAACAGGATGTATATCAGGAGCATTCAATTCTTGACCGAACTTTTACCTACACAACTCTTCCCACCTCATTTTGTTGATGATCGTATACGGGGAACCAGAATCAGCTGTCAGTGTCACCACGATACCATCAGCAACAATATCACAAACACGTTTTTTCCTAATCCTCTTTTGACCAGAAGATTCCTCATCACACACACAGCAAACAATGTTCTCACCGAAATCAGCCTCAATACTATCATTGTCTTCATCACATTTATCCACAACACACTTCACCATCTTAGCGTTTTTACAAGCTCTTGCAAAATGCCCAGACATCTTGCAATAAGCACATCTTTGACCTAAAGCAGGGCATTTTTTGTTGTTGGCATGATGTGAAACACTACCACATCGAAAGCAAGCCCCTTTAACATCAAAAGTCTTAACATTGCTGACTTCTCTTGTCTTACTCTTCCCCTTAAAATGTGGTTTATATTTGCTTTTCTCTGCATTAAGCTGAACAGGAGCTCTAACAATTGTAATGATCTCATCACCGGGATCACCTTTGGCTTTATTAACAACTGTCTTAATGCACCGTGTGGTCAATTCAGCTTTGCTGATTATCGTCGAAATTTCTCTTAGACTGGCATCACCATTGACCCATAACTTATCCTGCAAATTGTGATTATTACAATGCATCACCAATTGATCTCGTATTAATTCCTCTTTGATGGTTCCAAAGTTGCAGGATTAGGCAAGTCTCCTAAGCGAAGCAATATAGTCCTCAATTTTTTCACTGGACTCCTGCTTTGTATGATAAAAATTGAACCTGTGTACAGCCTTACAAACCGTTGGTGCAAAATAAGCATTGAGGTCATTAATAGCTTGCGAAAAGACATTAACTTCAGCCCACACACATTCTTTTTCTCAATTCTGTTGTAAACTCTTAACCCACCAGGGCCAAGACAATGTAGAAGTATTTTTATTTCCTTTCCGGGGACAATTCCTTGCTTTCAAAAGTATCCAAATAATTAATCAAGTAATCCCTCCATTCCTTCCATCTCTGACTAGACACTTCCCCATCCTTAATCAAAAACGCTTGGAGCGCTGGTAAATTCATGGTAGTAGTGGACATTCTGATAAATCTGTCAAGTTTGCTGCAACAGTTGGAAATATGTTGAATACTATAAAACTAATCAAACTGTAATTTATATAGTGTAATTAAAGCACAGTCCAAGCTGAGATTAAGTTACCTAGGATAACTAAAAGCATACACATAATACAATTCATACAATGAGGAGAGAGTGAAATCCAGTCTGTGCACAAGCACCAAGGAGGCACTTATAATAAAGACACGCTGCGAGCGTATCGCAGATGAGGACGTTAAATTATCCGTGTGCAAAGAATCCTTGTATTGTATAAATAAAGTACCTCAAGCACTATGACACGCAGCGTGCTTATCGCTGAATCACACCAGAAGAAGCACACGAAAATCCGAACGAAGCGTCTTTAAGTAAATCCAAAATGGAGTCACGTTCTGCGACCTATTTGCGTGACCCTATGCAGGGTGCATGACGTCCCAATACTTAAGAATGCAGGCTCTCAGAGACGTAATGTTCGCGAACGCTTCCTCTGGGTCCGTTCTGTAGAGACGTCCACCGGATTCCACACAGATTAAAAAATGCAAGGTTTCACCTGATTCTACTCAGATAAAAAGATGCGAGGCTCAGCGAGGCTCAACGATCCCCATGGTACCATGGTAAGAATAATGTACCGATTTTCTCACTCCACTTTTATGTCGAGACGAGTTCAAACAGCAAGGGTATGTGCTCTTTGCACAGGCACACAACCAGTTCAAGTTTCCAAAGAGAATAACAATGTTGTTGTACAATTAAACAAAGGCCTCAGAATAAAATACATTTTTGTGACTTACATCGGTTGAAGACAAGAAATGGTAGAGCTGCTTTCAATTTTTCCTTTGAATCTGTCTTAAAAATACTGCATCAGTCCTCCTTTCACATAAGGCTCAATTACAATCCGAAGGCACAAAATCAAATTTTAAAATTATTTCTTGCGCAGTTTTTACCGGGGTTATGTAGCCATCATCGCTAATGTTAATATGAATACACGTAGTCCATGGATGGTAGGAAATCCTTTATTCAGGAACATAACCCCTATAGACAGAGAAAATACGGACGCAGCCGCCTGTCAGCTCTCACCACAAAATATGCCCACTACCTCTAACATTCTTAAGGAATGTTCAAACCCCTTTTCAATCAATAACAAATGCCCACTGCACGGAGCGTGAGGACTCGAGCACGAGAACACAAACATGTAGTGCTCGAGCCAGGCAGAGCATATTACTGGCTCGAGAGACAACACGGCACAGCTCGAGACACAACATACACCAACTGTGCCGCACCTAACCTTAGCTTTCTCACCGGTGTGTCCCAATAGACAGACAGTACCCACATGGCCAGCAAGTGATGTGGCCCAGTCCACCCCCAGGGTGAGACTCCTGCCCACCTCCCAGGGGCAACTCTGTCCATCAGGACAGCAAGACACAGTTGCCACTGACAGCTGTCAATGATAATGATGAGAACCAGGCCCTCTGCCTCTCAGGGCTCTCAAACCTTGGTCGTGTCTGAGAGCGGGGGCAGTCGCCCCAGGTCCTTGGCACCCTCTGTCTACTCTCTCTCCTGTCAGGTCAGGTATGACTTCCTGACACTGACCAACCAGTCCCAGGCCTGTGTCCAGTGGCTGGACCGGAGACTGGGGTGGGCTTTCCCAAATCCACTCCTCCTCCTCTGGGCTCTGTATGCTCCCACCTGGAGTGGTACCCCCCTTCCAGAATTGTCAGGGCACCTGTGGCAGGTATCCTTCCCAATTGGCTCAGGAGTTCAGGGGTTGTATCCTGCAACTGGGATCCCCGCCTAAGGACTGTACCTTTTGACTGGAAAGAGGTCAGGGGTGATGCTGCTCTCTCTCTACCCCCTTACTAGGTCCGTGCACCTTCTCACCTGGAGCGGTGCCCCAGAAGACACACCTGTAGGGACACTGATTACAGTTGTCCTTCCCTCCAGGTCAGGCAACACCTAAACCTGGCTTCCCAACTCAGGGACCGAACCATGAGGCTGAGCAATTGCCTGGTGAACCAGACTTCCTGGGGAGTACATATACCCTCTCCGAGAGTGACATATATCTCATGTGTCATGTGACAGTCTGCCTGGCGCAGATTTCCCAACTCCTGTCCATCTGACAGTATGTGAAGATCCCCAGGTCAGGAGTGGTAACACCATGGTCACTCCTTGGTGACTCAAACCTCTGGCTGGCCCCTGACCCACTGGTTCTTCCACTGGGGACTCTCCCCAACTCTCACCCCTCAATCTGGACTTCTTCACCCTCCACTTAGGAGTTGCACTGCCAGACACCAGAACTGATGGAGGGACACTTACAGACACTCCCAGTTCTCCTGACACAAGGAGATCCCCCTCTGGACTATTAGTACAGCCAAGGCTCTCTACCTGGTGCTCCCTTTAGGAATCATCCATGTCCTAAGAATGAGGTTGGGGCACTTCAGGACACATCCCAGTCTCACTCATTCTCCTTCGAAACAGGACGTGAGGCCCTATAACCCTTCCACTACACTGGAACTTAGCTGGGCTATTCTGAACATCTCCCACCACTCGGAGCTGGAAGATACCTGAGCCACTCCTCTCAGGGTCACAACCCAATGCCTCTACAGAACCTCGGGTACTCACCCAGAGGTCTACCTCCTGTGCAAGTTCCCTGGGATCAGAGAACTTACACTCCAACAGATGTTGACATAGCACTGGAAAAAAGGGACTTAAAATATGCTCTCCCACAATTGGATCACACAGCCCCCTACAGTTGCTAACCAAACTTTCTGTCACCTCCACATCCAGTGCCTCACACACGTTCTCCACACCAATCTCTTGAGATGGGCAAGACAGCATCTGGCTGTCTCTGTCACTCAACCAACACTCTTCTGGGCGGTCTTCACACTCACATACCAGGACTTCAACCTTGGGCGAACCCCTCTCCCTGCACCTCTCATCTAGAGTCAGTAGAGTGACCCTCCCACCACTAGGACCATAAATGTCAGTTTCCTCATTCACCTCAGAGACACTGCGCACTACTGGAGCTACCTCGTGTCCTTGAACCTCCTGGTGTATGTTAACCCCCTCTTTCAAGTCAGGTGCCAAATCTCGGGGTGTGTTTACTACTCCCTCAGCACTAGACAATTCTACTTTGCTGCCACCATCTGAGCTGTATTCTACCTCCAACTCAGCCAAGCCCACTTCATGAGCTATACCAATTTCTTCTTTTTGGGCCAAGGCCCTTTCGGCCTCATCAAGCTTCATCAGCTTCTCATCAATCTCTCTCAGCATCTGGTCACAAGCCTGAAACCAGTCATATTTTTCTTTTTCTTCCTTACTTTTAGAGAACTCCTCCTCCTTAGATTCAACTGGTGGTGTTGCCTTCCAGCGGGGTAACTCATACTGAAATAGGAATGCCGCTAGATCTTCCCTGGACCTTCTCTTCACAGGCAGCCCTCTTTTCTGGCAAAACACATGTAGCTCCTTCATTGTGTAGACAAACATGTACCAGAAGTCGAGTTCCATTTTGCAACAACTAACCAAGTCATAGTATCAAAAATACATCCAGGAGGACACCAGAAAACAGAAAAACAGTATGTGGTTGCGTTTGGTCTGCACTCACTAGTAGTATACACCCATCACTGTATATGATTCACAAATGCAAGTCCAGAATCCTCACCGCTGACCACCAATGTGAGAGCTGGGGGTCTATAGTTGGCAGAGGTAGGAACCTTTGACCAAATAGGGACCCTTGCTTCTAGTCAGAGAAAAGGGATTGCACTCCTGGATAACCCCTGCTCACCCCCTTGGGATCTTGGCACGAGCTGACAGGCTTATCTCAAAGGCAGTGGAATAAGCATTTGTGGACACATACAGTAATACAGTGAAAACACTAGAGATGGACACCACACAGGTTTTATAAAAATAAGTATTCTTTATATAGGCTTAACACAAGACCATGAACGGCAAAAATCCACAATACTGTACTTAAAATAGATTTAAAGATGGTAAAAGTAACTTAGTTCAAGTTGATGATAAATGCAACACGTTTCTCACAACAGTACCTTGGATGCGTAATGCAAAACAAAGAAAAGGTCTGCAGGGAGGGTGATGCATTTGTTCCTTGCTTCGGGAGAGGCGATACAACGCGCCTCAATGCTTGTGCAAAGTAGAGGATGCATTTGTTCCATACTGGAGAAGAGGTGATGCGTTGATTCTCGTACTGCAACCCGGTTACATTATGGCAAGATGGCGCCTCAATGCGATACGACAATCAGTTGCGATGCGATAAGATGGCAGCCTTTATGCGATGCGACAAAGTGAATATGATGCATGCACGCCCGACGGCTGTGTGGCAAGCTCTGTAACTTTTGAGCCACGACATGCCCTGCGACACGCTTCTCTGGTGATGCGATGGCAACCCTTCCTGTGGCGACACGCTTTACCAGTAATGTACCGGCAAACAGCTGCGACGACACACTTCTTTGGTGATGCGGCGGCGGCTTCTGCGGCAGTCACACGCTTCTCTGGCGATGGGACAGCAACAGCTGTAACAGCGACGCGCTTCTTCTCGCTTCCAGCTCCCAGAGACATGCAGGTGTCTGCAGACAGATTTCTCAGCTAGGAAATTCAGAGGGGAGCTGGTGGTGAAGTCGTGTAGCCCTTAGACTTCAGCAGGAGGAAAGCGCAAGTTCAATCCCTTAGAGAAATATACTGCAAGATGACAAAAGTTCCTTAAAAGTTCCTTCTCCTTTCCTTGGCAATGAAGACACTACTGCAGGCCAACCCAGCAAACAGCACACTGGCAGAGGGGCAGTCCAAACTCCTACAGCTTCCTTGGATCTTCTCTCTTGTTGTTCCAGAAGTGTTATAAAGTCCTGGGGTCTGGGCCCCAATATTTATACTGCAAAATCATTTCCTCTGAAGGCAGAGGGCCCTGTACCTCGTTCAAACCAGTTCTGGGTGCATTCTGCCAGAGCACAACATCTTCCTAAGTCTGGGTGGGCCAGGGTCCTCAGACACACAAGAGGTGGAGCCAGCATTGTGGAGCGCAGTCACATCCCTATTCAGGCCAAATCCTAATCCTCCCACCGCTCTACATGCAGATAGGTCTATTCAGCACTGTGCTTACTCGCCCTATGTCATGCAGCCTCCCCAGCCCCTGTCACTCACAAACCAGACATGCAATACACAAGCTAGCAGAGGCAGGCTGGATGGTTAGGTAAGAAAACACCCACTTTCTAAAAAGGGCATTTTCAAACACAGAATGTTAAAACCAACTTTACTAAGAGCTGTATTTTATCATCCTGAGTTCAGGGCATACAAAATTCGACTTTCTACCATGTTCCCTTGGTCAGTTATGATTATAAGATGTTATAATCAAGCTGCCTATTCTGGCCTATGGGGGCAGGAAGCCTTGCAGTAGTGAAAAACAAAAATGGCCGTATTTCATTATCAGGTAATTCCACACACATCAGGCCATGTCCTACCTCTTACATACAATGCACCCTGCCTTTGGGCCTACCTTAGGGATGTCTGATAGGTAGAAAAGGGATGATTTAGGGGCTGTTAAGTAGGTGCACTTACCAAGTCGACATGGCAGTACTAGACTGTACACAGGATCTGCAAGCTGCTTCTGTGGGTGGCACAATCAGTGCTGCAAGCACACCAGCAGCATTTGATTTACAGGCCTTGGACACGCATGGTGCACTGTACTAGGGTCTGACAAGTAAATCAAATAAGCCAATCATGGAGTCACCAATCCATGACAATAATTTACAATAGGGAGAGCATATGTACTTTAGCAGGGGTAAAGTGCCCAGAGCCATAAAACCAACAAAAACAGGTCCGGAGAAATATAGGAGGAAGGCAAAAAGTTTAGGGATGACCCTGCAAAAAAGGCCAAGTCCAACACAACCCCTTTCCAGCCAAAACGCTGGGTAGACCAATCACTACCTTGATGGGATTCCCTGCTTTGGGCGATCGAACATAGACACTGGCCCACAACTGCAGGGACACCTTCCTGTTCTACACCACTCTGAACCCATGTGCTACCCTCTCTAAAAGATCTCATGACCAACTAGGCTACCCCACTGGTACTCCCTAGCTGTCCACAGCCAGTGCCAGTTCCTAGGCCACCCAGATGTCACTGGTCCTTGCCAATTCACAGGGTAGGGGTGTAACCTCTGGCACATAATAGCCATTCTCCACCTTTCCTCTCAGTGTAGTTCCAAACTGCCACTGATTCTCCAATCTGGGGTTCCGCACTCTCCTCCTATGAGAGGGAACCTCAGAACACAATTCACCAGTTCAGGACCTCTCTCCAGCAACTGGTCTATCAACCTGGGATCTAAACCCTCAGGCTGCACCGGGGTCAGAGGCGAGGACTCCCTCCCTCTGCTCCCTCTTCCAGAGCTCTGCACCCTCCCAACTGGAGTTGTACTCCTAGAAGCTACATCATTCAGAACACTGATTACAGTTGCCCTTCCCCTTCCCTCCAGGTCAGGGATACCCTAAACCTGGTTTCCCAACCCAGGGACAGAACCCTGATGCCGAGCAATTGCCTGGCATACCAGGACTTCCTGGGGAGTACAAACACCCTCCCCGAGGGTGACACATAACTCATGTGTTGTGTAACACTCTGCCTGGATGAGATCTCCCAACCTCCTGTCCATTTGACAGTGAATGAAGATCTCCCAGGACAGAAGTGGTATCACCATGGTCATTGATTGGTGATTCAGCCTTTATGGTTAGCCCCTGACCCACTGGTTCTGCCACTGACTCTTTCCCCCTTTCACCCCTCAATCTGGACTTCTGCACCCTCCATTTAGGAGGGGCTCCGTCAGACACCAGAACTGATGGAGGTCTGATTACAGACACTCCCAGCTCACCTGACATGGGGAAATCCCCCACAACGGACGGTCCATCAGGACAGACTTGGCTCCCTACCTGGTGTTCCCTTAAGGAACTATCCAGTACTGGTGACTGAGCTTACACTTACGGAACATGTCCTATCTCTTACCTACAATGCACCCTGCTCATAGGGCTAGCTAGGGCCTACCTTAGGGGTGACTGACACGCAGATAAAGAGGAGGTCACAGACATGGCACGCATTTTAGGTGCCACGTCACAGCGGTAATAACTCTGTGTGCACAGGCCCTGCAATGGCAGAGGCCTGAGATTGGTTTGCAAGGCTACTTTGGTGGGTGGTGCAATCAGCGCTGCAAGCCCACCAGTAGCATTCAATTTACTAGCATTGGGTATATGAGATACCAATTTGCAAGGGACTGACATGTAAATTAAATAGGCCAAATAGGTGTAGACCAATCTTACCATATGTAACACAGAGAGCACACACACTTTACAATGGACAGCTGTGCTACAGTGCACAGAGGCCTAAAACCACAAAACATCAGGTCACAGAAAAGGCTAGGAAAAAGGCAAAAAGTTTAGGGATGACCCTGCAAAAAGGGCCAACTGTAAGGGAATCTGTGGATGAGGAGATCATTGGGGAGCATCTTAAAACTTTGTTGCACTTTGCGCCACCAGCTCTAAAGTAAGCTGTGCTGTGTCGCTTATTGGGGGTGAAGGATGCTAACATTGCTGGGAATGGTTTCTCAGGCTGTTCCCAGCTTCTCATCTCGGTTCAGCAGTTAATGTGTGCACTTATACTTCATTTAAATTCATGTTTCATGCTTGAAATAATATTGTTTGGGTTCTCAGCAAGAATCTGTATGGGTATGACTGGGTATCCTGGTGCACTGTAAGGTCATTGTTTACTATGCTTTAAAAGCTAAAGCTTTTGAGTATATAATGTAAAATGTGTTGTCAAAAGCGCAATTTTTGACATTTTTAACCACATTATTTTAGAGGGGGAACCCCTTGAAACTCTCTTTGTAGCGGTCAGGCACACTCGCTGCGCTCCCTCACTATGCATCGTATGGGAGCTAGTCGGGCAAAATTTGCCAGAGCTGCTTTGGGTTTCCATTCTGGCCTTGTACGTAAGTAAGTTTAGGAGCCAAAATAGGAAATCAGTGGCATGATGAGGGAGAATATGAATGGAATATTTCGTCCACATCCACACGTTTTTGGAGTATTTATTAAATATTTGCAGCTAATTTCACACACAAGATGCACACAAACATTACACCTAGAAAACAAATGTATAAGTATGCATTTTAAATACAAATGAACTCTTAAACATCCCAAAATTTAAACAGGGAAGAAGGAGGAGGAACAAAGTGAATAATGTGTTTTTTGGGCTGTTTGTGGGCCTGTTTTATCATCTGCTTGGCCAGTTATTACTATTCACTTCCCTGAAATAAAAAAAAATACTTGCCATCTTCCATACCTTGCAAACTACTAATACAGCGTGTCTTTACAAGTTCAAAATAACCCCAGCTTGCAAAGAAGGGTCACTTTTTTGCTATCAAATTCACTAATGATGGTGACTCTTATTTTGATGACTGGGCCTATTTTCATTCCAGTCCAAACATAGAGGTGTTTCTGTACTTTTTTTTTGCTGCAGCACCTTACATTTAGACTTTCAGGACTGACTATGGGTGGCCTGGTAAGAAAGTGCACTAATACTGCTTTTGGTATTCTCGATTCCTGCTAGTATTATCATGTTCGTACCAAGCTATTCTGAATTTTCACATCTAGAAAGGGGGAAAGCAGTATAATTGCACCTCATTTCACATGTTTTTCCTGTATTTCTGCCTGTTTTATTAGAATATTGTGGGAAATAGACCCCCGGTTTTGAACCTCGGTATATGTTTTCCTCCACCTCCCTCTCACCCATAAGTTCACCCATATATACACTATTCCACAAACCATTTATAGATAAGGAGACAAAACTCAATAAAAACAGAGAGCTGGTTGGGACTCAAATTGATATGTATTACCTTTTAGCATTGCAGAAGTTTACATTGATGGGGGTCCACACCTCATAACTTTTACACAACTTCAACTGTTTATCAATCCTCAGATACTGGAGTGGGGATTTACCATTGCAAACGATGAATTTCAATTAACTGGAGATCAGCAGTGTGGGCCTTAGCTTGTAATCATACCCCTATGTCAATTCTCGGATCTCCCATACACTTCTGTTGTGGTTGATGCTACCAGGTGCCAAGCTGGCACAGGCACAAGCTGACTAGAGGGTCAAGGTCCTCCACTAAGGACAAGGGTGGAACCCTGCCAAGCAACGTCAGGGAGGGAAAGCTTTAGCCACAGCAACTTGACTGAGATCCCTTCTGAATCTTCCCATGCAAGTTAACCCTTGCGTGCTTTGGACGGCCCCCAGTCGTCACGGTGGGCATGAGCGGAGGACGGCTGGGGGCCTTCTGAATCCCGCCTACAATTCAAATCGCCGCACAGCACAAAAATGTGCGCCGAGTGCAAGCGGTTAAATGTTCATAATACTATTTGCCTGAAGATATATATTTACAATCCTTAAGACATCCTATATCATCGATATATTGGCGCATTGAATATGTGGAAGCCTTTAGATATGTGTAATTTATAATTGGGACCAGATTTATCAAGGTTTTGCGCCACCCTTGTGCCAGCCAAGGGGGTGCAAGGGCGACTCAAAACCTAAGTGAGAAGTATCATGCCATGCAAGGCCACCTTTTATGGCCTTACATGGCTTGATAAATTTGAAGTAATGCAAGGCAGCACAAAACGCTGCCTTGAGTTACTCTGCCACCCGAAGGTGTTTCAAGGGTGGAGCGTGGGTCTTCCCACGCATCCACTCATGGATTTGGTGCATTTCTTGATTTTACATTAATGGTAGACTTGGGAAAGATTCAAAATTCCACGATTTCCGAAGTGAGGTGTAACAAAGAAGAATATCTGTATTTTTCTTTGTTTTTTCATTTTTCTACATGTGTTGCATTCACTGGTGTAAAACAACTTGAGGGGACCCCTTGCAAGGCACATGGAGGGGCCCCCTCTAGACCCAATCATGTGCTCCCCAGCCAGAGCAATGTGCTGAGTGGGCCCCTGGAGCTTGGGGGCTTCCCGCATGGCAGGGTCTTCAGCGGCCTGTGTTTCACCACCGGCTGCATTCTGCAGCACACGTAAAAAGAGGAAAATGCATCTCCGGATTGTTTTTGTGCCTTACTACACAAAAAGAATCCTGCCAACAATGCAGGCACACTGTTGGAACATGGCACAAGGGTGCCTGTGATGGCGGGAGGTAGCCAAAAGTGTGCCAGCACTATGAAAGGACAGGAATGTGCAGTATAATGTCAAATATGGAGCATTCCTGCCCTTTCCCTTTTACGCAACTCAGTGTAGCAAGGTGCTTTGCTGTGTTGTGCTGCATGAAAAGTTGATAAAAATGCCCTTAGTATTTCATACTTACAAAACTAAACTACTGCCTTACTGCTTGCATCGTACACTATTTATTAAAAGGAAAGATGCTCAGGTGGGGTAATTTCCATAAGGCCCATTATTTGCGACTGTTTGAAACGAGGCTGGCATTCTTTCATTCAATCCTTTTCTTCTCCTCTGGCTGTCACCGCTTCCAAAGCAGTACCTATTCGAGTGAGTATCATTATATTCTGATCCAGCTCATATTCCTTGACACCCCTCCCTTTGAACCTCCAGCGCATCCCCCAACTCTGATTACCTTGCCTGGCAATCTGCTAGTGAGGACTTGGCAGATCTTGGCTGGGATTTTAGGATCAACCATGCACACCAACCTGACTCCTGTCTTGGATCATGGTATCTTGAAGCACATTCTAGTCTCCTCGATACTGTTGCCCTGATTATGAACCACATTGTCCTTATAAACACCTTTCTGCATAACTGACACTTTGCTAACTTGCAGAGCCTTACAATAATGATAGAGCAACTGCATTGAGAAACAAGGCATTTTTAACCTGTGAGGGACACCACTTCTATATTATGCTTTTAATTGCAATGCAATTTCTTCACTTATGTCTGTGAGAGCTTTTCTCAGCCTTTTCAACCTTTTTATCATCCTCCTGGACAGAAATCCAGTTAGTACTTCGCCTCTGTTCCTTGCCTTATCCATAAAGCCCAGTGCTCGCAGTCTTGGAGCCACCCACAATCTGCTTCTATCCTTCTTCTTGGCCTACTCCATAAACCACACTACATCGCCCTCAGAGAGCCATTGTTTTTGGGACTCTCCTATAATTTGGAACCACGTTTAGTACTCTTTTAAACATACATCATATTTACCCCGCATCTTTTCTGTACCTTTTGCTTTTTCTCCCCTGCTTTGCTGAATTCGTTTTTGTATGCTTTAGGACTCTGCACACTGTATCACTGCTAACTAGTAATAACATGCTTGTGCTCTCTTCCTAAAATATGGTACAAGTGTTTACCACCTACTTAGCACATATAGTTTACTTGTGCTTCCCTAGTAAATGATCATACTTGTACCCAGGTCTAGTAAATGAAGTGGTACCAGTAGGCCTGCAACACTTATTGCGCCACCCACTAACATTGCCTTTTAACAGTGAGTCAAGCCTGCCACTGCAGTCTGTAGTATAGATGAAAAGTATCATTTTGATCTTGCCTAATAATCCTTTTGCAATGCCCAAACCTTTCTTTTCAATACATATAAATCTCCCATAAGTTGACATTACATAACATGTATTTTGTAAAGCGCACATTCACCGGTGGGCATTTCGACATTAAATAACAGATGTTTATTGTTACCCAGCTCAATGGTACTCAGTTTATCGACCTTAGGAGGGTGAAAGACTGAGTGGACCCGCTGGCATTTAAATATGTGACTGTGAGATCAAACACTGGTCCCTACAGTGAACGCATTAGTCCACTAAGCCACCAGACCTGGCTTAATCCCTAAATGCTGAAAGGGCAGTGTGCCGTCAGGGCTGGACTGGAAACCCAAAACAGCTCTGGCAATTTTGACCATACCAGCCCCCATACTGTGCACAGTGAGCAATCGCTGCTCAAGTGCATGACCCTTACAAGAAGGGTTGGGGATCTCTGTGACTCACATTTCTATTTCCGGGGAGCAAAACTAAAAACCAACATCTTGGGTCCTGAAAACAAGCCTCCAGGTGCTCCAGCCTCCGAGGGGTTTGCCCACTTGCCCAGCTGACCAGTCCAGCCATGGGTGCCTTGTTCCTAAAAGGAGGGACTTGTGAGTTTATGTAGTAAAAACAAAGAAGTCCTTTTTCAATACTGTAAGGGCCTATCTCTCCCATTGACTAACATGTGGTACAGTATTACATATAATAAATGATAACTTTTTTGAGAACAGCTAGAGATATGATGTTTACACTCAAATAAATTGTAATTTAAGATGATAAACGCAACAAGTGTGCACTCTAGATACTAATTCAAGCAATTGGAATCAAATGTACAAATGTGAAATTAAATTTTCAAAAAAGATCGTTTGTGCACCAGGTGAGGGGTTCTGCAGACCACCTAATTAAAAAATGAAGTGAGAATACCTGGAAATGTATCCATGTTGACCCGGTGCACTACAAATGTGTCACATTATAGTGTACAACCACAGTCAATAGAGCATCAATATTATGTATGTTGTAATACAATAATTCCAAAGTGATCAAAAACAGTATTCATGGAATCCAAAGAGTTCTGAATATATTCTCCAAAACCAAAGACAATTTTGGATCTCCGTTTTTATTCAAAGTCCTAGCAGATCAAATCCAATGTAAAATGAATGATGCACCTTAAAATTCAGCATGCAGACACAAGCTTCTAAGTTCCAAATGCATTTCAGGCTCTTAACAGTAGCCCTTCATCAGGGAAAATGTAAGAAATAAATAAATAGTTGTAATAGAAATATATACAATAACAGTCGTAGGTTTTAACTGGCATTAGGCTAAAAAACAAGTGGCTAAGGAACACCATTTCCCCGACTCCATGTCAACAAGTGTCCAAAAGTAAGGATCTAAGTGACGACAGAATCAACGTCCAAAATTCAAACACCGAAAGTGCCAGGTGTATAGAAAACTAGCATAGAGTGAGTAGAAAGAGTGGAAACAAATACTCAAGGGAAGTATTTGTGTAAACTTTTTCAACTCACTCTATGCTTGTGAAAAAAAGTATTCTACAAAGATGGGATTTACTCCAGTCTGAACCAGACGTTTAGGGTATCCTATCTGGTCCTGATTTATTCGCATATAAAAGATCCCGTAACCTAAAAGAGATTTTGAATAAACACCCCGATATTGACAAGGCTCCATTCAAAGGAATGACTAAATGTATGAATTGTTCACGCTGCAACAATGTTATTGTTGGCAACAGTGCACGACATCCCCACACAGGCAAAAATATTCCTTTGAATTTCAACCCCAATTGCAACAGTCATCATGTGATCTATGTCATCAGATGTCCATGTGACTTGCTGTATGTAGGGAAAACAGAGAGAATCCTTCAAACCAGGATTACGGAACACAAAACTAGATTCAGAACTAAAACCATGAGTCCAGCCTTAGCGCAACATTGGCAGCTTGAAAACCATTCACTTGCACAGCTTAGATTTGGGGTGCTTGAAAAAGTGGAGGAGCAATCAGACAGGGACATGTCGAAGTTACTCTCTCAACATGAATCACATTGGATATGGTACATGCAAACATTGTCCCCTAAAGGGCTCAATGATAAATAATTTGAATTGTCATGTTTTCTGTATATTTGTGTTTTGTTTGATTGTCTCATTTGTGCATTCATATATTCTCTAGGCATATTTTTGTATTAGATCAGGTATATATTTTTTCCTTGTCTGGGCTTTAGAGCATTTCCAATTCATGTTGACTTATTTTCTCCACGTTTCCACCTTTCCTTCTTGATCATCATTTGTTTTATTCCACATGTGTGTTTCACTTGTTTTAATCTTTTTTATTTTTTATTTTTTCACACTATCTTCGTATTATGCCATGTTTATTGATAGGAGTCAGGTACTTCCTGTTTCTCTTGCCACCTTTGCTGTGGTTATGTTTGTTTAATTTGAGGTATTTTTTGGTGTATTTCAGAGCGTTGTCAGCACATTTTGCACACTATACGCTTTTCTCCTGCAGAGTAAACTGGCTGCTTTAGTCCTCTTTCTATGTGCTCTATCCCTGCAGGCTTGAACCTTTCATTACTGGTTACCAATTCGCTTCTCTTGGATTGTTGGGTGGCTATTCCAGTCCTCTGTCTATGTGCACTATTCATGCACGCTTGAGCATTCATCACCGGCAACTAACGCGGCGCATTTATCGCACCTGGCGTTTTTCAAGAGGGAGTTTATTACAGGCGCTGCTTGTGCAGCTATCGGTAAGCCTTTGTTTCTGTATTTCTTATTTCACTTTTCTTTTTGAGGATTGAGTAGAGCTTTCAATGTGGGTATTTTGATTATTAGGTGTTCGTGCTTCTACTGTTGAATCCTTTCCATATCACAACACTGGTAATGTTTATTGGAGGAACCATGTTTTTACATTAGTAAGCTTATGTTGCTGTGTTTTTCATTTTACTTCTCTTTTTGAGTATTGAGCAGAGCTTTTAACGTGGGCACTTTGATTTATAGGTGCTCGTGTTTCTACTGTTGAACCCTTTCAATATCATAGCAGTGGTATTAAGCATTGGAGGTACACTGTTTTTACATTTGTTTCTGTGATCACTAAAAGTTGCCCTTTAGGAAACACGATTTTAATTTTTCCTTTCCTTTTCTCGTGGTTATTCTTCTTCCTTGGTTGCCCATACAGCTTGCATTTTTTGGATGCTGGTTATACATTTCGGCAGAGTGTGCTTGCTGTTCTGCCTTCAGGTACTTAGATCTTGGTGTTGTGGATTTGTCTATTATTTTCTAGTATTTTCACTCATTTTCTATACACCTGGCACTATAGGTGTTAGAATTTCGGACGTTGGTTCTGTCTTCATTTGGATCCTTACTGTCACTTTTGGACACTTGTTGACATGGAGTCGGGGAAATGGTGTTCTTTAGCCACTTGTTTTTGAGCCTAATGTCAGTTAAAACTTACGACTGTTATTGTATATATTTCTATTACAACGATTTATTTACTTGTTACAGGCCCCCTGATGAAGGGCTACTGTTATTAGCCCGAAATGCATTGGGAACTTTGAAGCATGTTTCTGCATGCTGAATTTTAAGATGCATCATTCATTTTACTTTGGATTTGATCTGCTAGGACTTTGAATAAAAACACAGATCCAAAATTGTCTTTTGTTTTGGAGAATATATTTAGAACTCTTTGGATTCCATGAATACTGTTTTTGATCACTGTGGAATTATTGTATTGTAACATACATATTATTGATGCTCTTGTGACTGGTTGTACACTATTATGTGACACATTTGTAGTGCACCGGGTCAACCTGGATACACTTCCATGTATTCTCACTTCACTCTTAAAAAGTGTACATTTTCATGTCCTAACCATTCGTGCCTTCTGCCAGTGTCCTGGATGATATGACTGGATGGCTCTGCTGTTGGAGTGTGTGCTTTCTTTCCAAACAATGGCACAAAAGGGGATTAGGTGCGGACATGAACGGAGCAATGTGTCCTCCCCAAAGTCTGTCTCCAAAGGATATGGAAGACAGGAGGGCTGAGCGAGACTTTCACATTCAGGTTGCCTAATTAAAAAGAAGGAGGGAAAGGCAGACACTGACAGGGCCTTGGAGGAGAAAAAATACTTTTGGCTCATAAAGTAAGTCTGTAAGAGCTGGGACTGAAGGCCTTACAGCACCATGGTACCAGCATCATTGGTGGCAGTGACAGCACAGTGCTCAGTTGTGACAGTAAGGTCCAAATCAAAAAATATCCATTGCCTAGCTATGTGGAGGGAGATGACTTTGGTGAATGGTTTTGAGCCTATGAGGTAGCCCTGTGGATGTAAAGGGTCCTAGAGCAGTAATCCTCCTTGCAGCTCTTCGGTTCTTCTTCTTGGCAGTGTCCTCTTAGTTACAGAAGTGATCTTTTCAAGTTTTTTATTTCCCTGAGTCTTCCAACAGGAGGCACACTCTGCATCAAACTTTTGGGGATGCTTAAGATTGTAGAAAGAACAGTCCAGTCTTTTTTCTGCCCAAGACCAAAGCAGCAACTGCAGGCCAACCCACCCCACACACATCAAGAGGCAGAACTCCTCACATAGCTCTTCCAGCCCTTCTTCCCGGCAGGTTCCTTTGTTCAGAGTAATCCAAAGTTATGTGTCCAGAGCCCCAATATTTATACCATGTTTCTTTTTAAATCAGCACAAAGAAAATCTCTGCTGCACACCCGCGCCAGATCTGGCCGGTCCAGGCCAGGCACACCACAGGAGGTTGAAACAGCATTACTCAGAGCAGAAACAGCCTATTTAGGTACTAGTGAAAATTCCTCCTACCACTCTAAATGAAAAAAGGTTAATTCAGCCTGGCTATGAGTCACCCAGGCAAAGCAGGACACATCTCAAACACCCCTGTGACTGTCTAGAATGAATGGACTTCTCCAACTCCTGTCACTCCAAAACCAGACAGTGAATATACAAACAGGTAGAGGTAGACAGGATAGTTAAAAAAAAGTGGGTTTTCCAAACACACAATTTAAAAACCAACTTTCCTAAAATATCTGTTATTAAATTCTGAGTTTTAGTGAGCATAAACATCAACTCTCTAGCTGTTCTCAATTGAAAGTTACACATGTAAAATGTTAGAAGGCAGCTTCAATGATAGCCGAGGGGAGAGCTAGTCCTAGCAATAGTAAAAACTGAAATGCACAGTAGACACTATCAGAACATGCAAAACACACCAGTACATGTCCTACCTGTAACTTACACTGCACTCTGCCCATGCGAGTACCTAGGGCCTACATTAGAGGTAACTTACTACATTTAAAAGAAGGGGAGGGTAAGGCCTGGCAATTGTGTGCACTTGTCATAATGACATGGGAGTTTAAAACTGCAACTGAGACACAGTTGCAAGGCTACTGGTGTGGGTGGCACAATCAATACTGAAGGCCCACTAGAAGCATTTGATTTAGAGAACCTGGGTACAAACACTGCACTGTACTAGGGACTTACCAGTAAATCAAATATGCCAACCATGGGTAGCCAATCAGAATTACAATTTACAAAGAAAGCATATGTACTCTAGCACTAATCAGCAGTGTTAAAGTGACAGAGTCCTAAAGCAAACAAAAACAGGTCAGAAAAAATAGGAGGAAGAAGTCAAAACGTTTGGGGATAAACCTGTCAAAAGGGCCAGGCCCAACAGAACCCCTTACCAGCCTAAAGTCAGGGGAGGTCAATCAATACATTTTTCTGACTGGAATGATAGAACATGGACCCTGGCCCACAACAGCAGTGTCACACTCCAATTGTATGATTGGCAACCTTTGTACACTCTCCCTCCTAATAAGTCAGGGATGGCATCCTGACACTGGGCCACCAGCCCAGGGTCTCTACCCTGAGGCTGAACAGGATATTGGGGTGGGCTCTCCCACACCCTGTCCTCCTCCCTGTGGTCCTTTACCCTCCACAGTGGAGAGGTACCATCAGACTCCAAAACTGCTAGGACACCTGGGGCAGATGTCTTGAATGATTCTCCCACCAGTTCAGAGGTGCTATCCTGCAGCTGTTCTCCCAGCCCAGGGTCTGTACCCTTAGACTGGGTAGGAGTCATGGGTGAGGCTTCCCTCCCCCTATACCCCACCTGGGGGTCTGCACCCCCCACGAGAGCAGTATCCCCAGTAGGCAACATGATAGGGACACTGCTAGCAGTTGCTCCTGCCTCCAGGTCAGTGGGGACACCCTAAATCAGGTCCTCCAACCCAGGGTCTATACCTTGAGGCTTGACCTGTGCCTGGCAAGTAAGGACTTCCAGGGAAGTAACCCTCCTTCCCAAGGATAACATATATCTTATGCAATGTATGAGGGTCTGCCTGGTGCAAGACTTAAGTTCACTGTCTACCTAATAGGGCAAAGACTGACAAAGCCGGAAGCGGCTCCACAATGGTCAGTCCGGGGGTGCTCTGACCTCAGAGCTGGCAAGCCCTGACCCACTGGTTCTCCCACTTAGGACTGTCTCCCCCTATACCTCTTTCTTTGGACTCACGCATTCTCCTACTTGGAGTTGAGCTACCTAGCACCAGAACTGATGATAAAACTTATGCCAGCTACCCCTAGCTCTCCCGAAACCCTGGATTCATCTCAGGGGATGGCTTCTCAGATAGACTAGGCCCCCCTCCTGGTGCTCACTCATGGAACCAACCTGGCTCTAGGACTAGGATTCAGGCATCCTGGTACTCAGCCCGACCCACTCCCTCCTCTCAGAGCCAGTCCATGGAAGCCCTCAGCCATCCAACTACAATGGGACTTATCTGGGTCACTACAAATCTCCCCTAACTCAACTGAGCCTCCTCCTTCAGGACTACTCTCAAAAGCTTCTTCAGACCCTTTAGAATCCACCAAAAGGTCAGCCTCTGGTGCATGCTCCTTGGGGTCAGAAAACTCTCTCTCCACTGGGTGTTGGCATAGCTCGGAAAAACAGGGACTAGACATAAGCTTTCCAGCAACCAGATCACACAGCCCCTTACAGGTGTCAACCATATTACTCTTCCCCTCACCAACCAGTTCCTTGCAAAGGTACCCCATATCATCCTCCTGAGACTGGTTAAACAGTGTCTGACTGTTTCTGTCACTCAACCCACACTCCTTTTGGCGGTCTCCATACACACATACCAGGGCTTCTACAATGGGGGAAAACTCTCCCTGCATGTTTCATCTATACTCAGTAGAGTGTCCCTCCCACCACTAGGTTTGGTGGGAGGGAGGGTGGATAGGGGAACGTACCAGTTCCTTACTCCACCTCATATGCCATGTGTACCACTGGAGCTTCCTAAAAAACCTGATCCCCTGGGATCCCTCTCAGAGGATGGCTTCCCCTCCTGGTTCTCACTCATGGAACTAACCAGGCTCTAGAACTAGGATTTAGGCATCTTGGGACTCAGCCCGATCCACTCCCTCCTCTCAGAGACAGTCCATGGAAACCCTCACCCACCCAACTACACTGGGACTTATCTGGGTCACTACAAATCTCCCCTAACTCACCTGAGCCTCCTCCTTCAGGATTACTCTGAAAAGCTTCTTCAGACCCTCTAGAATCCACTAAAAGGTCTGCCTTTGGTGCATGCTCCTTGGGGTCAGAAAACTCACTCTCCACTGGGTGTTAGCATAGCTCGGGAAAACAGGGAGTAAACATAAGCTTTCCAGCAATCAGATCACACAGCGCTTTACAGGTGTCAACCATACTACTCTTCACCTCACCAACCAGTTCCTTGCAAAAGTACCCCATATCATCCTCCTACCTTTAACATACATTGCACCCTGCCCAAGGGGTACCTTGGGCCTACCTTAGGGGTAACTTACATGTAAGAAAGGTAAGGTTAGGGCTTGGCAAGTGGGTACACTTGCCAGGTCGACATGGCAGTTTAAAACTGTGGGCGCAGACCCTGCAGTGGCAGGTCTGAGACACATTTGCAAGACAACTGGTGTGGGTGGTGCAATCAGTGCTGCAGGCACACTCGTAGCATTTGATTTACAGGCCAAGGGGACAAACATTGCACTTTACTAGGGACTTACCTGTAAATCAAATATGCGAATCATGGGTAACCTATCGGAATAACAATTTATTCAGAGATCATATGCACTGTAGCACTGATCAGCAGTTGTAAAGTGCCCAGAATTCTAAAGGCCACAAAAACTGTTTCGAAAAAATAGGATGCAAAAGACAAACATTTTGAAAATGGACTAAAAGAATCTAAAGTTGAGACCCCATAAATTGTCATCTATCGAGCAGCCAAATGAGCTGTGTTAGGAGGGGTAGCTCCTCAAGAGTTAAGCCTGTGGCCAGGACTAGAGGACAAGGGATGTTAGTCTCCTTGCTGGGTAGGACACCATCACCCAGGGAATACAAGAGCACCTGCCATGGAGCCTGGAGCACTAGCACCTGCCTGCTTGCAAGACAAGTGTGCCCTGTGAGAAGGAGAAGCGCTCTGGAGGAAGCGAGGCCCAGTGGGGAGTTCTCTCGAGTTGACTCCCTGAACGAGATGTGAGGAGATGGCAGCTGCACTGATCAGGTCATTGTCCATGTGCAGAACTGAGTAGTTGACCCCCGTATGGCAAGAGAGGGCTGTTGTTAAGATAGAAACAGCACCTATATTACTCAAACCATAGACCTGAACATGTAAAGGTGAAGCAAGGCTTCCACTAGTTAGCTTAGTCACTTCATTTACTGGTTGTAATCAAAGCACCAGTGTGTTACACCACAGGTTGAGGAACACAGATATAAGACAGTGAATCTTTGCACATCCTTCTCTTTAGCAACACCTGTGGGATGGCAGACCATATGACATGCAAGGACCTTTTCTGGAAGCATTAACATTTTTTATGGGTTTGTCCCTATTCAAGATAGTGGGATTTATTTGATGCTTACCAAGGACACCATAATCACTGGTACTATATTAGAAGGTTGACACACACAGCTCCTCACATTGCAATACTCTTCAATGCATCCCCCTAATTATGTCAGATGGATGTGAGGCAACCTGATGACGATGCATGCCACCTATGTTGGTTGGTGAGATTGTGTTTCCTATTTTTTATGAAACCCACACTCCATAAAAAATGTTGTTGCCCATTGGTTAATCTTTTAGTCCATAATGGTTACTCTTGTGTCCAGACTACCAATGATATCATTGAACATGCCATGAGTGATGTGCTATATACCGTGGGAAGCAGTGCGTGGCAAGAGCTAAAGTTGTTGCTTCAGTTAATCATACCTGCTGAATTTTTCATTGTTGTTTAAAACGTTACATTTTAATCATTTTTTTTCACTTAACTATAACGTCACTTCCACCTTTTTTTTAATGCATTTACAAATATAATGCAAGATAGTATTAACATATGTCATTTTTAACTTTTGGATGCTCCACAATATATTAATTATAATCAAAATTGCATTTTGAAGGAATTGCTGCTGTGTTGCCCATTGTTTCCTTATCTTACAGAGGAACTGAGGTGTTGAATTGAGGGAAGGAACTGTGGTACATGGAGTAATGCATTCAATTGAACACACACAGCGCGAACCGAGGAATGCGAAAGAGGCTTAATTCAGTGCATATTGAATCCAAGGAAAGGAGCCACCATCCCTGCGGATAGAGCAACTCGAGCAGGTATAGGTGAGTGAGGAACGGGGACGGGGTGGTTGAGCACCGCTATCAGCACTTCAGACAGGACACCGTGAGAGGGGCTATATCTTGCCTCATATACATGGATGCATGAGACATGTTTAACACACACAATGCATTGTCCATTGGGACTGAATAATTATTAGAACATTATTGAGTTAAAAGAAGACTGAAGCCAAGCAGCAAATTGCAGGCTTAATTTGTTTTAATGAGCTGATTTAATGCAAAAAATGTATGATAACCAACTTGACAGACATGAAATCCTAAAGAGAGCTGGGTGCCATCCAAATATTTGATGAGCACTATGAACATACGGTGATTCACAAAACTAAACAAGAAATAAACAACAAAACAACCATCTGAGGTTAATCAGAGAACTTGAGGAGGTACCCATAATGAAAATCAACAAGAGGTGGGAATTTACAACATTCTGGAAGTATAGTGATTATAAGCGTGTCCCCAGCGGTCTCAGATAATAATCAGGCCCACATTGAGTGATATAGATCATGATCTCTTGAATGAATGGCAGATGAATGCCACAGAGCATTCTTTTAAACTCATGACTACTTTGATAGAAAATGCTGAAAGGAAACTTGATATAGTAGTTGAAAGTTTTAAAGAAATTAGATTAAAAAATATAAGACATTGGGGGAGGTTGAAAATGCTTTGGAAACTATGGAAATGAAATTGTAGAAAAGAAAATCAGATGTACAAGCCAATAAGGCTAAAAAGTTCAACAGATACAGATTTGATTATGTAAATAGGAGGATGTAAAAATTTGACAGAAAATTTATTTTCATGCTATGTAGACATGATATGGATCAAAGTGCCACTTCTATGAAGATAGTTTGAATGTCAGTCCAGCAGATGCGGGAACATTGACACTGGCACTGAAATTTGATTTTTTTCAGGGAAATGAAACTTTACTAGATTTGCAGAAGATGCTAGCCGAGAGGAATATTGCACAAGATAAACAAAAACACAACATGACCAGAAGAATAAGATAAGAGGAGGATGTAACAGGAAAATGAGGAAGAGGAAAGACTAGATAAAAATATTTATAATGGAGAGAATCTGTTAATTAATCTAATTTTCAAATTTTTATTGGAAACATTTCTCCGAGTATTGAACAAAGGACTGTCTTTCTGCCATGACATCAAAATGGATTTAGGCAATGCCACAACTAACCCGTACACATTTTCTAAGAAATTAAAGCTTAAAAAGAAACCAGTGATGGAATAAAACCCATAATAAGGAAGAGCCAAGTACTTCCAGTCTTACTGCAAATGACATCCCTTACATGAAAGCTCTATTTGATTTAGAAATGGAATCAGGTGATATGAGTGTTCATGATATTGTCACTGAATCAACTTCATCACAGTTGATCGAAACAATGGGTATCATCACAAATGATTCAATAGATAGTAGGTGTAAACCAAAATCAACTTTCTGTACACAGTTACTTGCTGGTGAGAAAATTGATATTTTCCCAAAATTATGACAGAATAATTAATTCAACTAACCTAAAGAAGGACTAAAAAAGGCCAATGAGGATTGGCCAGCAATAAAGGATCTACAGGATGATCATTAAAGCCTCCGATAAGGGCGGTGTTAGGGTGGGCGAATACAATGCCAATAAATACAATGATATGTGCAGGCCAGATAACTGCAATATCAGTAAATGCAATGTGAATGTATGCCATTGCCTTTGCCCACATAACCTGGTCAATTGCCGTTGATGCATTATGAATGTATACCGTAACTTGTGCCCACGCAGTATCACCGGCATTAGCAATAATGATACTAATGTGCGTAGTATTTCATGCTTGTATGATAGCATTATTTTTGCTGAAACGACCAATGTGAATGAACGTTCAGACCAAAGCAAACACACCTTTGCTTACAACAATTTTTTTTCAACTAATCAATTTAATAAGTGGACAAAATACATTAAAAAAACATGAATTTAAATACAATGCCAAAGATGGAGGAAATAGATCTGGTCTATGGCAGACTACACATTTTGAGGCAGGCAGGTTTTTAGCATTGCCCTGAGCTGTGTTGCTCTCCGATGTAACGCCTGCTTCATGTTTTTGAGCCAGGATCTCAACTTTAAGCACCTTGGGGTGCGTTCCTGGCTGGCTTCAGCTCGGCATGGAATTGCACCATCATTCTAAAAAAACAAAGAACAATCATAATAGTATTAAAAAAATTTACAACATGTGTACCTGGTAGAGTGTAAATTGTTGTAGTGAAAATCATAAATTCATTTTTCATTTCCTAGCTTGCATAGCTTCGACCAAACAAGCTACATCTTCTCACACTTCAGTCATGATCTCTCAAAGAGGAAATGAATTACAATATACATATCTAGAGACAGCAGTTTTTATGATTCATCTCTTCCAGTTTCAGTATTGAAATAACACCTTCTTAAGTGATCCACATGAAATGAAATGCATTTCTAAATCAAGAAGAAATATACACAAGTGATTACTATAATGCCCAATCAATTATGTTTTTGTAAAAGGCTTGTATAATACTGCAGAAAAATGTTTTTGGGTGGGAGAAAAGCAATTGTACTGGAACCTGTAACTCACAGCACCCTATTTCGAATAATATATTATGCTGAACTACAATAGCGGCCTACACGAAGACATGTATAGCATTTTTCCAGTGATCTAAATGGTGGATCCCTCTGTCCAAGATGCATAACATGTATCCAAGTGATATTTCAAGGATGTGTCTTCAGGAGAGGTTTCATGAGGACACAGTGTGCTGGTTGAGTGCTAGCACTGGTGGAGAACACCTGGGTCAGTGCCGTCGGAGCCACTAATCAGCAGCCCAGCTCCAAAGAAGGCTACAGTTCTATTGTGGCCTGGGACAACTCCATATGCTCAAGAATGAGGCCAGTGTAAAGTTTAGCGGTGGCATGACCAGGGTCCTCACCTGATGTAGCTAAGAAAGGCACATGTGAAGCACTAATTAAGTGTCCTCAAGAGGGTGTCCCGCCAATACCGGACACCGGAAGCAACTATGCCTGACACGTCACCTTGACCAGTGGCATCATGCGAAATGGATATGAAGAGTTTCTGCTGTGGCCAGGGGCACTTAGTGGTGCCTCCCTCTTGCCCAGTCCTAGAGCGCAGAGAGCGAACTGTATAGTGATGAGCAGCAATGGGCAGTAGGGTGGTGAGCGGGGAAATAAATTATCCACTTTCCCTATAAATATACAATAAAGAGCACCGGTTTGTAGGAGCACTGGGGTGACTCTTTAAAGGAGCCAACTGCTCACTGTTGATTTTATGAGGACACAATAGCACAAGCCACGGATTTCACACTACAATCTTGAACAGCCCCATACTCCAGAGCCTGAAACACTCGCATTGGGATACAGGAGACTGAAACTTGAGTGGCGGGAGCAGAGAAAGTATGGTCCATCTACTAGCGAGATATGAAACTCACACAAGGCGACCCACCTGTGAGGAAAAAATATAAAACATAGTTGTAAACATGATCTCAGAGAAAGCGAAGTCACCTCCAATGACAAAAGGAAGATATATTGTGCTGCCTAAGTGACTTGCACTATTAATCTCCGATATGGTCCCCATAGAAATGCAGACGTTGAAAATCCACATGGGAGCATCCATCACAGATGGGGCAGAAAGTTTGCGAGAGTAAGTGAGCAAGAATCCATTAATGAAGACCATATAGTTACCATGAGAGATTAACTAGAAATGATGAAAGACCATCAGAATAGATGGAGGAGGGCATTAAAAATGATGAGACAAATGCTTGGACCTAGAAAATCACTCCCGGTTTTACTTGATTCTAAAGGAAGACCATGCTTTTCTCATCTGCATGAGCCCAACCCAGAGACATCATAGCTAAATTGACATAATAGCTAAATTGTCATCCCTTACATCAAACACAGAATAATGAGAGAGGCCAGAAAGATGGGCACACTTATTTTCCAGGGTCAAACCATCAACTTCCACCAGAATATCTCACAAAGCACCCTCAACAAATTTAGGATGCCTGCACCATAACATGCAGAGAAGACAGGTGCAGTATAGTTGGAGTTTTCCATTCATGCTGTGGTTTCAACTAAACTCCGGAACCCTTGTAATCCGCAAAGTTGAGGACTTTTGAAGCATTTTGGGATCGAACAGTGAGGCTCTCCAAATCAAATTATGGCAAAAAAAGAAGAGCAAGATATATAGATAACTCTTTCATGCCAATGTAAAAGTAGGATGCTACATATGATAACAGAAGCTTTCAGACACTGGATGGGTGGTAGGTGGGAAGCGCAGACTGCAGTGGTGTTTACTAATGTGTTGGAGGACTTTATACTCCCATTTTCTTCGGAGGAAGACAGGGGATTGGGTTGGTGGGAGAGTGGAAGGGCAGTTGGTGAAATTGACTGAGTTTGAAGTCCTGATGGGAGCCGAGGCAGTTGACACTGAGTCAAGTGCTTTCAAATGTCAGAAGGTTGACTACAATCCTAGGAATTACATACACCTGCAGATGGAATACATCTCAACTGACAATGTTGAGAATAATGTCATGGAGTGTGCGGGGAATGAATTCCCCGGTTAATCAGATCTTATCCGTGGGAGGTGCATGAAGTCCCCCCAGAGAAAGTATGCCTCCGAGAGATGCACATGTTAACCTCAGATGTATATTTACTGCAGCACAAGCTACATCTCAATCTACATTTTGTGGCTACAACTAAGAAAAAGAAGTAGGGTTATGATAGAGTTGCACAGGGATTTCCCACTTGTAAAGGCAGGGCCGGATGTCAGATCAGAGAGCTCCAGACCCTCGAAGAAAACAACATGAAACTGAGAGATATATAAGTGGAACAACATCCATTCAATTCTAGCCATCAGTTTCACACATAAAGTGCATATTATGCCAGAAAATATATTCCTTCAGAAAAAAAACAATATTCATGTCTAAACACCTTAAGACAAGAGCAAAAAAATTATATTTTTATCTGGATACATTTACAAAATGTAGACACTTTCTTTGATCAGAAAAGTCATCTAATGTTACAAGTTGCACTGTTGTGTTTTGTTTCCAGGGATGGGCACATTGCTGCAGATTAATACTGTTGAGGATAAGAAGGACATCCTTTTTCTATATCTTGAGAGACTAAGACTCGAGAGCAAATTAAATGTACTTGATATTTGCACCCAAAATTCAGCCCAGGACAACTTTCTTACGCTTATAGTGGGCAAAATACAGTAACTGAACCAATGTAAATTACTTTGGGTGGGCAACTTCAATATGGGCCATGATGCACAGCTAGATAGACACCCTCTCCTATGCCACATTCTCTTTTCGGGAGTTCAGGAAGCAGGCTTGATAGATATATGTCAGGTTGAAAACCTCACAGTAAACAAATCAACCATCTTTCTTTCACAAACTATCAGTACTTATTACCATATAGACCTAATATGTAGTGACCACATGTATAATTTCTCATGGACTGAAAGAAATATTGGACCATTCTGTATATAGATGTGGGAGGATGAACGTATGACTGTTGTTTCACACAGGGGGCCTCAAAGATTTGATAAGTCCCTCCTTAAGGTCAGACTGTTCTTGCAATCTCCCAGGGAAGTCATCACAAACGATTTCTGGGAGAATTATACTGGAGAGGGCTCCCTGACTGTAGTGTGGGAAGCCTCTAAAGCGACCCATGTTGAACAGTGTATAACTTAGAGTGATTGACACCAAAATGTGAGTAAGCTGCATCAACAAACCTTAGAGCCCCAAGCTCAAAGGGACAGAGGAATACTTAAATTGCTGTAGTCACTGCAGTCTTTACAGGCCCTAACTAGAGTGAGGGGTCACTTAGGCCTCTTGGCCATGGAGAGGTTGGAAAAAGCACTGCTGTGCCTCAGGCACAAACTTTATGAAAAGGCCGGTAAGGTGGATTCTTTAAAGGTTAGGAGTTTCAGGCGAGCAAGGGCAATAAGGCAATATCATGCTCTGGGCGGAGGCGGGGGTAAATATAACTGTGATGAAGAGGGGAAAAGTGGCCTTTAGGAAATACTACACCAGAACAAGTCTCTAGATCCTCATGGCCTATCAAATGTGTTTTATAAATAATTTAGGATTGAATTGACTCCGCATCTCATAACCACCTTCTATTTCTTCTGCAAATAGGCTTAGTTACACACACAATGACTAAGTCCACAGTTATACTAATTCATAAGGAGGATTAACCTCCAGATGTTTGTGAAATGTATTAACCTGTAGATCTCATGAATGCAGATGGTAGGATCTTTACAAAAGTAATGCTGGACAGATTGATGCCTCATATTGCATATCTCATTCACCCAGACCAATCAGGGTTTGTCACTTAAAGCCAGGCAGCAGATAATATACAATGAGCGCTCCACCCTATAGAAAAATTATCAGTGTTAGACCTATCAGCCTGAGGTCTTCTCCAAACCTTTGTGCCTACTCATGTCCACTTTTTCTGAAATGTGTTTCTACTGGCCTTAGGACTGTGCTAACCAGTGTTAAAGTGCTTGTGATCAAACTCCTAAACATGGTTTGATTGCCATATATCTAACTGGTATATGTCATTTACTTATAAATCCATTGTAGAGTGACATACCGCATTGCCAGGGCCTATAGATTAAATGCTACCAGTGGGCCTCTGGCGCTTATTATGCCACCCACTTTAAAACATCTCCCAGTCCGGCCATTGGAGCCTGAATAAAGTTTTAAACTGCAATATCGACTTGGCATTTAAAACCCCTTGCCACATATTTAACTTCCCTTTTGACTACATAAAAGTTACCCTGAAGGTAGGTCGTAGGTATCCCACAAGGCAGGGTGCTTGGCATTTAAAAGGTTGGACATGTACGCTTCTGTTTTGGAAGTCCTGGTAATGAAAAACATCTAAATTAGCCCCTCACATTGGATAATATTGGGATTCATTATTACATTTAATAAGCCATGAAACCTAATTGCGACCAGGTAAATATGTCATGTTTGGTACCTATGAAAATGTAATTATATATCCTCTTTAATGGCAAAGTTAGACTTTTCATTACAATTTTTAAAATGCCACTTTTAGAAAATTGCCATTTTCCTTCCCTTAGCCCTTTGTATCTACAACGCGTCTTCGGTCACATGACTGCATGTAGCTGGCAGTAAGACTTTGTAAATTCCTCCCATACAGTCACACAATAGAGGGATTAGGTGTGTCTCAATGGGCCATCTGCTGGCAGGATAGGGGATGGAGTAGAGTACAGCCACTCGTAGAACAAAATAGACTGTACTCTGCCTAAACACAGAGGAACAAACAACCCTGTATTATCAATGCAGCCAGCTTGGAGCCAGGGCATGGGAGTAAAGAAATTCCATGCACTTCAAAGAACCTTTCGAGAAGTGTCTCCAAACTTCTAGAAGAAGCGCACCAGGGAATAAAACTAGGACCTTCACGCCCACTCTTCAGTACACTTTTGGACCTGTGACTGCTCTGCAAGGAGGAAAGACTGCTGTGCTGTTGAAAGGGCTGCCACTCTGCTGGACAGTTGCTCTTAAGGAACTGCTGCCCTTCTGAGCTGACCTGCTGAAAGCTGGCCTCTTACCTGGGGAGGAAAAACTGGAACTGCCACTTCACCATTAACTCAGGGCTCTAAGAGTGACTCCAAGGGCTTGTCTCCCAATGCTACCAGTTAGAATCCCTGAAGGCAGATTTGAAATCTCTAAATGGTACCATAGACTTCTTTATAAGGGCACAAATGTAGACTCAAATGTTGTGGAAAGAACTACAGGCACCCAGCCAGTCAGAAGGATTGGAAGACCCTGACATAAGGTGGTACTATTATGCCTTACGGATTCAGGTTTTCTTTGAATGGTCTGTTGCCTTTTAAACAGAGAGGCTTACCTTGGTTAGCTAAATTAGCTCCGACTCAGATATGCTACTCCTCTGAGATCCTCAAACCCACAATGGAAATCTGAGATGAGATCAGTAGGAAAAGGTAGCTGATCACATGTCTCTCCCTATACACACCAATGTGGGTGTAACTAGGTGCCCAGTATACAAGGGAACAAAGAGGAAACGGACTGGTGGACTTGTATTGACGAGGATTCCCTTACTCCTTCCTCACAGGACGAACAGAGTCCCTGGCGCTCACTTACAGAAGGAAATCAGAACGGCCCCTTAACTGGCCGTATGACCCGGACGAAGGTCCCTCCCACCGCGACGTTTGCTTTGCCACATTGGATAAGAACCTGGATATCCAGGAAAGAGTGTGTGACATCACCGGAGGAGGAGAGAGGACAACGGAGGAGTGCGTGGACGCGAACCGGCGAGAGTGCGGACCTGTGGACGCCGAGCTAGGACGAGAAGCAGACGTGCCCCAAGGAGAAGTAGACGCGCTACAAACCGAAGCAGAAGAGCCAGGAGGCCAACGGGACTGCGCTGCACCGTGCCACACTCCCGAGGGAGGAGTGTGGCTCCGACAGGTACGGGATGAGTTTACAAGTTGGGTGGGACGTAGGGGTGTGTTCCCGCGTTAACTAAACACCCTGCTCCTTAGTGTTCCCTCACCTACCTGGACCCTATAAATACCCTTCCCTCACCACGGCTCACATTACCGATAAAGCGTCTCACTAGAGGTGTCCCTCACTTCCCCGGTTACCCCTGAGTAAAACAGAACGAGGACGGAAAAGTAATTAGCCCTTTCTTTGTTTTGTTTCTTTCCGGACTTTGCGAGAGCGGCACCATACAAGAAGCCCCAACCACGGGCAAGACGGTCTTCGGTTCAGCAGCTGGCCCAGTAAGCACCACGGACCCTGCCGAGTTCGCCAAAGAAAGACTGACTCTAAGACAAAAGAAAATGTACATGAAAATAAAACCCGCTTTGCCCAAACCTCGTGTCCAGCCCATTACTGACTCCTCTGTACAGTGGGAAAATCCAGAGGTTGCACTAGAGAGAGGGGGTGTGGGTTGCTGGGTGAGTGGAGGAGGTAGAATACTCAAAGATTTATTTGACAACAAAGTCAGTAAAACATTTGAGCTATGTAAAAGGGAGTTTAAAATATGGGAACGTGATTAAATGGAACATAGGCACTTGCAAAACGGGAAGTATCACCCACAAATAAATTAGCAGCCATTAGACCACTCAAAAAATGAGAAAAGATTTTTCCAAAGTATAAGTGACCTAGGGGGCTAATTTCCAACATTTACTTATCGCTGATAAATCTAGGCCCTGAACTACAATTGATATATAAAAGAGATGGCAAAATATTTTGCAGTGCGATATCTCCATGGCTTGATGGGTTGATGGATACAATTGTTGAAAGACAACCCCTTCATGAGTGGAAGTGTCCAAAACAGAGAATCTCTCTGTAAGTATATGATGCTATGGCAGCTGAAGCACAAAACATTAAAAAGGAAATACCAGATTACATTAGGGTTGTGCTGGAGGGGATGTGCACTAGAGAATGATTATGTCCATATTTGATAGTCTTCCTCTTGACATTTCATGAATGTTGGAGTAAATTAAGGTCTTTTGGGGTATGGAAAAGCTAACCTGGGACTTCCATGGCATGGCCACAAATACAAGCAAACATAGTGCTCTTGAGATGAGTATTTATTTGCTCGCACAACAATGTTGAGGTGCCCTACATCCTTGAGATCAATGAAGCTAATGGCGCCCACAGAAATTTCTAAAATCTGGAGATATTGACTGAGAATGCGTAAACTGGGTGAAATTGAAGACACTGGAAAGTTCTCACAGACTATTGTTCTGTCACTCTCTCAGTAAAGATAGGGGCGGGTTTATGATTTATTCTTCGTTTCTATGGAGGATCCCCACTCAGACACTTTATATCTTGTACATTCTCTTTAAGAAAGCAAAATAAAATATCTTTGTATAATATTTAAAACATCATTAATCAAGACTTCTGCTTTGAATTTCTGAAAGGAAACAGACCATCATTTACAGGAAGTCAAGTTCTTATCACTGGTATGCAGAGTGAAGTTGATTGGTGAAGGCTGTGCTCTGTAATTCAGTCTACTTTTTACTGCATTAATGTTTTTCATATTAAATATTACAGTTTTTTCATACCAGCATTAGCGATGGATGATGCTTACCTCTGCTGCTTGAAAATCATCACCTACGATTGAAATTGTGGATTCTGTCTCAAGCTCTTCAGATCTGATGGTATCAACAGTTTTAGATTTCAAACGAATGATTCCGAAGTAGCGAGGGAAGCTCCTTGAAAAAATAGTTTTTTTAGCAATCCGCTTTTGTGAGGAAATAGCTTCTTCATTAGGCCTCTGCAGAATATCAACAAATAGAATATTGTTTCCTGCTGTCTTCATATTTCAATACAGAGACAAAGAAATCAAATATCTTACACATTTTGCCAATAAATTAATTAGGTATTACCTAATCTCATGAAGACTGAGAAAGTTTTCAGTACGGAGATGATAATGTTCTAAAGCACAAATACAAGCAAACATAGTGCTTTTGAGATGAGCATTTGTTTGCTCGCACAACAATGTTGAGGTTCCCTACATCCTTGAGATCAATGAAGCTAATGGCGCCCACAGAAATTTCTAAAATATGGAGATAGTGACTGAGAATGCATAAACTGGGTGAAATTGAAGACACTGGAAAGGTACTGCAGCCTATTGTTCTGTCACTCTCTCAGTAAAGATAGGGGTGGGTTATGATTTATTCTTCGTTTCTATGGAGGATCCCCACTCAGACTCTTTATATCTTGTAAATTCTAATTAAGAAAGCAAAATAAAATATCTTTGTAAAATATTTAAAACATCATTAATCAAGACTTCTTTTTTGAAAAATTATCATACCAAGCATGGTGGTATGCAGTCTGCTATAATCACAGGTTAGATACAACATTTGTTTACCCGATTAACCTCACCCCAAAACGAAAAGAACTATGGGACCCGGTTACAACATTCATTGATATGCACGCCAGGCGATCTTTGTCTCAAACTCCCTTACAACAAGAAGTTGCCAAACCTCCATGACTTCCTCTAGATTGTCATTTTTTTTCTTTGTGATTATATTTATACTTTATTTTACTACATTATGTTTTATGTATTCACTTAATATGTATTTGCCACTTTTTGCTTATCTTTGCGTATTATTCTATTACTCATTATTGACTCCTTTACTGCCAATCTGAAAAGCTAAACTGTATGGGCCAGATGCATCAAGCATCCATTTTGCGATTCCTTATTAGCGAAAATTAAGGAATCGCTAATAAGGAATAGCAAAATGGAATGCATTAAGCAATCACACAAAAAATAGCGATTCCTTAATTGCGACTCGCAAATTGCGAGTCGCAATTAATGAATACCTCCCCATTCATTCCTATGGGCCTAGAGGCCCATAGGAATGAATGGGAAGACAATCTCAATTTGCGAATCGCAATTAGCGATTCGCAAATTGAGATTGCGAGTTCAAGGGTGCAGGGGTGTCCAAAGGACACCCTGTTACACCCCAGAATGTGATCTGTGCACATATGTTGCGCACACACATGCCCTTAGGGCATGTGTGTGCGCAACATGAAACTTTGAAAAATGCACAAAAGTGCATTTTTCAAAGTTTTTGCAAATTACCATGAAGTTGTACTTCATGGTAATTTGCGTGCCCTTTTAGCGAATTCGCTATTTTTGATACTTTCATGCATTGCATTTAAGGAATCTCAATTAGAGATTCCTTAAATACAAACAATCGCATTTTAGCGAATTCTCTATTTGCGATATTTGCATTTGGGATGATGCATCCCAAATGCAAAAATTGCACTCGCAAAGGGCCAGATTCTGAGAATATGGCCCTTTTGCGAGCGCATTTAGCTTGATGCATCTGGCCCAAAGTTTCTTATATACCTATTATTGTTTTACTATGTGTATTTTTTGTCTTAATTGCTTGAATAAACTTTTCTTGAACTTGCAGAGTGAAGTTGATTGATGAAGGCTGTGCTTTCTAATTCATTCTACTTTTTACTGCATTAATGTTTTTCAAATTAAATATTACAGTTTTTCATACCAGCATTAGCGATGGATGATGCTTACCTCTGCTGATTGAAAATCATCAGCTACGATTGAAATTGTGGATTCTGTCTCAAGCTCTTTAGATCTGATGGTATCAACAGTTTTAGGTTTCGAATGAATGATTCCGAAGTAGCGAGGGAAACTCCTTGACAAAATAGCTTTTTTAGAAATCCGCTTTTGTGAGGAAATAGCTCCTTCATTAGGCCTCTGCAGAATATCAACAAATACAATATTGTTTCCTGCTGTCTTCATATTTCAATACATATACACAGAAATCAAATATCTTACACATTTTGCAATACATTATTAAGTATTACCTAATTCCATGAAGACTGAGAAAGTTTTCAGGACGGAGATGATAATGTTCTAAAGCACAAATACGAGCAAACATAGTGCTCTTGAGATGAGTATTTGTTTGCTCGCACAACAATGCTGAGGTGCCCTACATCCTTGAGATCAATGAAGCTAATGGCGCCCACAGAAATTTCTAAAATCTGGAGATATTGACTGAGAATGCGTAAACTGAGTGAAATTGAAGACACTGGAAAATTCTCACAGACTATTGTTCTGTCACTCTCTCAGTAAAGATAGGGGCGGGGTTATGATTCATTCTTCGTTTCTATGGCGGATCCCCACTCAGACCCTTTATATCTTGTAAATTCTAATTAAGAAAGCAAAATAAAATATCTTTGTAAAATATTTAAAACATCAATAATCAAGACTTCTGTTTTGAATTTCTGAATGGAAACGGACCTTCATTTACAGGAAGTCAAGTTCTTATCATCGGTATGCAGAGTGAAGTTGATTGATGAAGGCTGTGCTCTGTTATTCATTCTACTTTTTACTGCATTAATGTTTTTCATATTAAATATTACAGTTTTTTCATACCAGCATTAGCGATGGATGATGCTTACCTCTGCTGCTTGAACATCATCACCTACGATTGAAATTGTGGATTCTGTCTCAAGCTCTTCAGATCTGATGGTATCAACAGTTTTAGATTTCGAACGAATGATTCGGAAGTAGCGAGGGAAGCTCCTTGACAAAATTGTTTTTTTAGAAATCCGCTTTTGTGAGGAAATAGCTCCTTCATCAGGCCTCTGCAGAATATCAACAAATACAATATTGTTTCCTGCTGTCTTCATATTTCAATACATATACACAGAAATCAAATATCTTACACATTTTGCTAATAAATTCATTAAGTCTTACCTAATCTCATGAAGACTGAGAAAGTTTTCAGTACTGAGATGATAATGTTCTAAAGCACAAATACGAGCAAACATAGTGCTCTTGAGATGAGTATTTGTTTGCTCGCACAACAATGTTGAGGTGCCCTACATCCTTGAGATCAATGAAGCTAATGGCGCCTACAGACATTTCTAAAATCTGGAGATATTGACTAAGAATGCGTAAACTGGGTGTCATTGAAGACACTGGAAAGTTCTCACAGACTATTGTCCTGTCACGCTCTTAGTAAGGATAGGAGCGGGGTTATGATTTATTCTTCATTTCTATGGAGGAACCCCACTTAGAACCTTTATATCTTGTAAATTCTAATTAAGAAAGCAAAATAAAAAATCTTTGTAAAATATTTAAAACATCATTAATCAAGACTTCTGTTTTGAATTTCTGAAAGGAAACGGACCATCATTTACAGGAAGTCAAGTTCTTATAATTGGTATGCAGAGTGAAGTTGATTGATGAAGGCTGTGCTCTATAATTCATTCTACTTTTTACTGCATTAATGTTTTTCATATTAAATATTACAGTTTTTTCATACCAGCATTAGCGATGGATGATGCTTACCTCTGCTGCTTGAAAATCATCAGCTACGATTGAAATTGTGGATTCTGTCTCAAGCTCTTTAGATCTGATGGTATCAACAGTTTTAGGTTTCGAATGAATGATTCTGAAGTAGCGAGGGAAACTCCTTGACAAAATAGTTTTTTTAGAAATCCGCTTTTGTGAGGAAATAGCTCCTTCATTAGGCCTCTGCAGAATATCAACAAATACAATATTGTTTCCTGCTGTCTTCATATTTCAATACATATACACAGAAATCAAATATCTTACACATTTTGCAATACATTATTAAGTATTGCCTAATTTCATGAAGACTGAGAAAGTTTTCAGGACGGAGATGATAATGTTCTAAAGCACAAATACGAGCAAACATGGTGCTCTTGAGATGAGTATTGTTTGCTCGCAGAACAATGCTGATGTGCCCTACATCCTTGAGATCAATGAAGCTAATGGCGCCCACAGAAATTTCTAAAATCTGGAGATATTGACTGAGAATTCGAAAACTGGGTGAAATTGAAGACACTGGAAAGTTCTCACAGACTATTGTTCTGTTACTCTCTCAGTAAAGATAGGGGCGGGTTATGATTTATTCTTCGTTTCTATGGAGGATCCCCGCTCAGACCCTTTATATCTTGTAAATTCTAATTAAGAAAGCAAAATAAAATATCTTTGTAAAATATTTAAATCATCATTAATCAAGACTTCTGTTTTGAATTTCTGAAAGGAAACAGACCATCATTTACAGGAAGTCAAGTTCTTATCATTGGTATGCAGAGTGAAGTTGACTGATGAAGGCTGTGCTCTGTTATTCATTCTAATTTTTACTGCATTAATGTTTTTCATATTAAATATTACAGTTTTTTCATACCAGCATTAGAGATGGATGATGCTTACCTCTGCTGCTTGAACATCATCACCTACAATTGAAATTGTGGATTCTGTCTGAAGCTCTTCAGATCTGATGGTATCAACAGTTTTAGATTTCGAACGAATGATTCCGAAGTAGCGAGGGAAGCTCCTTGACATAATTGTTTTTTTAGAAATCCGCTTTTGTGAGGAAATAGCTCCTTCATTAGGCCTCTGCAGAATATCAACAAATAAAATATTGTTTCCTGCTGTCTTCATATTTCAATACATATACACAGAAATCAAATATCTTACACATTTTGCCAATAAATTAATTAAGTTATTACCTAATCTCGTGAACACTGAGAAAGTTTTCAGTACTGAGATGAAAATGTTCTAAAGCACAAATACGAGCAAACATGGTGCTCTTGAGATGAGTATTTGTTTGCTCGCACAACAATGTTGATGTGCCCTACATACTTGAGATCAATGAAGCTAATGGCGCCCACAGAAATTTCTAAAATCTGGAGATATTGACTGAGAATTCGAAAACTGGGTGAAATTGAAGACACTGGAAAGTTCTCACAGACTATTGTTCTGTCACTCTCTCAGTAAAGATAGGGGCGGGTTATGATTTATTCTTTGTTGCTATAGAGGATCCCCGCACAGACCCTTCATGTCTTGTAAATTCTAATTAAGAAAGCAAAATAAAATATCTTTGTAAAATATTTAAAACATCATTAATCAAGACTTCTCTTTTGAATTTCTGAAAGGAAACGGACCATCATTTACAGGAAGTCAAGTTCTTATCATTGGTATGCAGAAGGAAGTTGATTGATGAAGGCTGTGCTCTATAATTCATTTGACATTTTACTGCATTAATGTTTTTCATATTAAATATTACAGTTTTTTCAAACCAGCTTTAGCGATGGATGATACTTACCTCTGCTGCTTGAAAATCATCACCTACGATTGAAATTGAGGATTCTTTCTCAAGCTCTTCAGATCTGATGGTATCAACAGTTTTAGATTTCGAATGAATGATTCCGAAGTAGCGAGGGAAGCTCCTTGACAAAATTGTGTTTTTAGGAATCTGCTTTTTTGAGGAAATAGCTCCTTCTTTAGGCCTCTGCTGAATATCAACAAATACACCATTGTTTCCTGCTGTCTTCATATTTCAATACATATACACAGAAATCAAATATCTTACACATTTTGCCATTAAATTAATTAAGTATTACCTAATCTCATGAAGACTGAGAAAGTTTTCAGGACTGAGATGATAATGTTCTAAAGCACAAATACGAGCAAACATAGTGCTCTTGAGATGAGTATTTGTTTGCTCGCACAACAATGCTGAGGTGCCCTACATCCTTGAGATCAATGAAGCTAATGGCGCCCACAGAAATTTTTAAAATCTGGAGATATTGACTGAGAATGCGTAAACTGAGTGAAATTGAAGCCACTGGAAAATTCTCACAGACTATTGTTCTGTCACTCTCTCAGTAAAGATAGGGGCGGGGTTATGATTCATTCTTCGTTTCTATGGCGGATCCCCACTCAGACCCTTTATATCTTGTAAATTCTAATTAAGAAAGCAAAATAAAATATCTTTGTAAAATATTTAAAACATCAATAATCAAGACTTCTGTTTTGAATTTCTGAATGGAAACGGACCTTCATTTACAGGAAGTCAAGTTCTTATCATTGGTATGCAGAGTGAAGTTGATTGATGAAGACTGTGCTCTGTTACTCATTCTATTTTTTACTGCATTAATGTTTTTCATATTAAATATTACAGTTTTTTCATACCAGCATTAGCGATGGATGATGCTTACCTCTGCTGCTTGAACATCATCACCTACGATTGAAATTGTGGATTCTGTCTCAAGCTCTTCAGATCTGATGGTATCAACAGTTTTAGATTTCGAACGAATGATTCGGAAGTAGCGAGGGAAGCTCCTTGACAAAATTGTTTTTTTAGAAATCTGCTTTTGTGAGGAAATAGCTCCTTCATCAGGCCTCTGCAGAATATCAACAAATACAATATTGTTTCCTGCTGTCTTCATATTTCAATACATATACACAGAAATCAAATATCTTACACATTTTGCTAATAAATTCATTAAGTCTTACCTAATCTCATGAAGACTGAGAAAGTTTTCAGTACTGAGATGATAATGTTCCAAAGCACAAATACGAGCAAACATAGTGCTCTTGAGATGAGTATTTGTTTGCTCGCACAACAATGTTGAGGTGCCCTACATCCTTGAGATCAATGAAGCTAATGGCGCCTACAGACATTTCTAAAATCTGGAGATATTGACTAAGAATGCGTAAACTGGGTGTCATTGAAGACACTGGAAAGTTCTCACAGACTATTGTCCTGTCACGCTCTTAGTAAGGATAGGAGCGGGGTTATGATTTATTCTTCATTTCTATGGAGGAACCCCACTCAGAACCTTTATATCTTGTAAATTCTAATTAAGAAAGCAAAATAAAAAATCTTCGTAAAATATTTAAAACATCATTAATCAAGACTTCTGTTTTGAATTTCTGAAAGGAAACGGACCATCATTTACAGGAAGTCAAGTTCTTATCATTGGTATGCAGAGTGAAGTTGATTGATGAAGGCTGTGCTCTGTAATTCATTCTACTTTTTACTGCATTAATGTTTTTCATATTAAATATTACAGTTTTTTCATACCAGCATTAGCGATGGATGATCCTTACCTCTGCTGCTTGAAAATCATCACCTACGATTGAAATTGTGGATTCTGTATCAAGCTCTTCAGATCTGATGGTATCACCAGTTTTAGATTTCGAATGAAAGATTCCGAAGTTGCGAGGGAAGCTCCTTGACAAAATTGTTTTTTTAGCAATCCGCTTTTGTGAGGAAGTAGCTCCTTCATGAGGCCTCTGCACAATATCAACAAATACAATATTATTTCCTGTGTTCTTCATATTTCAATACATATACACAGAAATCAAATATCTTACACATTTTGCCAATAAATTAATTAAGTATTACCTAATCTCATGAAGATTGAGAAAGTTTCCAGGACGGAGATGAAAATGTTCTAAAGCACAACATCTTTAAACAGATGGCATAACAACATTAACACCTACAAATCATGTTTCTTTCCTGCTAAGTTCAATATGGGGTGTTGCAGCAAATATCCACTCCGCTCTCTTCAGAAACAAAACCATCTCATCTTTGACTTACGGTGTCTAATCACATTCTAACACAAAAGTCAAATGTCCAGTTTGCACTTTCCATTTCTATTTAGTTGTAAAAGTTACTGATATTTCCTAAAGAGGCTGGCCTCCATTATCTCTTTCATCAATATGTAGGCTTTCTTTTGTTTCAAAAATGTTAAGAGACAATCAAGAGGACCTCCCTAGGAGCAACCTTGGTCAAATAGCGAGCACTGTATATGGATACACACTCACAAATCCATTGGTATATCTCCTACCTGGAGATATCAACACAATACACACAATACTATAAAAGGTAAACAGGTTAGTAACCACAAATATGCAGCAGTCTCGTGGGGGGGGGAAACCACATACTAAAGATGTGGAATGCAAACTGCGACTGAAATCGAGACTTCGCCCAGATGACTCAGAAGAGATGGAGACACAAGTAACCACCCATAGTAAGTACCAAGGAACCGCACGGAAGCTATGTCCAAAGTGGAAATACAGCTGTGTACTCAATTCAGAAAAAGAACTCTTCCCAGTGGACCCTGAAGACACCCCATGGAAGACAGAAGGTTGGAGAGTCACCCCACTCATGGATACCTAGGAACCAGGATTCCCACACCAGGGAAGCCAGGTGCATATTGATGTTGGAAACAGCCCTAGACTGTAAAAGAGGATTTTAGAAGAGATGCAGCTGGCGGAGAAGGTGAAAGAGTACGGTAGAATTCAAGGATGGATCCTTGAAAAGAAGTGCCTGCAGGCAGAGAGGACAGAGTTTATGCCACTTGGAAGTGACCTGGAGGCACGGAGGACCAGTGACCATGATGACTGAAGATGCAGGAGAGTTGACCGTGGCCTTGTCACTGCAGCTGTGAGGACCAAGCGATGCTGTGGAAGAGCAGGAGTCATTCACAACCTGCCCCATGTCGGAAGTCGAGAACCAGTGGGTCGGTGTTCGGTGGGAGCACCAATAAGCTTTGGCAGCAGCAACAAACATTGTCAACAGAAAAGGTGCAACGTTGGATCCAGCAAGGTCCAAAGGACTCACCAAGTGCAGGAAAGTAAGAGCAGGCCCCAAGCAAGTAGGGAAGTCCACCGAAGCCAAAAAAGACCCAGAAGAGGACCCGCAGGCCGAAAGCACAGGAATCGCAAGAGGACTTTGAGCAGCTCACCAAAGATGCAATGCCATGGTGCTGAGGATGTGGTAAAGTCAAAGATCTTGGCAGGAATAGCTGCTGGAGGCTCAAGCTTCGTGTAGCCCGAAGATCTCTGGAGGACAGAGTCAACAAGCGTTGGCAACAATCAGTCTATGTGGTGCACAGGGTTCTGTTCCAGCCGTTCCATCGATCGAGGGATACTGACCTCAAAGTTACTAAGAAGACAGTGCAGGCCTTGAGGGAGTTGCAGATCCACAACCTGTGTTGCTGAGTCTTTTGGAGTACTAGGACATCAAGAGCAGCAGACTAGTAATCTTGGTTGCGGTGCCTTCAGATACAGGAGAGTGACTCCTTCACTTCAAGTGAGATTCCTTCAGGCGTCTTTGATGCCCACAGGCCCGGGAGAAGAACCTGGATGAAGAACAAGCAGAGGCGATATAGAAGACTGGAAAGACGACGAGACCAGAAACAGCAGAAGTCTGCCTTGATGCAGTCCCAGTTGCTAGGTGAAGGCCAACAAAGTCCAAAGTGCCCAGACTGTAGAAGTTGAAGTGTTTTCAGGTTTGATTCTTGTCTCACAAAGAATCTGCAGAACCACCCACATGTAAGCCCTTAAGTACCCTAGGGAAAGGGTTGGGGCGATTCAAGGATCGCTCCTAGAGGAGGGGCTGGGCAGAGAGGAGAATACTCCCAGGTCCTTTGTCCAGTTTTGCACCAGAGTGGGAGCCAACAGCTAACTGTACTGTCTCAAACTGGATGCTGCAAGGAGGGTATCAAAGGTGCCTTTCAAATCCCTCTGGTGGTGCTGGCAAGCACTCCCACCCCAGCCAAATACACTAAGTCTCGTCTTAGAGGTGGTTACACCACCCTGTGACAAGAAACCGATTGTTTTACCTTCCCGTGCTCAAGCTCAGCTCAGCAGCAGGAGGGCAGAATATTGTCTGTGGCGTGCAGGAGCACTAGCTTGCTGTTATCGATGTAAGGGTAGGATTCCAATATGATTGATACCAAACATGACCGGTTTTGGTGCAGCTCCTATAAAGTTAAACCTCTTGTGATTGACTTGATTGGGTTTGTAGGGGGTGTCCTGCACATGCAGGGCACCATCACACTTATAATCTAGCACCCTGCCCTGAGGATTGAAAGGCCTTCTTAGGGGCGACTTATAGTTTTTAATTGTAGTGACCTCAGATTTAAGATGTTAGAAAACACATATCTGTTGTAAGCTATGCTAGCACCAGTTTACACAGGCTGCAACGGAAGGCCTGTAGTCACAGTTTGAGCGTTCTCTCATGAATGGCATATTACATGCTGCAGCCTATGGGAGACCCCTGTACTACCTATGCCCTGGCTACATCACTTCCATATACTAGGGACTTACTAGAGTACACCAGTAGCCAATTGTGGAGCTACCAAAGTAATTAACATGAATTTAGTGAGGAAGCACAGTGACTGGGGTCCTGATTAGCAGGATCCCAGTCAAATTATTCAGACAACAGAATAACACCAGCAAAATGTGGCGGTAACCATGAACACAGATCCTACTTTCCTACACTTATTTTTAGAGCTGGGAGGTGAATCTGTCTGGGCTAGAGGGACAATGGCTTTTTCGTTTTGCTAACAGCCCAATTCGCAGAATTGGTCTGTTTACAACTGCAAAAATCCTCTTTTAACTGTACAAAATGCAAAATGTGATTAGAGAACTTGCTACAAATCACAATTTGCATTATCTTTTTGGTATTTGAAAAGAGCGTGTTTAGAACGTCCATTCCAAATACTGCTTTTCAGTAGTATGTATTAATGATTTGTGACCAAATTCCTGTCACAAAACATTAGCAGCCTTATTCACGGAAAGTCATAAAATTCAACTATAGGTATTCACGAAGGGCATTTACTATTCGCCGCTACTTTGTGAATACCAAAATCCGTAAAGTTACATTTTCGTCTCAGTTTACCTTTGTGAGTCGATCTCTAATACTTTACCACCAATTAAAAAGTGGTGGTAACCTGTTTACAAACTGGAATGGGTCCCCAATGGACCTCTTTTTCTATGAGAATGCTAAAAAAATATTGTCAAGTGTAAGCAGTGGTCCCACTTCCTACTAATCAAAGTTACTTTTTTAATTTTTCATTTTTAAATGGACCTCTTTTTCCTTTAAGAACAATGGTTGCATTTAAAAAAAATGCTTGCTTTATTTAAAAAGCAATCAAAGACATCGTGATCTGCTGTCCTCTGCAGGCCCCTATTCCTGTGTTGGCTGTCATTTTTAATGAATAGTAATTGGCAACCTACCTCATTAATATTAATGAGGTGGATCTATTTGCGACTCACTAGGAATAACTAAGTAATAAATAAAATGTTCATGCATTGAGAACAGCGATTACCAAACAGTGATTCTGAAAAAAATTGCTTTTTGGTAATCCCCATGCTAAAGGTATGCACATCTGGCCCCTAGAGATTTAAGAGTCAGGAACTGAAAGCAGAGGAGCACTAGCTATCTAACTGAAAGGGCGCCATAATATGTTGGCCATAATATGGAATTTCTGCGAAAAAATATTAATTTAACGCTGATCACCATACACGCCTTGAAGTGTTAAGATTAAACAGGGAACTTTAAGTGAACGTTGATGTGGAGAATTCTAAGAGAATACTTTGAACAGCTTTGTTTTTGCTAAGCTGGGTGGGGATGTTATTGAATACGACATAACCTTAATTTCAACATTGCCATTTGGTCAAGCCTTACTTTGCTAGAAGCTTCTCCATATTGCTATAATTCAGTCATAACATTTGGAAATACTATCAGATTAATTCTCACATGCATTTTGATCTTTGTAGCAGATTTCACTCATATTTGGCTCAATGTGTTCAAAAATGAATTGAAACTACTGTCTGATTTTCAGGACACAACGATTTTTCAATCAAAAATGTGGCAAAAATGTGTCATTACCCCCATAATCATTAGGTAAGCGTTCAAAAATTCTGACCATTGAAGAATACACAGTAGCATACCATGCCCTTCTTTGAGTCAAAGGCAAAGGTGACCTTTTAATCAGTAAATGAGGATATTGAGTTCACATTTGGTTCAAATTAAAAAGAGTGACTTTTTTGCAATATAATTTCAACTATGTCATATGAATAGCAAAGATTTTTAAGTAAACACTTAGATCAATTTTCTTGGGGTCCTTAATTGTTTCACTTTTAGTCACAAGACCAAACATATATTTTCCTACTATTGTAGGTCATTCATGTGCTGCACATTCACTCACTCTGAGTTTACTTTAATTTCTGTGGCCCAAACACACCCCACTTGCTCAAGGGCAAACCCGCCACATGGTGTACAAACATCAACTCTGATTAGGAACAAAAATTCGGTCCTTGGCCCATTTACAACATGCTGTTTGGCACCAAAGTAACCAACAAACACCCTTGTGTCCAAGTTTCCTATAGTGGTTCCCTCATAATTCAATTCATCTTAAGAACTGTTGGGAATGGGGTTTCTAGCTGGCAGAAGGATGCCTCCTGTCCTAACAGGGGCCACCACTCTAGTCAGGGTAAGCTACAAACACACGAAAAGATAACCTGTGCTCAGCGTCTTGTAGCTTGGAACAGAGCAGTCAGGCTTATCTAAAGAGCCTCGGTGCAGACAGCAGTTGTTTCTCTCTCAAAGGGAAAGTAACAAGACTGTTTATCTGTTTTTCCTCATGGGGCTGAGCAAGTGAGGAAGAGTCCCCTGTTGGATGCGACAAACAGGCAAGTGATAAATAAAAGAAGTGCCATATTCTGCGTAGCATTGCTGATCTCTGGGAAATAGTGCACACAGAAACTGAAGGGAAGGCCTTGCACAGTCAGCCTGCCCCTGTAGCAGTGAGAGGTGGTGATAGATGGTATCTGTGAGGAGGCTGCCACCTTTCACCGGACTCAGGAAGGCAGAGAACTGCTGGTAGTGTGAGGAATTATCACGCAAAAGACATTGTTGTGCTCACACAACCTTCATTAACACTATGGTGAATATCCCAGTGATGGAGCCGTTCACTGTACAAGGTGCTTCATTGGCACAAGCCCCTAAGGGGGAGGAATGGTTCGAGAGAGTGCTGCTGTTCTTTGAAGCAAATAAAGGAAACAATGCACCAAAGAGGGTGCTGATCCTTCATCTCACAGGAGAGACACTTACAAAATCTAGAAGTCCATTTAGGAAGGAGCTTCCAAGATGCACCTCACCATTACAGCATCTCTCACCACACATTTTGAACCAATGGCGAACCAGGACTATGAGAGGTTAATGTTTCTCCAAGCAGGTTGATGAATCAATCAATGTCCTTCATGCATGCCTGCAGGAAATTGCTGGCATGTGTTGCTTTAAATATGAAAATGAGGAAATAAGAGGGCAGATCATTCAAGGATGTGCATCTGCAAAACTCCGGGAGTGAATACTAGAAGAGTCCGTAAAGTCTCTAGAGGGCATCCTAATGCTGGGAAGGACAAAATAACTCTCCAGATCCTGTGCAACTCACATGGAAGTGGTACTACAGACCCCAGTAACGACTGAACCAGTACACAGTGTCACTCAACACCCCACTGCCAAACAAGGTGGGCAAGATGGTAGCAAACCCCTGACCTGTGCGTAATGATGGGGAAACAATCATTGCCCCTCGGAATGCCCGCCAGTGGAAAAATAATTGCAGGTGTGGAAAACTCAATCATTTCATGAGAGTCTGCCAGTCAGGAAAAGAGTGAGGGCAGTGCACCACCGTTAATGCTATCCCAGAAGTAAAGGAGAGGGGCACTGACATAGATGATGATGAAAATGAAGAACACACCATCTGCTCTGTTTTCACCATTGCCAATGCCCCCCAAACCACGCGGTGCCTGCCGCATTGCCAGATGGGAGTCGGAGATTATATCACTACTGTTGTGGTAGATACTGGGTTGACCATCAGCATCATGTCTGCTGAAGCATACGATCGGCCCCAAAACTGCACCTCAAAGTGATGTAAGTGTGTGCTAATGGCCAAGATAAAACCCTGGTGATGCAAGGCAAGTTCAAGGTTACAATATAACAGATGGGTCTCACTCGGTGAAGTCCTATATATACATTGCAGAGAAAGGCCATGGAATGTTCCTAGGCTGTCGGGCGGCCGAAGATCTTGGCATCGTAACCTTTGCTTTTGGTATACATCAGGAAGCTATAGCTCACATCCTCAGTGAATTTCTCACCCTCTTTGATGGAATCAGGTACCTGATGGTCAGGGAGATCCACCTGTATATTGACCCACTTGTGAGGCCAATAGCCCTCCAACATTGATGCATTGTGTTTCATTTGAGACTTCTGATAGAGAAGGAATTGGACAATCTTCAGACTGCAGGTATCATTGAGAAAGTAACAGGACCAACACCATGGGTGTCACTGATTGTGGTGACATGAAAACCTAAACAGCCTATTGAGGTGCACATATGCGTGGATATGCACATGCCCAATGTCGCGATACAGAGAGAGAGACACTTAACACCCACTACAGCTGACCTGACTGGTGACTTCAGCAGAGCCAGTTGGTTTTCGAAGCTGAATCTACATTCAGGATATCACCAGCTTATCCTGGATGAGGAATCTTGCTACATTACAACTTTTTCATGTCAGCTTGTAGTGCTACAAACATTTGAGCTTTGGTATCTCTAGTGCCACTGAAGTGTTTCAAAACACTATGCAGGAACTCCTGGTTAACTTCCCAGGTGTTGTAAATGTCAATGATGACATTTTAATCTACTCAAAGAAGTGCCAGCAAACAATGCAGGATTTAGGAGAGTGCTCCACAGGTTTCAGGAGTTAGGTAGGCCTGGGCGGTGAACTTCGCTCCGTTCACAGAGTTTTCTGCACTCCGCAGAGTTCACGGAGTGCAGAAAACCTCACTTTGAGATGTGCTGCGGAGTTTTTCCACCACTCGCAATCGCGAACAGTAAGTTTGCAAGCGAGAGCTGACACTCTGGTAGAATGTCTACCCAAGCGGCAGGAATACCAGCGCAAACTGCAGTTTGCACTGCACTCCGCACTCGTGGAATTTCGCAGAGTTTTTTGTAACTTTCAGAGAGTTCCACTTGCAAAATCCGCAAATTACACCCAGGCTTAGAGTCAGGTCTAACTCTTCATCACAATAAGTATGAATTCGTGCAGCAAAAAATTTAACTTTTTCAGATACGTGTTTTTGTCAGAGTCATCAAGGAAGCACCTCACCTGCCACTGTCACAGAAGTGTAAAGTTTCTTAGGCATGGTTAATTATTGTGGCCAGTTCATCAGAGACCTCACTCCCCTGACACAGCCTTTTTGAAACCCCATAAATCCGTTGGTCTCGTAGTCATGGGGTCCCGAGCAGGAAGCAGCTTTCAGGCCTTCAAGGACGCTCTTTCTTCGAACAACATGTTGGCCTATTTTGACCCCCAGAAGGACACCACCATAGCCATGGACACTGGCCCCAAAGGGTTAGGGGGAGCCCTGATGAAACGATACATGTAGGAAGATGAGTTAGTCCATGTGGCCTTTGTGAGCCGCTCTTTAACCATCACTAAACAGAGATATTCTCAGATCGAGAAAGAGGCCATAGCCATACAATGGGGGTGTTGACATTTCCACCTTTATGTATAGGAAATCTGTTCACCTTGATGACCGATCACAAATCATTAATTCCTCTCTTCAAAGGTACTGCTGCGAAGCCACCTCGGAGTATCGAGAAATGGATGCTCCAACTTCAGGAATACAATTGTCATGTAGAGTATCACCCTAGGTCGCAAAACCTGGTGGACTATCTGTAGAGGAACTCTCAAATGGCTACCCAAGAAGAGGAATCAGATGAAACAGAGAAGCATGTACGATATGTGACAGATAGATCACGTCCCATTCTACTTTCTTTGGATGTTCTATGCCATCCTACCAGCCAGGATGAATGCCTTCAAAAAGTTCTTGAGACCGTAAAGAGCAATCTGTGGCATACCTTTAAAAAGTACTGGTCCTTGCTTACATCCGAGGCACAGCGAGTCCTGGAAAGCTTGTATCATATTTGCCGGAGCTGAGCGCTGACCCGAATGGGTGCCTTTTGCTTGGACAAAGTCTAGTCATATCCACTGCCCTTGCTTATAGAGTTAACTGACTTGCCCATGCAAGAATCGGCTGCACACAAAAGTGTGGTTTCCTTTGATGGATGATAAGGTATAGAAGGTGGTCAGATCCTGCTCATGGTGCCAAATAGCTGGTGATGCCAGTCCTCCACTACCAGTAGTGACTAAAAAGGTGCTGCAGCAGCAGTGGGTGTGTTCCATTCTTGATTTTGGTAGCCTCCCAGATGGGCTTCATAATTTTGTAATGATGAATAAATACTCTAAATATTCAGAGGTATAAATTCTCTCATCTCTGAATGCCAGTGAGGTACTGCCCACGTTGGAGAAAGTTATGGCCAAACATAGTTTAATCAAGGAACTGCAAACTGAAAATGGCCCGTCTTTTCAAGGACAAGAGATGGCATCTTATCTCACTTCTTTGGGTATCACACACAAAAAGATTACCCTGAGGTGGCCCCAAGCAAATGGGGAGGCCGAAAGGTTTATGAGAACTTTGAACAAAGTCATCCGCATTGCCTCGGTGAGACAACAGTCTTTAGAACCTGCGGTCTACTTCTTCCTGCAAGACTATCGCCAGACTCCCCAATCTACCACATGGCGCGCTCCAGGGCATCAATCTATGGGTCGACTGCTACAAGACACAATTTCTTATCATCCGGGATGGTATCTGGCTCGCTTCAAAGATTCATTAGTATATGATTGATAGAAGTCTTCAATCTCCAGGTGGGTGATGTAGCACTAATTCGAGATTGCTGTCCTGGGGGCCACTTTAGTTTACCAGTTAAGCTAAATCCTTGGACCATTGTTTCAGTGCATGGCACACGCATCACTGCTCAGTGTGAACACGAAACCATCATCCAGAATATTTCAGTGTTCAAAAGGGTTCATCAGCACCCCTTCTGCTCCCCAGGAAATGACAATGAAACAACTGCCATGGATGAACTGGAGGGTGGCGGTGAAGGAGACTATCCAGAATGGGTGTTCTCGGAGTGTACTACCAATGCACCTGATACTCCCGGTGGGGCTGAACTTCCTTGTAGGAGTTCCCCTACCCATTTTTTTAACATCAACCCTGCCACAATAACTGCACTTGTTACAGTCTTTGGAATTAAGCCTGTGCCGTCTACTCGGCTGAGAGATCATTTGGTGTAAGATGGTTCACTGGTGTCAGGTAATGGTTTAGCCGTCCCAGGTATGTGACCTCAATCTATGTTATTTCAGGACTTCCTGCCAACATGTGGCATGTCAGGTTCAGATGTCAAGATTAATGTTGTTATAATTCTGATGTGTTCTCTCTTTGTGTTTGTGGACAAACATGGCGTCGCTCCAGTGATGTAACCAGAGTAACATTGATTTGGGATGTTCCTCTCTGGGCACAGGAATGTCACGGGTGTGCTCTCCTGCGTTTGTAGCCGTTTTGGTTTGTGCTGCACCGTGTCATGCTTAAGCAATAGATACTCCCTGGCTGGGTTTGGCAGTTAGATGAGACCCAGGCTAGGGTAGACTTACATGCTGAACCTGTCTCTGTGTCTTTTGTTACCCTGAGCCTCTTGCCTACCCCCCACCGGCCATCATCATCATGGTTACAGTCCAGAGGAGGTGCTGCATAGATTAAACACAACATAGATTCAGTGTTTCCATTGCAATGCGCTTTGTTCTGCCACTGCCACCGGGACTATGAATCAATTTCTGGTCATGCACTCAGCAACATGTCAGTGCCTCTGAAGCAAGTATCTGGACCCACTTCCAGTGAACCAGGCACAAGAGCAGATGCAGAGACTTTGACAACAGGCGGCAAGATAACAAGTCCATGGAGAACACTTTGAGGTGCAAGCTCTCCCTCAGGTGTGTCAGAGAGCAGTAGGCAGAAGGATAGCACAGCAGAAAAGCATTCCTTCCAGGTCATCAGTCCAGCACAGTGTCATCCTTGACGCAGCACAGCAGTTCTCCTGACAAAGTCGAGTTGTAAGTCCAGAAGTGTCTAATTCGGTGGATCAGAGAGCTAATACTTATACCCTGTTGGCTTTTGAAGTTTGGTTGACTTCAAAGTAGGATCTTTGAAGTGCATAGAGGTCCTTTCTTTCCAGCCCTTGCTCCAGACAATCAGTGGAGGGGACAATCAGCCTTTTGTGTGGGGACAGGGAGCTGCCTCTTCATGTATAAATGTCAGCCCCCCTCTCGTCCTGCCCAAGAAGAGCAATCGGAGTGCAGATAGGTACTTAGACACACCTAACCTTCCTGTGTTTGCGGCTGTTTAGAGGGAATTGAAAAGGTTTAGCTGTCACCCACCAAAGATGTGTATTGCAGACAGGCTGTAGACATACAGGTGTGTAGGAGCAGAGAATGTCCACTTATCTGCATTCAGCATGGAGTAATGGCAGCAATGATGAGAAATTGAAAACTGCACCAAAGAATGAGAAATTGAAAGCCATCAGAAGAAAATTAGATGGCTGCTGAAAAAACCCATCAATGTATTCATGAACAATTCACAGAATCAGTGTGTCATAGAGGACTGAAGAATTTGGCCTGTCGAGGTCCCGATGAGAACCTTAAACCCTGTAGTGGTTCTTAACGCGTGGGAGTAAATCCCTGGGGTCTTCTTCACAAAACATTCTTTGGGTTGTGGAAAATAGTCTGAATGAAAATACCACTTTGAACTCACAAGCATCTTCCAAGAGGGTCACAGCATTGAGAACAACTAGCCACCACTAGTTTTGAATCAGTTGACTGGTTCTGAATGTTACATTCAGGTTTATGTTGATGTTGTCCACTCTATATGGAATTATCACCTTATGTTGATGTTTATTGTTTTTTTTTTAAATTTTATAATTCTTTTTATTTCAGGCATCAAACAGAAAGACACAATACAGATGAATCACATTATAAACCGCAATACAATAGAAAAAATGGTAAGAAGGAAGATGTAGGGGGGAGACAAAACACAAAATATATATACATTAGGAGCATCACAGGGAAGAAGAAACATCGTACACCAACTCTGTAGCTGGAGTACAAATCTCCCCCCTCTACTGATTCCATTGAGTCCAGATTGCGGCCCATTTTTTAGGACGCCCTCTCGCAATAAAGACAGTTTTTTCTCGAAACATACTCCAGTCTAGATCCCTCTTCCAGTTCTCAATAGTGGGAGAAAGCTCAGATCCCCACTATTGGGCAATGTTTCTTTTTCCAATCATAAAACTCAGTGTGATCCACTTTATTTGCACATTAGTAAAATTGGTGGGCTCCCATTGATTGAGAAGGCACCTCTGTGTCTCTGGCAACAGTGGTACACCAGATACCTCCTGAATAATATTGTGGATCCTACCCCAATACTCAGTCATATATAGGCACTTGCAGCAAATATGTAAAAAGGTACCTATCATTCCACACTTTTGTCTACATAGTCCATCCCCCAACAGTCCCATCTGTACCAGGCAAGCGCCTGTGACATATACCCTATGTAGTATTTTTAACTGCCGGAATTGATACTACCTTTGGGGAGGATACAGCTATTTGCCAATCTTCATCATCTAGTTTTATTCCATCTAGTGTCCATTTAGCCCTAGGTTCCTCAAGCAAATTAGTGCTATTATTGATAAGTTTCTTATAAATCAGGGAGATTGTTTTATCAGGGAGATGGCCATCAAAAATCCTGTCCTCCAGAGGTGAGGCCTCCGGCAGCACTTCGTCTGCAGGCAGGGCAGTCAACAAAGCATGCCGGATTTGCATATAGCGGAAACATTCAGAGTCCGAAAGCTCAAATTCTACTTGCATTTCTCTGAATGATTTTATCCGCCCCTTACCCCATATGTCTCCTATAGTTGATATCCCTATCAGTTCCCACTTATCAAATCCCTTAGTGTTCCATAGCTTGCCCAATCTTTCCGCTGCAAACAGTGGGGTGGCTAGCGTCACATTGTCTGTCCATCCCAGTGAGCTCAAGGCATCCTTCCAGATTTTAACTGCATGTCATGTCGGTCCAGTGAGGTCGAATCTCAGTGGTTTAGAGTACAGTGCCCTGCTGTAGCCATTTCCCGGGAGAAGTCATTTATCCATGGCATACCCAGGATCCTCTCTGATGCCATATAGTCCATGATTAATAGCAGCCAGCTGAGAGGCCCAGTAATATCTCCTAATATCTGGGAGGGCAATACCACCATCGTACCACGGGAGCATACGTTTAGCCAGGGCAACACGGGGTCTTCCCTCCCAGAGCAGACTACGTTGCATCCCTTCAACCTCGCGGAAATAACTGGCGGGCACTGCATTCAATATATTCTAAAGCGCATATAAAAACTGCGGTAAAGACATCATCTTGAATAATGCCGCCTGGCCCAACAAAGAAATCGGAAGCCTCCGCCAATGAGCAGAGTCACTTTTAAGCCTACTCAGAGGAGGTAAAAGATTTTCAGCATATCTAGCCATCGGGTCCAAGGAGATAAAAATACCTAGATATTTAAATCCATTCGCAGTAATCTGGATGGGACAATTCCGTGGAGGGACCGGGGTCTCTCCATTAAGGACATATAATAACGACTTCCCCCAATTAATAGAGAGTGCTGAGTTTTTCCCAAAGGAAACTAGGACATCACAGACCACCATAAGGGACTTTCAAGGGGAGGTCAAATAGAGCAGAATGTCATCCGCGTATAGTGAAATTCGATCCTCCCAATCTGGGGACCACCAAATTCCTCAAATAGATGGTTCTCAGCGGACCCATGCCTCCTGGGGTTCCAGAGCAGGAGAAAAAAGGAGAGGAGAGCCCTGCCGCTTGCCCCGTGCCAACTGGAAGGGCGCCAATACTCGTACATTAACCACTACCTGGGCGAGCGGTTCAGTATATAATAATCCCACCCAACCTATAAAGTCTGGTCCGAATCCAAATTTAGCTAAGACCGCCCACAAATAGGGCCACTCAATTGTATCAAAGGCCATGGTAGCATCAAGGGAAGCGACAACAGCTTGCTCTTGCAGAGTATGAGCTCTAGCTATAACTCCATGTAATCTCCTCAGATTCAAAGCAGTATTTCGATGGGGGATAAACCCTGATTGGTACGGGTGGATCAAACCACTGATCACCTTTACCAGTCTATTTGAAAGGACCTTAGCCAATATTTTAGGCTACGCATTTAATAACAAAATAGGTCTATATGAGGCACATCTATTTTTAGGCTTACCCTCCTTATGGATCACTACCACCAATGCCACTTTCTGTTCTCTGGGCAAGCATCCTCCCTCCCGGGCCTCAACAAACATACCTTTTAAGTATCCAGACTGAGTTTATATAATTCAATTGGGATTCCATTAGGCCCCAAAGCTTTGCCTGAGTTCAGTGATTGGACAGCCAGAGTCCTCCTCATTTAAACAAGGAAGGCGTATATCCGGGAGTAAATGATGCGAGTCCTCCTCTGGCTGATCCGAAACCGAGGTATAAATCGTTTGAAAATGCTGTGCAAAGCTATCCACAACACTCTGTGGGTCTGTAAGCACCTCGCTGTCATCCGTAAGCAGCTCTGGGACCACACACCCGTCCCGTTCCTTTTTATCAAGCCATGCGTGTAATTTCCCTGCCTTGTCCTCTAGATCGTACAATCTTCCCTTCTGCTCCCTAGCAAGGGCTCTGGCTCCATCAGTGACTAACAAATTGCATTCATGTTGTTTTAGGCTCAAAACATGTAGGCGAGCTTGTGTCACCTCCTTCCCCAGCTCCTCCTCCAATCCTCGAATCTCGGACTCTGCCTCGACTATTTCTTTGTTCTTTTCCTTTTTAGTTCCAGCTATCAATGCCAGAGCATGGCCCCTAACCACCGTTTTAAAAGCTTCCCAAAGTATTTACTTATTTATTTTTTTAGAAGTTTTCTATAGCGCTGAAAAGACCCGAAAGTAGTAGAGCGCTTTACAGTAAGGGGAATGAAAAAAGCGAACAACGTGACACGTAACAAATAAAAGCGATCAACGAAAGACAATTTGGAAGGAGGAAAAGTTCGGGCAGCAGGACTTCTTGGTATCAGGGTTCAGAGTTACCACATAGTTCTGGGGATGCTTACTGATCCTAGTTACCCACAACCTAGGGAACGGGTAAGGAACAAGGATTTAAGTTGGCTCTTGAATTCCGCATAAAATGGTATGGTTCTGATGTGGGGGGCGGATGGAGTTCCATATTTTTGGGGCATTTCCTGTGAAGGCGCAGTGCGCAGTTCTCTTCTTTCTGGTTTTTGATAGGATGAGCAGCAGGGAGTTGGAGCTTCTCAAATTTCCAACTTGGCCTGCTTTTTTGAGCTTGTTTGCCAAGTATTCTGGTATGCCGGTATGGAGGGCCTTGTGGGTTAGGCAGGCCGTTCTGAAGGTACTACGCATTTCCACAGGGAGCCATTCGAGCTCTTTGAGTGCCGGGGAGATGTGGTCGGATTTTCTGCAGCCTGTGATCATTCTCGCAGCCGCGTGAAGTGTTGTTTTTAGTGGGGCCAGGTGCGATTTGGGGATGCCTGTTAGGATTGAGTTCCCATAGTCCAGTCTTGATAGCACTAGAGATTGCGTGGCTAGTTTGGGGTCCTTGTTGGGAATGTAAGGTTTGATTTTGTTCAGAAGTCTGAGGTTAAAGAATGCACTTTTCGCCAAGTTCTTGATGTGATTTGTCAAGGTTAGTTTGGGGTCTAGGGTGAAACCCAGAGATTTTACGGAATCAGCAAGCGTGAGATTACCTTTAAGAGCATCGATCGACTTCAGCCACTCGGTGATTTGAGGGTTGTCTTCTTTGTTTGAGATGAGAAGTGTTTCAGTCTTGTCAGGATTGAGTTTCAGGTAATTCTTTGTCAGCCAATCTTGAACATCATTAAGGACATCATTTAGTCTGTGGATGTCATTGAGAGAAGAGGTTTCCAGGTAAATCTGCGTGTCATCCACGTAGAGGTGGAAGTGGATGTTGGCATTCCTGAGTATCTTGGCGAGCGGTTCCATATAGATGTTAAAGAGCTGAGGGAAGAGCACTGATCCTTGAGGGACACCCTTATTGACTTGTTGGGTTTCGGAGGTGAAATTCTTCATTTTTATTATTTGCGAGCGGTTATGTAGAAAGGAGGAAAACCATTTGAGTACTACCTCACCGAGGCCAGCTCTTACTTTAAGGGTCTTTATGAGGAGTGTTAGACCTGACATCATTGGATTGAGTCTCTCCTCCATTTTTTTCTGTTTGCCTCCACTGTTTACGATGTTTTTGCTGGTATACTGCTTTGGGCACTGTGCCACTGCTGATCAGTGCCACAGTGCAAGTGCTCCCTATGTTAAATTACTGTATTGATTGAATTCCATGTTTGGCTTATTTGGTTTACTATCAGCCCCTAGTCTAGTGCACCAGGAGTGCCAGGGCTTGTAAATACAATGCTGCTCGTGGGCATGCAGCACATGTTGTGCCACCCACAAGAGCGGCCTAGTAAAAGTATGTCTGAGGGTCTGCCATTGCCAGACCCACGTGCAGTCTAGTACTGTCACGCTGACTGCGCAGGTACACCTACTTGCCAGTCCCTAAACCTTCCCTTAACTTCATGTTAGTCACCCCTATGGTAGGCCCACGGGCAGGGTGCATTGTAAGTATAAGGTAGGACAAGCCTGACCAAGTTGGCATGTCTTAATAGTGAATTACAGCCATATTTGTTTTTCACTATTGCGAGGTAACCTGCTCTCCATTAGTTAGAATGGGCTGCCAGTGCCAGGATTATTAATGCTATAATCCTAGCTGGCTCGGGGAGCATGGTGCAATGTCAAGTTTGGTATCCCTGAACTCGGGGTTTAATAACGCATCCGTTTGTGTAGATGGTTTTTGGACTCTGGGTTTGAAAATAGCACTTTTAGAAAGTGGCTTTTTTCTTGTCTAACTATTTCTGGTTTCTGCTGGTTTGGTGTGTGTGTGACAGGAGCTGGGTGGCTCCAGAGATCTGATGAGTCAGTGCGGGATGAGTGGGACATTTGCATTGAGAGTAGGGGATAGTAGCTGCTGATAGCCTCCCCTGCCTGATACAATGCTGGCTCCACCTCCTGCCAGGCGACTGATGGCTCTGTGCCTGCCATGGACGATCCTGGCCCCACCTCCTACCAGGAGGCCGATAGCTCTGCTCCTGCCAGTGACATCGCTGGCTCCACCTCCTGCTGGGCGTCTGAGCCCTGCTCAGTGAATAGGCCAGGTACCTCTGCCTGGCTACACCCACAACAGACCCAGGATGTTGGGAAATTCCCCTGCATGGACAAAGGGATCAAAGCCAAAAAGGGGTATAAGAGGAGGACCCCTGAACCAAGAATTTAGATCACTTCTGATAAGGAACCCTGAAACCAAGGACAAGAAGCCTGCTGATCCAAGGACTTGCCTACCCCTTCTGCCAGTGTGCTGTTTGCTGTGGGGAATCCTGCAGTGCTTCTTTATTTTTGCCAAGGAACCAGGAGAGAGGAACTGTGTGTGTAATCTCAAGCTTTGCTAAGAAAATCTCCAAGGGTTGGAAGAGTGCCAGCCTCCTGTTGAAGTCCCAGGGCTAAAGGACTTCATCTGCTAAAAGTGCTATTTGCTGGAACTTGAGAATCCAGCACCTCTGAAAGAAACCAGCAATCTCAACGCCGACAGACGTCGCCGAATCCAGCTCGACATCGTGAGTAACGGCTCCAGTGTCCCGCTTCCTCGACGCCGGCCGCAGGGCCCGATCGACGCCAGCAGCAACGCCAGTGAGTAGTGAGTTCGGCTCCAGCTCCAAGGGACCTGGTGTCTGCACCGCTGCTGATCGCATCGACTACGTGCCCTCTCGACGCCGTGAGCGCTGCTCACTCTTGCAACAGCATCATCGACATCGACGACTACTGAGGCCTGATCGACACCGACGACGCGACGCCGGATTGCTCGACGCTGCTGATCCTCGTGTGCTTCATTTTCCTAAGGTACTGTGTTGTTGGGGGTCCGTGTGACTCCGGGTTCGACGTAGCGCTCCTCGCGGTCGACGCCGAACCCTTTGGATTAACTTTGCCTCGAAGTCGTGTGACTCCCGTGTGGGTTACATTGTTGCCAAGAACTGTGTTCTAAAGAAGAAGAGTTGCTTTTGATACTTAAGACTTTTGTGCTAAGAAGAAACTACGCTTGAACTATTATTTTCCCTTCCAAGAGAATTTATTGAGATTGTGATATATTTTTGTCGTTATTTGGTCTTGTGCTAAGCCTTATATAAAAATCCTTATTTTTATAATACTACTGTGTTGTGTCCATTTGTAGTGTATTCACTTTATTACTGTATGTGGTCATAAATGCTTAACACACAGCCTCTGAGATAAGCCTGTCTGCTCTGCCAAGCTACCAAGGGGGTGAGCAGGGGTTATCAAAGGGTGTGATCCCCTTGCCCTGACTAGAAAAGGTGTGTCCCTATTTGTCAGAAGTGCATACCTCTGCCAACTAGAGACAGCCGGTTCTAACAAGGAGCTTATGGTCCACCGTGTCGAAAGCTGCGGAGAGATCAAGCAGTATGAGGAGGCAGCACTTGTCTGAGTCAAGAGAGCCATGAATGTCGTCTATGATGCTCAGCATTGCAGTTTCCGTGCTGCGGCCTTGTCTGAAGCCGGATTGGAGGGGGTCCAGGAGATTGATGTTGTCCAGATGCTGCGTCAATTGTAGGAGTACGCAACGTTCCAATGTTTTAGAGAGCAAAGGGAGGTTAGATATCGGTCTGAAGTTGTTCATGTCAGTTGAGTCAAGACCGGGTTTTTTCAGCAGAGGGGTGACTTGCCCAATTTTTAGACAGTCGGGGACCACTCCGCTTTGTAAGGAGTTGTTTATGATTTTGCCCCAGATAGGTGCTAAGGTGAGCTTCATTTTTTTGATAAGTGAGGGAGGAATGGGGTCTGAGATGTGTGCTGATGGTTTAGAGGTTGATATCAACGAGATTATCTCTGTTTCCTGGACGGGGCGAAAGCTTAGCCAGAGGAAGGGAGAGGAGCCGGATGAGAGGGCCTGTGGGATAGCCGAGTTGCTCTTCTGGAGGTGCAAGTTATTGGTGTCTAGGGATAATTCGATTTTTAAGACCTTATCATTGAAGAAGTTGGCGAAGTTGTCGCATAGTTCTTTGGACGCCTGCAGGGGTGAGGGCAGAGGCTTGGATGTTTGTTGTCTGATTATGTTGTAGAGCTCCTTCGGTCTGTTTTTGGATTTGACTAATGCCTCGCGGAAGAAGCTGGATTTCTTGTTTTTGATATGGTTGTTACACTTCCTACGGGCTGATTTTAGTTGGAGGCGAAGGATGGCGGTTGGGTTGTTTCTCCATTTTCTTTCTTTGGCTCTCAGGATTCTTCTTTCTGCGTTGAGGTCCGCGTTGAACCAGGTTCTATATGGGGTGGCTCGGCTTCTTTTGAGCTTTAGAGTAGCTAGATTGTCGAGAATGGAGCCTAGCTCTGAGTTATAGTGGTCGATGAGATCATTGGTCGAGAGGTGCAGAGTGTTGACTGGAAGAAGTGAACTTAGCTGACCTTCCAGGATATCTTGGGGTACATATAGCCAAGTTCTGAGCTGGGATGGTGCACTGAGCTAAAAAACGGTGATGGATCAAGCCCTGATCTTTGGACTGAGTAAGAGTGGTCTGCTCAATTCAGACACTCTGTTCATCACCACCCCCTTTTCTGAATCATTTTTGTCCACCATAAGCGTGGAAGGGTATACTCAGATGTGAGTCCCTTGCTCATTGCACCATCAGTATTCAAGCAAGCCGGGCCGAAGACGGCGGAAATGCCAGAAACCGGCTCCCCAGAAGCTTGTTTCCTTCCCAGTACAAGAATGTGCTTGGTAGTTTGGTTTGCCCTGTTCCCATGATGCACTGGGCCAGGGTCAGACTAATTTGCATATAGCCAAGTTCTGAGCTGGGATGGTGCAGTGAGCTAAAAAACGGTGATGGATCAAGCCCTGATCTTTGGACTGGGGAAGAGTGGTCTGCTTAATTCAGACACTCTGTTCATCACCACCCCCTTTTCTGAATCATTTTTGTCCACCATAAGCGTGGAAGGGTATACTCAGATGTGAGTCCCTTGCTCATTGCACCATCAGGATTCAAGCAAGCCGGGCCGAAGACGGCTGAAATGCCAGAAACCGGTCCCCAGAAGCTTGTTTCCTTCCCAGTATAAGAATTGCTTGGTAGTTTGGTCTGCCCTGTTCCCATGATGCACTGGGCCAGGGTCAGACTAATTTGCATATAGCCAAGTTCTGAGCTGGGATGGTGCAGTGAGCTAAAAAACGGTGATGGATCAAGCCCTGATCTTTGGACTGGGTAAGAGTGGTCTGCTTAATTCAGACACTCTGTTCATCACCACCCCCTTTTCTGAATCATCCTAGCCAATTTAACCATCTCTCAAATATAGGACACCTGACCCGCTGGAAAAAGACAATAGTCCAACAGGGAAAGACTACTGTGCGCCCCCGAGTGGATGGTGTACTGCCTATCATCTGGGTGAAATATTCTCCAACCACCAACCAACCCCATTGCGTCCATAAATTCAGGCAACCATCTCTGGGCAGGTCTTACATCCCGCGGAGGATATCTATACAATAACCCAGAGACTACAGTGTTGAAATTACCACCCATAATCAAAAATCCTCCTGGTAGCTCAATCAGCAATTTCCCTAAATCAAAAAAGGTTGTGGATTGTAGACCCGGGGGGACATAAATCGACAGGAGGGTCAGAACCTGCACCTACCGGAGACCCCTACCATCTGTCCACGTGGTATCTATTACTAAGGGAAGTGTCTTCTGAATCAGGATACCCGTCCGCCTAGATCCAGACGGAAACCCCGCATGGGCGATCAACTTATATCCCATTCTGTGCATAGCCATACATGAATTACCAACTAAATGCTTTTACTGAAGGAGGACAACATCTGGTGCATGGCGCTTCAAGTATTGAAGGACTACAGTGCGTTTAATCTTGTCCCCTAAACCATTTACATTCCAACTTATACCCTGTTCACTACCCCTCATCATCATAGGAAAAAGCAAAGTGTTCATCTGGTGTCTGTTGCATATAAATCAGAGTCAACACATTGATGCCAAAAACAATACAACACATAGCTAAAATAAAACCAAAGACTAATGGTGTGTCATACAATACTGCAAGATACTCTTCAACCCGTCTTCCCCCACCCCCCACCCTGCACCCCTGCATTTCGCTTACGCACATCCCCAACTAGCAGTGTGCCTGTCGTCCCTAGCAATCAAATACTAATCTACAACTAAATAGAGGTAGAAAACAAAGGGAGGGCCTATACTCGCCCACCACCTCACCCCGCTCCCAACACTGACCCCTCCGCTCCGCATTCATGTCAATATACCCAACACCTATTTGAACAGCGCGAGTCAATGAAGGATTATTTACGCTCCTCTTTTAACACCCCCCTCTAATCACACTTCGTCACTATTAAGACATAGTACTTTCATTATACATTATTCCTGAACGCCTATCTCTCCCCGGTCCTCAACAAAGTGCATGCTGAGCTGTTTGACAGTGATTAAGTATAGCATTTAACACCGGTCATGGCCGACATCCACAGCATCTAGCTTTTCTTCCATTTGCAATTCCAAGAACAATAAAGCCAAGCCTTTGTTATTGTTAGGAGAGTTGGAGAAAGCTTATTGACTTTCCCACAGCTCACAAAAAGACCTATATGGAATAAGCAATAATATATATATATTCATTGAGTTAGCTGGTATCATTTTTACCTTGAAAGTCCAACAATTACACACAATATACCCACTTAGTGGTTATACAGAATACACATGTTTATGTGTGTTTTAATGTGGACAGTATGTTGTGGTGCTTACCTCTCAATTTACTCATTATGCTATCGTAGTGTGACGTTGACAATGACGTTTGACAAGAAATGCAACAGCTGCAGTTCAATGTTAATGCTGTAGACAGGACATTATTCAAGTACAAGAAGCAGAGAAGCAGGGGACGTTTGATCCACATAAACTCCTTAATGCATAGGCTACAGTTTAAAGAATATGGTAATTGAGACATGGTCATAATAATTGACATATTGTGGTGGGGAAAAATGCCCTTCACCCAAAAGAAACATTTTGCTAAAAAATGGATAGAGAAGGTATTTAATAGTAGAAATGCCTTCTCCCAGATGAGAAACAATGTAATCCATCTGTATTATTGTTAGAGCTTTAGGATGGAATTGTCAACTGTAGACCAAGTAGTAAGAGTCCTAAAAATTGGGTGCCAGTATAATAGATCCCACCTGACTGATAGCAAGAGTAGGAAAGATTGCTATAAATATAAAGCCTTAAGGAATTCTAACAGCATGTCACTAGGGAATAGAATTCATTTGGTTTACTTACTCCCAACATGCTTTGAAAGACTGGATCTAATTGATTTTACTGATAAGTGAAATAAGGGAATCTTAGAAAATATTATGAAAGGTTAAATCTTTGTATAGCAGTTTTGCGAGTTGAATAACCTCCCATTTCATCATTACAGTTTACTCAAGCTATGCCATGTAAGGTATTCTTTCAAATATCGCACTAACCTTAGCAAGCTTGGAAAACATGTCCGATCCATCACCTGATCTGTCTTTCTTAAAGGGACCTTCAGTGAGCATTAGAAGTACACCTGGTTGCTGCACCTGCACAATGCAGATATGGTGAACACTGCTATTAAGAACATTAATTTCAAGTACTCAATAATTTAACTTACTCTCCAAATACTTCATTGAGCATATGAATTAAATGATACTAGTCTAGTATTAATAGAACAAGACAATTTGCTCACAGGAAGCTGCCAATATTGTGTATTATCTTAACCATCAAAGTATTTGTTTTTCAAAATTCATGACCAAAATTCCCTACCGAAGGGAACCTATACCACCAATTTCTTTACTCCAAATTGAAAGTAAGTCTTTGATTCACTGACTTTACATAGACAGATATGGATGTAATTTGAAGAGAGTAAAATTGGTAATTCATTACAGTATACATCACAAGACAACATCAGGTTTCAGACACGAAATCAGAAAGGACCTATCAATAGTTAAAGTGAAGGGTGGGCTAATTAAAAATCATGTATTATTTCATTTTGGACTATGAATTAAATCACTCAAAGTCTCAATTGCATTAAATCTATTTCCTTGTAATTGTGTGCATGCAATGATATGCGCAGAGTGACAAATTATCCCTTTCTCTATGCCTCCCCTGAGTCATAGGTCCAACCCCAAATCGTGCCCCCCGTTTAATAGCCATTTTAGAACCCAACAAAACACCCTGGCAGACAAAGCACTCACAGCTTGTCCAATGCCTCCCTTTTGTTCTCAGGATTTAAGGTTTCAAATTAACACACAGTTCTTGTTTAGCTCCATCTACTGTTCCAACTGTCCCATACTGACTGGCATCCGCCTAGGAGCTAGTACTAGATTACTGAGCCCGTTATGTACTCTTTCGGGTCTCCTTTTGACAGCAGGTGCCCAAAAAATAAAAGAAGGGCAAACATTAAGGGATAAACTACACTGCACACAGTGCAGCCAAACCAACCACAGCACAGTAGACTAATTGTGAACAGAGATGTACAAGACACACATAATAATACAATATGCAGTGTTTGCCATTTCCAAGTTCCTTATTGTTATGCGTAGCAACTTCTAGGGCAAAGCAGACTTTCCCGGCATCAAGTTTGAAAAATGGAATCAGTACCTTCAGCAATAAGCCAACTTGTTAATAAGCTCTGTGCATGCTTTCTTTCGTAAGGCTGATCGCAAGACGTATATTGGGATTAGAAATTATCTAATTTACCAACAAGTGTACTGATACCATACCTATTTTCTGAATAGAATGGAATGGAACAAAATACAAAGTGATGGAAGGAATTATTCTGTAAATCTGAGAAGCTTGTGGGCATCTGCCTTGAACAGCATAGCGGGCAAAAATGATTGACTGCAATGTTGCCCTCAGTAATCACCAGGGGCTGAGTGTTTAACCCATCACATTTTGTTTTTCTAATTAACCCATCTGAGGTGAGATGGAAATGCACAGACATGGGTCCCATGCTTATTATCTCACTGATCTCAAGGTGCACCCCACTGATATGGCCAAAGACTGAAACTTGAAGGTGGCTTGTGATTCAGCCTGGATGGCACCTGGCAACCAGTTTGGCCTGGACAGACGCGTCTCCAACACCAATGTAACTCTACTGACATATTCTTTGAAAACTGGGACTGATCTGTGCACTTGCAGCAAAGGTGAAAAATGCTTTATTTTCAGAAATGTGTAGCTTTGAAGGCTCCACTCATATAATTGAAAGGGTATGAAAGGGTACGATGATTCGGCAGCATTAGTAAAGAGGTCTTCTATGAAGGTCTAGCGAATGCCTCCCAGAAGAAATCGCTGCATATAGTTAGCTTGTCCCTAGTATCTCCTGAAGGTTTAAAGCTTTGATGTGAGCCATTCTGCCAAAATGAAAACCTATTTTCTCTCGTCTTAGAGAATATATTAAACAACTCTTTTTGGATAATGGAGTTTTGCTGGTTTAGAATTTGACTATCCTCTGATCCATCCTAAACTGTTGTTAACCTTTACTTTGCCACAGTCTTCTTCTCAATATCACACAAGACTCAAGAGGTTTGGAAACTATAGCGGTCCCACTGACAGTTGGCATTTTGTATGCTCCATTGACATCTGCTTTGCTGCTCCTAAACAGTGTACACATGTACAGCAATCCATATCCAAAACTTTAATTTGAACCTTTTTATATTTTTGATATAATTCTTCAATGAGTGTATCATCAAATTAAAATTAGGGTCATGTTATTAGGACAAGATAATTCTCCCTTGAAATGTTGGCCAAAGGTGGCAATGTTTTGTGCATCGCAGTTAAGAAAAGTAAATGTGTTAATCTGTTGTTTCTTTAAGACTAAATCAAAACGTGATTTGATTCACTGGGACCTCATAAATGAATTCACACATCATTGAAACAGAGTGAAATAGAAATGACCTACAATAAAAATACTATGATGCCTTACAAATAACTAAGGTTACACAGGATGTCAGGAATGACATATCAGTAGTTAGGATGAATTCCCCTTTCATCTATACATTTTACACCATTTCATTTAGAACCTTTATTTGTTTATTTTTATTTGCGAAAGCAGAAGCATATTTTCCTTTAATTGTCAGCCTGAGTATTCTTCTCATGAAGGAAACTCACTGACTTCTTGACCTCTTTGATTCTAGGAGTCCAAACATGGATCTTAGGTGCCCCAGCCATATGGGACAATCATGCAAACTCCTTCAAACCCAACACATTTTCATGCCCCATGCACCCCTTATATCTTACCTCTAATGAGACATTGAGCATTTAAAGAGACGAGAAGATCTTTTGCTGTTCCTACCATTGTACAGATAGTCCCAGACTTACCGGAATCCACTTTGGGGCCAGAATTATACTTCTTCGCCCCGTGTTCATTCTTTGTGGTTTCCCCTGCTCGTCAGTTACCTGTAAAATCAAAAGGCGGACAAAACATAAGGTCAGAATTGGTACAAGAAATGTGCAACCATGCCAGTGCAGAGCAAGCAAGGCATTTTGGAAATTAATGTGAACAAAGACAATGCAGAGACATATCAAACGAACAGATGTATATGTGATGTGCAATCTGTACTTTTTCATTATGATTTACACTTTCACTTAGCAACACTCAGAGGTAACATCCACAGCATCAAGGTATAAATAAAAATTTAACACCAACAACTATAAACCCAAGACTTACCAAACTCCTGTCTCCGTTCAAGCAGTCTTACCTAGGGCTATTCCAGAGACTTACATTTAATTCCGATTCGATTGTCATCGGTTTATTTCGGATGCAAAATCCATAAAACATTTATTTAACAGTACGTACAGTTTAGCCAGCTGTCAGATGTATTGTCATGTGAAGAATTAAAACAAGGACAAATAGACACGTTAAAAAGATACCTGCACTAAAAAGCATATGAAGTGCTTTTTTGCAATTTAACTCTACAAATGTAAAACATCGCATTCAATTCCAAAAGTGCAAGTGCATGTGCAGGAATAGAGATGTACAGAAACCAATAAAAGTGGAACGGGCATAATGAAATCTCGAGACAGTCACCTCCTTTAGCTTAAACTGACTATCACCGAAGCATTTTAAAAAAATGGAATTTAAAAAAATAGTATGGCTGATAAAAACTAAAACAAGATCAGGATACAATATCACAAATACTTTTTTTCATCAGCAAAGACCGTTACGAATGTCAAACTACATGGAAGAAATTATCAGGGGCAATAACAACCACTTCGTTTGTGTCATAGCACAAACAGATCTTAGTGCAGTTACGTATTGCCTAAAACCCAGAGGCTTACACACTGGTTGTAACCACTTTTCACGTTGGCACGCATAGGCTCTATACAAAAACAAAGAAAGGGATGCAGAGTTTCATCCTCAGGTTTGCATGGCGGAAACCCGCTTCTCTTCTTGCCCCACTTTAAACAGAAACTGAGTAAGGGTAGGACACTATAGCTACATTTGAGATAAAGCTGCTTGGCAAAAGGAGCAGGGATCATTTCAAGAAAAGGTTCATATGCTGGGGTTACTTTGATATTTAGAAAAGTGGCAGCCAAGCTACCCGTCTAAACTTTCAGCCTCCCACAAATATGCATTCAGTTGCTCTTTGATTAATGTTCCTGAAACGAGACTTGCTTCGTCAGGAGATTCTAATAGGGAAGGGAGCCCAATATTATAAATGATTTCTTCAATATAGGCTATCCAAGGAATTTTCACTTGACCATAGCAGTTCCCCTAAAAGTGGCCTATACTCATCCATATCCTCAGTAGACCAAGCTCTATCCCAGTGTAATATAGGTCTCAACATCAAACTTTGAATAACCCCTTCACTGCGGCGGCTAATCCGGCGCAGTGCTAAGGGGGCGGGGCGGGAGAGCGGCGGGCGCATCCTGGTGACGGAACCGCTCCGTCACCAGAGTCGGTTGCGCTGTGCTTGTGACGGAGCGGTTCCATCATGGCCCCGCCCGCTCAATAGAACGCTCAGCGCAGGCGCGGAATTCGTGCCGCGCATGAGCGGCGGGCGGGCCATGCCGGAACTGCTCCGTCATCAGCACAGCGCCACCGCAGCTGATGACGGAGCGGTTCCGTCATCAGCAGGGGAGGGGTTAATAGGGTAGATTAATGCATCCAAGATTTGAGTGAGTTCCTGATGAGCCTTTAATCAGCCCTTAAAGTTCGGCTAACTTCCCATACCCCCACAGCACCGACCAGTACAATGCCAAGCTTTTTACTTTCACATTGTAGATTTCTGATGCTTGGACTGGTTTTGTCCCTTGACTTTTATTCAGCAACTTAGCCACAACTCCGGACTCCTGCTGTAATCTTAATGTACCCTTACTGATTTGCGTGGAGAAGTTTAACTTTTTTTGGCAAACTGACACCCAGATATTTAAAATCATGAACCTGTTCAAGGGGTACCCCCTGCACCATTATTCGTGTCCTCACAGCCTTACATGGGTTAAAAACCATGGGACACATTATCAGCCGCGGCGTTAACATTATCGATGCTTTAGCTGCAGAAAACTGCCGCTAAAGAGCCGATAATGGGCTTGATAATATGCTGTAGAGAATTCCCATAGAAGCTCAGGTTCACACCAGAACATGGGCTTCTATGGGAATTCACAAGGGCGTATTATCAAGCCCATTATCACTGCTTAAAGCGGCGTTAATGTTAACGCCGTTTCTTGATCATAATCCCCCATGAGATTAGTCTTGCTGATGTTTAATTGAAGCCACCTCTCACATCAGAATTTATTTTTGGGATATTGTCAGGGTGGGCATATGAGAACGGTATATTATTAGATCTGCAGATGGACTTCCGACAAAATATTAGTACAGTGTACCAAATATTTTGTCTCTGCACCGTCTATTGGAAATGTATATTTTAAGGGATTTTATATAAGATTGTAAATAAATGTGTATTCTAAATTACTATGATTTTATATTGTATGTAGTATACTTTTTATGCCACCCTTTTGTATTGGTGAAGTGATATTTGATTTCATTTAAATCCTTGCTCAACCCTAGGTAGCTTGGCTGCAAGCAGACAGGCTTAATTAACTTAGGAGACAGGTGTGTGAAGCATTCAAAAACAGCAATACATTAAATAAGTAAAACACAACACAAATTGAAAATCCAACACCTATTTATAAAATAGGAAATGTTTTTATGATTAAAATGACACCAAACTTAAAAGACTCAATGTACAGAAATGGTGATATACTTTTTTAAAGATTAAAAGTAAAACTAGGGCTCTGAAGCAAATAGAGCTCAAAGGGCTGAAAAAAGGTTGTGCTGGACCAGGATAAAGTCAAGAGTTCCAGCTGGCTGTGATGTAACACTTTTCCACTTACTTCCAGAAGTTTTTCTTGATGCAGTAAAGAGGTGCAAACGGTTCACAAGCTCTAAGTTGTCTCTTTGGGTCTCAGACTACAACTCCCATAATGCACCTTGTCAATCCAAGTAAAATCCAGGTGAAGCTTGTCGTCTGGTGCTGTCCTTGTTGTTGATGTTGCAAGTGACCCTTGTAGCACTTTTCTACTTGTTGCTGATCACGGAGTCCACTCCTTATGTTATGTTTTGTTAAAAGTTGATTTGTAGAGCACACAGCTACTCGATTGAGTGTCCCGGCGCTGAAGCAGGATGAAGGCTCAACCCGAAAAGGGAGCCACACACTGAGGTCTACCGCTGAAACAGCCACATTTTTAGAGATTTCCTGAACCCCAGTAGATCAAAACCTGCATTCCCTAAAATTTACTAAAGCCTTACAGGTAGGTTGTCAGTAGCAATTGTAATTACACCTAATTACTATGTACCTTTTATACAGAGCACTGACCCTGGGCCTAGTTAGTAGAACCCAGCGCACAATCAAAGTCAGAAAACACCAGTATAGATCCAAAATGGAGTCCAAACACCCAGCTCCCCTGAGCCATTGAGAATTCAAGGAAACAACATGGATCATGTATGTTTTCTGTTCTCAAACAGATAGTATCACGTACCAGCATCCACCTTGGGGGTCGAGCCAATTTGCTTTTCTCATTCCAGATTCTTCCTTGTTTTGCCTTACACACAGTTGTCTTTAAACAAAATGACAACTGCTCATGACATTGTCACTACATGAATGGCACAGCTACACAAATACAAAACCACCAAGGCAGAGTAACTGTACTCAAATAAAACAATATAGGGGCATAAAAACGACACAAGTTGTAATGCAACATGCATCCTATTTTGTCTGAGAGTCTTTGAATTATGGCGAGAATCAAGAGGGAGAGAGAGGACCAGAAAGCTAGTCCAGATCCCCGGTTTATATGTATCGGTATCAATAGGAGACTAGCTCTAGAATGGATTAATCTGACACGGTTATGGTAGATTAATATTAGTTATGTAGCGACTCAGTATTTTGCCGGGTGGCAATGGCACCTCTTGGGTGTCTTTTGAAAGCCCTCACCCACCAACCTAGTTGGTGGCATGCTTCATCATCGGGCCCACCCAGTGACACCTAGCGTGTCCCGGGTGTGCTTCGACGCCTGATTACAGCGGAGCAGGTATGTCACTGTGTGTGCGGTGTGAGGTGCTAAGGTAAGTGAAGTTAAAACGGCTTGGCAGATGGTCCCTGGGGTGAGGATACTTTATTAAAAGGGCCTCTGCCAGCGGTTAAAAATAAGGCTGTGGGACGTTAGAGGCGGGTTACGACCTCCTACGTCCTTGAGTAGTCAACATGTTTCAGCCAGTGCCTTATATTAATCTGGCTTTCATCAGGACAATAAATATGTGTGGGTTAAAATTAGGGGTTGTGTAGTGTAGTCTATGTGTCTACACGCCCTAAAGTGTATCTAGCTGTGAGAGGGGGGATTCCCTTCTCAAGATCACGCTTTCAATGGTGAAGCCAGGATTTCTGGCCAGCACCAGCGTGGGACCTGTTGTGCCTCCTTCGCAGAACCGGTTCTGCGAAGGAGGCACAACAGGTCCCACGCTGGTGCTGGCCAGAAATCCTGGCTTCACCCTGCCACTTCAATAACCTTGGAGCTATCAACAAGCAAACCGCTGGCAGAGGCCCTTTTAATAAAGTATCCTCACCCCAGGGACCATCTGCCAAGCCGTTTTAACTTCACTTACCTTAGCACCTCACACCGCACACACAGTGACATACCTGCTCCGCTGTAATCAGGCGTCGAAGCACACCCGGGACACGCTAGGTGTCACTGGGTGGGCCCGATGATGAAGCATGCCACCAACTAGGTTGGTGGGTGAGGGCTTTCAAAAGACACCCAAGAGGTGCCATTGCCACCCGGCAAAATACTGAGTCGCTACATAACTAATATTAATCTACCATAACCGTGTCAGATTAATCCATTCTAGAGCTAGTCTCCTATTGATACCGATAGTCTTTGAATTATGACAGACTAACTCTAGAGGAGATATTGCCAGGTACTCTGGTAAGATCCCAGTTCCTGCCACAATCCTAAAAGGAAAACTGATAACCTTACAGTTATTAGCTGCAAGCTAACCATTGGAGCCTCATGGAGTAAGACCGGTTAGTTACATAAGGTATAGCATATCCTGAGCATGATTGTCATTCAATGTTTGCAGTGCACCATTCCCGTTAACTAAGGTCCTGATTTAGAGTACAGTGGACAGGATACTCTGTCACAAATATGAAAGATATTGCATCCACCGTATGTGACATAGGATATAATGCACTTGTAATAGGGCGGACAGGACACTCTTTTGCTAAAACACTAAAATATGCCATAGGAGCGGGAAAACACAAAGTTGAAAAATAAATGCAGAGGACATAGGTCACAGCCCGTTAGAGAAGTTCAAAGAAGTAAAATACTAATTTCAACGCCATTTTCAAAAGATGATTGACCTTGGGGTTTGTGTTTATTTCATTTTTGTTCTGAGGTTCTTTTTTAAGTACATCTAATGCATCCAATCAGAATCTATTTATTAATAAATGGTATATGTGAATAGTCCTGGTCAGTGGTCAGGTATTTCTATAGAATTATCACATTATTATAATGTAAATTTCAGTTCTTTCATGAAAAAAAATCAACTGGCTTATTTTCAGAATCATGAATAGCTTGGATTGAAGATCAACAAAATGGTCACGATCAACATCACCATCAGAGTTTTAAGTGTTATTCTGTGATCTGATGCTGCCTGTGCCGGCGCGCAGTTCAATTAATGTTGCTATGAAAATGCCAATGGGCATTAAAAAAGGCTTTTGCCTCATGCTGGATAGCTCACACCTGTATAATATTTGAAAGCACTATACAAACAACAGTTTTCAAAGCTATGGAAGGAATTTTGAGTACTATCCAAGTGTAGTTCTTTTCATGTATGCATATTGTACCTTAGGAGCTAAGGGGCAGATTTATGATAACTGGCGCATCCCCAGGGATGCGCCAGTTATTTTGCGCCGCTGCTCCGCCACCCATGGTGCGCCGCATTTACAATGCGGCGCACCATGGGGCAAAAACGGCACAGATGCGTGACGCATCTGTGCCATAAAAGTGACGCATTGCTGGAGTTGCGTCGCAAGCGCAAAGCAGCTCCAGCAAGGCTCGGGGGTGCCCCATCTTTACAATGCTGCGTCAAGACCTACACCTGCTTCAAGCAGGCGCAGGGTTTTGACGCAGCACTGGCCTGAAAGTGACTGAGTGCAATCTTATAGATTTCACTCAGCCACTTTTGCGAGGCGCACCTGCCCCGGAACGCCCACCCTGCGCCGGAACGCCCACAAGTGGCGCAGGGCTTTACAACGTGACGCATCTGTCTAGATGCGTCACGTTGTAAACGGGTTGTAGGGATGCGCCATGTTTACACCGCAGTTGCGTGACGCAAACGTGGCACATTCCCATCATAAATCTGTCCCTAAGTTTTGGTCCTGTGAGAATCAAATTGTTCACAATCTGAAAACCAGAGTTTTGGTGTGAATATATGTTCAAAAAATTGCTACTTTTTTTTAGAAAGCTTGGCTAAGAGTTTATTTGATTTTCGATACATATTTGACAGTTTTAGAGAGCAACGGTTTCTATGTGTGCATCTTTCCTTCAAGGAAATGTTTACTTGAAAATGTTCACTTGAAGCAGACTATAGGGCTAACATAATTTAAAAGCAACTTGTCTATTAAAAGGTAATGAGTAGCTGCAATGTAAAACTCCACTTTAATATACAAGCCATTGCACATCACAGGTGCAGAGATTTGCACAGGTTTGAAGACAATTAATCCGCTCGACAATTTCACAAACAACTGGCAACATTTTCCAAATTAATGCTAACTTTATCTGCACTACATGGATCAACTGGTGTTTGTTTTGAACGCATACAAACCATTCCCTTCGATTTGTTAGTTGAACTCCTCAGCAGGTGTGTTACCAGTACAACATGAGATGTCCTACTGTCGATATTATTAAGCTTGGCTCTAAATTCGGCCTCTTGAACATTTGATTACCTCTTCCCATCACCTTCCTACAGAAGGTTAAGCAGGACTGGCAGATTTACATTGACGAGCAGTGCTGATTGTATTTATCATCACCAACATTTCCAAATTACGTAGCTTTCCTTCTTGCAAACCAGCTTCCAAAATAAAATGTTTAGTGATGGAGCACATTAGCCATAATATTTTGCCCTGGACTCTTGGTTAAAACATTAGTGCAAATGGAGGTAAAACATTTTATTCACAGCAAAGGAATCTATTTTAACAGGACATTTCAGTCCATTTTCCCGTACACTCTCCACTTCTTCCTCTCTTGATGTTATGATGTGGATATTATTTATTAAACAACATCGTAGATTATCAAAACATCAACAGTGATTTAGATAGACTTATTACAATAGACAGATCATTTGAATTTCCTAAATGAAGTGTACTGATGGCGAAAGGTACATTTGAGATAAAACAAATGTCATGCCTGATAAAGGACAACAGCTGTTGTTGAAGACCTGTCTGTGTAATAAATCAGAGTGTTCATGTAATTAATTCACAACACGTTCAGTGGATATATACAGTCGAATCCACTAATCTAAACGGATCGTCATGATGCCGACCCACATTGCCGGTCACACGCTAGATGCCATCTTCTCCTCAAGCCCCCAGGTCACCTTCAGCCACGCCTTTGAACTCACCTGGACAGACCACCACTGCATCCACTTCTCCTTCCGAAAACCCCTCACACACCACGCACCCTACAGACCACCCGCCGCTGCTGGGGCAAAGTCACTGAAGAACAACTACAGACAAACCTCACACTTAACCCTCCGACCAACCCCACCAACCCCACCAACCCCGATGATGGTGCACTCACCCTCGAACGCTGGATGAACGACTGCGCCAACACCGTAGCCCCGCTGAAAAAACCCACCAACAGAGACACCAGCAAAAGAGTCAGCTGGTTCACCCCAAAACTCCTCGACTCAAAGCGCACCTGCCGGAAATTGGAGAACATACGGCACAGCGACAAGACGCCGGACAGCTGCGCTGCCCACAAAGATGCCATCCGCAACCACCACCACCTCATCAGGACTGCCAAAAGGACATCCTTCACAGACCACCTGGACAACAACGCACACAACAGGAAGGGGCTCTTCACCATCGTGAAGGAACTCTCCAACCCCAGCTCCAGCACCGACATCCCACCATCGCAAGCCCTGTGAGACTCCCTCGCCACCTTCTTTCACTGGAAAATGACCGACATCCATGACAGTTTCAAACCCCGGACGACCCCTGCAGACCTCGCTGCACGGGACCCACCGCACCCCACTGCCCACGACACCCTGACAACCTGGTCCAATTTGAGCATCGAGGACACAATCACGACTATGGGCACAATCTACTCCGGATCCCCGTCCGGCCCTCTCCCACACCACATCTTCAACAAAGCCAGCAATTCCATCACACCCCACCTGCACAGAGTCATCAACCTCTCCTTCGAGACTGCCACCTTCCCTGAGAACTGGAAGCACGCAGACATCAATGCCCTACTGCAGAAACCCAAGGTGGATCCGAGCGACCTCAAGAACTTCCAACCCATCTCCCTGCTTCCTTTACCAGCAAAGATCATCGAGAAGATAGTTAACACCCAGCTCAATTGTCACCTCGAAGACAACAACATCCTGGACCCCTCCCAATCAGGATTCCGCAGCAACCACAGCACTGAGACGGCCCTCATCGCCGCCACAGGATCCGTCTAGACAACGGAGAGACGGCGGCCCTCATCCTCCTGGATCTCTCCGCTGCCTTCGACACCGTCTGCCACCGCACACTACGCACACGACTCCAAGACGCAGACATCCGGCAGAAGGCCTTAGACTGGACGACCTCAACGGCAGAACTCAGAGAGTCCGCCTCCCTCCGTTCCTGTCCGAGGCCTCTGAGATCATCTGGGCGTCCCACAAGGATCTTACCTCAGCCCGACGCTGTTGAACGTCTACATGGCACCACTAGCACGCATCACCCAACAGCACGACTTCAACATAATCTCCTATGCCAAGGAAATGCAGCTGATCCTCTCCCTCACCAAGGACCCTCTCACCCCCAAATCCAACCTCCACCAGAGAATGAAGGCAGTCGCTGACTGGATGAAGGAAAGCCGACTTAAGCTGAACTCAAACATAACAGAGATCCTCATCCTCGGGTCCAACGCCTCAGCATGGGACGACTCATGGTGGCTCGCATCACTGGGGACCCCCCAGGACCCCACCGACCACGCACGCAACCTGGGAGTCATCCTTGACTCAAAACTCAGCATGACCAAAAAAGTCAACGCAGTCTCCTCCATCTGCTTCAACACCCTCTGCATGCTCCGCAAGATCTACAGATGGATTCCGACAAGCACGAGGAAAACAGTCACCCAGGCCCTAGTCAGCAGCAGACTCGACTACGGTAAATCTCTCTATGCCAGAGCCTCGTCCAAGCTCATCAACAGACTGCAGAGAATCGAGAATGCCTCTGCACGACTGATCCTTGACGTCTTGCGCCGCGACCAGAACACCCCCCTCCCTAGGAACGTGCACTGGCTCCCCGTTGACAGGAGAATCTCCTTCAAACTCCTGATCCACGCACACAAGGCACTCCACAAGACCGGACCAGCCTATCTCAACAGTCGACTCTCCTTCTACGTACCCAACAGGAAACTCGGCTCTGCTGACCACGCCCTGGCCATGGTCCTGCGCATTCGCAGAACCATTTCCGGAGGCAGGTCCTTCTCCCCCCCCTACCTACGACAAACCGAAGACCTGTTGACTTCCAGGAGACAACTTAAGACCTGGCTCTTTAACCAGTAGCAGCAGCACCCCCCTCCCCCTTGAAACCCTTACGGCTAAGTACTGTGCTTCACAAATTAAATGATTGATTTATTGATACATATATGTCAAGAGATTTTCCAAACTTTTGGACCTAAAAGCTGAATAATTTAGTGTTGTATTCATTGGGGTCTATACAAATGCATGTTAGAATATGTTTATGTTCACTTTGCGTTCTTATTTCTGTGTTCTACTGGGGTGTTCTATTATGAGCGGTTGGTCATTCTTATAGAGATCCTGAAACTGAGTGGTTGTGTAAGCTGTTCTTCTCTGTTCCCAATAAATGCTCTTCTATCAAGAATCTGTCTGATGTCAAGTATTTACGAATGCAACATTTAGGACTTTTGGAATAAAATGTGAGTTGTACATGGAGAGTGAACAAGTGACAATAGGTAGGCGTGAACAAAAGGTCCCTGACATCTCCCTCTGTAAATCTGCACCCTGGGCACCCTGGAGCTACAGCTACTCGTGGCATTGGTAACTCTGGAGGGAGGAGGTGCAGAATTACTGGGGAGCAGAGGAACACTGACGATTCCATGTTAAATGAGTAATTAACAAGGTAACGAAGATCCAAATTACCAGTTTTCCTGGTAATTCCTTATTTCTAAGGGGACCTGCTGCAATTCCTTTGTAATCCCCGGTTACTCATTTCCCTGGATTCATCAGAGATTACAAGTGGGACTCTGAATGCCCCCTTTGAAGCGAGCAATTACAGGGGAATAGGTCATTCGATTCCCGTTTCCCTGGAAGGCTGCACATAAGGCCACCAGTGGCCTCTTTTGAATTTCTGCTGATTTTAATATTCCAGTTTGGTAGTAATTTAGTTTACCCACTGAGTGAGTATTATCCGGAATTTCACAATGAGTCTTTGAATCGATTAAAAAAAGAAGGATATTTTGAACATAAATGTGGAAGATGAGAAGGGGTATCTGAGAAAGGCTATCTGACTTAAGATGATCTGCTTCAGGGTTTTAAAATAGATTTCTAGTCAAATCATCAAATGGTACCAAATGTTGAATTGACACAAATTTAACAAATACACACGTGGGTAAAAATTGCTTTCTTTCACTTCAAGACTCTCAGTCATCACAAACGCTGCAGGATTCTAAAGAGTATGACAAGCGAGAGGAATATTGAATCAAAGTGAGAATTCCTTTTTGAGACTTTAGGAAAAATGAACCATCCCTTTTTAGGTTTTTAGATTTTATACATGTAGATGTCAAACCTGGCTAAGCATGTCACTTTAAATTAGATATTTTGCTAATCCACCCGTTGCTTCCAAAATAATTAATCTGGCTTCAGCAAAATACCCGGAAAAAGGACAAACCTTTAACAAACAAGATCGCAAACGTATCAAAGAAAACAAACACTGTTCCGTTGTGAAGAGAGAATTATGGCTACCATATATAGCTTCTTATTTCAGAGAACTGAGGATCTTGATAAGCCACCAATTTGATTCCTGCACGTTTTAGAAATAGCATACACACAACTGGCTTGCCAGATATGATTAATCACATAGTTAACTGGGCTTATCCCCTATGGAAGAAATTCATAGTTCTTTAACATCTGTTCTAATATATGTATTGCAGCTCTCTGACCTTGTCTTCCTCCATCTAAAGTATATTCTTGAGACTGGACTGTGAGATATGAAAACAAAAGCAGGCCTCTTTTCCACCCCAAAGGGAGTGGGGATGGAGGGTACAAATTAAATAATCAAACAGTAGTTAGGCTTTAAAACCTGCCTAAAGGAAGATATGATTATATATCTTGTGAACTGCCTGTGAAAATCAGGATAAAGCAATAAATACACCACATCAGTAGCTTAGCTACCACCACTTCAGCCTCCAAGCTAAGACATGTCTCTACTTGCCTCATTCTAGAATTCTGAGCCCTTATCTAACATTGGCTTTACCAGGGCTCTCAGATTATAGTACTATGGCCAGAGTAACACGGGTGTCCTTGACAACCTGAAAGATGCTTCACACACTGCTGCAGGACTCAAACCTTTAACAGAACTCTAAGAAAACATTATTAACAATATGTTAAACTGGGAAATGGATCAAATATCCCTTGGAATAGTTTCAAGCTGTAGATGTGCCACTAAATTATTTAAGAATGACACATGTTTCCTGTCAATTAAGTCATTTCTTTCTTGTGCAGCTGTTTGTATGCCCCTCATTATAGGAGGTTTTAGGTATTAGTTTATAATCTGTTAAATTGTTACGTGGGAGATATTTTTGTAATTCTTAGGGCTCAAGAGGACAAACATGGCAGATTGTCTTTTGTGGGTCTGACAAAGAGTAATTTATCACGGAACAAGATGCCTGTGAAAGGGTTAGGTCCCAAGCAATGTAAAGCTTTGGTGCCTTCTTCTAGTTGGAAATGTGTGGATTTGGCAGTATTCCCTAGATGGCCACCGAGCCCAGGGCCAAAAACTTAGGCGAACCCCTTGCAAAACTGTGATTTTGTGATAGGTAATTTTGATGTATCCACAATATGTTTTGGGCCCTTGCCTGTGTACGGTGCTTGTCCACCCACACTTGTGAAGTATCGTTTTGTACTAGGAAATCTTGGAAGTGCTAGGTGGTAGGACATTTGTTGCAGCCCAGTGATCCCACAACTAAATTTAGGCTTTGCAGAGGATTCTGGGTAGGAAAACGTTGGGGGTCCATGCAAGCCTTACCTCCCTGGAATACCCCAGGTGTAAATTTTTCAGAAATGTGTGGGTTTGGAAGGTTTCCCTAGATGGCCGCTGGGCCCCTTGAAAAACCAGGTTGTTTTGTGTTAGTAGGTGGGTAGTCTCTAGCTTGCAGACATCTAGGGGAACCTTAAAACCACAGACATTTTTGAAAACTGTTGTAACTTCATTACCTCAAATGCATCCTCTCCTTGGATACTCAGCCAGGATGAATGTGGTGTCTGCGTGGAATGTTGGAATGCCTGATGAGAGACAATGGAATGTTGGTGTGCCTGCTTGTGTGGAGAATGACAATTGGGATGAGTGGGCTGAGTAGCAAAGATGCTGCTCCTGGTGGGATTCCCTTTGGACCTTCATGAGACCTTCCTGAAACCTGTAACTTCTTATCAATAAACCCTCTACATGAAAATATACCTCCTGGCTACCTCTGGTCATCTGTACAATTTACTTACAACAAAAACTATACACCCGTGGGCGTCCCGGGAGGTGTGACTTGCGTTTTCCCACTTTTCCTCTAATGTCTATGTGGAAAAGTCATTGGATCACCGCACAAGTTTCCTACCACTCAGCCTTTCCCTCAGTCTACCAATAAAAATTATGCCTTACTTGTGTGGATGGGCCAAGTGCCTATGACATGGAAGGACCAAAAATGTGTAGAGATTGAGGGGGCCCAACGCAGGTCCAAAAGGGCAGTTTTTTAATACGCTTTTAGGCTGATGCTACTTTGAACACCCACACAAGTGAGGTATCATTTTTATCAGGAGAGCAAGGGGAATACTGTGTGGTAGAAAATGTGTGCCTGTGGGGTAATCCTACAACGTATTCACACAAAAATGTGAGGAAAATTTGACTTTTAAGTATATTTGAGGCTTGCAGGGGATTCTGGAAAAGGAAACACCGAGGGATCCATGCAAGCCACACGACCTTCCAAGAGTCAGTACATGCACACCACCATCCATGCACACCACTAGCCAAGTGTCATCCACGAACACCGCCAGCCAAGCGCCGTCCACACACACTGCCAGCCAAGCGCCATCCATGCACAATGCCAGCTAAGAGCCATCCACTTACACTAACAGACATATGCTATCCATACGCACAGTCAGCAAAGCAATATCCTCACACACCACCATCCAAGTGCCACGCGCTCTGACAGCCAAGCGCCAACCCCGCACATCGCCAGCCAAGCAGGGCTAGACTGGGAACAGCAACAAGCCCTATCCGATTGATGCTCGACCGGCCATGGGAGGGGGGGAGTGTGCTAGTTAAAAGCACCAAACCTGCTTTTGTTACTGGGGCCCCATTTTGCAGCACTGAACAGGCCCCCATGACAAAACCACCTACCCCGCCAGAAAAACACCCCCCCTCCTCCGGCCCGCCGGGAAATACCCAATGCCAGCTACAGCCAGTTCAGCTCTGCAGCCAAGTACCATCCATGGACACAGCCAGCCAAGCACCAGTCCACATACACTGCCAGCCAAGTGCCTATCCATGCACACCACCAGACAAGCGTCAACCTACACACACCATCATCAAGCGCGAGTCCACCCACACCATTAGCCAAGTACAAGTCCACACACACAGCGAGAAAAAAGCCAGCCAAAGGTCGGTACAAACAATCCTTCAGCCAAACTCCAGTTTACACACACAAAAACTCTACCTGGTTTCTAGTGGTTTTCTGCCCCTGCTTGGGTGTCGATGAGATTAAAAATATCACTGAAACAGCCAAAATGTGTGCCTAAAAAATGGGGAGCGACCCTAGCATATGAGGCTTCTCACTGACATGTCCATAAACATGTCCCTGGTACCTAGTGGGCTTTCTGCCCCCCGTGGTGGCATATAGGGGCTATTGCCCCGATCTGACTTTCAGGGAGGCAGAAAGACTTTTTAGGGGGTGGGGGCATTAGCACACACATTCTTGGCAGCCCCCAACCCTATGTATAAAAACAATCACCAAAATCCCTTGGGCATTGTGGGCTTTCTGCCCCTCCGGTGGCAGATTTGGGACTATTGGCCCATATGCCTTCTTGGGGGGGCAGAAAGACTTTAGCAATTTTTAGGTGGAGGTGGGGGCATTGGCATGCCCATTCTGGGCAGCCTCCAATCCTACAAAAAAAAGCAAAGTCCCAGGTGACTAGTGGGCTTTCTGCCCCCCGAGGGGGCAGATACAAGACTATTGCCCCCATCTGCCTTTCGGGGGCAGAAGGACTATGGCATTTTTTGGGTGATGGGGGCATTTGCATAGCTATTTGGGGCAGCCCCCACCCCTATGTATGAAAACAAAAAACAATTCCAGGTGCCTAGTCTGCTTTCTGGCACCCGGGGGGCTGATCATGGGCTATTTCCTCCATCTGCCTCTGAGAGGGGCAGAAAGGCATGGAATTCTTTGGGGGTTGGGGCATTGGCATTCCCATTTTGGCCAGCACCCTCCCCTGTATACGTTAAAAAAAAATCCCTGGTGTCCAGTTTGCTTTCTGCCCCCCCCCCCACCCCCCACCCCCGGGGCAGATCAAGGGCCACTGCCCCCATCTGCCTTCCAGGGGGGGCAGAAGAAAGACTGTGGAATTTTGTAGGAGTAGGGGCATTGGCATACCCACATCGGGAAGTCCCCACCCCTAAATACAAATACAAAAATATTCCCTGTATCTAGTGGGCTTTCTGCAGATTGTGGCTACTGCCCCCATCTGCCCCACAAAGGGAGTCAGGAAGACTAAATATGCCAAAAACAAATTGCCCAATATGCCACACTTCCTCCCTGGTGCACAGTGGGTGGATCCCACTAGGGAGGCGTACCATCAGAAAGGGGAGATTCTCCCCTTTCCAATGATACCTCTCCTGTCTTTCCTCTGGCTTGGGGGCTAAAATAGCCCCACAGGCTCGTAGAAAGTGAAATGAGCCTATCAGCTCATTTCAGTTTTGGTGTCAGAGAAATTACATCTGTGCAACGTGCACGCTGATCGTCATTTCCATGAAACAAACAGCCTCATGAGCTGGGTAAACCATTCCCCAGCTCCCGAGGCTGTTTAGGGCAGAAAGAAATCCCTCTGGAGCCCGCACCAGAGGGTTTTCAAGTGCCACGTGTGCAGACAGTCTGGAGCCATTCGACCCACCTGAGCACTGTGATATCCAATTTGCCTTAATGGGTAAAAATAAAGGAAGTGCAAATCATGATAATCCTGAAATTGGGTTCTGATCAGTGGAAAGATGGAGTGACACTTAGGGCCTGATGTGGTTCCTGTTATCTCCCACAGTAACTCTGCACCATGGTGGTATTATTAACTCAGGAGTTGGGGTCAGAAGAAATTGGGAATAGGACAATGAGGATCCCCTCTGAAATAATGAATTAACGGTGGGAAGCAAGATGGCGGCCGCTACTGCAGCCGTGTGAGGAGCTGCTTGTGTTCTCTCCGGGGGTCTGACCCAGCCTGGCGTGAGCGTGGAGCGTGGCGTCGGCTGCCTCCCATCTGTGAGCCGAGTGTTGGAGGATATGCAGGATAGAAGACCGCTCTGTTCTTTGGTAGCTTTTGTGTAATTTTGGGGCTGCTGGTCCGAGTTGCAGGACTGAAGCCGATTCTTTCCCCGGTGGCTGGTGAGGCAAGCCGAGTGAATTGCAGTGAGAGGGGTGGAGGACGCAGCGTGGGCGTCTGTGCTGACGGTGGAACATTGTAGCAATTCCGCCCTGAAGGACTCTGCCGGTGCTTCTGGCTACATTGTTAAGTTCAAAGATCCGAGTAAAGACGTCAGTGTTGCTTGAATAAACGGCTGGCTGTGCTATACTGTTGCAATTCCGCCCTGAAGGACACAGCCGGTGCTTTGGTTACTTTGTTTAAATTTAAGTTTCAAGACGCGATTAAAGGCAACGTCAGCGGTGTTGGAACAAAAGGTTGCATTTCCAAATTGCAGCTAGTAATTGTAACAGTTTTCCTCTTTCTGCTACAACGCTTGGACAAGGACACCTTGGTGAGTGGAGAACATATCTTTTGTTTTCTGAATTTGCTACATTGTGGTGCTTGAAAACTTTCATTTATCAGCCAGCAAACTCAGAAAAGTATCGAACTCTCAGAACTCTCAGAGGTGATTTAAGTGACTAGGAAAGGCTAGGAAAGACTCCTCCTATTCTTCCAATTCCCCCTTTTTTTTTTTGGCATACTGGGGATATATCACTATTCATTTAACCATGGCTCCCAAAGGCAGAGTAACCAAAAAAAATACCTCTAACTCCGTCAACTCCACAAATGTTGTGAATTCTGCAAATGCTCCAAACACTACCAATACAGCAGACTCAGAAAACCGCAACTTACAAACAAGTGGAGTTTCTAAAGAGCCCACAATACCGGAGTTATTCAAGAAAAAGCCTACAAATATCCCTAATAAAGGCTCTACAATTGAATTGACCCCATCAAAGGTTACAGCACGCTCTAACCCCGATAAAACCAATTCGAACCAATTAGCTAAAATTGATGCTGTTATAGCTCCTGGTGATGAAGATGCTGATGTAAGAGGGGAAGTCAACGATGATGATGCAGTATCTGAGCTTTGTCTTGCTGTAGAGGGAGTTAGAGTTTCACCTAGACCAAACGACCTACAACAACAACATGATGCAGAATCTGTAGAGTCTGGGGGCCAATTCTTTTCAATGTCTGATTTATCAGCTACATCAGAAGGTGATCTCGAGGAGGAGCTCCTAAATGAGGAACATTCTCAGGTAAAAGATTGGGCGGAGGAGTGTAATCAAATCACAGAGGAAGATATGCTTGGTCCTGACTTTCTAACCAATGAAGGAGCTTCAAATACAGTCCGTAAGGTTATAGAGGAAAAGGCTAAGGAGAATAGAACAGCAATGAATCAACCTCAATGGGATGGGGCTGATGTAAATAATGAACACAATCATGAAAATTCTGAAATTCCTGAGCTATTAGAGGAGACTGAGGAGATCACTTTAAAGTCCATATATAAGTTACAGGCCTCAATGTATCGCATGATTCTAACTCACAGAGAAGAAACCAAGGCAGAGGGTCTTCGGACTCAGGGAGCAGTACGCAAACTTCAAAATGTTGTTCGACGATTGGCCAAGTCTAGTACGGACACTAATATTAGAGTGCAAGAGACTGAGACACGTATATCAGCGGTTGAGGATGAGTTAACGCTACAAAAGAACTCAATTAAAGACTTGGACAGTACTAGGCAAGATGTGGACTGGAAGCTAACCGATTTAGAGAACCGCGCTCGGCGCAATAATCTGCGCATTTTGGGAGTTGGGGAAAAATCAGAAGGGAAAGATACTCGACGTTTTGTAATAGACTTGTTTGCGGATGCTTTTCAGGATCTCACTGGATGGGACTGGGATAAGGAAATTATAAGAGCCCATCGGTTCCCATTTAACCAAAAAACTGACCAGGAAGGGAGGAATAAACATCCAAGAGCTATTCTCATCTGTGTGCAGAACTATCTTCTCCGTGAGATTCTTTATGATTTGGCAAGACCTTCAAAACCTAGAAAAGGCTTGGGGCACGAATTTTTTGTGAGACCAGATTTCTGTGCTGCAACTGTTCAACAACGTTGGAGATTAAAACAGCTTATGGCACCAATGCAAGCTAAGGGGGGTCAAACCTTCTTACTTAATCCTGCTAAACTCAAAGTTGTGCATAAAGGAAGAACCATATTTTTTGTATCGGAGATAAAAGCGCAACAATACTTAGAGACTATGTAGTTAAAATAGGAACGAGGTTTTGTTTAACATTGCAGTTAGTTTGAATAGGCTGACCCCCTTAGCAATATGTTTCGATACTTAACTTGCTGTTTTTTTTGTTATATAGCTCCAGATGCACTGTACTTTCTTTTTTCTACTTTTGTCAGGAGGGTCAGACCCGGATGGAACTCACAGCTGTTACTCACATTCTATCAATGAGGGCAATAGCCCTTACGCTTCTGGTGGGGGGGTGGTGGGGGAAGGGAGGGGTGGGGGGTTACAAAGGGGTGGGTGGGTGGGCAGAATTTTTTCTTTTGGGGTGCAAGGTCATACAGCTGAAATATGTACTTATCTTTTGTTTAAGACTCATTCTTGGTAAATATCGAATTTCGGTAGTTGCTGTTCATATGTTTGTGTTTAGTCTAGTTCACTTAAAAATGCTTTATAATGGCTAAATTGTCAATATATTCTATCAATGTATGTGGTTTGAATGATAAAAGAAAAAGAGGCATAATGGCCCAGATGCTATCAACTATGCGGGTGGATGTGGTTTGCATTCAAGAGACCCATATTGCTTGGTCCAATAGAGGGACCCTAAGAGATCTTGGGTTGGAAGTGGTAGGATGCTCTCGGCAGGGCGCCACAACACGTGGGGTTGCAATACTTAAGAGGCGGGGAATGGGGGAAGTTAAAAGAGTTAAAGAGGATTTATCTGGACGGTGGGTGATTGCAGAACTTAAAGTTGGAGGTGTGGTAGTTACTATATGTTCCTTGTATGGATCTATATTGGATGATTCTGGTGCACTTGATTTTTTAAGTGTAGAGCTGGCACAATGGTCACCCAATATTATTTTTTGTGGAGATTTTAATCTACATCTGGAAGAAACATTTGATATTCATAGTAGGATTCCATACAAGGGTAGGAAAAAGAAGGTATTTACAGCACTTAAAGGGATCATTGAAGAGTACAGACTAACTGATGTAGGCCATGAGAAGCGAGGAGGTATGCTTGGACACACTTTTTTCTCTGCACCGCACCAAAGATTTTTTAGATTAGATTATTTTTTTGTATATAAGGGTTTATACGATGATTTAGCTCAAATAGAATTTGAGGTCCTTCCAAAAGTTATCTCAGAACATAATCCTTTAATACTCAAGTTTGTACTGAATATGGTTAATATTACCCGCTCATGGTCTTTTGACCGTAAACTACTGTATGATCCAATTTATGTTGATCGTATGAATGTGTGGATTCCGGAATTCTTTCTTAATAATAAAGGCACTGCATCACCAGAAATAGTTTGGGATGCTTTCAAATGCGGGGTTCGGGGTGAAACACTTAGTTATTCTTTGAGTAAACAAAAAGAGACCCGAAGCCAGGTAACTTCTGAACTTAAAAATCTTAGATCTTTAGAGGTTCAACTTATGCAGTCATGTAAGCGAGGATTACCTACGGAAACTATTATAAAGAAATTAGCAGTTCTAAAAAATACGATTTACCAACGATATGCTACGAAATTTGCACAACAAGTCTCCGCATTTAGGACAGAGTTATATGAAGTTGGAGAGAATTCCGGCAAAATTTTGGCAAAGAGGGCAAGGCAGAAAGCAGCTTTTGCTAGTATCAATAAAATAGACAACCATCTAGGGATAACAGTTAGTAAATTGGAAGAAATTCTGAGAGTTTTCAGAAATTTCTATTCCCAGTTGTATACGGATGATGTTCGTCCTGATTGTTTAGACCAGATCAATCAGTTTATCCATCCAGTATTGAATACTATCTTATCTACTGAAGAGAAGGAGAAATTAGATCTGCCATTTACCTGGGAGGAGATTGAACTCTCCCTAATGTCCCTAGCTTCAGGAAAAGCTGCAGGACCTGACGCCATTCCGCTAGAATTTTACAAACTTTTTAGGAATGTATTAAAAACAGAATTATTGGATTTATGTTTAAATGCACAGCAAGGTAACTCCCCCCAATCATGGCACGATTCTATTATTACGGTGTTTCTTAAAAAAGGTAAACCTCCTTTATTGCCCTCATCTTTTCGTCCTATTTCACTTATAAATTCTGATAGCAAAATTTTTTCTAAAATTCTAGCGGTTAGACTTTCTAATATTATTTCCCCTCTAGTTTCTAAATTCCAACATGGTTTTATCCCAGCTAGAGACACCGCCGATCACATTCGACGTGTGATTTCCTTCTTGGATTGGTCCCAAGCAACTCGGTCTAATATTGGACTCGTATTCTTAGACGCTGAAAAAGCTTTTGACCGGGTTGCTTGGGATTATCTTTGGGAAATTCTGCTCAGGAAGGGATTAGGTCAGGGGATCATCAAAGCTTTGAAAACTTTGTATATTACCCCAAAAGCATACATTCGAATTAATGGACAATTATCTTCACCTTTATTAATTTCCAGGGGTACCCGTCAGGGATGTCCCTGTTCTCCTTTACTTTTTGCTTTCTATATTGATCCCTTAATTAATCGTTTTTTTTCAGAAGTTAATATCAAACCCATACATTTAGCCAATATTAACTACCGAGTCCTTGCCTATGCAGACGATATCGTGATTACTACAGCAGATGTCCAAACAGCCTTACCTATTATTGATCAGATTGCTAAACAGTTCGGGCTCTTCTCGGGTTATAAACTTAATTTGGAAAAGACTCAAGTTTTGTGCTCCGGAGAAAACCCACCAGCTAATATCCCCACTACCTTAGAAGTCACTTATTTAGGAATTAAAATTTCGCTACCTATAGAAAAAATACCAGAGCGCAACTTAAACCCTATTATCACCCAAATTAACACTTTATTACAGCGTCTTGATCATTTACGGTTGTCCCTCTATGGCCGAACCAACATCTTAAAAATGCTGGTTCTACCAAAGGTTTTATATTTATTCCGCACAATTCCTCTGGATTTCCAACTACATTCTTTCAAGAATTTAGAAAGAACCACATTTCGTTTTCTTTGGGGCTATAAACGCCATAGAAAAGCTGCTAAAAAAATGATTCTTAGCAAGGAATGTGGCGGATGGAACGTACCGTATTTTCTTTTTTATTACTTTTCTGCTGTCCTACAATACATTGGCCCTCTAATTTTGGGTGAAAGAACTGAACTTGCAGAATGTCAGACCCCATCAATTTACCAAATGATTCTGGGCGAGAACGTTAAGGGTAGCTTTTTGCGAATAGTAGAACCCAGTTATCACAAAAAAACCAAATATAAGATTCTGAAATCAGCGTTTGGAGTCTGGCAGAAAATTCGAAAACATATTAAATTAGCGAAATTAAATTTCTATACTCCTCTTATATCAACGGAGCTATTTCCGGAAATTTTTTATGATTTAATTATGTTTAGGTGGCAGCAGAAAGGAATAAAGCATCTGGGTGATTTATTTTGTAATGGGCAAATGATTTTGTTTCAGGATTTAATGACCAATTTTTCTGTGGGAAGAAATGATTTTTTTAAATACCTGCAACTTCGTAGCTTCTTACAGGGCCATTCGCAATTCCACCGATTAAAAATTCTTTATTAGAGCTTTTACAAAGAAAACCTCGAATAGGTGTTATATATTCAAGTCTAATGCAGGAATTTGGGGATGATTTAGGCCAATGTCAGATTAAATGGGCCAACAGTCTAGGCATAGTAGATGTTGATATTTTATTGTCAATAAGAATGGCTGCAGAATGTCTTATAACCGGGATGATGAAATCCCAACACTTCATGTGTATTCACAGCCTTTATTATACTCCTAAAAAAGTAGCTAAATGGAGTACGTCGGTAGGCACGAATTGCAGCCGATGCGGATTGTTCGCAGCCGATGAACTGCATATGTTTTATTTTTGTCCTAAATTATCATTGCTACTTCAACAAATTGAAACTTTTTTGTCTATTATTTTGAAATGTAATATAAAGCTAACTAATGAATTAGTATTGCTTGGCATAGACCACACCACTACTCGGCCTAGACCAATTTCTTATTTTCTATTTTTATGTATGGCCGCAATTAGATCTTGTATTACCAAAGAATGGATTAGTCAGGATCCCCCCACGTTTTTTATGTGGAGGGAAAAATTATTATTTATGTTTAATATGGAATCTGCTATCTATAAGTACAAGGGGGTTTAAAAAAGAATCATGGGGGAAAAAATATGGGCACCAATTGCCGAGTGGATTTGATTTAATTCTTTTTCTTATGTACACTATAGTTGTTATTCCAATCTGTTTTATGTTAAAAATGTATCGTATAATTTGTTCTTCTTTTTTTTAATGACATTCTGCTCTGCTTTTTTTGTAGTTTTTTGTGTGTTGTTTATTATAATGCTTTGCTGTATTTCCTTGCAATAAAATAATAACTTAAAAAAAAAAAAAAAAAAAAATGAAATAATGAATTAACAAGCAAAGCAGAATCTAAATGACGTTTTTGAAGTAATTCCTTATTTCTTGCAAATAATTTGAAAGTAAACTTCAATATTCACCTGGTGACTGGCTAAAGAGTAGATAATATGCATAACTTGCCAGTGAATGTGCAAATATCAGAAGAAATGTACTGTTTACCCAGATGCTGTATAAACAACTTACATCTTGTTTCATTATGCCTCATGTAGATTTAACAGGTATTTACACCAGGTAGAACTAAAAACAAGGAGTGAACACACTTGTCATGCATCTCCTCATGAAAATTCGGATCCTGATCTATTATTTTTTGATTCTCGAAAAGTGGTAGAAAATTCAGAGCATACTTTGTGCAAATGGAATAATATGTTGCAAACCAGCCTATGTACTGTTCGCTCGGTTTGCAAAATAGTAAATCACAGATGGTTGCAGAATGACCTGCCCAATTAATTTTCATTAGGCTATTGCCAATTTGCGTCCCTACATTATTGGCTGTAATCAAAGGAATGGTGGCCTGCAAGAAACAACACATCATCAATGACAGCATTCCAAAATGGAAAAGCCTTTTTTTCAAAGCAGAACATGTACATTAATTAACCTGTGCTGATACTCTAGGTACCTTGGTTAACAAAACATACATAAGTGGTAAACCAAGACAAAATGATGAGTTGCATTAAAGATGAAAATACCCATCCAGGCTTACGATTTATAGGTCGTACTTTGAGAATGGTGTAATGAGGCACCAAGAGGCATTCCATTGGTCGTGCATTGAGGTTCCCATGCAACCACCCATGTGTAACTATTCATATCTCTTCATACAAATAAATGTAAAAAGGGATTTGTGTCAAAATCCTGCACCTCACTGACGCAGGTGTAAGGAGGGGAAATGCTTCCATTTCTCCTTGTTCTTCCCTCCTTGCATGTGTACAGCATTCTACAGCACACATACAAAGTGGGAAACACCTTAAAAAATATGTTATTCTATTCACTGGATGAGACTCCTTCTTATCCAAAAACAATGCCTATCACAATCCAGGGACCCTTGTATTATGGAACAAAGGAGTCTAGTTTTGTCCATGGCAGCCTAATGTATGCCACTCAGGGAGAGAGCAGAACAGTTACACATCTTTGTAGATATGATGCTGTTTTACTCTCCTCAGTTCACACAAAGCAGCACAGTATCTTTACTTACTGTGCTGGATTGCATGCTTTTTTATTAAATCTGACCCGATGTGTTCTCTTCACTTGTCTCCTTGGACAAGTAGGAAAGATCATCAACAGGAAATCAGGCCAATTAAGTTTTAACAAGGCATTGGGCATAGTCACAGTTTTCAGGAAGCAGCATAGCACAGCTTTTTGTTCAAGTAGCCTGATATAAGTGTCCATTGATCTCTAAGTCAGCCTATCTCTCTCATGAGCATTGATTGCTATATTAAATTTATAGTGCTTGGCAGATAGGCAGGCAACAGCAAATCAGTGCACAAGCATCTACAAAGATTGTGTTTCTAGCTAAGCAGCTTGTCGTGGATCTCGTTTACCCAATGCTTGGAATACAAATATGAGATGTCTGCAAAAAAATGGATTTGCTTTTATACAAAGTACCAAAAACATTATTTGTTGTGGACTGGTTCAAAACCCAAAAGTGTAAACTGTGCCAAACGTTTGCTTTGCTGGGAACTCTCAGGTCTAAAAGGTGCACAGCAATACTCTGGATCAAGCCTAGGGATACACAGTTCAGCAGGTTGGATATTATAGAAAGGGTGGGGGCAGAGCAAATGCATACCAATTTTGCCACAAGCTAGTTGAAGACCTTGCAGAATGGACCAATGGTGCTGCAATTGTTAGATATGAAGGACACTGGACTACTTTGAAGAGATAGACGTTGAGGCAACAATGGCTCAATGAATCAATGCAAAGTGAAATATTTAGAGAAGATGTAAGGGAAGGTAAGATACTTGAACAACAGAATGAAAAGAATTCTAACTTTATAGGGATTATAGTCAATCAGAGCATGCTAGATGAAGTAATAGTTGGATACCAAGGGCTGGAATATGTGTCTGTGAGAAGAGTTATCATGTTGGGGAAAGATGAAAATGATAGAACACAACTAGTAAGATTTCCTTGGTCAGGTGCAAAAATACCTCCTTGTCCAGATTAAAAATAAAGATGTATATAAAGCAGGAGGAGGGGGCAATGTTAAATGAGAGGGTGGTATCTCATAGAGGGGTCATCCATGTATGACTACGAAACAGAAACTTATTCTAGGGGGTATTCTATTTTTCCCATAAATACTAGGGGTTCTGGGAAAGGCAGGTCTTGCTGTACTCAGAAAGTCTTGAAGTAACTGTGACATATGCGACAATGGGTAGCAAAAATATTGAAGGCCTCATTTACAAAGAACTTCCATAGGGAAGCTCCATTAGTAATTGTGCTGCGCTGCCTTACGTCAATTCAAAAGGGCAGAAATGCACTGTTTTAACAAGATACAATGCATTCCTCTCCTTTCAGCCAGCGACGGTACTCAATTTGCAGCCGAGTGCCAACACAGACACCATTGCACCATATAGTATGGGTGTCTATGTTGTATGCATGATTGCTTTGGGGAAGTAAAGTAAAGCACCTTCCTGCAAAATAAAAAAAAAATGAGAGGCATTTTTCTTGTTCTATGTGTGAGGCAGAATGCAGCACACTTGGAAAGAGGAAAAACGAGGAGAAATGTAAACTATTTTCCTTTTTACACCTGCTCTGGTGGGGTGTAAGTTTTTGGTGCTGCCCGAGGTTTATGTGATTGTGTAAATCTGGGGCAGTGTTAAAGACCATGGGTGTTGAGTGAAAACACCCATAGCACCACCCATGGAATGCCTCCTTGACGCAAAGTAATCCAATGCTGTGCTTTGAGCTACCGTGCCCCACTTCATATCTATGAGGCCATGCAATGCCATGCAGGGTATCTGTGCTTTGCTTTATACAAATGATTGAGAGGCAAACCCTCTGACAGCGCACGCCTCTAGTAAATAACCCCCTTAGAATCTAGCTCTCGCTGGAAACATCGTGTGCTCCGTTGTGACTGAATCTGGAGACAAAGCAACCTGAAGAAGGGTAAGTTGTTCGACTGCTAAAGGCAGCCATTTCACAGTGACGCTTTCACACACAATGATGTACATGAGTGCAACTCTAATGACAGACGGACCTCAGGTGATCACAAACTATCATACGTTCAAACATTTTACAATATTTGCAATATTAATTTTTAAATCAATGCTGACAATATCCACAAACATTCACAAAAGTCATAAAAATGAATATGGATTTGACTAGGCTTAATTAACAATGGGAGGTCAGTAGGTATTAGCCCGGGTGAAGCCATTGGACCTCAAATTCATTTAAATGCTGTTACCAGCAAAGTACTGGGCAAAAGGATCAAACTGGGCTTGGCTCTGCTGTTTATAGGATGAGGAGACACATTTAGAGACTAGTTACCTACTCACTAGTAACTAGTTACCCAGTAATGGTTTGCCTAGTGGTGTTTCTTTTTGCCCTGTTGCACATTCTCTAGTTGTCCCTGATCTTCTTTGGCATTGGTGAACCTGGTCCTCATAGATTAGGTCTCCCTGGGCCAGTTTATTCCTGTCCTTGTCCTCGTGGATCTGGAGTTTCTAGCCCTGCTGGTGGCCCACCTCCTGGCCCTTATTGTACTTCTTGTCATCTTCCTCCTCCTACTTCGTACTTCCCTAGCCCCGTCCACAATAACTTTAGTCAAGTACAGCCTCCAAACCTTACACACAGAATTGTTTTCTTTACTTCCATGTTTATTGTGCTGAGACAACATTTCAGATATAAAGGCACATAGATACTAGACCATGTCCACTTAAAACATTGCTTTACAAGTAAAAAATCAAACGTACCATTCCAAATATGAAGGGGTTAGTCATGACATGGGACCTGTAGGAAAGTAACCCTTTTTGTCATGGCTGCCTTCACTTTTTGTTCAGTGGTGCTGATATTTTGTGACTGATGTACACGGGGTCCTTGCTAACCATGCCCCAGTGCCCCTGCTTATCCCCTAAAAAAAGCTAAAATTGCCTAATTGTGTGCAAATGGCACACACTTTGGCACACCTATAAGCCCCTAGTAAGTGGTACCCCTGGTAACTAGAGCATGGGTACCAAAGATGGTACTTAATTGCTAGAGCATGTATTATGCCACCCTAAGGTACCCCATAGAAATTGCAAGCAGCCTGACATGAAGACTGCGTGTCATGGTGCAAACCATGACTAAAAACTCGGCATGGTACACACATTGGGTGCCATGCCTCCGCCACTGTATTAGGTATATGTAAGTCACCCCTACAGCAGGCCTTGCAGCCCTAAGGCAGGTAGCATTATATTTTATGCGTGGACATATGAGCATGAGTTGTTATGACCATGTAGTATCTAGTCCAATTACTAGATAAATCAGTTCCTTCCATTTTAGGTACAGGATTGTGATGATTTATCGATTTTTGGCATGCAGAAGTGATATTTGAAGTCAGACCTGGTTAACTCTGGCAGTTTACATGAGCTATTTTGCTGATTCATTCTGCAGCTTTAAAATAATGAATGTGCTGTGATTAAAAAATATCAGAAAAATGACAACTCCTTTTCGAGCAAGATCACAAATGTATCAAAACTGAATAATGCTGCCCTGGTGTGATTAGAGAAATTGGTAACCATATATTTCTGCTTTATTTTGTTTATCTGAGGACATTAATAAGCACATATTTTGACTCCTGCATATTTTAAAGATAGTATATACAGTGGCTTGCAGGTACGATGTATCACATTTACAACAGAGCCTAAGCCTTATGGATGGATTTAATAGTTGCTGATAATTAATAAAAATTGCAATATTGGGATAAGTTGTACTTTAAGACACTTGATTAACAGGGACACATCTTCCTCTGATATAGTATTACATTGTCAGACTCTTGGCATAGAACAAATAGTCATAGTTTAGCTACAACCTCTCTCAACTCCAAGTTAAGAAATGTCTTTAGATGCCTCATTCTAGAATCCTTTAGAATAGTTTTAATCAGCAGATGTACCACCAAATTATTTAAGATTGAGAAAACAATTCTGTCCTTTGAGTCATTTCATTCTAGTGCAGCTGTGTGTATACCCCTCATTGTGGGGGTCTCTGATGTTTGTATTTTCTAGGACTCATAAAGACAAAAATGGCAGATTGTGTTTGGTGGGCCATGGAAGGACTGGCTGCTGAACACACTTTCCATTCCTATCAAAGGGAATGTGGTTCTTCCTCTTCAAGGGAGACCTGGGAGTGTAAAATAAAACCTTCTATGAGGACATCCTTGAGAACAACATGAATCTATTATCCATGGAGAATATGATATCAGGGCTAGGTAGAAGTAAAATGGTGAATTGCTTCTTTTTACGCCAATCCGGCTGGGCCTAGGCAAATCTGACACAGAAGAATGTTATAAACATGTGTAAGTTAAAAATCTAGGTTGTATGGGGCAATAGGCTGCACATTATTTAATACAGCTTTAATTTTTAGAGCAAGAGTTAGGAAGTCAGACTCCTACTGTAGAAAAGATATAAAAGCGCTGTTACTTGAGTGGTTCTTTAAATAGAGAATAGTATACATATATCTCAGGGCCAACTCACGCATGGATTCTTATTCAGCGATAGAACGCCCAATCCTTGCATAACACATCATTTATCAACCATGACCCTGGCAATTTTGAGTTAAACTTGCTGAGATTTAAACACAGAACATTCAGATTATTGGGAACAACAGGGTGAAACAACACTGAGCAGTATAGATGTCCCAGATTCCACCTCTTTACTTAGGGGATGTTCAAGAATTAAACTATGAATTCTCATTGATTCTGCACTTCAACTAGTTAACAGGACCCTGCAATCATTAAACATAGGGCTGCATAATTAACAACAGTAGATTTGGGGACCCAGTAAGTAGGTCAACATAGTATTAATAGATTGACAATTTCCACTTATGGGTAACAAATACAAGAAATTCACAGCATGATAATCCTTAAAGTGATTATAAATAGCTCAGGTGTTAAGGAAGACGTGTGCACTTGTTAAGCTTTTCTATTTTCCATTTATCTATGTATCTTTTAATGCACTTTTTAAGTACAATCTTCACAGAAGACATCAAAAAGCCCCACAAATAAAAAAAAGCTACTTCTGCCAGATAAAGGCTGCAGACATAAGAAGCAACAGGAATCCTTTCAAACTGGGGAAAAATGCAATTTTTGTGAAACAATATTTTAAGAGTTGAATTCTGTTAGGGTGTATTATATTAGTTCAATAAAGACAGTGTCACGCAGGACCATGTTCTTGTCTCTGGCCCAGAAACCCTTGTTGATGAGGCTGATCTTGTAGAGTTCTTTCTTCATTGTCCAAAGCCTAATATCATCCCTCACTGAAAGAGTGAGTGGACATATTGAATAAAAAGCGTGGCTGCACAGTACGTGACTGATCCTTAGTGACCAGAAGACAGCTATCTTGGGGTTCCCTTTAATACCCAAAACCATTGGTGTGGCAGTGACTGGTGCTCAAACATTGGAAAACTTATCTGCAAGAATCCTATCCACAGCTAACAGAATTTGGGCTTGTTCTTCTGATCCCAGTGTCAGACTCATTCTCCAACCCCTACCATTGCAGGGTCAACTTATTAATACCAAATGTATGATTGCAGGCACTCCCTACTATCACATTGAGGTCTTGGGTTATGATGGAAAATTGGCCTCCAAGTCTCCTTGATACCCAGGTACTTCTAGGATAACAGAGAAAGTACAGAATGGGTACACCATGGCAACATTATCAGTTGCGATACAATGGAAATGTGTAGTAAAAGGAAGTTACACATGCCAGGTGTATAAGCAGGATATCTTTATTGTAGCTTGGTTCCAGGATAGATGAGTAGTAGAAGTAAAGAAGGCAAAGCGTAGCCCCACCAGGAGCTGCCTCACCTGCTGCTAAGCTTGCATTCACCAACTGATGCTCCACACACACAGACACCCAAATATTCTAAGAGGTCATCACACATTCCAGCTGAGCAGTAGGGAAGAGACAATAACTAGTTTATGACAAAATGCCCTGCCAGGCTTATGAATTGAAGGTTGTACATTAAGGATGGAGTGTCGACCCCCCAAGAGGCGTCTCATGGGTCAAACATAGGTGTTCCCATGCTACCACCCTTGTGTTGTGAAGCAAATCTCTATCAACAAAGAACTGTGTGCCAAAATCCTGCACCTCCTTGATGCAGGTATAAGAAGGAGAAATTGAGAAATGCTTTCATTTCTCCTTGTTTCCCTCCTTGCTTGCGTACTGCATTCTGTAGCACACAAACAAAGTGTGAAATACAATAAAGCGTACTTTTCATACTAGGAGAGATCACTTCCTGTCCAAAAACTCTGACTATCATAACCCAGATACCCTTGTGCTATGGCACAAGTGTGGCTACCTTTATGCATGACAGGCAAAGGTGGGCCAGTGCAGGAAGAGGGGAGAACAGCTCTACATCTTTATAGATATGGCACTGTTCTACTTCCATTCACACAAAGTAGGGCAACTCTTTTCTTGCTGCGCTGGGCTACATGACTTTTTAATTAATTTGGGCATGTGTGTTCTCTTCACTTGCCTCTTTGGACAAGTATGAACGATCACAATCAGCAGGAAATCAGGGCAATTGAGTTTTAACAAGGCATTAGGCATAGTCACAGATTTCTGGAAACAGCATAACACAGCTTCTTGTTTAGGAAGCCCTATAGATGTGTCCATTGATGTATGAGTCAGTGTAGCTCTCTCATGAGCTGGCATGGATTTCTATCTTACATTTACAGTGCTTAGGATTTCGGCAGCCAACGAAAAATAAGCGCACAATCATCTACACTGTATCTGTTTCTAACTAAAAAGCTTGCTGTGAATCTTGATGACCCACTGTTTAAAAAACAATGTGGGATTTCCGCCTGCAAATTGCTTTGCTGTTATAAAAAAGCACTTGAATACAGTTTGTCATTCATTTTCACTCTGTGATGAAAACGACCCATGCCTGTTACCTTAACAGTATTTGCTGTGGACTTGTTGCCCTAAACCTTCTCTACTGGGGCAATAGTAAGAAATAGTGCATTTATTCACAGGCAGCCGGGTTAACTCCTACTGTAAATTACCCAGATGCATTACTTTCCTGTCTACTACATTCTTCTCCCCATCCACAGAAGCCCCATTACAGTGTCTCACTCAATTTATCTCCTGCAAGTGCCCCAAAGCACTGTCCCCCAAAGCACCATTTGCCTTCTGTATATGTCCTCCCTTTGGCGCCTAGATACAACTTATCTGTCTGAATTCCCAATTTGCTGCTGTTTGTGAACTCCTGCTGTGTTGCCAGGTTTGAAATAGTAAACAAGCACAATCCCCCAGCAAAAAGACTAAAACTAGCCCAAGGTCTACCATAATAAGTAAAAAAAAGAGCCTAGCTCTCCAAAATTATCAGAAAGAGCATCATGAACGTTAAATAAACAGTGTATTCTCATGACTGAATAAAACATTAATGTAACATGATTTAACACCATGCTCAGAAACACTTGCAGGAAGTCAAAAACTTCTAGAATGCATCACAGAAATGACGGCACAGTAGAGACAGGATCGCGCCCACTTGAAAAGCTGCTTTACAAGTTAAAACTTAAAACTACCATTCCCCAGATGCATTGTGCAGGTGACTCAAATGGCAGTGTGTCTGAAGAGGCTGCTCATGACATGGGCTCAAAAAGCATCAATGCTCAAAACCTTCTTTGCTGCGCCAATAGTATGAAAAACGTGTTTATTCACAGGAAGCAGAGTTAACTCCTACTATGAATTACCCAGACGTATTACGTCTTGTCTCCTGCATTCAATTCCCATTGCACAGAAGCCCCATTACAGTGTATCACTCAATTTACCTGCTGCAAGTGCCCCAAATCACTGTCCCCCCCAAAGCACCATTTGCCTACTGCATGTGTTCTCCCTTTGGCATTTGTTCGATTTCCCCGTTTGCTGCTTCTTTATGATTTCTGCTGTGTTGCCAGGTTTGAAATAGTAAGCTAAGCACAGTCCTGCCAACAAAAAGCCTAAAGCTAGCCCAAGAGACGATGATGCAGTATACCACAAAGGCCTTCCATAAGAAGTCCAAAAAGAGCCTAGCCCTCCAAGATCATCCGATGAAGCATCAAGAACTTTAAAAAAATAAGGTATTCTCATGACTAAATAGAACATTAAAGTAACATGCTTTAAAAGCAAACTTAGTAACATTTGCAGATAGCCAAATACTTCTAGACTGCAGCACAAAATATTTGTGTTTCACATCCTGAAGCTTCTGTTTATTTTTACAAGTCTTATTTGTATTTTGAAATTTAAATAACCTAATTGTCATTATTCAAATTAATATTGCTGTTTTTTTACCTGTAAACAGATTAGCCGAAATCATGCACTTACCACTCTACAAACTATTGTACATTTGTATATGCATTTACTTTCAAATGCTCAACATTGTTGCATCCCCATTACAAGATGGCCACCAGACTGCCATTGCCTGGAGTCCCTTTTTTCGTTATGGCTGGCTGTATGGCCTAATAACCTCCTTCACACTATTTATCCTGCAACTGGTCAAATCGTATATCATCACTACTATTTAGTCTCTGTCCGGCTAAACAGAAAAGATTATGTAATATTTACCCAGCCGCCTGGTAAATGGCAGAGAGTTTGTACTATCTTGCTGGTAGCAGGTAAATAGGAACTCCTTTCCTTTTTTGTTACAGTATTGTGAGAATTTATCGATTTTGGCACGCAGAAGTGATATTTACAGTCATACCTGGTTAACTCTGTCAGTTTAAGTCAGATATTTTGCTGATTCATCCTGCAGCTTCAAAATTATTATTGTACCTTGATCAAAAATATCAGAAACATTTGAAAACCTATAAAAGGAAGCTTGCAAATGTATCAAAAATGAAAACACATTTTCCTTGTGTGAGGAGAGAAGTGTGGTAACCATTTATCTCTGTTTGTTTTGCTTCTCTGAGTACCTCAATAAGCAAAAATTTTGACTCAATCATATTTTGGAGACAGTATATACAATGGCTTGCCAGATATGATTCATCACATTTACAACTAAATCTAAGCCTACGGAAGGATTTAATAGTTGCTGCTAAAGAATAAAAAGTGTAATACTGAGAAACAACACTATTTTAAAACACTTGAGATCAATAGTGACACATCTTTGCTGAAACTGTAGTTAAAATGTGAAGCCTAAAAACACAGATAGTTGTATGTGGCATGTACTCTGTTATCAGCTTTTCTAATACAGGTTTAGAGGTTTTCTTACCTTCTCTTCCTCCATCGGAGGTATGTGAGTGCGGTAAACAAAAGCAAGCTCAAGCTAAACACAGAATATAGCAATTTAGAAACAACAACAGTAGTTTTGCAACCACCTCTCAAGTCTCCAAGCTAAGAAATGTCTTTTGATGCCTCATTCTAGAATTTTGAGCCATGAGATAATAATGGGTGTATCAGGGTTCTACTATTATTACACAATAACCAAACTAGACTAACACAGGTGTCCTTGACAACCAGAGAGATGCAGCCTGGCTGCAGGACTCAAAGCTTCCACAGAACTCTTAGTTTACAAGGATGCATTACTAAAAGTTTGTTAGAATGGGCAATGGAAATCATATTTTTTTGGTATAGTTTCAAGCAGCAGATGTACCTCCAACTTCTTTAAGAATGGCAAGCGTTTTCTGTCCTTTGAGTAATTTCTTTCTTCTGCAGCTGAGTGCATGCCCCTCATTGAGGGGTTCTCTGGTATTTGCAATCTGTTGAATTGTTGGTTGGGAGAGGAATATTGTCTTTGGTGAAAAAACTTTCTGTGAAAGGGCTAGATCCCTATTAATAGCAAATTGGTTCTTCCTGGTAGGAGAACTGGGAGACAAAATAAAAAGCTTCTTTGAGGAACCCTTCAGAACAACATGAGTATATTATTCATGGAGAGTTCCTTTTCAGGATAGACGGAATTGAAATGGTGACTTGCTGCTTCTTTCATTGACCAGGCTGGGAGTAGGCGAGACTGATGCTGTATAATGTTATGAACAAGTGTTAGTTGAAAATCTAGAATATATTTGCCAATGGGCTGCACTTTATTTATTACGGCTTTCATTTTGAGAACCGGAGCTGGGCAGTCAGATTGCTACAGCAGAGCAGACAAGAAATGGTTACTACTTGAGTTGTCCTGTAAATAGAGAATAATCTGCCAGCATCTCAATGCTAGGCAAAGGGCCAGCTCACATATGGGTTCTAACAAAGCAATGGAACCTCCAATAATTACACAACTCAGTGTCCCAAAATTGATCAACAATGTATGTAAAATGTTGAGTTGTACTTGCTGGGTGTAGTGTCCTGCTGAACACTTTCTAGTGTTCCAGAAATGGTCAAAACCCAAACCCATTCATCACAGGAGTCGCCGGTCAAGGGACCCTGACAATAAAAGGGGCCGGGCACACATGCTATGGACCAGTTACTGTACCATACACCTGGAGTAAGTGTTACCCTTGATACAGCATGCAGACTTAGGGCACAAGACCCTACAATGGAAGCAAGAGGGTCTGACCCTGTGTATATGCTGACAGCCATCTTGCTGTTACTTATAGGAGGAAATGTAGCCATAGCATAATGCACACCCGCACTGGGTGCCAGGAGAACAGCAACTAAGGCCACACAGCGCATACACTGGCCTCCACCAGTAAGGCCCCAGCAGCCGCCACCTGCAGTGAGCCAAGACATTGACTAGCCCTGGAGAGAGAGACCAGAAAAGGGGTAGAATGCTGCAGCTAGTATTGTGGGCCCTCAATGCTTGAGGAGCCTACATGTTGTTAACCTAGCATGGGAGAGGGGATCCACAAAATCAAGACCAGCTGTAAGAGGCTGTATATCCCCCTGCTTCCACCACTCAGAAAGGAAGACCGGGTGGTATCTCTTGCCAATTGCATTATGCCTGCAATACCCCTGGCCATGCAAATGATCAATTGGAGAGCCAGGCCAGGAGCTGACCCGAAGCATGGTAGGAAGTACGCCAGTGAGCACACAGCTCACTGAGTGATGCCCTGCAGGTGAGGGAAGTGTGGATCAGTCACTGCTGCATCCTGTCCGAGCATCAACACCCCCTGCAGTGATAAGGATAGGGCACGCATGGTAAGGCACGGCCCTTAGCACCGGGAATGCTTTTGTGGCCTCTGCTTAAAAAGACACCACTTACCAGGGCGAAGTATATCAGGCCACCCGACAGGTGTTAGTTGTTTGAACAGATGAGCCTCCCTACTACACCAGCAATGTGAGCCTCACTCCCCCGTCTGCAACTCCATCCCTTGCATGGCCTGTGATTGCAGGGAAACTACCACCACAGGGAGGGAAGGAAATTCCCACAGCAGCCCAATTGGTTGAGAGCTGTGACCTGTCGTGGCCTGAGTGGTTGCTGCAACAGTGGGGGCTGGTGACATTTGAAAGTGGTAGGGCGTAGACGTTCTGGATGAGTGGCTGGTAGCGAATGAGCTGACTGCCATAAGGGGATTCAGGGTGTTCTCCCCCACAAAAGTTTTGGAAAAAATGAGGAGACTAAGGATGTACTTTCAAGCGAATTAGAGAAAGCATGTTAATAAAGCGCTATATAAAACTGCAAAATAAACCTGTTATTGCAATATGTAAAACCTTTAGATATATTTCAGTAAGTATTAATTAACAAATAATGACATGCAACACAGTCACTGCCATTCATTCTTGTCCAACTTCTTGAAAATTGAAAAAGCCATTTCCGTTCTCAGTCTTATGTTGACAATGCATAAATAATAGTATACAGAAGAAATGATAACTTTAAATTCACTGGCCTGGTCACAAGGCAAGTGTCAAAGGCAAGGCTAAGGCCTCCTGGGATTTCCTTCCAAAAGCTACACCACACAGACTGCAACCTGAGGCTATACATGCTTCTTACCGTTGCCAATCTGCTCTGCTGTACACCCTACTAGGCCCCTTGTTCATGCCCACTCAAATTACTTCAATGTGTTGCTTGCATTTGTGAGGGGCTAAAACGACTGCTTTCATCAGAGACATTTGTCAGGCCATAAATACTGAGCTCAGGATGGACATGGGCTGTAAACTACTTTTTACATTTGTGGAATGCATTGAGGCAGATGTCCAAGTCGAAAACCTTTTGTGTAAACAATTCTGTTTTCAGTGCCCATATTGCCCACATCATGTTGGACACCAAAAAGCCATGAAAATACCCCTGCATGATGCTCCTGCATCATGCTTCATTGCAAGAAACCAACACATTGCCGCTGCATTCTGTTCTCTACTCGGCGCCCCTTCACTAACACCAATGAACAAAACCCCTGGACGATACTGCTGCAATCAAAAAGTCTTAAGTTCAGTACTCCTTCATTATACCTATTCCCTATACACGTTCATAATAAAGGCTGGCTTTCGCATGGGCGAGCTGGGCCCAGGGTTCTAATATTCAGAAGGGCAAAGGAGCTGTCTGCATGCAGACAGCAGAGTCCCTGTCACCTGGCATCAGTGCTGCAGGCGCAGTATTTAACACCCCATCAGTCTGCTTTCTTGCACCTATCTCTTCTCACCTCCTGCTGCCACACGTCAGACTATCAATCCCCCTCCAACAAACAATTTGGCACCAGCGTGAGATGCTAATCTGTGCACAACAACAGTGAGTGGGGGTGGTCCAGAGAGGAGCTCGGAGGCCAGTCACTGCTCTGATGCAATCAGCGAGGGGCTGACCTCTGAACTCAAAAGCGACTCCCCACTGCCTCATTTTATTCATGTATTTCCACCCAGGGAGCTACCCTGACAAAGGACGACTCTGTTGACATCAAGTCTATGTGGCTCATCGCTATCTCAGATATATGTGAAGTCATGTTACGGGGCCAATAACAACTAGACTTCCCACACCCCTGTTCCCACCTACCGACCCCCAGACGCACCTGACCTCTGCAATCAGCCAAAGGTTTAATAATGCTCCTTCTGCACACCGCACAGCTCCCTCGCAGATAGGTAAGTCTTAACTCAATGACCCCCAGACAGCCGTTATCTCAATGGATCTCAAACGGTTACTTTTTAAAGAATTGGGTGCAATGGTCAGCAATATTACCAACCTCCTCTCAGGAATACAATCAAATATAAGGAGCAACGAGGGGATGAAATATACAAAAAAATGCTTTCCAATAACATTATCAGTCAGCAGTCGCGGTGCGTCCATACGGGCGTGGGGGCCTAGCCCCCCGTCTGCAGCTCCCTCGGCGTCTCTGAACTTCAGTAAACTGAATCAGTTAACTTAAGTTCAGAGACGCAGAGGGAGAACTGCCAATCATGTCAGTCAGCATAACATCGGACCGTCCACCCCTTCAGAGTCTGAAAGGGGTGGGCGGTCTGGCGTCAAGTTGACTGACATGATTGTCAGACCAGTGGAGGGCAACAGGCAGCCGCACAACACAAGTGCGCATGAGTGGGGACGGAGGGCAAATTCTTTGCCTGTGCCCAGTCATGCGCACTTGGCGCTCCTAATGGGCAGGCCGCGAGTAAAGAATAACCGTGCCCTAAGCCAATCCCGGCTGAGAGGGGCTGCCACTCCATTCCATTGTTGACGTGAAGGTGTCAAGGGGAGCAGAGGTGGCGTGAACCGGCTGTGAGGTAAGTTAGTTTTCCTTTTTTATATTTAACTCCACGCTCCCCCCCACCCCCGCGTGACCCACGTCTGATTGCAAGGACTGAATTCCCTAACAAAACTTTAATTTAAACAAGGTGTGCCTGCTGATCTTACTCAGTGTTAGGAAGGCTCCAAATGTCGTGCTTTGCAAATAAAAACTGCCTTGCACTGCTATGAAGTGTTAGAAAGTATATTCTCCTCATAATTGATGCCTGCACTGCTATGATGTTTAACATTTATGTAACATACTTCCTCACTACGAGGTGGATTATGCATGCTTGTGAGTGCTGCTGTGAAATTGACTGAGACCCCAAAGTATGGCTATGAGGTCAGGAGGGGCACACAAGGAGTGCACCCCCGTTTTGCTATTTACTGATCTCTCACCCGGACAAGACAGACTGGCCCTGGTGGCAACGTGTAATTATAGAAGGCGATACAGAACATTTTTGCCTCTACCCATCAGAAGAGTTGCCCACTGGCCCACCTTCTCTAATTAAAATGGGCTGCCTCATCCCATCCGCTTCTGTGGCATCATGGATGGCTAGTGCTTGTTTACATGTATGAAGTCAGATGAGCGCGGAGCTTGGCTTAGGGCAGGTTATTCTTCACCCGTGGCCTGTCCATTAGGAGCACGAAGTGGGCATGACTGGGCACCGGTAAAAAATTCGCCCTCCGTCCCCACTCATGCGCACTTGTGTTGTGCTGCTGCCTGTTGCCTCCCACTGGTCTGACAATCATGTCAGTCAACATGATGCCAGACCGCCCACCCAATTCAGACTCTGAAGGGGTGTGCGGTCCGACATCATGCTGACTGACATGATTGTCAGTTCTCCCTCGGCGTCTTTGAACTTAAGTAAACTGATTCAGTTTACTTAAGTTCAGAGACGCCGAGGGAGCTTAAGCTTTCTGTAGGTAGACATATTATTTTCAGTACATAACATATACTTTTGTGTGGGTTAGCCACTGTCACCATAAGGGCTAGGAGAGAAAGCCCACTCTACCAGCTCTGGCTGCTTCAGGGGATGGAAGACAGGTAAGTGTAAGCTTAAAAGATACGGAACTCTAGACAGTAGCGGTCGGTGGTGGGAGTGCTGCCGGGCGGTGACGTGGGGAGAGGGAGGGGCAGGGCGTGGGGTAGTAAACTATGGAATATGGCCAAATACAGGTATGGTTGCTGGTCTCCTTCCATGAGGATGGCACAAGCTGAATATTCTCTATGGGGAAATACGATTCAATGCATTGATAGGAGATTTAGAATTGCCCAAAACCTCAGATAAAACTTCAACAGCATACTATCCGGGAAAGGCATCTTCCATACAGAGAGTCCTTTTATTGTCTTTTGTAGTACTTCTTCTGTAATAGGAATCTCTAATATATCACCCTGTATTTCAGTAATCTTTTGAATTCGGAAATCCTTGATGTATTTCCTGATTTCTGACACTTCATGAAGTGGGGCTTCACTATAGAACTATTCATAGACATTGTTAAAGTTAGATATTATCCCATCCCTTTCATCTATAATGTTTCCCTTAGGATAGTGGATTTTATTTTATGTGGTACTTTCCTTGCATTTTAAAGTAAAAAATGTTTCCACTGTTTTCTTCATGGATATAAGGAGTTTGTAGGTATCGACTGGAAGATTTGCCTTACAGTTTTTGCTTTATAAACATTTTTGTCACAATAAGTCATTCTAAAGGTTCCGAAAGAAATATCTGTGTCCTGCAGATTGAAACCTGGGAATTCATTTTTTAAGTTGTCAGCAACATACAACTGTCTAAGAATCATAGTCTGACCAATGAAGAATGCATGCATACAATTTTTAGCAGGAATTTGTACTCTAGCAACCTGGTAGAGTAGCTGTTGAAAGATAAAGTATCCAACATATATCAAAAATGCCCCAGGATGCTGGCTTTTCTGGCTGCTCCTTGGTTTTTTAAAAGGAAAGCAACGTGCATGCTGAATTGATAGTCTATATTCTAATTTTTAAGGTCACAGAAAGCTCTCAGAAAGAGTAGCACAATAAATCCTATGGAGTCTCCACTATCCATGCACCTATCAATGCTTGGAAGTGGAAATTATTCTGACTCATTCAATTGTGTATATCTGCTACTTTGTATATGAGAGCTTTTATTGGAATATTTCCTGTTTCCTGATGTCAAAGGTAGTTTCTTCTGCTTTGTCAGTTCCTTCCTTTAGTTTGATTAAGTGCTCCCCAAAGGCCATCATCTATTTCAAGAGTTTCTGTAGCACAGCTTGAGCGTTTAGGTAATGTATGCAAAGCCCAGCAGCATCCTTCTTCCTCATGTTGTGTACACAGTAGATCATGGATTGAGGTCAATTAAGACTCTGCTGTTGAATTACCATCATGAATGGATATAGTCAGTTGAGAGTTGATGCCCTACTTGGGGATTGAGAGAGTATCCATTGGATAAGATTGAAGAGTGTGTGACCCAGCAGTATATGTAAGGTGGTGAGCTCTATTGTCCCACAGCAAATGGTCATTATCCACTTCCTCATCCTCAACTATGCTTTGCCTTGAGGTACTCTTTTTGCCTACACAAGTACTCTTGTACAGTCTCTGACTTGCCTCTCCACAAACCTTTGTCACAATTTCAGCTTCCTCCACATCATCCTCAACATGTTCCCATATGGTGTTCCTTTTTCTGGTTGAGATTCTGCAAGGAATGGGACTGCTTTTGATACCTCTGTTTCTGAGTCTCCTCCTAAGGTCCAGTGAGTGACCTCTGAGAGAGAAAAAAGGGCCTCCTCTTATTCAAGTCCTTGCAATTGTATGTCCCATTTCAACATCTGGGATCATGTCCTTCTGTGTCTGCTCAGTTATTGGGGTGATTGGTACCAGCTTGGCTTGAAGTCAACGATTGTAGTAATGTTTATGGATCTTTGTGGTTGCTAGGAGAACAGCTATGAAAATCCTAATATTGTTTGTTATAAAATCATATACCAAAATAAATGTTGACCCATGATCAACATTGCCCGAGGCAGTACTTGATAGGAAGAAAGAGACCGGTAAGCGAACAAAGACAGCACAGAAGTGGTATGGCATGGTTTTGTGGATATGATGTTGTGAGGAGTAGTAGTGACCTCTGTAGAACTAGCACCTGCCTCAGTATTTAAAGTTTGGGGGTTAGACCTTGATTCCTGAGGGTGGTGTCAAGTGTAAGAGTCATTAGCAGTGTAAGGATATTCCCATCGCTATTGTGGTTGTCGATAGGCAGATCAAAAGCATCATTATTAAAAGCTTGATTTCTTAGTGTGTTTTCCTTGCATGAAGGACATCATAAGATGAGAAGCCTTAAATTATTGCAGCAAAATCGCTGGACTAATGGGATCATCTGCAGTATCACTGATTTTCAAGACAGTCTCATCACCAATAAAATCCAGTGTGTGTTCCAGTCCTTAACTTTTTTTCGCTCTTTGTGCTGTTGATTTGAGGGATCTGCTAAACTCGTGGCACTTCTGGTATTCACTATGCTCATGGTGAGAGCAGTTTTCCTTTTTTAACTGTTTTTGGGCATGTCTAAGAAAAATAGTCATCTAGGGTGCTCCCCGTACATTGTTGGTGACCCTTGATTTGGTTGCTTTTTGACTGTAAGGAGGGTAAGTGTCTGTGTTCTCTTCCCAGAAGAGATCCTGAAGCCATTGCCAGCTATACCAGTGGGGAATGAACACAAAAGAAAAAGTAAAACATTTCCAGGAGCCTGTCACTTGGAGCGGATAGAGCAGGTGGGGCAGCCAGGGCAAGACTTTCAGATCCCCTGGATGCCTTTGGTTTGGAGGCATCAAAGCCTGCAAGAAAATTGCCAGGAGTCTGTCTCATGGAGTGGATGGAGCGGATGGGGCAGCCAGGGCAAGGCTTTCTGATCTCCTGGATGCCTTATGTTTAGAGTCATCAAATGCTGCAAGAAAGAAGGCGGTCAATACAGCAGATGCACTTCTGTTGCAAGGAAGCTTAGCATGTGGTGTCAGGAAATTCAGCAAGACTCCTGGCATCTGTAACAGTATGTTGCTGGGAGCAGAGGTCTATGGGAAGCAGTGAACTCCAGCTGATGGCAGACACAAATGCTGTTCACTCCAGGACCAAGTGAGTAGCTTGCAGCTACAGTATCTCTCCACCACTGAGTGCCGCACTGGCATGCAGGTGCTTTTGGAACTACCAGGCCAGCTCCATGGGTTTGAAACATTTGTGGAAGTGTATTGAGGATGTATAACCACCAGGGTCAAAGAATAACAAAAAATGATTGCAATGTCCCAGGCATTTATATGACGTGTTGTGTAACTGTGGTATTGAAAACTCAGTATATCCATGTCATAAATACCTAAAAGCCTTGTAGAGTAAGAGTTGCACAGAATAGTGGGAGGACCTCGCCACACCTCAAACTAGGGTTTGGCATTAAGTAGTAATGCTTCACACTGATCAAATAATCTATTTACAGACATTTTTACACTAGTACAGTTACCTACTACTGTAAACAGGTGGTTTCTACTGGAACTGAGCTAATTCACACAATCCACATTTTTTTTTTTTACCTTTATTGACATTTCAACCAAATACAAGTATGGGCCTACAACCCCCGGGGCTGGCCGCTAAGCAGTTAGATTAACAGAGAGCAATATTAATCACATGCAGCACCTCGGGGAGCAGAGTCACCATGCTAGCGTACTCTTGGTCTCCGTACAGCACAATTAGGAAAACAGGATGTAAAAGGTTTTCATTTTATAATATAAGATGGAAGGATCAGGTGCCAAACAATTTCCCAGCAGCAAAAAATGACAGGCAGAATAGTAAACGTGTCAACAGTAAACAGTAATCAGTCAAAGCAATGGCGCTGAAACAGGCAGTTCAGGATGTGAAGGAATATTACGGTAGATTCGCGCCTGCCAGTCACCTGCCCTAAGACCCAGAGAACACCACGAAAATTGAGGCACAGATGAAAAAGCAGTGATGGATACCAAAAGAAACCCACTGCACTGACCCAGAAAAGGAAAAAGACAAAGAAAGATAAGAGAAGAGAAAAAAGGCCATAGAAACAAAATAAAAACGAAAAATCCCCTCCCCCAACCCCCCACCCTGCACCCCTGCAGATGACTACGGCCCCCCCCCTCAGCAGTGTGCCTGTCGCCCAAAAACCAAACCCGAAATATAGAAGAGACAGAGAAAAAGAAGAAAGAAAAGAAACCCCACCCAACGGGGAAGTGGAGGAGGGCGATAGTCTATGCGCTCCCGGTCTCTCGCCCCTGCCCTAACAAAGGGGGCCCCCCTAAGCCAGCACAAATAAAGTTGTCCATCGTACAAAAATAGCCCGGGGGGACCACAAACCCCCCGCCCCGGAATCCGTCTGTTAATGAAGCAGTCCAGTTACCAATGGATCCATCATAAACAATTCAACCCACAATCTCAGCCTTGGCCCCGTCTATCAAATTGCCGAGGCCCTCGGATAAGTAAAGCCCCATCCCCGGAAAGTCAAAAGTCACACAAAAGCAGCCGGGGCTTGGGCCAACAAATGAGAGAGGAGTAGCAGATCCCAACGCACATGGCTTGCACAAACGATGTCCCTCCCCGTCTCTGAAGCCAGGCATCGTTACATCCGCCATGTTGGGAGACTGATTGGGGGGGGGGGGGGTGCGACTCATTCCAGATTATAATGTGGGCCAACAGTGTCCAGGATGGGGGAAGCAGTGAAATGTTCCGATAACTGTGGGACCGATGTTTCCGAGAACGTAAGAGAGTCACGAATCTCAGCACACACAATGAGTTCCATTTCTTCGGGGGCAGGCACAGCTTCCAGCACCGGGGCCAAACGCGCCACTGGGGCGCCCAACAAGAGACAAGTCGGCTGCCGGGTCTCAAAAATCAGGTCAGGGCTTGCTCCCGGTCCTATGATCCCATCTGCTGCCGACAGCCAATAATTGACCTGGGCCCTCACCGTTGCGTGAAGCACCGCAAGTTCCGCCATTACCATCAGCAAGGAAGGGCCACATTGAGTCCGTTCCGCCAAGGTCCATACGTCCGCGGGCATAACGATGCCCACGGAGAGGCACCTTCTCCGGGGCAGGACATGCCGGAGCAGAGACAAGCCGTGAGGGACGGGCCAACAGCCCGCAGCAACGCGCGGCGGGACCCCCACCCCGGGGCACCAGCGGTGCTAGTGCCGGGCCTCCGGGCCGGGGCCTCCCGCGACGCAGCACCGCACGCCACCCATCACCTCACCTCGGGTACATCACCAGGCAGAAGATGGTTGCAACGTAATCCAGGGAAATTTGCAAAAGTTCCAAGAACCTGGCCCAACCACCCTCCTCAGTCCGTTGTTGTTCACTTTGGACTCGGGTAGATCAGCAATCGAGACCCCGGCTTCTGGGTTATGCTTCAAAACACCTTCGATGTTACTTCGCCCCAGAACATCAGAAAAAGTCCGCGGTCACGCCATCGGGGTGCCGACTAGTTCACCCACATTAATCCGGGGCAGGAGATCAGGATATTCGACAGGATAAGCGACCGTAGGACGGAGGTCAGCAGAGCCGGGAGCCTATGCGGCCATCTTGGTTGGTGTTGTAGCTCCTACCTCACACAATCCACTTTTAATATGTGTAATCAATACACTCAGAAGGAAAGTCTGCAAAATAGTTAGCTTTCCACGTGAGCTGAATTGGCTATACTGAATGTAGAATTGCTTATAGGTCCATTGTCGACAATTGCTAAATTAGCATGACCTTCGCTGCCACGAATCTGATTTTTTGCACGACACTGCAAGCATCAATTCTGCAATCCTTATTTGTGCCACTCTTTTACACATGAAAACTGTCTGCTTTGCAGGTTCTTTGCTGTGATCTGAGGTTTAGTCTGCACATGATGTTCAAGGTTAAACAACAATGTCTCTTGTTATACTGTTCTGGTCTGTCCCACTCACCTAGGCATAACAGGCCTCACACAGCTGCACCTCTGGAAATCGTGAACTTTAAAACACATGCTGTTTTGACAGTCACAGAGAGACACCTTTCCAGAGAGAAGACCCGTGTTTGTCCTGCGATGTGAACATTGCATCTAGGCTGTAAGGTATGGGGGTATGCTGACAAAGCCGAGAGGTCTTCTGTTCTATAATAAACTATTTCTTGTCACAGGGAGGGTGGTTAGGTTGTTCTGTCATTTTCTATTGTTTTCTATAACATGACCTCCCCGCTTGTATTCTATGGAATTGTAACAATGCTGACTATGGTGTGTTTATGCATTCTGCTGCTAGTATTGGCCTATGTACTGCACCATAGAGCGCATTAGTTGAAATAAACATTTTAAACTATACTGCTTCTCTGATTATTCGCATTGTGGACAATTATGAATGGCTGAATGAAAGAGTGTCTGGCTCCCACAATTCCCAAGATAGGGTTAAGTGTTCTGGGTTGTCATCATTGGTAGATTTGCTGTAGACGGAGATTAAATGAGACACTATAGCTAGTCGTTAAGGTATTTTGGATATGGATGTGGTAGTTCGTTACACCACCTATTCACTGAGGTCATATTTTCCTGTGCATAGGGCCATATGTAGGTAAATCTCAAATACTGAATCTTAAATACTGATTATTACAGAATTTAACCGAATCGATAATAAGAATTCAGTATTTGGGATGTAGGAAAAAATTTGGTAATATTTACCAAATCGGTAAAATTCGGTAAAGAAATAACGAATCCCCAACACTGATCGGTAAAAACCTAATCGGTAAAATCCGAATCTGTAAAATCCGATTCGGTAAATACCAATTCCGCCGCCGCCTTTGACACGGTAGACCACAGCATCCTCCTGCATCGGCTCGAGGAGACTGGCATTGGCGGCCAGGTACTGCAATGGTTCCGCTCCTTTCTAGGCGACCGCTCCTTCTGTGTTGCCATCCCTCCCTTCAAGTCCAATTTCCAACCGCTGGCCATGGGGGTTCCGCAAGGGTCCTCGCTGAGTCCCACGTTGTTCTACCTTTACTTGAGACCGCTGGCTGATGTCGCTAGGCAGTGGGGCCTAACTTTGGTCTCATATGCCGACGACACACAGCTGGCGGTTACTCTCAGCGGGGATGCGGAGATTGAGGCCCCCAGGTTTCAGTCTGGACTGAAGGCGGTGGCTAGCTGGTTGACAGGCAACTGTCTCCAGCTAAATGCCACAAAAACGGAGGTGATGGTTGTCGGTAAGGGAGTGGAGTTGTGGGGTGACCAATGGTGGCCCCCAGAGCTGGGACCCACTCCGACCCCGGTATCGGAGGTAAAAAACCTGGGGGTTTGGCTGTATGTGGGCCTCTCCTTTGTAGGGCACACCAAAAAAACTGCGGCCTGTTGTTTCGGACTGCTTAGGGGCTTGAGACCTGTTCTCAAGTTCTTTGATGCCCCGACCAGGCAGCTGGTGATCCAGGCAACTATCATCTCCCGCCTGGATTATGCCAGCTCTCTTCTGGCCGGGGCCAACCAGGCCGAGTTAACCCGTCTGCAACGGGTTCAGAATGCTGCGGCGAGGGCGATTGTCGGACTGCCCAGATTCAGCTCGGTGGCAGGTGTCCTTCGTTCCCTACATTGGCTCCCTGTAAGGAAGCGCATCCTTTTTAAGGTTCTGTGCCTTGCCTTTAAGATTCTGAGAGGTATAGGCCCGGAAATCTTATCTAGCTGTCTCTCCTTCTATGTTCCCACCCGTACCCTCCGTTCCCAGGGCTTGGCCCTTGCTGTGGTCCCCAAATTCAGGCTCAGTCGCATGGGAGGCCGCTCGTTCAGTGTAAAGGCCGCGGCAGCATGGAACTCCCTTCCTGTTGAAATCCGTCTGATGGAGGATCTCTTGACTTTCCGGAGGGCTATAAAAACATTTCTGTTTTAGCTGTTTTTATGTTTTTTACTCTCCTGTTGTGTTATGGTCTACCTTGTCTCTGCGCCGGGACGCTCCTTGGCTGGAGTATCTGTGCGCATAATAAATCAACATAACATAACATAACAATTCAAAAAAAGAAACAATTATGGAATCAGCCAATCACGTGCAACCACCCCACCTCCCAACCAGGAAGTGGCCACACCCATGCAGGTGTACTCAATCTGAAGCTGCTGGAGAGTCTGGGAGAGCAGAGCAGAGCCCTTGAGACACTGGGATACTTACTCCAGGTAAACAGCACAATGTCAAGCAAGGAAACTGAAAGGAAAGGAGCAGAGAAATAGAGGAAGGTGAAATTCAGCACCAGGTCCTTGTGGAGGAGGTAGTGAAGGAACACCACAAGTTGTTTGGCAAGCAGTCCCTGCAGGTGGCAGAATATGCCAAAAGGAATATTTAGCTGGCTATACAAACCAAGGTGAATGCCATTGGAGTGACCCAACAGGACATCGACGACCTCAAGAAGAGGTGGTATGACCTCCAGAGCGTGACAAACAGAAAAATGGCTGAGCTCAAGAAAAAAGCGAGGCAGACAGGAGGAGGGAGGAACAGGACACCTACCCTGACTGAGCTTGAGGAGCTGGTGGAGTCCACCATAGAGCCAGACGTCTGTGGGATTGGGGATGCAGACAGCCCAGCTCGAGCTGCCACCAAAAACAGTAAGAAACATGCAAAGCAATCACCCCCACCCCTTCCCCTTCCCTTTTCCCTTCTCCAATGTGGTAGAGTGAACCCCACTCCAGTACAGGTTTTAGTATACACCAGCAAAGCATTATGGGAGTTGTAGTCAGTGAAACACTTACCATGTCAGACAACACACCTAACAACAAGGCATGCAACACACTACAGTGTTTCAGAGATGAGAATTTAATTGTATAAGCATGGCTGCAGGACCACAGAGCTAATGTATGATTTTCTGTCCACAGGTGAGACATCTCGCAGGCGTCCCAAGGACAAGGAAGAACGTGCACCCTGGAGGGAAGGCACACGAGAGGCTAGTACCAGTGCAGGGCACACCACACAAGCAAAAGCGGCATCACCAACACTGCCAGCCTCGCCACACCTGCCAGCGTCACCACTGCTGCTGGCCTCCCCACACCTGCCAGCGTCACCACAGCTGCTGGCGTCCCCACAGCTGCTGGCCTCACCACTACTCCTGTCCTCACCTCAACTGGTAGCGTCGCCGGCTGCAACAACACCTGCAGTGCAAAGAACCATGAGGCATGTTGTGGGCATACTCCGGGAAATTGAGTCTTCCGCAGAAGACACAGTGGAGGGTGACACATCAACCGTGGCAGTTGAGGACAGCAATGCTCATCAGCAGTCCACCGCCGAGGGGGCCCACACAGGTGCCAGACGCCGCAGGGCCAGGGACAGTAGTCTAAACCAACATGGCGAGGGTCCTTGTGTCTTCTGCCTCCTGGAGGCAAGTATGGTAAAGGTGCAGCGCATGCAGGGGAAGGCCATCCAGTCGGTCCAACGACAGATGAAGCACCTAAATGAAAACATTGATAAGGGTATCGGCTCAATGGCGGAGGGAATGAGAGAGATGGCTGCGGGCATGCGGGACATGTCCCAGTCAGTGCTGCTGCTGTGCAGCAAGCTGGACGAGGACAGGGCAACAAGGCGCAGGAAAAGGCAGAGGTCTGAACAACACACAATGGCAGTGAACCAGCTAGCCACTGCCACTTCCCTGCTCTGCAGACGCTGCATCAACATGCAGGACGGACTGGCACACTTCAGCAGTGAAGACTCCAGGGGCCTTGTGAGGGTGACAAGTGCAGTTGAGGTGCTGCTGACTGCTCAGTCAGCAAATACTGGTGCTCTGGATGTGGGGGAGAGCGAGGAGACCACCAGTAGGAGCAGCATGACCCCCCCTGTTACTGACACCCGGAGGAGCAGCAGGGGGCATGGGGCTGCCACTGCCCACACAGCCAGTGAGGACAGCCAGCCAATGGCATCCAGCACTTGTGGGCGTGCCCGCAAACACTGATGCTGCCCACACTCCCTGAACTGGAATGGGTGAAGTAACCCAGGGCTTCCCTAATGTATGGCAACAATTGGACTGGCACATTTGAGTCTTTGTGAACTGGCGTAGTGCCAATATATTAAAACTACATCGTGCACATACAACAACTGGCTGTGTCTCCTTACTTACTTAGAAATAGTTGAGTGTGATCTCTGCCTGTCTTTGTCTCCCATCTGTTGCTGGCACCACTCCTTCTGTGTTGGGCTCAGGGTGTGCAAATTCATCATCATCATCCTCAATATCTGTTAATTCTACTGCTGTTCCTTTCCTAGTGGCAAGGTTGTGCAACATTGCACAAGTTGCAATGATTTTATAGCAGATGAGGGGTGAGTACTGATGTGCGCCTCCGCTTTTGTGGAGGCAGCGGAATCTGCTTTTTATTAGCCCAAAGGTGCGCTCCACAACTTTGCGTGTAGATTTGTGTGGCACGTTGTATCAATGGGTTAAGGTAGGGAGTGAGGATGAATGAGCGGACGACATATGCGCTATCGCCTATGTGGAAAAGAGAAAGACAATAATCACATGCACAACAACACCTACATCTGCAGTATCTATCAGGGTGTGTCACAGTGTTTTACCTAGCAGGTATCCTTCTCCGAATTCCCCCGCTGCCAGGCGTGTGTAGATCCCACTGTTCTGGAAGATGTAGGAGTTGTGGGTGCTTCCAGGGAATTTGGCCACGATATCTGTGATTATGTTGGCGGCATCACAGATTACCTGCACATTTATGGAGTGGGAGGACTTTCTGCTCCTGTAGATGTACTCAATGGCTGCAGGTGGGCAGATTGGGATGTGCGTGACATTTATACAGCCGATGTAGGAACTGTGCCATTTGGTAAAAGTCAGTCTTGACTTCAGCAGTTCTGCATGTGTGTCAGGGAAGCTGATGTAATGATGCATTCTCTGCATCATGGCCTCCAGGAACTTCCTGAAGAAACAGGACAGGCAGCTCTGGGACACCCCACCTACCGCAGCTATCACTCCCTGGTAACTGCCAGATGCAAGTAGGTGTAGGCTACAGAGCACCTGCACATGTGGTGGTATGGCGTGCGCCCTTGGTGTTGGGTGCTCCAGGAGTGGGTGCAGGTCCCTTATCAAGTCCAGGATGGTGTGGGGGGGATGTATGACGTTACAACGCATACTTTTACCACGCATACCATTACAACGCAGTATTTACAACGCATAGCGCTTTGGGATGCTGGATAGTGAATAGTTTAATTTACTATTCCAACTCCAGTCCCCGTGGACACTAGGGAAGGTGTTGGATTGTAAATTAAACTTATTCCCTATCCTAGAGCGCCCCCCAGCGCAATGCGTTGTAATGGTTTGCGTTGTAATGACTGCGTTGTAATGGTAGTGCGTGGTAAAAGATTTGTTCTAAAGGTTGTATACCATGTGGGGGTGTAGCCTGTACCTTTCATGGATCTCTGAATCAGTAAGTTGGAAGAGTGTGATCCGCTGTCTGTAGACTTGCTCCTCCCGTCTCCAGATCCTCACTCCTGCTGCCTGTAGCCGTAGCCACCTTGCTATCACACAGAAGGCCGCCATTCTGATAACACTGTTGCATTTTAGGGCCTGTTTTATGGCCTGCACCTGGTTACTACCTGCTTTCAATCTATGGTAATTACCGACCAAAAATACAGAATTTCATGGATTTCTTAATTAACGGTTTTTCCTACATCTCTTTTAGTGTTTTTAGCGTTTCTTATTTTCCGAATCGGTATTTTCAGGTTCGGTATTTTCCAAATCGATATTATCCGATTCAGTATTTATGAATCGGTATATTCCGATTAGATGATGAGGAATCGGTTGTTACTGATTCTTTTTTTCCGAATCGTTCCCTACATCGCACATGCCTGTTTACCGGTCGGTAACGGGGAAATTTACCGAATTTCTCCATTACAGACCAGTATTTGGCTACCTACATATGGCCCATAGTTCTGTGTATGTGCAAAATACCCACAACATGGGCATCAGGTGTTTCCTCGGGAGGCCGGAGGGGTGAGGGGCAGTATTGTACCAGGGAGCCAGTTGTATTACTGTAGGCCAATTTATCACTAAGCTTGGGGGCACTGTGTTTGCACATTTTTATGGGTTCAAAAGCACTGCTGCCAAGTTCCTTTTATATCAGCTCCAGAAGTTTTCAGGCAACAATGAATCAATCAATCAGTCATTTGTAAATTGCAGCGCAGCCATTCTTGGAGTATCTTGGCGCTATTTCATCATCGAAGATCCTGGTCTTTGAGTTTCCTTCTGAAGTGGCTGTCGAACTGGGGGTCTCTAGTTGGCATAGGTAGGTACCTTTGACCAAATAGGGACCCTTGCTTGTAACCAGGGAAAGGGGATTACACTCCTGGATAAGCCCTGCTCTCCCCCTTGGTAGGTTGTTATGAGCAGACAGGCTTATCTCAGTGGCAGTGTGTTAAGCATTTGTGAACACATATAGTAATACAGTGAAAATACTACAGATGAGCACCACACGGGCTTTATAAAAATAAGTATTCTTTATATAGACTTTACACACGAATATAAACAACAAAAATTCTCAATACTGTACTCAAAATAGACTTAAAGATGGTAAAAGTAACTTAGTTCAAGTTAATTTTAAATGCAACACAAATCTAACAACTGTACCTTGGATGCGCAATACAAAACAAACAAAAGGTCTGCAGGGAGGGTGATGCGACGATTCCTTGCTTTGGGGGAGGCGATGTGTCGTGCCTCAATGCTTGCGCAGAGTAGGAGCTGTTCCTTACCGGAGAGGAGGTGATGCGTTGATTCTCGTATTGCGACCCGGTTATGTTGCGGTAAGATGGCGCCTTGATGCAATGCGACAATCCGGTGCAATGCGATAAGATGGCACCCTTGATGCGATGCGACAATGTAAAGACAATGCGTGCATGCCCTATGGACCTGCGGCAAACTCTGTAACTTTAGAGCCACGACAGGTCCTGCGACACGCTTCTCCGGTTATGCGACAGCAAACAGCTGCGACGAAGACACGCTGCTCCAGTGATGCAGCGGCAACAGCTGCAACGCGCTTCTTCTCACTGAGTCGTGCTTCCGGCTCCCAGTGACATGCAGGTTTCCGCCGACGGAATTCTCAGCAAGGAAATTCAGAGGGGAGCTGGTGGTGAAGTCTTGTAGCCCTTATACTTCAACAGGAGGCAAGCACTAGTATAAGCCCTTGGAGAAACATTCTGCAAGATGATTAAAGTTCTTTAAAAGTTCCTTATCCTTTCCTTGGCAATGAAGACACCACTGCAGGCCAATCCAGCAAATAGCACACTGGCAGAGGATCAGTCCAAACTCCTGCAGCTTCCTTGGTTCTTCTCCTTGGCAAAGGTGTCTCTTGTTGTTCCAGAAGTGATCTAAAGTTCTGGGGTCTAGGCCCCAATATTTATACTGCAAAATCCTTTGTCCTCTGAAGAAAGAGGGTCCTGTACCTAGCTCAAACCAGTTCTGGATGCATTCTGCCAGTGCCCACCTTCTTCCTTTGTCAAGGTGGGCCAGGGTCCTCAGACACACCACAGGAGGTGGAGCCAGCTTAGTGGAAGGCAGGCACAGCCCTATTTAGGTCCAGGTGCTACTCCTCCCACCGTCCTACATGCAGATAGGTCTATTCAGCACTGTGCTGACTCACCCTATCTCCTGGAGCCTCCCCAGCCTCTGTCACTCACAAACCAAACATGCAATAAACAAGCTAGCAGAGGCAAGTTGGATGGTTAGGTAAAAAAATACCCGGTTTCTAAAAGTGGTATTTTCAAACTCAGAATGTTAAAACCAACTTTACTAAAAGTTGTATTTTATCAACCTGAGTTCAGGCATACTAAATTCAAATTTCTACCATGTTCCCTGGGTCAGTTAGGATTATAAGATGTTACAATCAAACTGCCCTGTCTGGCCTATATGGACAGGTAGCCTTGCAGTATTAAAAAATGAAAATAGCTGTAATTCACTATCAGGACATGCCACAAATATCAGGGCATGCCCTACCTCTTACATACAATGCACCATGCCCTTGAGCCTAGCTTAGGGGTGTCTGATATGTAGAAAAGGGAAGGTCTAGGGACTGGTAAGTGGGTGCACTTACCAAGTCGACATGGCAGTACTAGACTGCACACAGCTCTGCAGTGACAGGCCTGAGACACACTTTTCAACCTGATTTTGTGGGTGGCACAATCAGTGCTGCAAGAACACCAGCAGCATTTGATTTACAGGCCCTGGACACACATGCTCCACTGTACTAGGTTCTGACTAGTAAATCAAATAAGCCAATCATGGAGTCACTAGTCCATAACAATAATTTAGAATAGGGAGAGCACATGCCCTTAAGCACTGATCAGCAGTGGTAAAGTGCCCAGAGTCATAAAACTAACAAAAACATGTCAGAAAAAATACAGGAGGAAAGCAAAAAGTTCAGGGATAGCCCTGCAAAAAGGGCCAAGTACAACACAATCCCCTTCCAGCCAAAACGCAGGGTAGGCCAATCACTACCATGATGGAAATCCCTTCTTTGGGCTATTGAACATGGACCCTGGCCCACAACCGGAGGGTCATATTCCAGTTCTACGCCATACTGAACCTTTTTGGATCCCTCTGTCCATACTCTCAGGGTCCACTAAGCTAACCCATGGGAAACCCTTCTCCTCCCCTGTGTACACTGTTAAGATGAATACAGTAGTCCATGGATGGTAGGAAATCCTTTATTCAGGAACATAACCCCTATTGACAGAGGAAAAGCGGATGCAGCCGCCAGTCAGCTCTCACCACAAAATCTGCCCACTACCTCTAACATTCTTAAGGAATGTTCAAACCCCTCTTCAATTAATAACAAAAGCCGACTACACGGAGCGTGAGGACTCGAGCACTAGAACATAAACGTGTAGTGCTCAAGCCAGGAAGAGCATAGTACTGGCTAGAGACACAACACGGCACAGCTCGAGACACAACACTTCTTCCCCTTCACAACAACAAACAACATACAAAAAAGAAAGAAAAAAAATATATATATAAAGAAGTCAAGTAATATAATCTTCTAACTTTTTAGGTTTAGTGCAAACACGTTTAGAACGTTCAACATCACACATCCTATCAGCACAAATATCATGCACAGATGACAAATCCTCCATGGTACCAGAGTACTCTAAAGATTTCCTACAGGAAGAAGAATCTACAACCTTATCAGTGCCCTGGAACTCTGATGCATATACAATCCAATCATAACTCTTACCTGTAGAAGGAGAACTAATGTTACCCCTAAACAATGCAATTCTGTTCGCATTCCACACCTTCCCGTCACTCAACAAAGCAGAATTACAAAGCACCTTAATAACCTTAAGAGGAGTAGAGTATTTGCTTTCACCTTCGGAAACTATCCTTCCCTTTTTTACTTTGACAATATCACCCACATTGAGAGCTACGCATTTCTTACTCTTGCTGAGCTTCCAATGTCCCTGATTCTCCACAAGTGAGTTTCTCACATCTTTGGCAGACCAGATAACTCTTTTAGTACAGTTTAACTAACCCATGTAATCTTTTGTGAGGGGAGAACATCCTTTCATAAGTTCAAATGCCGAAAATCCAGAAACATTATATCTGGTAACCCTATACGCCCAAAACAGTCTTTCTCAACTCATCTTCCCAATCTTTGTTATTCCTATTGCACAATTCAATGATTCCTTTGATGACCCTGTTAAGCGTTCAACTCTAACATTTCCTTCAGGGTGGTAAACAGAAGTAGTCCTATGCACTGTGCCTGAGTCTTTGATACATTTCTTAAATTGTTCTCCATAGAATTGCCCACAATTATCAGAAATAAGGTCCTTTGGAAGACCTTCCCTACTGAAAACCTCAGCTAAGAACTTTAACACACTCTCTGAATCAATCGTATCAACAACACCATATTCTGGCCACTTTGAAAAATGATCCACAAGTACAATAATATACTTCTGCTCACCCTCAACATTATTCACGGGTCCAAAAATGTCAACCCCAACCCTTTCCAAAGGCATCTCCGTAAATTAGTTTTACAAGTGACTAAAGTTTTGTCGGAATTGACACAATCGTAGCATTCACAAACAACTCTTTTAATTTCCCTGTCAATACCCAGCCACCAATATTCGTGCTTTATTCTACTCTTAGTCTTTACAATACCTAAGTGCCCCTCATGACACAGGTTGATAACTTTCCCACTCAAAACAGGGGGTGGAACTAGTCTGCCTCCCCTAAGTAATAACCCATTCTCCATGGACAATTGTTGCTTTACCTCCCAGAAAGGCGCTGGAAGCTTCTTAATGCTGTGCTTTTCCGGCCACCCATTTTTTACGCATTAGCATACTTCTTGGATTTCCACATCAGATGTCATAGTCTCCAGCCATTCCTTGTGTGTTATGCATCTTTCCTCACTGCTAAAAATACTGGCAACATACCAATCGTCTCAATCGTCCACACATTTATCAGTCACAGGAAGAGTACTTCTACTAAGAAAATCTGCAATCCTATTACGTACCCCAGGCACATGGACCACTTCATACACAAAATCCAGAAGTTGCTCTGAGAACCTGGAAATCCTGGGAGACATGTTATCTAATCCAGATGAAGTAAGAACTTTTGTAAGGGGTTTAAGGTCTGTACGCAAGGTGACACAAGTCCCCCATATAAATTGTTTAAAATGTCTCAAACCCCACAAACAGCCCAGTGCCTCCCTTTCTATAACTGAATAATTACACTCAGTAATAGACAACGTCCTCGAGGAAAAAGCAACCACACATTCAGAACCATCCTCCTGCAACTTAGAAAGGACAGCGCCAATTCCTCTACCACTGGCATCAGTGGTGATAAAACTCTTCAACTTGGAATCAAAACCCTTCAGTGCAGGAGCACAACAAATATCCCTCTTAATATTATCCATGTTCTTTTGGCATTCATCGGACCATTGAGAATTACAACCCTTCTTCAACAACTGTCTGATACTGTACATCTTTTCAGCAAAATTTTGTACGAATTTCGAGTAATACTCTGCGAGCCCTAAGAAGGACCTCACCTCATCTTTACTTCTTGGAATAGGAGCTTTCAAGATAGCATCTACCAGCTCAGACTTAGGGCTGATACCAAATGCACTAATATTATGGCCCAGATAAGTTACACTCCTTCTCGCAATCTTGCACTTGGATCTCTCTGCGGTACGACCTATAATATCCAGAAGTTGCAAAACTTTTGTCAAACGTTGATCATGCTCATCTTTGTGTCTACCCATGATAAGAATATCATCCTGAAAAAAAGAGTACACACTTAAACCCTTTGAATAAAGTGAACATGATGCGTTGAAACATAGCAGCAGCTGATGCCAAACCAAAATGGTACTCTTCTAAACTGAAATAACCCAAAAGGAGTGACAAAGGCCATTAAATGCTTGCTATCAGGATGAAGGGGAACTTGGTGATAGGCCAAGGTTAATTCGATAGTGGAAAACCGTTCCATATCTTTAGTGTGGCATAGTAATTCTGCAATCTTAGATAGAGGAAAAACGTCAATAAATATACATTTGTTGAGCTCCCTGAGGTCCACACATAAACAAATTTTACCATTGGCCTTCATCGCGAACACCAAGGGGGCGACCCAATCAGAGGATTCCACACACTCAATTACATCTCTGTCCACAAGTTTTTGTATTTCAAGCTGTACTTCATCCTTCACGCCAACGGGAATATTTCTAACTTTATGGATTCGAGGTACAGCTCCATCCTTAAGAACAATTTTATGCGAGAATCCCTTAAGCACTCCTACATTCCCAGAGAATACACCTGGAAATCTCTCATAAACTTCATTGCAAACTCCATCCTGGAAATAATCTTGGTTAATGAATAGGACTGGGTCAGGACTATTCGGGTCGAGAAGTATACCCAAATCCCCTTGGTCCCACCATCCCAGAACACAGGGTCCCACTCTAGAAACATAAAGATTGCATATGGCAGTTCCCCCTTTAAATTCAAAGACCATACTGCGGAAACCAATCAGATTAATTGGTTTAACTGTATAACCAACAGGATGTATATCAGGAGCATTCAATTCTTGACCGAACTTTTACCTACACAACTCTTCCCACCTCATTTTGTTGATGATTGTATACGGGGAACCAGAATCAGCTGTGAGTGTCACCACGATACCAGTAGCAACAATATCACAAACAGGATTTTTCCTAATCCTCTTTTGACCAGAAGATTCCTCATCACACACATAGCAAACAATGTTCTCACCGAAATCAGTCTCAATACTATCATTGTCTTCATCACATTCATCCACAACACAATTCACCATCTTAGCATTTTTACAAGCTCTTGCAAAATGCCCAGACATCTTGCAATAAGCACATCTTTGACCTAAAGCAGGACATTTTTCGTCGTTGGCAAGATGTGAAACACTACCACATCGAAAGCAAGCCCCTTTAACATCAAAAGTCTTAACATTGCTGACTTCTCTTGTCTTACTCTTCCCCTTAAAATGTGGTTTATATTTGCTTTTTTCTGCATTAAGTTGAACAGGAGCTCTAACAATTTTAATGATCTCATCACCGGGATCACCTTTGGCTTTATTAACAACCGTCTTAGCGCACCGTGTGGTCAATTCAGCTTTGCTGATTATCGTCGAAATTTCTCTTAGACTGACATCACCATTGACCCATAACTTATCCTGTAAATTGTGATTATTACAATGCATCACCAATTGATCTCGTAT